>NC_135770.1:5502497-6208873 GCF_052425735.1 Oculina patagonica
CTGTTGACATTAAGGTAAGAAGACCCGAGCCTACTGTATCATTAAATTAACAGACAGTTCATTTTGTTGCATCGGTTCAGTTGTACAGCTGTACATTATGTAGATCACAGATGATGTCTGCTGAATAGGATAAGAACAAAAAAAGGCCCTCTAGATGAAGTCTACATGTAGTTTCAACATTTTTCTGTGATCTATATTAAATATCTACATATTTACTGTACATGTATACTGTTTTCTAAAACTGAGCAGACCCACAGAAAATGGAATCAATTTGTTTAATGCAATAACAGCCGGAGAAATTCAAACATTCAGTTCTAAAGCAATGCTACAGCTAGAATCTTAAGTTGTTTTCACTTTCAACTTGTCCTATAATAATATTGTTATCCTTGTGTTAACTGTGTTATTTATTGTTTTGCTTATTTGTAGTTGGATAGAGAAAACCCTTGGTTTGGTGTGATACCAAGAATACGCTTTGCTGACAAAGAAACTTATGTAGAGTCTGAAACAAAACAATATGACATGGTGAGAAGAAGTGTTCATTTCATACACTGTAATTGCTCGTAACAAACCTGTGACAAACATGTTGCGAGAGTTGTGTAATCAATTTCTCTCAAGACCGTTGCTCGTAATTTATTCCAAAATTGCTGCTTCAGTGATTATCTCATCACTGGAATCTTGTTTCACGAGATGAGAAACCAGGCGAGAGGTTGTAGCTTCCATAATGGTAAATTTAACTGCCAGCAAACTACATGTACCACTCAATTTGTTTTTACTCATAATTAGCCATGTTCAAAACGAGCAGGGGACTGGGTACGAATTTTCAATATCGGTTACACTGAAAAACTGGGCGCGTCATCTGAAAGAGCATCCAAAAATTAGTAACTCAACCAAATTTGAGAGTTATTGGTTTAAACGCATAGGTATGGTTCACTTTTAGAAATTGCTAAAATAAGAGAGCTTAGTATATATGGATTGGAGGGACAGCTGTCCATCCAGCCATACAAAGCTCTCTTATTTTAACTATTTTTAAAAGAGTTCCATGCCTTTGCGTTTAAACCAATAACTCTCAAATTTGGTTGAGTTACTAATTTTTGGATGCTCTTTCAGATGACGGGCCCAGTTTTTCAGTGCAATCGATATTGAATATTTGTACCCAGTCCCCTGCTCGTTTTGAACATGGCTAATTATTATAATGTACTTGAGTCAAGAGAGGTGCTATATACTGTAATTAGAGTAAGAGTACAACATAGATGTACCGGTAATTACATGACCAAGCTCAAACTATGACATCTGGACCTTACACCTGATGCAGTATGCATATTCATTGGGTACCACACCTTGCACCCATTTTAACTAAGCTTCTAACTAATTTTGTCATTTACTTGTAGCTGAACTCGTGTTTTTTTTTTATGACTTACATGTACCTTTTTTTTTTCAGTTGGCATTCAAGTATTTGTCCTGGGCATTGTTTCCTTTGTTAATTTGTTATGCTGTATATTCACTGCTTTACGTCGAGCACAAAGGATGGTACTCTTGGGTTCTTAGCATGTTGTATGGCTTTCTTTTGACATTTGGTGAGTTCATATGAAGTATTATATACATGTACTACCGTATTTCTATTCTCAGGATTGGACTGGATCTTGCTTACCGTGAAGTTCATTATGGGGGAATATCAACAAAAACGGTTTTGTGCCATTGTCATTTAAAAAGATTCCCCCGCATTTACCTCCACTCTAAGCAACTTGTAGTGTGTTTGCAGGCTTAAAATTTAATTCTGTTTAGACTTTCTTTGCAACAGCCTTGATGAGCGTGGACCTTTCATCACCTTAGCCAGAAAAGGCATCACTTATGCTCAAGCTCTGGAGGAGGAAAAGAGCTTCCCAAAGATACTCAAAGCAGAGTGATTGGGTTGATTGAGCTTAAAATACAGGCAAAAATGCTTAGATATTTAAGTGACCATCTCCCATAAATAATTATTATTAAGTTAAGTACAATAATGATGTTTCTACAGGTTTCATCATGATGACGCCGCAGCTTTTCATCAACTATAAAATGAAGTCTGTGGCTCACCTTCCATGGCGTATGATGACTTACAAGGCTCTTAACACCTTCATTGATGACCTCTTCGCTTTTGTCATCAAAATGCCAACTTTGTACAGGATTGGATGTTTTAGAGATGGTACGTGTGTTTTACTTTAAAAAAAAAAAATGATAAATAAAGACATTTCTTAGCCAAGCATCTCATGAAGCAGTTGCACTTAGCTCCATTTGCTATAGCGTGGATCAACTAGGAGTGTTTCTACTCCCCCCTCCTCCCCATGGATGGGATGCTAGACCATCTCAGGCATCCTGCCAGTATTTTTGTCAGGTAAGTACACTGGTCGCCCTCCCCCCCCCCCCTACTCATTTTGGACACGCAGTGGCCTAAAAAGGTTTGCACATTGAACCTGGATGGATCGAGATATCTGGGTTTTAACTCTGCCGAGAGTAATTATTTTTAATGTGTTCTTTACTCTAATAGTGCCCCTTTCAACCTAGTTATATTAATACATGTATTGCTGTTTTTCTGATGTGGCTCATAAAATTTTTGGGTCTGTTTGTACCAAGTAAGGTGAAGTTAAAGACCTTGTTTTATGACTTCAATAAGTTTACAAATCAAACCAAAACAGAAAAAGGCAACTAAAAGGAAAAGGAGGAAGATAAGAGAGTGAAGGAGAAATAAAGACTGATGTTCCTTTCAATTTCATATTGACAACTTTTTCGTAAAAAGAAAAGTACAGTATTTTGAGTCGAGTTGCAGTGAATGTGCTGGGTTTGACATGAACCACGTTTTGAAAAGTCCAGCTATATAAAATAAATGCCAGCGAATTGTCAGGGCTTCATAGCACAATTCGTTGGGTAACTAACCTGTGATAGACTAGCAGCCTTTCCATGCGAAGAAATCGTTTTGTGCTACAGAATTCAAATTAAGCCCGGCTGCATGGGCCGCTCGGCCTCTGAGAGGTGGTAAATAAGTTCTGGGTTAGAGCTTAACTGTGATGTGTTTTGTTGCAGATATTATTTTCTTCATCTACCTGTATCAGCGATGGATCTACCCAATTGATCCTAAACGTGTGAATGAATTTGGCCTGACTGGTGAACCTGCTGATGGCACGGACACAGCAGATCCCAGCACGCAACAATCAGAAGAAACTAAGCCTATTGAAAATGGTGCGGCAACTCCTGATGCCGAGGTGGTGTCTGACAAGAAGAATGATTAAGTGTACAAATTTTTGGCATGTGGCAGATTTAAAAGTGTAAGACTTATTTCATACATTGTAATTAAGCAGATCACAGTCACGTGGCAATGTTATTTATATTTCATTGTTTTTCCTGCAGTGCTTGAAGTGTAACATTGTATTCAACTTTGCCCAATTATACATGAATGCCAATATAATCGAATCTTAAAAAATAATTGGCTGGATCTCTAGACTTCATACAGGGCATGTGAATGTATGTGTATATTCTACTTTATTTTAATAACCAGTACAGGGTATGTCTAACCAAGTTTAGTGTGAAATGGCTGGTTCCACAAGCTTCAGTTTTGTTGTACCTGATGGTCTTTACATTGGGGTTGAATTGCAAGTAATAATAATTTAATCATTTTACTGACTTTGAGGAAACCAAAAAATAAAATAAAATTGATGTACAAGTGGCAAATTATGTTGTTGTTGTTGTTATCTTCCAACAAGTTTATTGTTGATACTGATACCTGGGTAGGGGGTATTTTTTTACCTGGGTAGGGGGAACTGAAGCTTTTGCTGTCAGCTCAGATGACTAGGTTTCTTTTATTAGTGATTGACATGTTACAACTACAACAACAACAACAACAACCATTTGATTTTATCATAAATATAAAGAACAATAAGTAAAATTGGACTAACTGATTACAAATCTGAGCAACCATTACTTTCAAGCAACCATACATTAGTGAATTACATAAGTGAAAGTTAATGAGTATGGGTAATCAAATGGTGACGAGTGAAATTAGGAAATAATTTCACGCGCGTTTTGTCAAAATTCTTATAATTTCCCGAGCCTTTAGGCGAGAGAAATTATTAGAATTTTGACAAAATGCAAGTGAAATTATTTTCTAATTTCACGAGTATACCATTTGTTTACATTTTAATATCATAGGTGACAAATTACGTTTGCAATCTTAGATGTTTTTGACTGGTACATTGCATCGCGAACTCTGAGCTTTGAAAAGTTGAAAGCATACATTTTGCTTAAGTCGTTTTGACGTTTTGAAATATAAAATATCATCAAAAGTTTTAGTACATGGCCAAGGCTAGCTGGCTAAGATAAAATTCAAGCGAAAATGTACAAAGTTTAAACCTTAAAACGTCTTTTATTCCGGACGCCATCTTGCCGCTTACTACGTTGCCATGGCAATTTTATAATTTCACATGTGAAATTATAAATTAATGTTGAATTTTCGCGCCAAAATTAAGGAGTAATTTGTCACCTATGATATTATGGATATAATTTCCCCAGAAACCACTGGGTCATCAAATATTGTAATTCGTTAGATTACAAGTGACCCGCACATAAATGATTGATTGCTTGCCTCTGACTAATCACAATACATTGCCAACCTTATGCAATAATTGTTTGTTCTTTGATTAGCCTAACCCCTTTCCTTTTTACTTTACATGAAATTACTTGAAAAGAAGATAAACTAAAACTGCTAAAATTTACAAGTAGATCTAAGTTGAGGTTAAACTTTAATTATCAAATGTTTAAATTGGCTATAATTTACAATAAAAAACAATAGCCTCAGTAGTGAGGATCTATCTTCTTTCAGTTTCCTAATTAATTAGTTAATTAATTAACTAATTACCTTTTGATTCCTAATCACCTTTTGATTCCATCAAATTGCAGTGACTTAAAATAGTGGTTTTCAAAAAGTAACAATAGCACATGTAAATAAACAATACTAGCTACAAAGTTGCTGTATCTGGAATTCCAAATAGCATCCAGATATGTAGGCTTAATTCAGCCCAAGAAACACTGTTCTCCATTTCAGTTCTCATTTAAAACTAGAATAGACTGAAGCCTTTAGTCCCCATTTATTCTTGCTGTATATATTTAAGGTTGTGTACACATCTGGTTTGTAGTGCATGGTTACTGTAATTCCCAGTTCTCTGAGTTTCCACTCGGCAGCCCTCACTTCGGCTTCATTAGTGAAGTCTTCTGTATAGACACATATCACATGTGATGAATTCTTAGGATCACATGTGCTAACCTTAGCACAATGTCCCAGGCTGCCACTGACCACTGCTTTGGCAATAGATTCCCACGCAGCATCAATTTCTGCACTGTGAGGATATAAGACCAACAAATAATTATTATTGCAAATAATCGCAGAATTGTCTTTAATTTCATCCACTACAAAATCTGCAAATCTGGTTGGTTTTCTATTTGCCCCCCCCCCCGGGGGGGGGGGGGTACTCGCTATAATGGCCTATATGGGGAGGCTCCGCCCAAAAGGGGTACCTTTTTCAGACTTCAGGTATATAAAAGGGTAGGGATTTCACAACTTTAGGTATACGAAAGGGTATTGAAATCTGTCATTTTGGTTTTTGAAAGGGCCTTTAATTAAAATATTTCGACCAGATGCAATTTATGGCTGTATTATTTCAATTTATTAAGCGCTACTTGAAAATGACAAGAAAATGTCATATTTTAAGTCTATACCATGACTTTTAGGTATATGAAAAGGGGTACCTTTTTTCATTAAAAGGTATACAAAAGGGGTTCAATTTCTGTCAAAATGGTATATAAAAGGGTAAGGGGTAAGAGTTTGGGGCGGAGCCTCCCCATACAAAACTTTTTTGGGTACCCCCCCCCCCCCCCGGTTTCATGAGCACAGTACCTGTGGCACTTTTTGTTGGTAAATGGCAAAAGAGTTTAAAAGTAGCAACAGGTATTTTCACTAGAAAATAGGGCAATATTGGTTGAAGAATCACAAAGCATGAACCATATTGCAAATATACAAAACACACTTTGTTCATAAAGCATGATACTTAAAAGTTCAACTCTGGTTCAACACATGTGAGGAGCAGTTTTAGAACTGGGTCTAAAGTGACTTTTATTCATTGCTAGTTCTGTACTTGAAAAAGTCACACATGTGACTACCGTATTTACTCGAATAAGCGCCGCCCCCGAATAAGCGCCGCCCCCGAATAAGCGCCGCCCTCGAATAAGCGCCGCATTTAGGACAAAATAGTTAATAAGCGCCGCCCCCGAATAAGCGCCGCAGTCTCGATACAGCGCTTATTTGAAGAATTTCGTTTAACTTAAAACGGCACTACAAAGCAACTCTAAGACAAGCTTGAACATTTCTTTGCATATATCAAAAGCGATGTTTTGCAGTTATGAGCGATTGTTTTTTTCGCTCTCCCATTAACACTCTAACAATACGTAGTTCTGTAAATGTTGCGAAGGCCGCCAACCTTTGCCAGGACAGCTAGCGCCACTTCTGTCTCAGCAAGAGACAAATACTGACAATCAAAAGACGCTCTTTTCAATAACTGTAAAAGAGAAGATTATTGAGGCGTCCAAATTTTGAATAAGCGCCGCCGTCGAATAAGTGCCGCACCTGAGACGCGAAAAATTTAATAAGCGCCGCGGCGCTTATTCGAGTAAATACGGTAATATAACAACACATGATTCAAATGTGCAACCATTCCAACCAACTGGTTATTTTTTAATAACTTCAACAACAACTCCACTGCCTCAACAAGGCAGTGGAGTTTGTTACAGTCCGATACAGTCAACAATATTAAGCTCTAGTGAAATTTAGTTTGGCAGAGTTGCATAAATTATGCAACATTGGAGCAGCGGCTTAGTTGCATAAATTAAAGAAATAGAGTTTGGATACGACAGCACTCTGATCGGGATAATTTAAAAGACCTTGGAGAAACATGCTTAAATATTAAAACTCCGACGGCCGCAATCTGGAACACATGGAAAAATTAAGCCATATTTCTGGATTTGAAACCACAGCATGAAGCTTAAGCTTCGTGTCGATATTTCCTTTATAAATTAGCACGAAAGTATGTATGTATGTATGTATTTCGAATACTCAGTTTAACTTTTGATTGTTAAAATCAAAGTTTCGAAAAATCATAATTTGCAAAATCGAATAATGAAATTGAAGTAGCGATGATAAGCACGGCGACTAATACTGAAACCGCGACCGATTTCAATGGTTTTGGCGCCAAAACAACAAACTTTCGCGGACTTCGCGTGTTTCGAGTGTTGTCTATTTGGTAAGTCGTCTTGCACGGCATACAAATGGACCCAAATGATTTCAAACGTCTTCTACTTCTTTCTTGAAATATGAGGGAAATATGCAACTTTAGAAATACTGAAAAGCATGCAAAAGTAACACTTAAGCTGAACACTGCACGTGCCCGGCAGATTTCTATGCAGTCCGATTTTCGACATTTGAAGATTACATTAAGATACGTTTCCCTACCGTGGTAAGTAGACTAGCCATTTGCCTGTCTTGTAGTTATATTTTCCTGCCAAATCTTTGACAAAATCGTAGTTTATCCGTCCCTCCGAAGCAGGCTTGGTTAACCTCTCTTGCCATTCTTTGCATAAGGCTTTTGTTTGCGGATTCCTTTCAGACTGACAGTTGGGATTTTTTACTTGAACCCACTTATTGCGGGAAATGTCAATCGAAGACGGCTTATTCTGAGCAAGAAATTCTTCAAGAGGTATGTCACCCTTAAACAAAATCGTGCCCATCCTGTTTTCCTTGGCTCTTTCCTAACGTCTGAATCTGAGCTGCAGTCTGCGTTTTGATGCGTCCGATAGTCGCGTCCGATGGGGGCCAACGAAGGCCCTGGGAACGAAAATAACATTTCTGAGAAATTGGGTCACGCCATGGGCTCCTGGTCACGCATGAATGGCTCGCAATATGACCGGATGTGACGTCCAATTTTCGGCGATGATTATGATACCAAAAAGTGCCAGGCATCGCCAAGTGTTCGGCCCCCCTTGCTACACCAGAGGAATAGTAGAATTAAATAGAATTTACAAGCTCTCGAGACCTGCTACACCACTAAAACAAAAACCCGATTGTGTTGAAAACAGGGGGTGCGGGGGGGGGGGGGGAAGTCGGCACTCTTCTTTAAAGACATAGCGGTGTCGGGAAACGGAGCAAATCTGTGTCAATCAAGCCGTCAGAAGACGCCGACCCAAAGCTTTGTTTTTCTCGGAAAGGTTTTGATATAAAATTTACGCGTGTAGAATGCGGGGGGGGGGGGGGGGGGGGGGGGGAGTCGGCACTCTTCTTTGAAAACATAGCGGTGTCGGGAAACGGAGCAACTCTGTGTCAATCAAGCCGTCAGAAAGACGCCGACCCAAAGCTTTGTTTTTCTCGGAAAGGTTTTGATATCAAATTCACGCGTGCAGAATGCGAACAGAGGCGGATTTTGCGTTTGATGTTTCACATCGCCGGTAAATCTTACTTATTCTTTTGGTAATAAAGCGTATGTTGTTGTTGTTTCTCTGAGAAATATATCGGCTGCTTGTAATATCAAGTGGAAAATTTGGCAGAGTTTACTGCACTGAACAGCAAACAAGTGGCAAATCATCTCAGAATAATTGGGATTCTTTTAATATTAAGTATAATTCGCAAAACCTCACTTTTGCCAGACCGGTAGCCGTTATCACTGTTTTCCCTTTCCCTTTAGCATTGTTAATAGAGGAAAATGGTTATGAAGCCCGGCCAACTTCAAAGGATCGGGCAAGATGCAAATATGCCGTACAATGCATAAAATGCGTAACAGAGACCTTTTTTAATGGTTATAGTTGCTTAGACAGAAGTAAACAAGAACTTTGTCAAGCTATCCACTATGCCCCAGGCAACCATTTGATTGCTACTGCGCACACTCGGTTGCCCGACATCGCTGTACCACACTTCTAAGTCGTTTCACAAAGGTAGTTATCCTTCAGAGTTCTGAGTGCTGAAAGCTGGATAACAGTCATGAAAAATGACAGAAAATGCTAGCAATTCTTTTTCAAGAAAAACGAAAAAAAATGCTCGTTTTCCCCCAAAATGCCGCAAAAAAATGCTAGCATAATCGAGAAAGGCAGCAAAAAATTTTTAAAAATCTAAAGATTTTGAGTAAAACAAATTAAGAACATTACAGGTTGCAGAAAATTATTAGATAGTCTACTTATCCAAGTCTCAGTTATGTACGGTATTCCATACTCGAGTTATCTGTCAAAATGTTCCACATAAGTTTAGAGAGCACAGTATGGAAACGCCATTTGGTGCCCAAGCGGAGGGGCACCAACATGGCGGTCGGAAATCAATGAAAACATCTGGCATTCACTTCTGCGATCAGTTCACCCTCATGAACAAGTAAACATTCACGTAAACACTTCTTGCAACACCTTAACTGTTCAGATCGTTAAAAATTTATTTATTTATTTTTACAAATTCGCCCTACGGCAGGTGAGTTCACAAACGAACTTTAAGTCCTCTACAAGGTGGACCCACCACCACATCATCCCCCTAAAAAATCTATGTCCCATTCCCTAGAACCCCAATATAAATAACAATGAAAACAAAAAGAAATAAATATTCCAAAAAAAAAAAGAGCTAACAAGAACAACGTACAACAGTATTTACACGGCGGCACTTTGGACAAACTAATTTATACGTACGGATGTCATCGTGATGGAATACTGAGCGTAGTCTTTCATTAAAGTACGATTTTAACTTATTCTTAAAGGATGCTAACCTCACTTCTGATCTTATTGCGATCGGTATTGCGTTCCATAGACTGGTTATACGTACGAAGAAGGAATTGCGGACAAGAGATGACTTCGTAGTTTTGTTATTACGGAAACAGCCCAGAGGATCCCCGACGGGAACGCCCACTATAAAATTGAACGAAGTTATCTAGATTAATATCAATAAGTCCAGAGTTACATTTATAGAAAACTATTATATCAAGATATTCTAGCCAGTAGTAGGCTCGATTTCCAGTCGTTCTGGGAGTCCGGTGCGTCATCCTCCTCCTCCCAATGATGGTGTGGGGCAAGGAACGCGGGCTCACAAAACGGTTGGAAATCGAGCTTAAGCCAGTAGTTGACCTGGACAGAGGACCCGCATGAAAACCAGCTAGCGCTGATGTGGCTTCCTCTCTAAATATAGCAATTTTTTGATGGGTAGGAAGTTAAGGATCAAGAGTCTGTCCTTGTATGATAGCTCGGAGTTCTTGCAAATAAAACGTGTAACTCTCCTTTGAATATTTTCTACTTCCGGTATTAATGTAGGAGACTGCGGCGCCCAAAACTGTGAGGTTAGAACGCACAAGAGAGATGTAAAGCAGCTTCAGGGACTCTTTATTGAGGTCACGCGAGCAGTTTCTTTTTAGAAAACCCAGCATTCTATTAGACTTACGACAACATGATTAGTACGTGACAGCCTTCTGGCGGCCATCTTTTTGATGTCGTGTGGCGTGAAACTGCGAAATTCAAAATGCTACATCTTAAAGACGGTAGATGCTCTCGAGCTAAAAACCTTTAACAAGATCTATATTAAGGACGTCAAATAGCATCAAGTGCAGGATAAAAACTCAGCTGATCAGGGGTTTGCGATTATGGATTTTAATGACGTCACATCAAAACCAAGAATAAGCCCACAGTAACACAGGCTTAGTGAAAGAACTTCCCAGACTAAAGTTTCTTAATTGCAGTTGGAATACGGAACTGTGAAGACTATTAATTATTAAACTTTCAAAGTAATTGTAATTAATTAAAAACCCCAACTGAATATCTCCTTTTTTCACTCTTCATTGATTTAAAATTATTGCATGGCTTTAAAGCTGAAGATTTTCCCTCCTGTCGCGAAAGAGAAAGAACGACGAAGATTGTTTGTGCTACACATGAAACAAACTTAGCATATTAAAATAAAAAATAAAATGGCAAAAAGTAATTTTCTCTGTTTGTTTATGCTCTCTATTTAACAAACTTTACATTTATTAAATAAAACGCATAATAGCAAAAACTAATTTTTCAATGTTGGTTTTCTGCGGAAATTTACATATCCAAGATACAGTTAACTCGCAATGACTCCCATCCTCGTTAACTCGCCCAATAATTCGAACCTTTTACGATTCCCTTGCAGGTCATTTTCTTACTTATTTTCCCCTCGATAACTCAAACCGACCCGATTATTCAAACCTTTTCGATTTCCCCTGACAGTTCGAATTATCAAGATTCAACTGTAAAATGAACTCTTTCAAGTAGGGTGACAGGTGATTTATTACACACACATTCGAGAGAAACTGATAATCATCTTTTTAATTATTTTTTCTGGTAATTTGCAGTAGAATTTGACGTATTTAAATGTGAAACTGAAGTCGAATTCGCAGGTGTTAATATTGTATAGTGTTATAAAATCAACATGTTAATTCAGAGCATGAAGCTTTTGTGTACATGGGTGGATAAATATATGAAATATCTGGCGTTGAAATTACAGATATTTACATAATGGCGATGTCAAACTTTACTGGAGAAGGAAAGCAGACTGAAACATTTCAACAACTTTATTGCACGGAGGGTTTGACAATTGGAATACACAAACATTTAATATACCTTTCAGCATTCAACGTTGTTCTATCCATTGCTGCCGTTCTCGGGAATGCTCTCATCTTGGTTGCCCTTCACAAGGAGTCTTCTCTTCATCCGCCGTCCAAACTCTTGTATCGCTGTCTGGCAACAACTGATCTCGGCGTTGGTCTTATTGTGCAGCCTCTCGGTATTGTCTTTATGATTTCGCTGGTTCACAAAGAATGGAATCTTTGCCGTTACGCGTATGTCTCCAGTTTTACAGCCGGCTATGCCTTATCTTCAGTGTCTTTGTTAACACTGACTGCAATAAGCGTGGACAGACTTCTCGCCCTGTCGTTAGGGCTGAGATACAGACAGGTTGTAACTGTAAAGCGAATATATATGATTTTAGTAATCTTTTGGGTTATGTCTACTTTCCTTGCGACATCTGACTTGTACGTCAAAAATCGCCTTATAACCCTTTGGTATGGCTATATAGTTATACCGCTATGTATGGTAACCTCAATGGTCTCGTATTCTAAGATTTTCCTTACACTCCGTCATCACCAAGTACAGGGCCATGTTCAACAAGACCAACCGAGCCAAATAAATCCACTGAACAAAGCGCGATACAAGAAGGCAGTGTCCAGTGCACTGTGGGTGCAGTGCACATTATCGGCTTGTTATTTACCATATGGCATTGTGGTAGTCCTATTTGGTAATAATATCGAATCTCCTACTACGTTTATTATTTTCTTGTCTACAGTAACTTTAGTTTACTTCAACTCGTCGATAAACCCGTTTCTTTATTGTTGGAAGATCAGCGAAGTTAGACAAGCAGTAAAGCAGACCATCAGAGAAGCATTTTCCTGTTTATCGAGTTAGTTCACTGTCGAGTTATACATTTATTGTTCATAAAGTAAAGCTAACAACTAAGATGGATACAGATGTTTTAAAACAAAATTGTAGTTTAAGTGTGGCACTTTGATGGCGTAATCTGCTCCATTAATTGAGAAGTCCTTGTGCAACTGAACAGTTAAATGAAAGATCGACCAAATTTCGGGAACATCAGATTTCCACACGATAATCATGTAAAACAGCATTCAATTCATAAGAACTGAAATAAAACGAAATTAAAAGGCAGTACTTCTACCTCAAAAACCGAAAATGGGTGGCTACGAAAGACTTTAATGACGCGTTCCCGCACGACGCCTGAATTTAGTTATCGCGTACCTCAGCTGGTGTTTGACACAAGAATTAGAATATAAAGAAAGGGAATAAAAGACTACATGTATGTATAATGTACTTGTCAGCTATGTTGTAGTATTTGTTTTGTTTTTGTTACAATTTAATGAACACTCGGTGGTGGAGACATTTGGTGGACAGATATCTTCCTATGAGGCAAAGAGCGGTGCGCAGTGAAACCGCAAAAGACACATGATTTACATAGCACGAGCTCTGCCATATTTGTTCAACCTCTTTGTTCCATGTTTCACGAGGACTCACATGATAATCTAATAACAGAAAATCGAGAATTGGCTGCAAGTCACAGAACATGATGGTGATTATGTGGTTGCAGTTGTTGCTGTTAGTGAAGTACCAGATCTCATTGCTGTGCAAGAGGAAAGAAGAATACGACATGGACTCAAGATCAGGGGGCCACATGTACACAGAACGACAGTGGGTCAAAACCTTTGTTGGTTCTGAGCCTAGAAATTCGATTCTAGAAGTGGCATGGTAAACCTAGCTAAATTTAGCACTCTAAGATAATTTCCTGTAAAATAGCTAACAAATAGAGCTGAAAAACCGTAAACGAGAGAGAATTGTAAAACCAGAGACGAGTATACTTGGGACCATCATTCAAAAAGCAGTACCAACAAGTAGTCCGGAGTTCGTTGTTTTGAATTGAGTGTCGGACTAGGTAAAGCTGATTTCCCTTCAAAAGCCTAGTTTAACAACGCGCTCATTTTCGCCAAGCTTGCACACATCAATGAGCTTTGGAATTATCAATTTTGTAATTAAAAAAACAGTTGTGAGAGCCTAGCAACGAAGGATGAAAAATCTCAATATTGTTGAGCATGATATCGCCTTCCGCTGATAAATTATCTCCCAGAATAAAAACTAAAGCAACAAATACCAAGTAACCAAAGTTATGTAAAACATGAGGCAACCCGCGGCTTTTTGTGTTCATGACAAGCCAGTGAAATTAAAAACGAGGATTTTTTTGTTATTCTCTCATTGGTTGCTTAAAAGAACACTTTCTTTTTTCAATTCCAAAACCAGATCCACCGCGTTTTTCCCTTATGCCTTCTTGCTTAGCATACGTACCAAAGGCGTAACAACGGTAAATAACTTGTGGATATTAGTCCGTATCGAATAACGTCCTACATGTCAGTTACCCTTTTGAAGTCATTTTTGTTTTAATTTGTATCACAAAGTGTTACGTTGCTTTTTACTGTCATGTTACAATATGAAACAGGAAACCGTGATCACTTGAATTTATCGTTGATATGCAAATTTCTGCAAAAAACTATCGAATGGTAGCTATAACTGCGGAAATACAAACAAATGGACAGTAATGGAGCCCAAAGGTTATTTTTTGCGAATAATTGTCATCTGTTTTCCCTACTTTCTCTTTCAAAGTATAATAAAAGTGTTCACGGAGTCTTATTTAATTTCCACTGTAAAGAGCCTAATATTTAACTGTTTGATCATGGAGGCAAAAATTTTGTTTTAATTGTTGTCAAGGTAACCTCTTCAGTCCATTTTTGCAAGGGAGGTTAATTTCCTTTTATTTTTTTCGCACACGATGGCCTTATGCGCCCAAGGGCATGAAGAGGATTAATTGAATGAGTGAGCGAGTGACGGTGAATTTTTCACTCGACCAACAATCTTCCGTTTCGCTACGACGAAGGGCTAATGCCCGGGACAATTGTATTTCTAAAAAGAATTTAGGCATTACTTTTGATTTGAATAATCATTCAGCAACATTGGAAATTTTACGGCCATATTTTGTATGAGCAACGATATGTGTTTACTGCTTAAGTGGGCGGGTATTTGTTAGACTGCTAGGAGTCAAACACATTAGATGATAAATATTGGTCAAAAGCATCAAATGGATGGTTTTGATGACGAAAGACTGACTGTTAATTTCCTTCCAACAGGATTGTTCTGCTTCCTGCATTTTATTTATGCAAGGTTAACACATGAATCCTTGCAAAGACCCACATGTACAGTTTGTGTGATTACCGAATTCTGCTAATACCGAGTTTGAATCACCCAATTACTCGCCTTTCGCGTTTGTATTACTCGCGTGACTGCTTCGAATTCCTATATGCTGCCCAGTAGCTGTGTTATTCGAGCAAAATATGTTGCAGGTTAAATTGGTTTTCAGGATCAATCGGTTTCGAGCCTAGTTTGATCTCGGTTTCAACCCGAAAATAACAGTCTTATTACGGATTTAGCATGAAAACCAACAAATATAGTTAAAGTTAAACTTCAGGAGCTCGATTTAAAGCTTCCTTAATTTTTCGAATACGTCAGTTTTGGTGTGAAATGAATTCCTTTTTGAAAAAAAAAAAAAAAACTATTCACTCCCAAACTTATTGACTGCATTTTCTAGAGGTTTTGCCTGTCAGGTCTTGCCTTTCTATTTAAAAAGTGGTTAAAAATTAACTGCCCGGTTGTAGGCTTATTTAGCCTTCTTGTTTGTTTTGGTTGATTGTTTTTGGTTTTTGAAAAGCTATAAATCGCTTCGAATTCTGAACTAAGAAAGACTGTGCCTTTCAAGCCAAAGAGTGGTTTTACAATAACCGCCCGATTGTAAACTTCTTCAAGCTTCTTGTTTGTTTGGGTTTCTTTTTTTCCTGTTTCTTAAAACGTTTCTTAAGGAAGAGAATCGAAAGCTATTTATCTACGGCTTTTGC
This sequence comes from Oculina patagonica, assembly GCF_052425735.1. NCBI lineage: Eukaryota > Metazoa > Cnidaria > Anthozoa > Scleractinia > Oculinidae > Oculina > Oculina patagonica. Next base: position 5,518,046 of record NC_135770.1, read on the forward strand.
TAGAAACAAGAAGCATGATTAATGAGCGCCTGCCTTTGATTGGTTCAAATTCAGCCGTTAAAATTAAACTCGGGCTCAGGGGCGGATCCAGGGGGGGTGGATTGGGTGGCTAGCCACCCCCCTTGATCCACCAGAAAAATGAAAATAAACATATTAAAATAGAAAATAAGGACAATGTACATCCACCTTTCATAGTCAGACGGCCGTTCAAAGTTAAGAAAGGCCATTTTTCCAAAATAGGAGATTTTCGACAGCCTGTTTTACGAACTTCTGGCTTAATGTAACAAAACATGTGTGTATAATTTAAAAAAAAATTAGATTCCTCTTAAATTTCGAGAGTTGTTTTAGCCTTGCTGGAATGATTTTCTTCTCCATTTACATCTTTTTAGCGAGTGCTCGTACCGTTTTTTCGCATTGAAGCGATTTCACAAACAAGCAAAGTCGCCAAAGTTGTCCCCAGGCCACTTTGCAAAGGGTTAAAATTTTTCACGCATGTGGGTGAGCAAGAAACGCATATCTGTTCTTTGCTGTAAGTTCGTGGCCTGTAAACTTTAAATTTCAATCACTATTCATTTCATAAGAACTAGACTTTTTCTCCGAAATATAACTCAAGGTAAGTTGAAGAAAGAATATTTTGCCAAATTATCAAGGAAAAACAGTGGTTTAATAACTTAATTGACAGCTGTATAAAGCTGCTCAGAATCGCGGAAATCACGTCTAAGTGGCTTCAACTTTTCAAAATTTTCTGAGGGGGGCATGCCCCCAGACCCGCCTAGGTAAATGGAGCCTTCGGCTCCATTAAATATGGGTCTCACCTCTAAACTCATTTGCACTTCCACTTTCAAAAAACTGGCTAAAAGCCCCCCCCCCCCCCCCCCGAAAAAAATATTGGTAAACAGCCACCCCCCTTTGAAAAATCCTGGATCCGCCCCTGGGGCTACAGCTGGCTCACATCGCCCGACCTTGTCTTGGTTTCCATGGTTCATTGAAGCGATTTGGAGTATTCCTCCCAATAGATTGGATAGGCCTTATCGCGTTTATCGACGCCATCTTGACGATAGGAAAGGGGGGAATCCGACGGCAAATATCTTTTACAAAAATTGAATTCTGGACAACTAATGGATTGTTAAGTTAAGATACTAAGCAAAGTTTTTATTCACCAAATTTGAATGATGTAACGGGGCTAGAAAGCATTCAGCTACGTTTTTAATTTTCTATACATTTGTCTATAATTTTTCCCCGCGAACCGCGTCAACTCACCGAACCAAAACATAAATCTGCAGAGAAAATACAACGCTTTGTTCTTGTCCCCCAGCATGGCCACTGTGACGTCAGTTGCAAGCCAGCAATTTAAACGACACATTTTCTATTATTATTGTACACAAGAACACATAAGCTTCATGCCTCTGAATTTATTTTCTTTGTAACACTGAAGAGTATTTTAATACTTTTCTAAAACGAAATGTCTTTTTTTTAACATACAATTATTCAGAAGTAAGATGTTTATTCCCTGTCAAAAGCGTGTGCTTCAATCCATCTGTTAACCGATCGTGTTTAATAAAGGCAGTTATTATCGTAGTTGCACCAAATTAAAATGGCACGGAATATTGAGTGCAAAAGCCATTGATAATTTTTTCTAAACCAAACTTGAAATAACACAACTAAACGTTCACACCACTGAGCGGTCATAAAATTGTAACACAAAATTGTCTAAAATCAATTCTAAACAAACACAACAACACAGCTGAAAAGTACATAATAACTTATATTTCAATTCAACTGCTACAATTTAATAGGAGTATGTTTAACATAAAAGCTGTTTGAAGCTCACGTGCAGTCTATAAAGCGAAAAAATAAGAAAATTGTGGATTGGCCTTTACAGATAAGAAAATGTGACAAACCCGCCGCCTAAGCTATTGTTATCTTTGATTCGGCTGCAAAGATCAAGTTTTCCTTGACACAGGAGATTTCTTATGCGGTGAAATAGTCTCTATTCTGCCCTTCATGAATTGATTTTGAAGACACTTCATAGTCTATGGAATGATTCCTTTTCAATTGGACCTCTAAAGTGATGCGTTGTCTCTGTTAAGATGAAAATTTTAGTCTTGAAAGACAGTCGGTCCAGTCCCTGAACTCTCTCTTCCGCGCGCCTTTTATAGGGGCTGAACCCAGGCGAGCCTGGGTTCAACCCCTATAAGGGCGCGTGGAAGAGAGAGTTCAGGGACTGGACTAGAAAGACAGCTTCTTGATTGTTGCCATGTTTTCCTGCCTGCTGCGAAGACTGATGAAAACAGAATTCAAGGGATTGCGGTACAAAATGAATAAGACTAATAAAATCGAAATTTCGAGCGCCATATATATAAATTGAAAGTTATAGTAATCAAGATTACAACGGCTGGTTCGCTCGCAGAAAATTTGACTTAAGTCAAACCTTTTTCCTCACTGTCTTAGAGGCTACCGTAAATGATGTAATAAACGCCCGGGGCGTCTATTAAATTTTAGGGGTCCTGTGGGAGGCGTTAAATAGATATGAGGCGTTTATTAGAAAGAGGTGTTTATTACAATTTTCTGTAACAACGTCAGCAAAACAAAAAAGATGCGTAGTTTTCTCGCGGAAAAAGATAGAAAACAGAGTGCAAATGGGAGATTTATTTAATCTGCGCTAATGCAAAGCCTAGGGCTTTCCACAAGTTGCTCGAGATTTCCCAAAAAGTTGCCCGTAATTTCTCAAAAAGTTGCTCAAAAGTTGCTTCAAAAATCCAAAAAAGTTGCTTCTCGGATACTAAAAGTTGCTCGAAAGTTGCTCCAAAAAATCCAAAACGCTGCTTCTAATCAAGATAATTTCTTTAAATGTATGCTTATTTTCCTTTGATGGTTAGATTTCTAAACAAAACAAAGATTTCTTAGCAGTTTTATGCAATTTTACAGCAAAATAAATATCTACCGGTAAATATATCGAGGGGAAAATTTGTAAAATGATGACGTCATGTTTGCTGATGAGTTTTTGTAATGTTTTGATGCAGAATGAGCCAAAAGTTGAAACGTCTCGGTTTCTCGAAAATCTTCGTCAAACTTCGTAAATCTTCGGAATCGTTCGTTGGCCTTTGAACAACACTCGGATAATCTTCGGAGATCTTCGGTCTGAAAATTGCTCAAAATGCCAAAAGTTGCTGAGAGGAAAAAAGTTGCTCGAAGGGGAAAAAGTTGCTCGAAACATGAAAAGTTGCCAAAAAGTTGCCGAGCAACTTGTGGAAAGCCCTAGCAAAGCCTAGAGACGTCGTTCATGGTTCGATATCGATGTCTTCGTCGTCATAGGAGTCAATCATGGTGGCATCGTTGGCCTCTTCGATGTCCGCGTCAAGCAAAAACTAAAGTTAATTGTGTGATTTTACTTTATGGAGCGTTTCCTTGGTATTCAAGGCGATTATTAGGAGGCGTCTATTACCCACTGGGCGTTTATTAGAGAGTAGCGTCTAAGACAAACATTACACGTCAAAGGAGGCGTTTATTAGATAAGGGGCGTTTATTTGAGAGTGGGCATTTATTAGATCATTTACGGTAACTCAAGCTTGTGTGAGTGACAAACCTATGAGTTAGATTACCTTCTTACAGGGTCGTAACCAGGTATATGGGATCAGGGATCACAGCCTTGGGATCGGGATCACAGCCTCGTGATCGGGATCATGGACCCGAGATCCCGGATCACAAGTCATGGGATTCGGATCGGCCAATCAAATGTGATCAGAATGAAATCAGGGATCAAATGTTGCCACATTTTGGGGATCAGGAATCAAAATTTAGAGCTAAAATTTGGGATCAGCGATGAAAAAATATACCTGGTTACGACCCTGTTCTTAGCTTTTGCTTAACCTTTAATTTCTAACAGTTGATGAACCCTTAAACGAATATGATCATGACACTCATTACAATTTGAACTAAAAAACACCATAAATTACATTTCCAACATTACAATTAACACAGTACTTTACAATTCTGTAAAATAACTGACAATTCATGCAACAATTCTTCCCTTAATTATATCCTTGTTAAATTCACTTTTTGTCCTTTTAATAAAGTACACAGGTAATGCAAAAACAGCTTTTTTAATACAGGAGCAGTTTTAGTTTTAATTTGTAAGGAATTACGCATTGATGAACTTACTGGATAAACAGCAAAGTGCTTCTCTGATTGTCTGCTTAACTGCTTGTTTAACTTCTCTGATCTTCCAGCAGTAAAGAAACGGGTTTAACGTTGAGTTAAAGAAAACAAAAGTCCCTGCTACATCTAAAGAAAAAACTCTGGAAGAAGATAAAACTTTCCCATTACCAAACATAGCTGTAACTATACCGTACGGGAGATAACAAGCAACCAAAGTGCACTGCACCCACAGTGCACTGGACACTGCCTTCTTGTATCGCGCCATGTTCAGTGAATTCATTTGGGTTGCTTGTTTTTGTTGAACATGGCCCTGTAGTTGAGTTTGATGATGACGAAGTGTAAGGAAAATCGTAGAGTACGCGACAATTGAGGTTACCATACATAACGGTATAACTATATGGCCGTACCAAATTGGTATAAGACGATTAATGAGGTAGGATGTTGCGGCGACAGCAGACGTAATCCAAAAGGTTACCACAATCACATATGTTCGCTTTAAAGTGACAACTTGTCTGTATCTCAACCCTAACAACAGGGCGAGAAGTCTGTCCACGCTTATTGCAGTCACTGTAAGCAAAGACACTGAACACAATGTATAGCTTGCAATAACACTCGAGATAAATGCGAAGCGACAAAGATTCCATTCTTCGTAAACAAGAGACATCCAATAGGCAACACTGAGAGGCTGGAGAATAAGACCAACACAGAGATCAGTTGTCGCCAGAGAGCGATACAAGAGTTTGGACGGCGGAAAGAGGGAAGTCCTCTTGCGAAGGGCAACTAGGATCAGAATATTGCCAAGAGCTGCCGTAATGGACAGAAAAATGTTGAATGCTAAAAGATAAATCAACTGTTCGTGTATTTCACCAGACCAGCTAGCCGAACATCGCAGTTGAGAAATTGTTTGGGGTGTGGTTTTCCGTAGCTCCGGTGACGTTTGCTATCGTCATTTTTCTGTTATGTGAATATGGGTAGTTTTAACGTCAGACTTTTCATTAGAATCCACCCACGAACACATAAAAGTTGCTTTTTCGTGCTCTTAATTTAATGTTGAATAATATTAGCATTTCCGCCATAAAGAATTTCTTGATTTTTATTTGTTCTACTTACGCTATTTGTTTACCTGTGTTTGGACAGCTTCTCTTTAATGACATGCACTTAGATAGGTTCTTTCTGCTGTTTTTCTTTTGTCTGTAACCTGATTGAATATGCTTTTGACTTTTGAACTCAAGACATGATTTGAAAGACTTTTAAGTCTTTCAAAGTAAGCTCTAAACTTGCTGTGACACGATTGATTAATAACTGGACCTCCTGTCGTCCTGAGCCCATTGTCTATTGATTTTACAGCCTTGAAAAACCTTTTATTTCACTCTCTGTGACGATTTCATACAAACACAGAAAAGAAAAAAACAACCTAGTATTTAAATGTAAATTTGAACGAAAAACAATTGTTTAAAAGAAAACACTCCAGAACCAATGATAAGCTGGATAAAAAATTCGTGTGAAGAGCTTTGCATGTGTCAAATAGTTAAATTACAATCGTCAATTAAAAAGAACTTTATAACAACAACACTCAAATGTTTACGTTGCTTATTTGTCAGATTTCGTTCCTAGTTCAGTGACAAGTTTCTCGAAGTGATGCTTATGCAAAGATTGCGTTACTATGTCTGCAATCATCTCATCAGTGGCAACATATTTCAAAACGATCATTCTATTCTGTACTCCTTCCAAAACGAAATGGTAGCGTATGGCGATGTGCCTTTTTCTTAGCATGACCATCAGGATTAATTCTTTGTCATTGCAATAGCTCATTGGTTATGTTCATTGGTTTTCTTCTCATTACGGTTGGTCTCTCTGGAGATACGCCAACACTGATCTGCTAGAAATTTTTCGAAGCCATTCTGCTTCTTGGGTGGCCGCACTGAGGGCTTAATTCTCCTCTTCTGCTTTTGACAGCGCAACGGCCGCGCCCGTTTCTTGCTCAACCAGCTCACTGCTAACCCCGCAAAAGAAAACACGTTTCCTGAAGGGGAATGACGGTCATCTATATCATTCGCCCAACTGCATCTGAGTAACCATCAGCACATGCAATGATTGTTAACGTATCCTCCTTTTTGATGAACACATGGGGTCTTCCGAGGCTTGAGTGAAACCAATATTCTCAGTTCATTCCCGTAATATTTTGTTCCAACACCGGCACGACTGCTTTAACCCATACGGCAACGTCTCTAACTTGCACACCAGATGCTCTCTTCTTGGTTTTACGTATCCTTCTGGTTGCTTCATGTAAATTTCTTCATCACGTTGAACTGTTTTTACGTCAATTTGGCACAGATATTAAATAGCATCGACCGGATCTCTCCCACTGCAAGGAATGATTTTTGACACTTCCTCCCTGCCACACATCCTTCTTTTATGCATGTCAACCCTTGTACAGGTTTACTCCCGCCACATTTCTTGAGGCGTGACTCGTGTACATGTCCAAGACGTTGACGTTTATTAGACCATTTACGGTACTTGACGGTAAATTTCCATCTAACATTTAATTTTTCAGTTGATGAACCCTTAAAACGAATATGATCATGAAGCTCATTACAATTGGAACTAAAAAATCCATAATCAATTACATTTCCAACATTACAATTAACACAGTACTTTACAATTCCGTTGACTAACTGACAATACATGCAACACTTCTTCCCTAAATTATATCTTCGTTAAATTTAGTTTTTGTCCTTTGAATAAAGTACACAGGTAATGCAAAAAAAAAAGCTCAAATAGCTGTGTTATTCGAGCAAAATATTTTGCAGGTTAAATTGGCTTTCAGGTTCAATCCGTTTCCAGCCTAGTTTTTATCTATGGTTCGGATCTGTTTCAACCTGAAGATAACAATCTTATTGGACTTATTGTTATCTTCAGGTTGAAACAGATTAAACTGGGCTGGAAACGGATTTAACATGAAAATCAGAATAACATGCAACAAATATAGTTAAAGTTAAACTTCAAGAGCTCGGTTTAAAGCTTCCTTAATTTTTTGAATACATTTTTGGTGTGAAATGAATTCCTTTTTGAAAAAAAAAACCTATTTACTCCCAAACTTATTGACTGCATTTTCTTGAGGTTTTTCCTGTCTTCCCTTTCTATATAAAAAGTGTTAAAAATTAACTGGCCGGTTGTAGGCTTATTTAGCCTTCTTGTTTGTTTTGGTTGATTGTTTTGCTATAAATCGCTTCTTTACTAAAGAAGACGGTGACTTTCAAGCCAAAGAGTGGTTTTACAATAACCGCCCGGTTGTAAACCTCTTCAAGCTTCTTGTTTGTTTGGGTGCTTGTTTCTTGTTTTTTTGAAAAGCGTTTAAACGTTTCTTAAGGAAACTCAACAGAAGGATTCTTGTATACGGCTTTTGCTAGAAACAAGAAGCATGATTTTTGAGTGCTTTAATTTGATTGGTTCAAGTTCAGCCGTTAAAATTAAACTCGGGCCAACTGGCTCACTTCGCCCAAGCTTGTCTTGTTTTCCATATTTGAAGCGATTTGGAGTATAGTATTCCTCCCCATAGATCGGTGTTTTGCACATACCGTAGAATTCCGGTTATAAGCCCTGGGCTTATACAACTTCGTAAGGGGTTTTGGGTGGGCTTATAAGCGGAGGGGCTTATATCCAGGAGGGCTTATAAGCGGAATGAAAAAAACCGTTTCGAAACGAGTCTCGGGAGTGTTGATCGCAATACGTTTTTAAGTTAAAAACGCACAAAAAGCAACATTTAGACCTGTTCAGTTCTGTCATCCGGTAGAGGGGGGCTTATATCCGGGGGGGCTTATAATCGGATGTATTTTTTTGTTACCAGGTTGATGGGCCTATAACCGGGGGGGCTTATAAGTGGGGGGGCTTATAACCGGAATTTTACGGTATGTGAGATTATTTTAATTTATAACAGAGTGCAATGGGCCGAGTCCCTAGAGACAGAGAGAACATTTTAATACGCCCTTTAGCTAGCGGCGGTAAAGAACGTTGAGTTAACCGGTAGTACATGTACAAGAGTACAAGTTCAAGGACATTTTTCAAGAATCATTCACGGGAGTGGCAAATAGAATTGTGAGTAGTGTATTACATTATTACAATAACATTATACTGTCGAGGTTAGGATTTTCGAGAGCTTTTCGTCACGAATTAAGTTATATTTTTGTTCTTGTTTATTGCTGGCTTGCAACTGACGTCACGGCGGCCATGTTGGGGGACAGGAACAAAGCGTTTCCCTCCACTGGGAATTTAACTTTTTTATCATGCAAATGTTTCGAAAATTTATTTTATTGTTTTGACCCCAACATGGCCGCATTGTCACGTGGTTGCAAGCCAGCAATAGTTTGACTATAATATATTGTGTATTGTGAACGCGAAGACAAACACGATCCAGTACAGAAATTAAAGTTCACAATTTCCCGTAAAGCTGTGGTGTTGCTGCTAATATCTCATCACTTCGAACCGGCGCAGTGTTCGAAAATTCTTCAATTGAGAAGAGCAACTACACAGCAGAACATTATTCAAAATGCCTCCAAAAGTTGAGAGTATCGCAACGCTCATTGTGAAAAGAGACATTACAATAGCTTCATTAGATGAACTCTACGAAGAATTTGACGTGCTTTATCAGGTCGAATCGGAATTAATTGCTTCGGAAAACGTGCATAAAGAAATAGCGGCAAAATACAGAAGTGTTAAAAAGAAACAAGCAACAATAGCCGACAAATTAATTGAAGCGGGACAGTCGTCAGGCGAGGAAATAAGTTCAAACAAACAAGTTGGAGATGCTTTCTGTAGCCTGCGTTGCAGCCGGGCGTGTCTCAAAATCCTCGTCTGCAACGCAGGCTATGTTATCTCCAGGATTTCGTTTTTTAACATGGAAGCTCTGCACGATTTTTTCCTTACAGTGCTTTATCCTTTGTTAAAGTCACGTAAAGCCTTGCATACTGTTTTATTATTTGGACTATGGATTCTAGACTTGTCACAAGTCGACCTCGCGAGTATCGCAGTAGAATAGTTAGTTTGGGGACTAGTCGCAGGGACCTGTCGCAGGGACTAGCTTCCGGGACCAGTCCCCTACTACTCGTATTTTGCATCGGAATGCTAGTCGCAGGGACCACATTTTTGGTCCCTGTGACTAGTCCCACGAATTAAGCTGGTTTGATTTCTGGGACTAGTCGCAGGGACCAATAGTCCCACAAATCGGTCAATTTTTGATATGTACACTAATGGTTGATTTCCACTGACGCGTAATTTTTTACGTGCGTAAAAAAATTAGAGACAATAGAGTTGTTCCGCACAAGAACCTAAGAGATGCAAATTTCCACTTCGTAACCTTAGGCATGCAAATTAGACAGGCGTTCTCAATTAAGTCTTTAAATACTGTGTACGTTTTCGTCGCATCAATTGCGCCATTCAGTCGGCCAGCTCATAAAAATAGGTAAATGAAAGGGGTGAGAACGCCTGTCTAATTTGCATGCCTAAGGTGACGAAGTGGAAATTTGCATCACTAAAGTTTTTGTGCGGAACAACTCTAATGTATGAACGGCTTGTGTACACGTTTACGCAGGCCGTTCATACATTGTCTCTAATTTTTTTCACGCACGTAAAAAATTACGCGTCAGTGGAAATCTACCATAAGGGATTAGTCCCTGCGAGGTGAGCTATTTCTGCAGTTAGGATTGCAGTATGATCGCAATTAGAATCTATCTCGAGGACCCCCCCCCCCCAAAAAAAAAAAAAAAAAAAAGTAAAAAAATAAAAATAATGAAAAATAACAAAATAAATAACAAAATAACCAAAAATAGAAATGAAAAAAAATAAAAAGATGATAATTATTCGCCACATTCGAAATATCTTCGAACTTTCCTAGGCAATCTTCGGAAATTTTCGGAGAAGTTCGAAAATATTCGTATTTCCTTCGGAAACATTTTAAATTTTTTTTGGAAATCTTCGGGAAATGGTCGGAAATCTTAGGAAAATCTTCTAGTCCCCTAGGGTTTTAAGCCTGTGAAGCGGGACGAGAAACGAAGTCGTGAAAAGGGCTATAAAAAAGACGAAGGAGTTTATTGAAAGTCTATTTCGATTTTTGTGAGTAGCGAGTCTGTTCAAGCAATAAATTAAATGAGCTTTTATAAAGCCTGCATGTCATGGCAAAGCAAGGGTCGCACTCATTGCAGGAATATTTCGTTGAAACAAGATCCCTCAAGCTTTGTCAGATTAAATTGTCAATCCGTGACTGAGTGTTTTTTTTGCGTTACTGGCGTCAAAAACCACGCAAACTTATGCGTGGCGGATCCCTTCGGACAATACTTTATACCGTGTCTAAATTTTGAATCCTTTACAGTCTTTAACTGTAATTGTGGTTAACCCCGAAAGCTTTTTAAGCTCGTTGCCGAACGCCGAGTACTTGCGAATTTTTTTCACGAATTCGAGCGACGATAATAGAACGCTTTCCAGGTCTGTGAGACACCTTTCCCAAGAAATCCAACTGCTGTCGACGGGGTAGGTTTAGCGAATACGACGAATTTATTCGATTGAAAGAAGGAACGGAGAAAAAACAGTCAACGCTCCTAAACTGATGGCCAACGTTTCGGACGATACGTCTTCTGACGCGAATCAGTAAGTAAATGTTATTTTACCGCCTTTCATGTAGTTTGCACGCGATGTGATGGAGTACTTTGACGCAGGCTTTAAATATATTCAGTATGGTCGCTTCTGAAAGTAATGCAGTGCGATACTATTCTGTTGTGATTTTACTATAATTTTATAGATAAATACCAGCTACGTATACATTCCCTGTATTGTGATCAGATTTTAGTGATCTTCACAGGGGGGCGTAAGCCGTCACGCAGTAATCCACTTTAGTGACAATGCTCACGCGATTGCGTGATTATTCATCACCTCTTGTATGGACGACCACTCATATACAAGATTCTTGCGACTATCTGTAATAAAGTTACGCTTTGATTGGGGATTCTGCTAATGCAAGTAGACAAACTGGGGCACGTTTCTCGAAGGTACCGACAAGTTTTCACACCCGGAAAGCCATAGGAAAATCGCAAAACTTATGACTAAGAGCTGTTTTACTCACATATTTTTAACACGAGCAGAGGTGTCTTTTAAGCTATGAAAATTTATATCCCAGTCAATCAAGCCATTTAAAGTCTCAAAAAAAAAACAATATCAATCTATGAATTTTTTTTCTTTTCGTTAAGTTATCCCAGCCAAGCTGTTGGAGCGCCTCGGTAGCCCGGGGGGGGGGGGGGGGAAACTCCTTGAAATTTTTGGTGGGGGTGTGCCGTATCCAGACCCAATTTCAGACCAAAAAATGCCATTTTCCACACCCGTTTTCAGACCTGGCCTCAAAAATCCATACCCGTTTTCAGACCATCAGTGCTGAACGGAATTCAACCCAACAAAGATGAATAGGTAAAATTTAGCTGGAATGATATATTTTATCCATTTCTCTTTCTCTCTCACCAGTAACTCGCCCCGGTTGCTGGGAAGAAAAAAATAAGTTTATAAGCTTTCGTGAACGTTCCCCAGATATCCATACCCAATTTCAGACCAAAATGTTCAAAATCTATACCCGTTTTCAGACCAAAACAGCTAAAAAAACCATACCCTTTGGTGCGGCACAAACCTATATACCTGATATAGGGGAGTACCCCGCCCCCCCCCCCCCTCCCCGGGCTCAGTAGCAGATGAATGCCTTTGCATATCGAGCACGATTTTGGCAGCTAAATTTTGCAGTACTTGGACTTTGAGTTCCGTGAAACTGAAACACAGTAGTCACTCTGGTCAACCACAAGGAAAAATACAATCCAGGGAGCCAATCAAATCGCAAAGCAAATACATGTAACTACCGCGAAGCGCAGGAAAACGTGTGCGGGCAAGCATAAGTCACGATTGGTTTTGGTTTTACTTTTGATTGGTTGAGTAGCGAGATTTTTAAACCAATCACTAAGCACATTAATGCAAAACCAAATATTACTTTCGAAACTCAAGTGGAAATTGCTCAATTTGGTAAAAAAACTCGCTTAGTGCGGCCGCAATTACCTTTTTTTATGTATAATATAATGAGGGCCACTAGTTTCTCAGTTTTTAACTGTAAAGTGTTTTTACCCTCGTAAAATAAAGTTATTATTATTATTATATAACGATACCGTTATATTAGTAAGACTGAGGTAGTTTTGATTTCTTTTAAGGCAGGAGTGCATCGAAACTATAAATGAGAAGACCTTTGACCTAGGATGCCTTGGTCCAGCTGTAAGTATAGAATAAGTATTTTTGGTATTTTTTACGTTGCCAACTAATTATCCTAATTTGTAAATTTCTGCATAAAGCTCAGGTTCTGAACGACCGATCGATAGACCAACCAAACTACCGTAGTAACAAACGGCCGAACAGCCGAAGGGCCGAACGGCCGACCGAACGTACGAACATACAATCATATTAATAATTGTATGTGGTTATGATGGTTATGACCAATTGTTTTTTATATTTGTTTTTGTTTTTTATATTTTTATTTCAAGCTTGTCATAATTTTGGTACTGGCATGTCTCAAACGCCGCAACAAATTGAGACATGATTACTGCAATGGATATCCTGGACTATTAATGTAAGTATTGAATCCCTATCACTTTTGTACGTTATTAGAATAAATCAAATGAGACATGCATGTACAATTAATTACATAATTTAACAAAGCAAGCAAAGGGGAAAAAAAACATGACGAGACAAAACAGTGCTGGAGCTATTTACTAGTTGCAGAATTCTATTGGATAATTCCAAAGTCACAGGCTCTTTCCAGCTCTTGTACTTTGACGGGTCAGTACCACGAATCTTAATCAGTTGATGCTACCTTAAATTTTCAAAATTTTAAGGTGGCTCTGAAACCGCTTCGTAGAAATTTTTTTAACTTTGCAAAAAATTGTATCTTAACATGCTAATCAATGTTCAATAATAAAAAATGGGGGTCACCGAGCTCGTTTTTGAGTCATAAGCACTTAAAGCCAAAATTAAGGGTGTTTTTAAAAGTTTATACTGTTGCTATAGTAACCAGTGACGTCATGAAAATGACCAAAACATATTCACCAATCATCGGGCATTTATTTGATACCATTATTGTAGCATCAACTGATTAAGATTCGTAGTACTGACCCGTCAAAGTACAAGAGCTGAAACGTGCTGGAAACCGTTACCAGCCACCTTAAAGTGCTACTACGATCAAATTTTCGATTTCCATATTTTTACATTTTCGTGTACTATAAGACTTTCTTACTCACCTTGCAAATTATCAATCCATTACGAACATCAGAAGTCGTTTTGCTTTAACGTTTATTTCCAATATTTTATGGCCGCCATTAAACAACCTTGTTCCAAGACTTGGTTGCGAATAGGGAGAAAATGACGTCAAAGGCTAAAATACCTCACGGGTTGAAATTATAATAACAATATGTATTGAAAATCACGCGATATGCAACAAAAACTTTGCGCTTGTTTTTCGTGCAATTTTCTATGCTGATTGTTATTCTAATTTCAACCCGTGAGGTATTTTAGCCTTTGACGTCATTTTCTCCCTATTCGCAACCAAGCCTTGGAACAAGGTTGATTAAGGTCGCGCAGGACCTTTGCAATCATTAGTATGTATTTATTTAAAGAGAATGCACGAACTGCCGGACGACTGAAGCCGACAACAAACGAAATATTCATGAGAATGTTTGTTTTTAAACTCTTTTGTACAAGTAATTACTAGTAATTGTTCTCAGCTTTGTGCACGTGCGCTGGAACATAGGGAATTATCATAATTAGATTCACAGCTTTAAATATATCACACGTTGCTGTAAACACTGACTCGGAAGGTCTTCGGAAGCCTCAAAACCTGCAATTTTGTGTCCAAGTTTTCTCCGCCGATATAGAATTTCAAGAGTTGATTCACGAGGAACATAAACTTGGTGAACTCTATTGTGCTATGACTAGAGCGAATTTTTAAATTTCCTTCTCAAAATGAAGATAGCACGTTTCAAAGTTTAGATTTCACATTTTTGCTCTCTTAGAAGCCATTAACTTGTAGCAGTTTTTGAAATCGAAAATTTCGTTCTAGCCATAGCACAAAAGAGGTTATGATTTACCACTAAGCAATATAATCATTTAATTTGGTGCGCTGTTCTAGCTGAAAACTTGGACACAAAATCGCATTATCTGCAGTTAAACATTTAAGGGCTTGTAACATCACAGACAACGGTCATATCTCAGTAAAAGGACAATCGTGATGTAATTCCATCATCCCCGAATATCCTCGTTAAATTTTAGAGGAATCGATGTTCAAAATGTAGTGAATTAAAGCTTTGCAAGATAGCACTCCGTCAAGAAATTTGCCTAATGAATTTATTAATGAGCCAGGGTCCCGCGCGACCTTAATGGCGGCCGTAAATTCTCTGGAATAAATGTTATAATACAACGACTTCTGATGTTCGTAATGGATTGAAATTTGGCAAGGTGAGTAAGAAAGTCTAATTGTTCAAGACAATGTAAAAATATGAAGATCAAAAATTTGATCATAGTAGCACTTTAATTAAACATTTACAAGTTGTCTCGAATGGAATTTTGTGAAATGGCACATGAATGTTTATGTAACCAAAGGTTCTTCCTGTTTTAGACCAATCAACTTCTTAGGCAGTTTTACAAACAGATTCACTATAGCGGCTACGTTTGGAGCAACCGCCAGTACATTTTTTACAAATGCAAGATCAGATTTATTTGCTTTACCAGGCCCTGCCTGGGTCAAAGGTAAGTGTAGCCACTGTGTTTAGAGCACGCTGAGCAGTGATTTTATTGCGTCAAATTTAAATAAAATACCTTTAAACATCGAGTAAATACGACCTATATATTCATACGCCCATCTAACAGGGTCGGCCAGGGGGGTAAGTGGTATACCAATATACCTGAAAACATGTACCCAGTATACCCAAAATTTCCCCTCAAAATCATGCAAAATACCAAAATTTGGAAAACACAGTATACTTTATACCCATAAAGGCCCACTTTTAGCATAAAAATACTGGATACCCAAATTAAAATCCCCCTGTATACCGTACACCTAAAAACCCTGGCCGACCCTGATCTAAAAATAAAAAAAAAAACTACAAAATGGAAATGGGCGGAAGAAATAGCAAAACAAAGCTGACAGATAACGTCAAACTAAAGTTGGCAAATCTTTTGCTGGCAAACTCTAATTGGCGTTTTTGAACGATACAACAATAGTTGGTACCGTTTGTTTTTAGTTTGTCGTGTGAAGACCGCGTAACTGCACATTGCTATCAACTTTTTTATGTTTTTTATTTAGTTTTTGATGCGATTATTGCCGTTCTTGTATATGGAATATTGTTCTACCCATTTTTTGCCTGCCTAACAACGGAATACAAGCTGGTTGGGTCACTGATGGGCTTTCTTTATGTCACCATGAGGTACGACTATAAAAACTTGGTTGATTATATTCCAGCCAAATGATGAAAGTATAAACATAACAAAAAAAAAACAACTAAACTCAATAGACTTGGGACTGAAATTAATTTTGTATTATTCCAGTCGGGGGAACAAGTGCCAGTTGATGGCGACATCACTTCTCCGAGAAGAGACTGAGCCCGCGGTTTTCGTCCCAGAAGTTGCTAAGCAACCTGACGTATTTTTATGCGCGATTGTTTTCGGAGTACCGCGCTCGCGCTTGTTTTTGATTGGATGAAATAATTCGGAAAATCTTCGAGTGCTTCAACGAAGATTTGCCATAACCGGCACTTATTCCCCCGACCGTATTCCACAAACTAAAAAGTTCGTACTTTGTTTAGCAAATTTGTCGACATCGAAGTACTGTACAATATAACATCAATTTGAATGGTCAAACACTAGGGTCTCGTCTACAGACTTAAAAGCACCTTGAACAGCGTAATACGTAAGTAGCACAGCGTGAAAATACTTGTTAATGCTTCAACGAGGGCTAGCGAGTTTGAGCAAGCGTTATCTCTCAAAAATTTAATTTTATAAAGGAAATGATAAACGCTCTCCCTCTTGGGCATTGTTGAGCTCTATAAGCACTGCTGACATTATTATATTTAGTAAATAAACCCCTTCAGGCGGCTGGTATATTGGAGGATAATGCCCAAGGCTGAAAGATTGTCGAAAAATGAACAGTTGGCCGAGAAGCGAAGCTTCGAGGGCAACTGTGAAATTTTGAGGACAATCTTTCAGCCGAGGGCATTATCCTCCAATATACCAGCAGTCCAGAAAGGGATTTATTTATCTTATAACCCTCCGATTGAGTTCTACAACACGCTTTATCGCCAGTAAATTTACAGGAAAAATCCTACGTAATAAAACCGGCATAACTGTGGTTGAAACAAATGTAAGTTGATTGGTTTACGTGATTGGTTTATCTCTGTGTTTTTATTAAAAGTTAAAAATTGGATACGGTGTCTTCATTTGTTTGTTGTGTACATGCCTACAAAATCGGGCGACGGATATCAAATCGGACGGGGTATATTCGCTGATACCGGTCGTCCGTTTTTGTACCACGTGATGCGTTTTGTCCAATAAGCGCGCGCAAAAATTAATGGGTAGGTTATAAATGTATATATTGTATTTTACCTATTTTTAATCACTGTAATTATGTTAAGACGGTGTGATATCTAAATGGACTTTTACCGACTTAATAACATGTAGATGTAGATGTAGATTGTCAAATAAGCTTTCATTTAATCCGCGAACTTTCAACCACACAGTACGTTTCCTTGACGTTTGGAAGTGAAGGCAATGGTTTATTTTCTAAATTATTATTTTTAGCATAAGAAACGATTGTGTAAATAAAGTTGTTGATGTTGTTTTTACTATACAGGTTCTCTATGGAACTTGTGATTGATTTCCAGTGTAAGAATTCTTATGATGACGTAAGAAACTAACAATTTCAATTGACTTTTTTTATTTATTTCATGGTATTATTTGTTGATATTGCACGTTTATTTATATTTCTTCATTTTTTTTATTCTTTAATTTTGTTTTGACCCATTTAAAGTCCTTCTAAAATTTTCGCACGGTTATATATAACTTTTCAGACAAAATATTTTAGAAGCCTAAGATCCAGTACTTTGGTCTAACACATTGCAAGATCTTCAAAAAGCGAGCCATAGACCCCACGAAATAAATTTGAACACTTTGCGAGTTTGTTTGTTTGTTTGCTTCCTTTAAAACAATTAACTAAGACTGAACCTACCTTGCGGTTGCGCAAATAGGCCTTATTCGTATTATCGGTATTGGACTGGAACAAGCTTTCGATGGAGGCTTATGCGGGTAATCTTTTCAAATGCAAATGACATGAATAAATTGTCATTAGAAATTGCCTGTCGTTATTTGTGTAGATCGTTGGGGATCGGCTATTTACCGAGTTAGAGGTTGAGTTGAGTTTGAGTTGAGTTTGAGTTGAGTTTGAGTTAAGATTGAGTTAAGATTGAGTTACCGTATTTCCAGTGTCTTTTCCTTTTTTTACAATAGAAAGTTCAAAATCGAAGGTTCTCATTATATTTACTGAAATAATACTTACATCTTACTGACAAATTTACACTATTTCGCGTTTTACGCTAAGAACAATTCAGCTCTCGTGTTTTGTTGCTTGCAAATCATTACCTTTTATCGCGGTGTTGACTACAAGCAGTCCATCATTAATTTTCTTTCAGAGATAGTTTTATTCAGGCTATTCGAGAAACGCGAGAGGAAGAAAATAGGAGAGGCTAACATAATATTTTTTCTTTTGTCTCGCGCGTCGACTAGCTATGAGTAGTAATGTACTACACTCTGAGGCAAATTTGCCTTAGAGATGTAGTACATCACTACTTCCAGTGCTGGATACAAAATATGGGACAAAAATGGATTCAAATATTAGAATCAAAAACTGAAATTCAAACCCTAGAAAACCAAGCCTGTAAAACCAAGCCTGTAAAACCAAGCCTAACTCAACCCTAGGTTCAAAATAAAAAAAAACTTCTTATACTCTTTTTTAAACTTTTTTTATACTGCGTTCGAATGGGATTGTCTTATATGGGTCCACTTGCTACCCAGACTGTACTCTTTTTTACATTGCTCACAAAACCATCGTGTATTTCGCATATAACGGGCTTTTGTGCGCCTTATAGCTTTCATTTTGTCTTCTTTGGTAAACCATCTCTGGTATCGGGCATTAACAATATTATCATTCCAAAACATCAATTGTTATATATTAATAACACAATATATTAATTTCTTATATCATTAATAGTGCGTTTAAACAAGCCTTGATATCATAACTGAAATATCAATCTGGAAAACCAAGCGAAGCCGAGTTTTATGCTGTTTTTATTATCATGGTAAATCTCTTGTACTGAATATCTGTTGTGAATTGTCTTCTAAAACGATTATGATTTTTGTTATTTTTGAATTCATTTTTTCTTTTTCAAGGTCGGATAATACACTGTTTAAATCATTGTAAATGTTACATAGGTATTTGCTTGTTTCATTTTCTTCATTTAATAATTTTGTTAATGGCTTGCAATGTCCATCTTCCTTTAGTTTTTTATCTAAATATACTAAAGTGTCTAAATTTTCATATACCAAATCTCCGAGTTTTGATAATTCTTTTAATGTTACGATATACTTCAGTGTGTTTATTGCGTCATCAGACATATTTTTGAATGTATTTGCTTTGAAACATATTTTCTTTAAATTTTCCATGTTTATTTTCATGTTTGTCATTTATCTATATATATAGTGTATGTTTTTATTTTTATGCGTTTTTTCATGAATCTCTTATACTCTTTTTTAAAAATCTTGCGTTTTAGTGCGTTTAAATATGTTGTAAATCTTTCATTTTGTCTTCTTTGGTAAACCATCTCTGGTATCGGCCATTAACAATATTATCATTCCAAAACATCAATTGTTATATATTAGAGTGAATTCGTGTAACCCGTTTTTTATATGTTAATGAGTCGTATAATATTCTAATGTTTGTGTACAATAAAACAATACACGAGTGGTCAGAAAACCTCAAAGAAATCACTTTAATAGTTATACAGAAAATAAGTATAAACAGGACGTGTCTTTCTTTAAGCACTTCAAGAACATGTTCAACCTAAATCGAAAATTAGTTTGTTTTTCTTTACGGGACGTTGAATATAAAATGTTTGTCTAAAATCGCAAGACAATTCAAGGCATGATAAATGTTAAGCCCCGTTTTGGTTTTTACATATTGGTAAATGCTTGAATTTTAACCTGACTTCCACATGCAAATAATTACGATTTGTCCGCAATTTTCTGTTTTCCTGTACAGCTCATTTAAATATTACACGGCGCATTTGCATATAAAAAACGGGTTACACGAATTCACTCTATTAATGACACAATATATTAATTTCTTATATCATTAATAGTGCGTTTAAATATGTTGTAAATCCTTGATTGGTATCCAACTATTAAATTCATCACTATAACCTTTCCACTTCACTAAAGCTTGTTTCTTCTTATAGTTCCGCCGAATTACTTTATCAATACGAAATACTTCTTGTTTTGCTTTCAATAGTTCGGACTCGTAAAAGCTACCTTGTATTTCTTCATTATTCAAATCTTTTAATTTATAAGTTATTGGATTAGTGTATTGGATCTTATCAACGATGAATATCTCTTCTGACCAATTAGGAGTATAGCCTTTGTCGAACACCTTTCGTTTATATTTAGATATTCGGACCTTATCACCAACCTTAAATTTGGGTTTTGCTGATAATGGCTCCATATCACCGTATAGGTTAAGATATACAATTCCTTGATTCTTTTCCTTTGAAGCTTCTGTTGGTGTCATCTTTATTGAACTGTGTTTTGTATTATTGTATTCTTTTACCAGTATGGGTAGCATTTCAAGATACTGTGTATTACCTTGAATAGTAAACTGTTTGTACATTTTATTTTTCAAAGTTCTATTAAATCTCTCAATAACAACAGCTTTACCTTCATTAAAAGTGGAATACATCTTAATATCATTTTGCTTTAGCCATTCCTTGAATGTTTTGTTATAAACTTCAGATCCCTGATCGACCCAGAGAAATTCAGGTTTACGCTTGTCATTAATAACAATATTGTTGAAAGCGTTAGTTATTGATGTACTTTTCTTATCTTTCAATTGTATAGCCCAAGCGAATTTACTGAATACATCAATTATAGTCAATAGATATTTATAACCTTTATTCCATTTTGAAAGTTTATCCATAAAAACTAAATCAGCAGACCATATGTCGTCAATTCCATTTGATATTACTCTTCTAGTTTTAAATTTTCGTCTGATTGGTTTATGTAACTCATCGGCTAATTGTTGAGACCAATCATTTTTACTCAACGCCTTTTTCCGTTTTTTGGCTTTTTAACACCGAGCCCTATTTTAGCCTTGGTTGCAATTACATTACGAGCGACAGTATGACCCCATTGACGTTGAGAATAAGGGGTAGAGTCGAGCTCTTGGATCATTTTTTGGTCAGCTTTATGCTTGCAACTTAGTTGTTTAGATTTTGCTTTATTTCCACAAACGCTGTATGCAATATCATGCCTCATCGCTATTTCATCCGTTCTGCCTGTCGGTTTTTGAAATATTTGAAGTATTTCACCTGTATTTGGATCATATTTCACTTGTTTTTCGAGAGGATTATAAGGACCCAAAAAGGCATAGCCATGGGGTACCCAGCCGGCTTTTGGTTTTGGCAATTTCCCAATCAATTTATGTATATCAAGAGCGCCTCCTTTAATAAATTTGCTTTTTTTCTTCCTGCATATTTGACAAACTGATTTTTCCATAAGCCGACCATTTTTAGCTTTTACCTTTTTAGAGTTTAATGATTTGGTTTGTTTTTTACACGATAGACAATACGATTGGCACATTATATATATTGATTAGATATTTAATCGCAATAATGATTTATCCATTTTCCATTTTTATACTCACTGAAATTGCATTTGGGGTCGAGATTTTCATTTTTATATGCTCCAGCTGGCTTCCAAAAATTCTTCGTTTGAATCCCGCTCTGTTTATTGACCATACCTCTCAAAAAATTACCGCTCCAGTACTTCTTGAATAAATCCTTGTCTGCTCCTGTGATATCCATTAAAAAAGATGCCACTTGCTGACTCTCTTTGAACCCCGGCACTTTAGAACCAATTTTTTGGTTAATGGTTTGTCCTACGCCTTTGCCTTTTCTCTCACTCACAAAACGAGTTTTAGTAATACCACAAGAAGCGCATTTCGATTTGAGCATTAAACGATTGTTTTTTGTTCTCATATATTTTTCAGAATTAGGAACTGAATTAGTTTTTATTTTTTCGCGTAAACAATACGATTTAGTCATTGTATATATATTACGTTACATATTTTTGAAATAATGTTGAATGAATTTTTCATTATTCATTGTGTCATATATGTCAAACACTTTTAATAAATTATAATACGAATTCCCCTTATTCATTTCGTTGAGAAAGTATAAAGAGAAGTATCCGCATGTGGTTGTATTTATATTCTGTATCTGATTGTTTTGATGTATCAATGTTAAATTCTTCTTTTTTGCGTGATCGACTATTTCTTGAAATGGAGGCATACCAAAACTATCAAAATAATTGATTACCTTATCTTTTACATAAGTTGCAACCCAATGGCTACCGCTCATATAAGATGGTTCAAGATTGTAAATAAATAATGCTTGTCTATGGTTATGTGGTACTCTTTTATCCCTTGACAAAACATCACTGATTGGGATGCTTAAATATCTGCACCATTTTATTAGATCAAAATTACTCATCGGTATATTCTTATGGAATGTTGGCTTTCTTACTTTCTTTTTGGTTTTAAGATCTTTTTTTTTGGAAGCACCAATCCGCCTTTAAGAAATTTATCATATTCAGCCCACGAACCAATAATTGGAGGACTCCTATAAG
The DNA here is from genome assembly GCF_052425735.1 of Oculina patagonica. NCBI lineage: Eukaryota > Metazoa > Cnidaria > Anthozoa > Scleractinia > Oculinidae > Oculina > Oculina patagonica. The sequence goes on from NC_135770.1 coordinate 5,540,213, forward strand.
ATAATGCATCTCTTTTAGTCGGTAGTTTGATTTTACCACCGTTTTTTGATCTTTGTTTCCTAATGTTTGGCGATGGATAATAAGGGTATTCTATTTGAATTCCTGTCCCTCCTTGAGGGGGAGTGACTTGAATTCCTTTTCCAATCACCTTTCGCATTTTACTTATTTGTGTTTTAGATAAATTCAATGTAATGCCTTTACCCTCACTTTTTACTTTATTATGCCGTGTTATTTGTCTTTTTGTAAGGTATAACTCAGTATTACCCTTCTTTTTGATCTGATGCTTATCAATCAATAAACTCACTTCACTTGAATTTTTGATTGCTCTGGCTAGCTTTTTCATTTGGCCTTCTGTTAAAGGAATATATGTTGAAATATATTTTGTGCTCATAGTCTTGCTCTATATATAATAGTGTTAGATTAAATATTACATAAAAATAAGTTCATTCCCAATTTTGTCAATTACAATTTTTTCTTCATAAAGAACTACAGCGTATATCATATAATCGTCAGTAGCTTGTACATTCAATCTGTAATGAAACAATAACTGTTTTGGATCATCAGTAACCGATTCCTTATGATTTCTTAAATCGAAATAGATAACAGGAAATAATTCAGAATAATTTTGTAAATTTAACTGAGTTCCTGTATTGTAGTCGTTGGTTCTGAATGCATATTCTTGAATGTCATTATATAATCTTGGTTTAAAATCACAATCATACTCTAGTTCTGGAGTAAAATATGAATTCCCAAGTTGCAATCGACAGGTAGATAGTGTACATACATTATCACCCGCATTTATTTTAAAAGTATCAAAAATAAAGGGATTTTCTAATTCATTATTTGACTTGTTTCTTTGCAGATATACAAAAACATGTTTTGCATTTTTAATAGCTGGTGTAATTTGATATATCCCAGAAATAGCAGTTGTTGGTGATGAATGTTTAATAAATTCTCTTAAATATGTCCATTTTGTTGCTGTTAAAAAACTACTATTCACTAATTTTTGTCCTGCTGATGTAAAGTTCAAACGTGGTAACCATAACTGAAAATCTAGAACCACATATCGTGTTTCAGCACCCCCAACTCTGTAAATAAATTCTCTATCATCATTTAGTGTTATGTTTAGTTCGATTTGCATAGGTGGTATCATTTTATCTCGTAGTTCTTGAAAAATGGAAAACCTATTCAACGGAATACACGCATATACGTCTTTTGATTGTGCGCACAATTCACCTCTTTTAATTGCTCCTACTTTTGGGGCTGTTGTCAAATTGCCAACTAATGCAGCTCTATCGTCAAGATACCAATTAAAATTGGTAGCTACTGTACGACTATAGTCATCAGAAAATTCAAGCAATCCTTTTATGAAACAGATTTTATGCAGGTCATTACCATCGTAAGGTTTTTTACCTCCTGAAGTTATCATAATGTGATTTATAATACTGGAACTATCATTTATCGTTGACGTTAGCACAGGTGTTTCTAGAGCATTGACCGCAATGTTCGATCCATCAGCCTTTTTCTCAAGTTTATATTTCACGATAAAATACCCATTATACCAATCAAACCAACTAGACCTATCAGTCATATTGAATATATACCCTGTTTTTTCCTGATATAGCCCATTTGCAGGTCGAATAATTGGTGTTTGCAGATTGAATCTGAGATAATCAACTTTTTCAACATTTTCTATGCTTCTGAAACTCATTTATATTATTAGATTATATAATTTACTTCAATTGTGCTAATCGTTTCAAAATAAGATCCCCAGCTTTTTCACTACTATTTAACACGGTTTTTAAACTTTTCTTTTGTGCTTTGATTATTGGTGATTTATTGATATCTTTTATCATTTTTTTAGAATATTGTCCGATATTTGATAAATCATTAGTTATTAAACCTGATCCTTTATGGCGATATTGATATAAACCTTTTTTAGGGTTATAAAATTTTGACCATTCGTATACTCGATTCATTTTATATTATTAGTTTAGATTAATTCACCTCTTTGATAACGATATGAAACGCCGTATCGATTTCATTTAAATCAATGGGACGATTATACGAATCGGTTATATATATTCGAATTGAATCAATGCTATTTTTATTAATTGGAGAAAATTTCAATCTTCTCGGTTCAAGAGTGAAAGGAAATGACCTACGAATTCCTTGTGCTATAATACTAAAACAAAATAAAACGTCTCTTGATTCATCTGTCAAGGATCTTTTAGTCAAATCGCAATGAATACATATCATATCAACGCTCCTTGTTAAATCAGGTATTTTGTCACTTATATTACTCCCTGAAGTTAAAATTTTCTTTTCAAAACCCAGAATCAAATTAAAGTCTGATACAGATAGATCTAATTCATAATTTTGCTTTATGGTTATTATTGTTCTAAATAATGATAAATCAAACGTAACTGAAAATGGATAATCATCACCATCTTTACCAGTTGTATTTTTTAAAAAAGTATCAATGTCTGTATATGAAAACATTCCATTAGGAAATTCAATATTTTTAAAACTTGTATCACTACCAACGGTTTTTCGATATCTTATTTTATTGTTACCGAATGAGGCTGAAAGGTTATACCACGAATATGTCATACTGATTATTTCGTCTAGTGCCATTTCATAATTTTTATTTGGATCTAGGAATAAAGGCTGGTCAAGATAAATTGTAAAATCATGTGCTTTCTGATTATAATTATTGGCTTGTCTTTTCGCCCTGAATGAACTAAGTATCAAATGTTTTTCCATTATATATTTAATTTAGATAAAATAGTTGTTATAAATTTTTTCATATAGACGCTTTGTAATTCTTTTCACTCTTAACAGTTCATCTATTATTGTAATACCTTGGTTTTTTAATTCATAACTCGTATTTCCAGCGGATATGCTTCCACAAATTATATCCAATTTTTCAATAAGTTTTTCAGGGTCTCTGTAATAAATAGCCTTATAATTATGGGCTAGACCACTGCCTTCCCACTCATCTTCTTCTCTATCAGAATCAGGCGCTGTCTCCCTCCTAATACCCTCTATCTTATCAAATAATGCTTTTTCTATAGCTGGTTTTTTCTTATATTTAGTTTTACGGGGAGTCTTTTTTAATTTTTTTGATTTTTCCTGTAAATCCGAAGCTGAGAAAGGAACCCGTTTGTACTCCATACGTTGTATTTTTTGCTTTGTTAATAACAACTGGTTTTCAATATTGTTAATTTGTTTTGTAAAATCTTCATCTATTTCCAACAGGTCATTATATGATTTTCCTTTGTATTTACCAGATTTGATCATATTTTTACCACTTTTTTTTAGTTTGCCTAATAAAGCACTTACCTGACGCCTTTTTTCGGCGAGAGATTCTCTTTGACGATCTAACTTCTTTTGATCAGCACTTGTATCCCATTTTTTTCTCTTTCGTTCTATTGAGGGTGGTAAATCAAAATCAGGCATTTCATCTTCATCTTCTGTTTGAGCTTCATCAATGGGTGGCGGTGGATCAAAATCGGGCATTTCATATTCATCTTCATCTTCTGTTTGAGTTTCATTAATTGGTGGCGGGGGTAGATAATTTGGCATTTCATCTTCATCCTCATCTTCATCAATTGGAAATTCTGGAAGAGGGTCAAGCTCTTTTAACCCTTTATTATTCAACTTTTTAGTTGCTTCAATTTGTGTATCGAGACGAGATGTTACTGGTTTAAACATTTTTGCAAATTTGATTTGTCCTAATTCATCTGCCAATTTTGAAGACATTATTTGATTATTAATATTCTTGATTTGATTTTCAACTTCTTCTTTTTGATTAGCAATTTTTTGCCAAGCTAATAGACTCATTTATATATATTAGTGTAGATTATTATCAATCTTTCATCAGTCTTCCAGAAGTCTTTCATCAGTCTTTCATCAGTCTTCCAGAAGTCTTTCATCGGTCTTTCATCAGTCTTTCATCAGTCTTTCATCAGTCTTCCAGAAGTCTTTCATATTATATAACTGATATATATAATATGAAAATACCAAATTATGACACTGAAGACGATATAGTCTCGAACTTTAAACAAGTATACGATTTCATGCCAAATCAATGTTTTCGTATGCTACTTTGCGCTCCGAGTAATATGGGAAAGACTAATACTTTAATGCATATGATTTACAATTTATTATATTTCGATAAAATATATTTATATGCAAAAAATTTAGACCAGTCTAAATACCAGAATCTTATCAATGTGTTCCAACCAATAAGCGATGAAGCTGGTTATAACATTATTGAAGCTAGTAACGACCAAATAATTCCTGTTTCTAAACTAAATGATGATAATCAAAAGCTCGTGATATTTGACGATTATGTTTGTGATAAAAATCAAAAACCATTAATCGATTATTTTATACAAGGGAGACATAAAAACTGTAGCGTGATATATTTGTCTCAAAGCTATTTTAAAACGAAAAAAGACATAAGACTTAACTGTTCGCATTTCTGTATTTACGAATTCCCAAGTGCTAATGAGAGGGCACTGATATGCCGTGAAAACAGTATTCCAAAAGAGCTATACGAGCAAGCAACTAAAGACCCATTCAGCTTTTTATATATTGATAAACCACGTAAATTCATAACAAAAAATTTCGATGAGAAGATTTAATCTAACATATTAACAGAAAATGGGGTACATTAATGACGAAAATGATTTTATGCATACCAAATATTCTCAAAGTGCAAAACCTGCAATTGGTTTTAAACTGACAGCTTCTGGTGATTATGATATGGACAAGAAGAAAATATTCGGTCTAAAAACTCAGGATGACGTAGCCTTTGATGCCGATCTAGATACCTACGCCAAGGATTTAGGGAGTGCTGTCAATAAACGGTATGTTAACCAATTTTTAATGAAAAAAAACAGTGACGAAACACATTTTGATTGCGTAGGTTTATCACTTCAAAATACTGAAGATTATTACGATGGGTTATATAATGACCGTTCAATACCGAATGTCAAATACGTGAATTTACAAGACAATAAGTTAAGATCAGAGCTAAATAACAAACTCACTGACAAAGCCGATCTTAGTACCAATAATGAACAAACGTTTAACAGCATAATAAATGTACCGAATTTCGATCAAGGCTATAGTAATATGTCTAACGTTATGAATAAAAGGTATATTGACTCAAGAGATGCGCTTAAAGCTGATAAAACATATGCCGATAGTACTTTTTTGACAAAACAGACAGGTGGAATTCTAGCCCAATCTCTTCAGAGCAAGGCAGACAAATCGTACGCTGATGATACTTTTTTAACTAAGAAAACAGGAGGTGTCTTAGCTCAAAAAATCCAATACGTGCTTGATCATACGAGTGAATCACACGTTAGTCCAATTGATCAAAAAAATGTATTCGATAAAATTATGACAGATCAATACAATCAACTGTCTGAAGAAAATGACATTGAACTTGGTGACACAATTGAGCATCCAAATCCTGTTCATCAAATCAATAAAAAGGTGATAGATGCAAAATTACTTCTTGATAGTTCGAAAAATTACTACTCAAGCAGATTAGGTATCAACATGTACTCATATGAAATCGATCATTACACGATGATAATTGAAATATTTTATCCAACAGAAATTGACAAAAATACCATCGATATCGATGCCGTCTCATTATTAGACACCGTAAATAAAACAACTACACGAACTCATGATGATTATTCCAGAACTCTAGTACAAATTAATAAATATCAGCAACATCCCAACAACTATTTGTATATCGATATCGTCTTAAAAATGAAGTCTGGACACTCATATGTCCAAAAATTGCAAACATACCTCGTTATTTATGGGATTAAGAGCTTTCAAAGTAACGTTGATCCCACTATATACGATCAAATATATTATATAGCTAATGATCAAATTGTTTTCAATACACCAATCAATATGAATACACAGGCTATTTATGGTATTGAAGAAGGTACTACTGATGATCAAGCTGTGAATCTCAAACAGTTAAATAGTTACAATAATGCTCTCAAAATCTCCCTTGAAAACAAAATTAAATTACTACGACCCAAAAGTTATTATAATGAAGTGTTTGAATACTTTTTTGATTTATTAGATGTATCGAATTTTACTATGTCAGATAGCAACGGCAGTGTTGTTTCTGGCTTAGGTAGTAATCTCGTTTTTCAAACTACTAAATTGTTAACAGAATTTGAACCAAAAGGGGGCTTTATAGGTGTTTTCGTAATTAATTTAAATGAAAATATCACTGAATCAAATGACTACACTATATATATATCATTTAAAAATGACTATAAACTCGGTGATAATAAAAGAATTAAAATAGAATTAGGCAACGAGGGTAGCTTTCATTTCCCATGGATAAAAGTAGAGAATAATAAATTAGCACTTGAATATGATTTAGATTCATATACAGAGCAAATCAGAGATGTTTATATAACTAAATTTTTAAACCTCTGGTATACTAAAATAGGGAATCAATTTAGAATCGCTGTTTGCAATAATGCTATGAGTATTGATCAAACATTTTCTGGGTTTAATATCAATACATCTAGCATTAAAATTTCTTCAGATTACTTTGTACAAAGAATTGGTTTTAGTAACACAGCAATGTCAGTGAATAGTCGAGAGTATCACAAAGTCCAATTTTTAGATAAAACAATGGGTATATTCTTCGAATAAATTATCTAACTCACTATTATATGAAAACTGCAGATTTAATACATGAGATGCTGAAAACTATTGAACGGTTGATTAAAAATATCAGAAAATTATACAACAGATTTAAAAATAGAAAGAAAACATTGTCTAATCAATAATATATGACAAAACAACGCAAAAATATATTCGAATGGAACCATATTAGTGACAAGTTAAATCAATCGCAAATTCAAGAATTGAAAGAATACTACAAAGTTTATCATAAAAAGTGTTGGTGTTATAAAAAAGCTACAAAAAGCTTTAGAAGGCTGAAATTAATAGGCAATTCGCTGGCTATTTTATTCGCTTCAGGAGGCATAGTATCGTCCATTTCAACTGGTGGTATCAGCCTGATTGCAATCAGCACGGGAGCTTTATTGATACAAGGCTGGCTTCAGCATCAGAATCTCGATTTAAAAATTCAAAATGGAATTTTTGCTTATCAAAGCTATCAGCATTTGCTTAATACAATAAAATTCATGTTAAGAACGGGGGAATATGAACTATCCAATATCTTTTTAATGATGAAAACTACTGACGACTACATATGCGATACCGGTCCAATAATCGATCGGTATCTGCTCAAATATGATGATAAATTTACTGAATAATCCGTGCAATCTCAGCCGATTTTAATGCTAAAATCTCACCCCAATACCGATCATTAAAAGCTCGCGTTTTTTTTGATTCAGTAACACAGATGAAATTGTATGGGATACCGAGCATTTTAAACAGCTGTCTTATAATATATTTCGTTGAGATCATCCTCTTTCTTCTTTTATTTATAGATGGAAGAATAGTGTCGATCTCATGAAACACTTTGTAAATCTTATCGCGCTGATTATGAGACAATTGAACTCCATTTTTAATACATAAATCGTTTAAAACATTCCTAATATGGTATTTACGATGATATACCGATTTTCGCCGTATTCTATGCATATTCTCATAAAAATCAAAATACTCGCTAACATATTTATAATTCTGAGTCCCGCAATTTTGGCATACTTTCATATATGCATCTTCCAAAATATCAGGTTTATCACAGCAATGATCAACAACTTTATCTCCTGCATATAATAACTCATTGCAAAAAATACAAGAACCCTCGCTATGTATCTGTGTATCACAAAACATCTTATATATAAATATATTTATATAAAGATGGTTCAAGGCAATAGAATTAAGTTATGAAGACTATCGTCGAGTTTGTCTATGTTTGCATGCATTGTTATATCGTCTAAAATGCAATTATGGAAACACTCGTAATTGAATACGCAACGCATATAAACTTTACTCAAAAAGTTTATAATAAAAAAAATTCTTACTCATGACCTTGGAAAGTAATGATGACTCATTTTCATGGGAAATCCCCTATAGTTGCTTGGCAGAGTAAGACATCTTCACAAAAATATTTCACAAAATGAATAATGTTTTTACAAAATATTTCACAATTGTGTAGCAAAATGTGAAGTTTTTGATTGGCTAAAAAATCATATGAAGAAGCATTTTAAATATTAATCATTTCAAAACCGTTGGGGTTCCAGCCCTGATTTGCATATGTCAACTTAAGCCAAAACCAAAAAACGAACCAACTTTTCAACCAAAACCAAAAAACGAACCAACTTTTCAACCAAATGGTTTAATTATGGGCAAGAATTCATGCATTATTAAATATTAATCATGTTACGCATCTGTTTATAGCTAAACGCACTATAACTGGTATAAAGAAATAATATATAGTATTATATTAATGGGAAGGAATCTTAAATACGATAATGATGAAGACAGACGTAACGCTATTACTAAATCAAAGACGAAATACATGCTTAATAAGCCTTGGTATTGTGATATTTGTGAATATCACAGTTGCCTTGCAGGAAAATGGAGTCATATGATGACCAAAAAGCATATTAAAAATGCTGTTATTAAAGCTCTTGAAGATGATGATCGGTTTAATATTATACCTGATGAATAACATATAAAGAAAAATTATATAATTATATATTGTATAGCACAGTATATATGAATTGCTGTTATCTGTTGCCTTAGGTGACCAAAAATATATTTATTTCTGGTTATCTTTTGAACACACCAAAAATCTAAAAAATTATTTTTTACTATAGATACTTAAAGAAATGGTAATTCTATATAGTACATAAAAAATGACACAAAAAAATATCTCAACCAATATTAATATGGACGAATCTGATCTCAACAATCTATCTAAAACCGACCTTATAAAACTCATTTTATCACTAAAAGCCGAACCAAAAGCACACGAAAACCAAAAAGCCCAACCAAAAGCACACGAGCACCAAAAGGTCGAGCCGAAAGCACACGAGCCCCAGAAGCCGAATCAATGCCCCACCCCCTCGCGTAAAATACCAAAAAAGAAGACATACCAATCTCATTCAAATACTCCTAAACCAATAACAAAAACCCATAATACTCTTAAACAACTATCAAAAAGTTACCTGAGGGATGCAAAGGCACTAGGCTATACATGGATAGATCTTGTAAAAAACTCAACAAGGCAAAAAGTAATCAATAAAATTCAAACCGATAAGACCTTAAACAGGACACTCAATGAATTTAATTTCGATGACAGTATTTTTGATTCAACATCCAATGACCAACCTCTATTCAAAATAACGGAAATCGGAAATACAGCGAATAAAAAATTCAATGCTTATACCAATGAATTCAAAATAAATGTACGAAAAAATTTCATAAACAATAAAAATGATGTTTTCAGTGTATTTGAAAAAATGGTTGAAATGACAATAAAGAAAAGGCAGTTAAAAGGTAATGATAGATTCAGATTGGTAATTTCAAATGATGAATTAGATCATCCTATCTCAACAAAATTGTTAAAAGTTTCTGATTTCAAGTTAAATCAACTTTTAGATGTAATCAATACGTTGGAGTATAAAGAAATAAATTTAGAAAATTGCAAAATAATTATTCAATCTGTTAAAATACCTTCAGGTAAAGGTCGACTATATTTATCAAAACAAACAGTAAATAGGAAACAATGCATTATCACAATAAAAAACACCGACTCAATATGCCTTGCTAGGGCAATAGTAACAGGTTATGCTAATTTACACCCTGAGAATTACACTACAACTCAGTTGAAAGATGGATTCAATAAAAGTAGGAAACTACAACAAATTCAAGCCAAAGAGCTACATAACAATGCTAATGTTTCAATAAACGATTATGGAAATTCTTTAGAAGATGTAAATAGCTTTGCATTACATTTAGATGTAGAAATAAATATAATCGATAGTGAGCAATTCAATGAGATTATATATACTTCCAATAAGGGAAAAGCTGATAAAATTTATCTATACAAAACACGGAATCATTTTGATGTTATAAAATCAATGACAGCTTTTTTAAATGTAGCATATTTCTGTCATTCTTGTAAAAAAACTTATACGAAACGTGATAAACATAAATGTCCTCAGAAATGCTTATGTTGTTTTAAATATTTTTCAGATGGTAAAAAATGTGATGGTAAAGACGTAACCTGCAATCACTGCAATCGTGTTTTCCATGGTAATAGTTGTTTTAAAAACCATACTAGTAACCGATCGAAAAAAGATGGAAATGATTCAGTATGTAGCAGTGTAGCAAAATGTTTAAAATGCAATCAAATCATACTAAAACCATATATTAAAATACATAAATGCGGTTTCAAAATGTGTAATAACTGTAATAAATATTGTGAAAGCAAACATGAATGTTTCATGAAAAAGATAAAAGTTATGGGTGGAAATTGCATCAAAAATAGCAAAAAACCATGCCGATTAAATAAAAACATTCTCAAAAAAGATCATTGCTACTCATGTAAAACGTATAATGAAAAATATTTATTTTTTGATTTCGAATGTACCCAAAACACTGGAATACACGAAGTCAATTTAGCTATCTGTCATGATTTCGATGGTAATGAATTAATCTTCAATGATATTAATAGTTTTTGTAATAAAATCGTCAATGAAAAATATAAAGGATATACACTTTTGGCTCATAATAGCAAAGGGTATGACAGTCATTTTATACTAAAATGGTGTATAGATAATGGTTTCAAACCTTATTGTATTTACAATGGTGCAAAAATTATGATGATGGAAATTTCACAATTAAGAATCAAAATAATCGACAGCTTAAATTTCATTCAACAATCGTTATCATCGTTTCCTAAAACGTTTGGTTTAAACGAGTTGAAAAAAGGATATTTTCCACATTATTTCAACAAAGTTTGTAATCAAAAGTATATAGGAGAGATGCCTTCCAAAAAACATTATGGCTATAATCAAATGAAAACAGAAGATAGACAGAAATTTTTACAATGGTATGACGATCGTGTTAATGAAAATTATGTTTTCGATTTCAAAAAAGAGATAGTTGAATACTGTCGTTCGGATGTTGATATATTGAGGCGATGCATGCTAAAATTTAGACAAGATTTTATAAATGAAGAAAATATTGATCCACTAAAATACATCACAATAGCTGGTGTTTGTATGGCTATTTATAGAGGTAATTATATGCCTAAAAATACCATAGCTGTAGTTGATAACGTTGTTCAAACAGAAAACCATAGTGCAGTCAGTATTGCATGGCTTGATTACATTGCTGAGAAAAATAATATTAAAATTCAACATGCCTTAGAAGGTGGCGAAAAAGTTATCAATAACAAATTAAAAGTAGATGGATTTTGTGAATCTACAAATACTGTTTATGAATTTCAAGGTTGTTTCTGGCATGGTTGTCCAGATTGTTACAAGCCTGATGTAATCAATACTAAGAATCAATGCGATATGGGTACTTTATATAATAAAACAAAAGCTAAAAACAACAAAATAACGAGTGCTGGTTACAATCTTATTGAGATGTGGGAATGTAAATTAAAAAAGGATAAAAGTTTTCAGAAATATTATAAAAATGATTTGAATAGAGAAGTGGTTGGACCACTAAACCCAAGGGATGCATTCTTCGGAGGTAGAACTAATAGCACAAAGCTACTTTATAAATTCAAAGATGATGAATACGGAAAATACGTAGATTTTTGCTCCTTATATCCCACTGTCCAGTTCTATAAAAAATACCCCATTGGACACCCTATAAAAATTATATCACCAGAAAAATACGATAAAAAATGGTATGGACTAATAAAATGTAAAATTTTACCACCAAAAGGGTTATATCATCCTGTTTTACCAGTAAAAATCCAATGCGAAAAAGCTGAAAAGCTAATGTTCCCTCTGTGTATATCATGTGCAAAAACAAAGCAACAAGAAAGATGCCAACATAGTGAAAATGAACGAGCATTTATTGGTACATGGACAACAGATGAGGCCAATAAGGCCATTGAAAAAGGCTATAAAATTATAAAAATATATGAGGTTTGGCATTTTGAGAAGTCATCTGATGATCTATTCAAAGGATATATAAAAAAATTCATGAAGCTAAAACTTGAATCAACAAAATACAATTTTAAAAATGACAAAGAAGAAATGACATTCAGAAATAAAGTCAAAACGAATTTAGACATTGAATTAGGTAAATTACATGAAAATTCAGGCTTACGAGCCATTGCAAAGATGTGTTTAAACAGTCTTTGGGGAAAATTTGGGCAACGAAATAACATGAATCAATGTAAATACGTAACTGACATAAATGAATTTTATCAAGTACTTCTCGACGACACAATAGATAATTTAAACATGAATTTCATAAATGAAGAAATGGTTCAAATGAGCTACACTTACAAAAATCAGTTCGTTGATAACAGCTATAATACGAATATATACATTGCATGCTTTACAACTAGCTCAGCTCGACTAATGTTATATGAAAAACTAGACTATCTAGATAAACAGGTGTTATATTTTGACACTGACAGCATCATATATATTGAATCTCAAAATAGTAAGGTAATAGAAACAGGCGACATGTTAGGTGATTTAACAGATGAGTTAGACGGTGAATCTATAAATAATACATTCATTTCAGGTGGACCAAAGAATTATAGTTTCATATATGGTAATAATAAGCAAAAATGTGTTATTAAGGGTTTCAGGCTAAACCATGAAAATTCTCAGATACTGAATCACGCAAATATGATTAAAATTGTAAAGGATGAAATAAAAGAGCTCACATTAGTAAATGAAAGTAAAATTACAAGGCAAAATAAACAAATTGTTAACAGATATGAAGAAAAAGTATATAAATTTGGATATGACAAACGAGCCATTAAACACATATCAGATAACTGTATAGAAACATATCCTTATGGATATTAAAGACAAACACAAGCATAAAATAAACGCACCTTAATCAAAATTTTAAAAAAGGTATAAGAAGTTTTTTTATTTTGGAGCAAGGGTTGAGTTATGGATGATTTTTTCAGGCTTGGTTTTACAGGCTTGGTTTTCTAGGGTTTGATTCCAATATTTGTTTCCAATATTTGAATCCAATATTTGAATCCAGATTTTTGTTCTGATATTTGTTCCAGTTTTTGTAATCCATTTTTTTGTACCATATTTTGGACCCAATATTTGGACCCAATATTTGGACCCATTTTTATCACCATATTTGGACCCAGTACTGGAAAGTAGTATGTACTATATCTCTAAGGCAAATTTGCCTTAGAGTGTAGTACATTACTACTGCTATGTTCAAACCGACATTTCAATTTTTGAAACCCTCTATCCACCAGCTACTAAACTATTTTTTTTAAAGGCAAATGGAGACCCGATTAGAAAAATTAGTCTTAGCTCAGGGGTTCTGGCTACAAAATTTAATTTTGTGATACGAAACTGATTTCACCATTATCCCGCAGTTTCTCTGTCTAGCCTTTCTTCGGGCTAATGCGAATTCTTTCCCACGGCAATCGCACGATCAGATCGGAATTCGTCTGAATGCCATGGTAACTCCACAATGGACAGAGAAATAATTCGCCTTTTCGAATTCTGGATATTTGGAGAACAACGTGTTTTAAGTGCGTTAAAGATCATTCTTATCATTTGTTTTGTCCATTACGGTCGATCATGGAGTCTATAAGTAGCGATTCGGATTGTGACTCTGTTGCCTCCTACGCTGATGTAGTCAAAGGGGAGTCTCTTTTTAGTTCTTCACCAGCGCGCCTTACCAACAGCTGTTGGTTTAAATTCCAAGTCGAAAGTGAAGAAGAAGCAATGCAAATTGCCTTAAAGAAATCTGCCAGTGATGCACAGGTAACTGTCCGTTTGCCGCATCGTTGGTTTTCTGATACGAGAAAAAGGAAAAGCCTATGTTTTATCTGCTTTAAAAATTTAGGGTGACGAAATATCTGATGATGACAGCCTTGAAACCACAACCCCTGGATTTAAAGAAATCAGCAAGCCACGCGTGAAGGTAAAAACCTTTCGTTTCGAAAACGTTTATTTATAATTGTTTGCGGTTGTATAGGCATGTGCATAGGATTTGTCATAAAAGAAGTTAATAACTTTGAAGGTTGACGGCTTTCAGTCTGTAAGGCTAGTTTACACGGGCGATTTTTGTCGCGCTTCCCAGTGCGCTTCCCAGTGCAACTGTTGTCGCGCTCGAGCTCGCAGTGAAAATCGCAAGTGTAAAGTAGTGGCAATTTCGTAATGTTCAAAGCTTCTGCGATATCAGGGCGATAGAATTGCCGTCTGTTTACACTTGCAATTGCGCTTTCGTGCAATTTTCTTCGCGAGCTCGATCGTGACAAAAGTTGCACTGGGAAGCGCAGGAAAAAAAAATAGAAGGCCAGGTTCGGACCATCGGAAAGATTATGAGGGGGGGGGGGGGGGGGGTTCTCACGTTGAACGCTCTCATCCGTACGGATTTCTTTTCTTTTTACGGTAAGATGTTATACATGATTTTTGCAACTAATTGTCCATCCTGAAAAGGGTATAGGTTGACAAGCGCGACAAAAGGCAAGTGTGATGGTTTGGAAAAGTGGTCACAGGAGTCAAGTGACAAGTTTCAAGTGACAAGTTTTTGTTTTGCAACATGAAGTATATTTCACCCTAAATATGGGGCAAATTATTATTAAAAAATAGAAATGGTGGCGTTTGGGAAATTTCCAGTTTCTTCAGTTCAAATTTGTGCACCCCCTCCTAACAAAAATCCCGGATCCGCCCCTGAATTTTAATCACTCTTGAGTCCGTGAATTGATACTGTTTTTTTTTTCCTTTCTAGAAAACACCTGAAATGTTTGAATCTTGGGAGGAGGAGGATTACTGTCCTGGAGAACCTCAAATACCACTGGGAAGTTACAAATACAAGAATGTATGTAGAAATCATTACTTATAATCATTATTTTTTATAATGGCCATTGGAAACCCTCGAATTCTCTTCTATATGTCCAGGTTTTTCTCTGTATATTCTAGTCCAATTATAAAAATGAGAATTTAATCCGTGTCAAAGATAAGTATCTTTAGTATCGAGACAGAATCTACCATGGCATGGGGAAAAGAGCAGAAGTCTGGGTTCTAGTATGGTCTGTCCTTGGCCACAACAGATATATTCTGGATAGCGTAGAGGTTTTTTTCTCTCTAAATTTCGGCAAAATTAATTAAGGAAGACATCATAAATAATTCTAATATGGTATACTGACACAGTATTGATGTTCAATCGTTAGGTCAAAGACTTTCCGAAAACCAAGGGAGGATCCTCTCTTTCGGAAACAAAGAAATTAGGTGACGTAAAGGGAAAGAAAAAAGTGGTTTCTACAAATAAGGTGAGCCACTGTTTACATTTTTCTCCGTTCAGATCGTTGACTTGTAGATTCGTTTTAGCATTTTGAAGCGAACACGATTTAGTTAGCAAGCACGTGCATCTAAGTGGTGAATTATTATGCTAATAACTTTGCCATATTTTTTGCCTCTTATCGTTTTTTTTTTCATAGAACATTCATAGAGCAGATGGGAAAGCAATACCAGAGGTTTTCATTGATCTAACGTGCGACTCCCCGGAAAAGAGGTATTTTGGGCTTGAAGCACTGGAGCACGAGCTTGTAGCGGGATCCAGGGGTATTCCCCGCCCCCCACCGTCGAAAACATATTGAAAGCTAAGGTTGTCTGAGACAGTATTTCGTGTTTTTGAAGGCAGTTTGATACGAGAGAGGGCAGGCAAAAGCAAACGCAAAAACATGAATACTTCTAGAATTTACAAGATCATTTTGGTGACTGAATCATGTCGTGACTTACTATTTTCTTTTTACACAGTACATAAAACAAAAATTGACACAAAATAGGTAACGTTTTTTTTTTAAATCAAACTGATCTGAATTGACCTTAGCCTTTCCCACGCAACTTCATTTATGGCTGACTAAAACTCATGATGTACTTCCAAGGTAATATCAGTTTCAAATACCGGCAGTTGAGTTTGTCTGCAGTGCAGGCTAATAGTAATAAGTGGTCTGTGCAAATAATTAAAAAGTGGCCAATGACGGGAAATAACGTCCATGTCGATAAACTACCTCTAGAACTGTAGAATATGTAACGTGCATTTAAACAATTGTCTTCTTATGTCCTAGGCCGAAGAAGGAACGAAGGTCAACAGAAAGCTCAGACGATGATGATTCCGGCAACGCAGACTTCATTAAAAAAAGGTGAGTGGTGGTACTTTCATTCGTCATTTAAAATAAGTGAAACGCCACAAATAACAAACATCCTCTGCATTGTCACAGCAAGCAAGCTTAGAAGATAACTTACTCTTACCTAAATTTCAGTACATGTAGAATTACTAAATTTGTTTCAATCCTTATTGTTGATCATTATAGGAAGAAAGTCAAGCTGGATCCGTCTTTATGGTACGGAGTTGACGTTGAAGCGGTGAATGAGTTACCCTATGATATCGACGGCACTAGGGTATTTCAAGTTCGTTTTGACAGAGATGAGCGTAACGTTCGAGATGGCCGCAGTTGGAAACCCTGGGTCACCTCAAGCCGGAAGGGTTTTCGTGGAAAGCGTAACGTTCAATCTTGTAAGGGCTCTTAATTACCTTTGCAAAAACAACAGGTGTCCTTACGAAAAGCAATTCGGAAAGGCAAACAACGTTCAATTTGTTAAAGCTGGAGGAAAATATCGTTGCAGATCTTGCAATGGCAAAGGCGAGTACATTTCCTGTCCCGCTAGAAAGGTCAGTGAGTATCCACAGGATTCTGCCTTTGCAACCATTTACCATCTTGGAACTCATACTTGCACAGCTAAACGTAAGCCCAAGTTATATGCAACCAGCGATATTGAACAATTTTTTAAAACACATTCAATGGTTAAGCCCTCCGCCGTTCCAACTGCAAAACTGACAACCATGATCAGAGAAGGCAAAACGTGGTCGGAAGTTGAGGACGTCGCCGAAGCTATGCTGGACAAAAACAAGGTGAAAAATATTAAAGCCAAAGTGGTTAAGAGGAAATCCGCCTGGACTTCGAGTAGTTATTGGACAAAATTATGTACCAAAACTATTTACACCTGATTGCAAGCTTTTGTGTTACTGCTTCAAATATCTTATCGAAAGAAATCTTTTCTAACAACACCACACATCGAAAACACATTTTGAAGTTCCGCTGAATTCCACTGAATCGCTTAAAAGATGTAAGCTTTTGCCCATAGCTTGTGAACTTTAAATATCATTTTCTCAGACTCTGATAAGAAATTGTTGTACCAGAATTATTTTCACCTTATTGCAAACTTTTTTGTTACTGCTTCAAATATCTTATCAAAAGAAATCTTTTCTAACAACACCACACATCGAAAACACATTTTGAAGTTCCGCTGAATTCCACTGAATCGCTTAAGACGAATTTACAAAATGGCTACACGTGAGATTTTGCCTATACCTTGTGAACTTTGAAATTCATTTTCTCAGACTCTGATAAGAAATTGTTGTTGGTGTTATCACGGATAATTACTTACATCTTTACCTTTTATTAAGGGTAGGAAATAACGCAATAGGATTTAAATTATTCTTGAAATTGATTTTTGTCCAACTTTAATAAATATTACTCGACTTCCTAGTGGATTCCGTCTTAATAGCATGCATCCCCACGGGCACAACTTTGATGCTGTTGCAGAAATTAAGAAAAAAACAGATGAAAAAGATCCGTACCTGATTTGGAAGATTAATAATCGTCATTTCAATAATGGGCTTGGAAGCTTGGTCTTTAAGATGAGCAAAGAAAAAGCCGAGATGTGCGTTCAAATGGACAAAGATCAAAGTGAGCATCCACTCTCAAAAGAGTTCTGTTTTCTTGATGCAGTACACAGCAGATGCCAGGGCTTCAAAACACTCACCCTTTGGGTGTGGCATCCAACACTGAATGAGCTTGTCAACTTAGCTACAATGGAGTGTGAGGCGGAGTCTAGTCTCGTAATACAGTCGTTTTGGAATAATGTAAATGAGGTAACTGTGATCATGTTTTTACTTAATCAACGAGCGCCCAGTAGCTTCGATGCAGTTTTTTTATCGGATACTTATCCATCCTTTGTAGAGACTGGGGCCTGAATTGAAAGTTCGAAAACTAGGATATTTCATATTATAATCCATCAAATATTTTTGCGCGCGCAATTGGTCTAAACACGTCACGTGATGCAGTCAAAACTGGTGACTATTTAGTAAATAAACCCCCTTCAGGCGGCTGGTATGTCGGAGGATAATGCCCGTGGCGGGTAGATTTTCCGAAAAATAAACATTTCGCTTCTCGGGCAAATGTGAAATTTTAAGGACAATCTATCCGCCAAGGGCATTATACTCCGACATACCAGCAAGCCAGAAAGGGGTTTATTTATTTTATAATTAACCTTCCCATTAATTTTCTTCAACGCGCTTCATTGCGGGAAAAAGGCAAAACCTAGCTACAACGTGCGATAATCACGGTATAATTTAGTTAAAATAAATGCAAGTCGATAGGTTTCGAATTTCTTTTTTAACACTGTGATTTTATTAAAACGTTAGACTTTTACGTTTGTTTTGCACTGCGGATTTCAAATCGGACGGGGTATATTGGCTGATACCCGTCGTCAGATTTTGTACCACGTGATGTGTTTTGTCCAATGAGCGCGCACGGAAATTAATCGGTGGGTTATAACAGATGATATTCCCCAAGTGATATTTCCCAGTTTTCGAAGTTTGCAATTTACATTCGCACGTTTAGTTTTTATCCCAAGTAAATTGTTAAAATGTATAGAACTAAACATTTTGAACAGACTAACAATATTTTGAGCGCCGACAGAATTACTTTGACGTTTAAACCTTTAAGAAAAGGTCTCCCAAAATGCGGCCTTGTGAAAAAATATTTGAAGGATAATAAACACAATAGCATCCATTTGGCTTCAAAAATATGCAAGGATATTGTCCTTGGACAAATCTGTTCCTCGAAGTTCACAACTTTCCTCGAGCTTCGCTCTCGGAAAACTGTTCACTTAATTCTCGGAACAGATAATGTCTGCGGACAAATATCCGTGCATATTTTGGCGCCAAATGAATGCTATTGTTTATTTTAAGGGATGAGTATCCTTTGTGAGTCTTTATACCAAAAGAATAAGAACACTTATGAATCAGTTTATCTTTTAATACTGAAGCATTCTGAACTAGGATTTCACTGGACAGTTAAGAAACAGTTTAAAATGGGTATTTGCCCAAACGTGGCATGTTGAGGTCGAATACTTGAAGCCTTCATTGAAACTGAGATTTTTGTCGCTTTAATTTTACTCATCTTTGTTGGAACACTTAACAGTTTTTAGTGTACAACCCCACGACCAAAATCGTCAGTTGAATTAAAAAGTTAAACGGAGGAGAAAAGGAAACAATGTCAAGGATACTAATGCATGGGTCCTTCCCTTTTCTAACGTACATGTCGTACGCCTTAAAGTCGTACCATTACCGGGGTCTTAATTGTAACAGTTTGAATGTTGTTTTCTAGGTTTTACGAGATTTTACTGGGGACGAGAACTACCTATTTAATCCAGCGGGATGGATGTTCGATGAAGCTGGCGGAAACTGGGATGCAATCGAAAACGTGTTTGGCAAGGAAGCTTTAGAACAATGTGTATCCTGTGAATTCCATTTTTTTCAGTGCTGCAATAGGCAGGTACACACAGACTGGAGTGATAAGGCAAAGCACAGGTTTAAAACTCTCGCCAGGAGTATTTTTGAGGCGCCAACACCTTATCAATATGATCAAGCCAGGAAAGAACTCATAGCATTTTCACAGGAAAAACCTGGAAAACGAGGTCAGGTCGTTAGCTGGTTCAAATGGTGGCATAAGAGAAGGACCCACATATTTAAGGCATTCAAATGTGGCGCACCACTTGCACCAAAACGTCAATTTAGCAGAGGTTGGTCACTCTCAGTGGGCCAAGAAAGGATCCTACAGGTTAACCCTTGCAATGGCCGCTGAGGAGGACGTGGCAGAAGCAATTATGCTGTCAAAAAAACTAGAATCTTACGGTTATGGAAATTATAAAGGAGGCCAACATCGAAGCCAAAGCGACAGACTTAAAGCTAACTATTTTCAGCAAATGGCAAGAGCGAAAGCCTTCGCAGAAGAAATTTCCGCTGGCGTTGTCGACAATACCTTATATGTAGCTGCAGAGTCTTCTAGAGCTTCTACTGTTGATGCGAACTGCTCCCATAGAGCGACACGCAAACGAAAACGTCAAGTAAGTGTTTTCAGCGATGGAACTCACCTAGAGTCTTCGTCTTCTGAGGATGATTCACAGCAAACCGCAGACAAAGATGGTGCGAAGGAGGATAAGCGTGACGGCCGTTTCAGAACAACTGCCAGCAAGGCATTTCAGCGCTCACTTGAACTTGCCAAAAAAGAAAAATTAGTAGTTGTTGACTCCAATGAACTTGGAAGAAATGAAAGGGAATTTACGATTAGATCTGGACTAAACACCTACAATGTAACGATTTCTGAGCATCCAACCTGCGATTGTCCCTACGCAAATAGTGCAAATATCTGTAAGCATGTTCTTTTTGTATTGCTGAATTTCTTTCAAGTTAAAGAGGGCGACTATCGTCTTCATCAGAAGGCACTAACAAAAAGTGAAGTTGATGCGTTGTTCAAGGGACTGGACTTAAAATCTCCAACAGGGACTAAACCTACAAATGCAGCCATTTTCAACAAGCACAAAGAAGCAAAAAAGAAGCAAGTTTGGCAAGTACAGCGATGTAATACACAACCTGGTCCCAAACCGAGGTGTGCAAAACCAGGCTGTCAGAATCAGTTTTCAGCGGGAGATATTTGCATTTCAGTAGAGGGCCTGTATGTACCTTCAAATGAAACAGCTGATGGAAGGAGCTTTGCGGTGGAACGTACTTTTCGATTTTGTGCAAGAAAAGAATGTATTAACACACAACCAAAACAAAGCAATTTGATTGTGCCTCCAATGACTGTCATGCTTCCAGAAAATGTCAATGTTACACCTGAAGAATATCAGAATTTAATTAACGAGGAGATAGTTTGATCATACATTAGAGAATAATGAACGGTATAGTGGACAACACAAGATCGAAGTAGAGCTGATTGTTTTATTTACGTTAAAATTTAGTATCAACCACCATGTTGCGTAACATTTAATATTGTTGGATTCAATTTAGACATTGTATTTTAGTTTATTTATTTTTTTATTTTAACAACACGGAAATAAACAAAAATGTATTGGATTGTTTTTGGAAAATGTTTCGCATTTTTTCTTTTCTTTCACCGGCCCAGTGTACCAGCAGTTCGTTCAATGCGCTTTCACTGAATAATGAACAAAAAAAAGTTAGAAGGGGACTGGGTGGGTGGGGGGGGGGGGGGGGTGTGGTGGGTTAGGACACGAAATGAGGATAACATAATTCTCTAAAATACAAAAGTATCAGTTTTCTTGCTTATTTGGTCGTAAAAAGTGACTCGCATCTTAAATTAAACACTTTTTTAGCAAATACAAATGGAAAACGGTAACTCAATCTTAACTCAATCTTAACTCAATCTTAACTCAAACTCAACTCAAACTCAACTCAAACTCAACTCAACCTCTAACTCGGTCATTATCTTATCTCAGATCGTTGTAACTCAATCGCCTTTCTTCTGTCTATGCGTCTTATATGTAACATGGCCTTACTAGTAACTTTTTTTTCCTTTTAGAAAGACGAAAAGGCGTATCAATACCTCCAACTGCTTGGGGAAGTTCCGACCTACTTGTGCCTTTTGATTATCGCCATAAGGTTTGCTGTTCTACTCTTCTTAGAAGTCCGACAAAAATGGCTCCAGTCCATGACTGAGGTAATATACTTATTAAGACAGTTATGCTTTAAGTTTACGTACAGGCCGATTCAACTGAGGCCCTTTGAGGCGGACAATTTTTGACGCTATTTTTCACTGCAACTTTGGTGCGATATCTCTGAAATTTCTTTGAAACGCGATAAAATGAATTGTAAATTAGGCGTGTTCGCGTTCGAGGCATCTTCTTTGCAGTCTCTTAAGCAAAAAAGATGAAGATTCTTCTTTTTGTCTAGAAGATCCTCATACAATTCTTCAAGATGCTCAAGGATAACGAAGATGTATTGTTTAAAACTGACAAAGAAAATATAAGCATGGGACAAAGAAAAAAATATGATCCCCGATACCAGTTGGGCGCTCTAACCAACTGAGCTAGCGCTACGAGAGACTCGTGGTGAGCTGGACCATTTACTAGGTTGATATGTGACACGCGTCCTGTACTGACTGCAAGGAACAGAAAAGTCAAAATCCACAGGTTCTTAACCAGGATGTGAACTTTAATTTGAGTTAAATGGATACGACATGCTTTTATACTTTAGTCAAACTCATTGTTACCTGTACTCAAATCAACCCATCTTAACAATAAGGTAGCATTTGAATATCCTGTGTGCATACGTTTTCGATAGTTTCATGATTTCTACTAACAGAGCATTAAACCCTGTTTTAGAGGCGTGGTCAAACTGACGATTCTTGTTTGATTGGAAAGCCAGGGATTATCCATGTCAAGCAGTTGCTAAATCCAGGATTAACCTGGTAAGCGTGCAATCCAGACGTGTATTCATTCACCATTTGACTATTATACATATGTGTTTTAATTAGAACCAAGGGCAGAAGCCGAATTGGGAACTGAAATATTTGCCCTGGGCTACACAGTAATGTGGATAAGAGCCATCTACCGGCTAATTTCACGAGCTAAAAGAGATTTTATCACCAACTGAAGAAAAAAAAGACAGCGTAATTTTGAAGAAAAGGCCAGTAGGAGAGAATAATGGTTTCATTGTCTTTTCTTTGTCAAAGGAACCAAGTTATGTTTTCTTTGTAGTATATTACATGCTTGGCTTCCCTTTCGGTTTTGTGCACCGGCACGAGATGGACCGAGCCGAAGCTTTTTATAAAAATTAGTGCGTAATACTAAATGTAGTTTTTCGTGACTGCAGGAATGAGGAAGAAGAAAAGTGGTATAAAAGACTGATGTACAGAATTTACAAACCAAGACCAGGTAGGTTTTAATTTAATCTAATCCATTTTCACTGCACAATGTGAACATAAGAGATATACAAACAATAAAAAGAAAGAAAAATACAGCTATATAAGGGAAAAAAAAGCAGGGAGGAAAGACCAGAAGGGAACATTAGAACCATACTTGCTAGTCCACCCAAGGTTACCAACATATAAAATAAAATATAAAAGAAAAGAAAATTCAAGGAAAGGAAAAAAAGATGCTATTTAAAATGTTAATTGCCAAAGACAGTTATGATGTCCAAGTAACTGGACTGTTATTATTGGAATTAAATAGTTTTGGAACCAAGTATTTCTTTATTTTTTAATGTTTTAAGTAACTTTATTCACTTTGTGTGCTACCAGGAATTACAGCGATCCGTCTGTTATTGGCCATTCCGAGGTTGCGCAGGGAACTGGGGCGAGTTTTAATTTTTAAGTTATCGATAATCTGACACCACCACAATGCTTTCAGGATGAACAGAAACGAAGTTATGGACCTTGAAACATGGTTAAAAATCCATACAAACGTCTCTTATTGTGAGCCAGCGTCCCCCAAAACCATATAATCTCTTAAAATTTTTATCCGTTTTGTGACAGCTGTAAAATTCTGCCAAACATGCATTATTTGAAAGAAAATAAGATGAAAATCACCATGTTTGGCCATTTTAAAGGGTATCACAAAAATCATAAAAAATTTAAGAGTTTTTATGGTTTTGGGGGACGCTGTCTTAAAATAAGAGACGTTTGTATGGATTTTAAACCATGTTTTAAGGCCCATAACTTCGATTCTTCTCTGTTCATCCTAAAAGGATCAATCTTTGTCAAATGACCAATCTCACCGAGTTCTTTCATGTGGTGGTGTCAGATTATCGATTACTTAAAAATAAAAACTCGCCCCAGCTCCCTGCGCAACCTCGGAATGGCCAATAACAGAAGCGATGTTTTTTCCACCTGAGGACAAACGGGTTTTATTCCCCAATTTCTGTACGAGATGAGATCGGCATCGAAGAACCTTGAGAGTCTTGTGGTCATTAAGTGCTTATTATTTGCACGCAATATTTTAACTGGCCCGTTTGATGTTTTTAACTACAATGTATATCTTGCTAACATCCATGTATCAATTATACTGACACTTTTACTTGTATTTCAGATTTCAAATTTTCGACTCAGCTAATTTCTACCTTGGTAGTTGGGGCAATCATCGTGTTTCAGGTGTGTCTAAACTTTTCCTTCGACGCGTTTTGACACAATTTTGTTTGCCATAAAACTGTAATAAATGTTGAAAAAAAAACTTACGCATAGGACATTGATCAAGAATTTGAGAGTCTAACCACCCTGTTGGGTCAAAGATGTTGGAACACGAAACATGATATGACAAGGCGCATTCTGAGGAGTTTGACATCAAAGGAAATATTTCAGGTCTTTGTTTTGCCAACGTATTGAATACTTATTTCCCACAATTGTTACAAGCACTAAAAAAAGAATAAGCTTAAGATTAAAAAGATTATACAATCTAGAAAAGGATGGGACTGTAAAGATCATTCCAGCTGATTTTGTGTATTTTTAAGCTTTTCTTGATTTTTTTTGTATTTTTTTTCGACAGTTTTTAATTAACGGCCTCGCGTTATTTGATTACTACAAGAAATTTTTTCTGTCTGGATGCGACGACGATTCATGCACGGGCCTAATTCGTCTTCTTTTCGGTAAGTCCGTGTTGGCAAGCAAGTCAAGTGAAGAGAGATTGACTCTCAATTAAACGCTTACTCTACGCTTATTGTACATTTCATTATGTCTCAGATACAACGGGTACTGTAATGGGTCATCAGTGTTAAATTCTTCCCACGTGCTCTAAGTTTGGGCAGAAGTTTATAATGCTAGAATTAAGCATTATAAAGAAACGGTCGGTCGGTCGGTCGGTCGGTCGGTCAGTCAGTCGGTCAATCAGTTAGTCAGTCAGTCAGTTCACCATAAGTGAGTCAGTCGATCAGCTCACCGTTTACTCACGCGAAAAATTTCCAATTTTCGGAAATAACACAATCAGACTCAATGATGATGTCTTTGTTGCCAGCAAGGTGTTCACCTTTCCTTCCGGGGATAGAAAAGCGCTAACAATTTTTTGTGGGTGCAAACAGGATTTTAACGAGGAACCTAGCTGTTCTTTACCCGAAACATTCAGTTCATTTCATTTTTGATTTTGTTTTGCCAGGGTCTTTACAGGGAGGATATATCGTCGCAGCATTCTTCTCAATCATGATGCTTTTGCATTTTATGAAGTGTCATCGGTGAGCCTAACTATTCTGTCTTCATTATCCATCTTGTAACGCATATATTGCTGACGAATACGTTTTCGAACAATATAAGACTTTCTAGGACCATATTTGGGTATCTTTGTCTCAATAATTGGTTTACCATTTTTTAAACATTATTCAGGTCGAGTTGAGAGCCACTTTAAACTCTTTGGTCTCCCTAGCCTGAATTTCAGCCGTCTTCTCCCTACTCTTGCTCTCAGCAATTAAGCGACAAAAAAAGATGACTAAAATGCAGCCTATGCTCTCCTATGTTTTTTTACATAAATTACGCATTGTATTTTATTTTACCGAGCAACCATTGACCGTTGACCAACTTGTTAGAGAAATTCGAAGAACAACAGAAGGCAACAGAACAGCAACAACTCATTCAAGATTTGTTCGCTAGCTTGTTCAAATTGTTTACGTTAAAGAGCTTTTTGTCGTGCAATGTGCCTAATACCAATGCAATCTTGTTTCATGTTTCCTAGGGACCACATTTTTCAGTTGTATCGAGGTCAGTTGACATTCTCCCAGGATGTCTTTGTTTCTCCAGAACGCCTGGTGGTAGGTATTTGAACGCGAAAGGGAAACTGAGAGACTGAAGAAGCTCATCCCATGTCATCTCGTCATCATCATCATCATCATCATCATCATCATCATCATCATCATCATCATCATCATCAATACATTGCACAACGATTATAAAGTAAAAAGTGTTTGCCAAACGCGATCCAAAAACATTCCTTAGGTGGCCAAACTTATTATTAGAAAGAGGGCGGTCCGTTTGTGACTCTGGTTGCTCTTTTCCCTGAAGCAGGCATCTATAATTTGAGACGAGAAATTCCTCACTGATGAGGAAGCATTGTAAAGTATCTTGTAGTGTCTTATTGGTTGTTGTCGTCTCGGTTCTAAGATGTCTATCCCTGGTGGAGAATGCAAATGAGCAATCGAGCGGAAGAAGACGCGTGTTTTGTATTTTGTATGTGTCTGTTGTGTTAAATATGTCCTACATGTCTTTTGTTTTGACTTTTTCAGGGACGAAGCCTTCGATTTTCTGGATATCAGATAGCCTTCGTTATAACTGGTATGACCTATGCTCAGGGAAAGCTTAAAGGAGCTATGTTACGATATCAAAGACTTTCTGAAGAAGTTATGATAAACCAAAAACATACAGGAATAGTTATGAACGACAAACTCAAATACTTGGCCGATTTTTTTTTGAAATATTGTCCGCGACGTTGCTCCTTTAATTTGCAAAAAAATAGAGTCAATCTCGTTGTTAGAGCGGTATGGTTTTTGAGTCTAATGCTTGCGTGCGCTTTGCGCATGCGCATTAGACTCTTTGTTATATGAACAAGCAGCTATTTCAAAAAGAAATAGTGTTTCATTTCCTGATTGCGGAAGGGTGAGAATATTGTAACACTTAAGGAGAGGTGGGTTTGGGGTTTACTTAAATTTGGAGAAGGTCCTAGTGTATGTTGAATTTGCCGAATTTATGCACAAGTGCAGAATGAAAAGAAGAACTTCATATTCAGTAGTAACTTAAATTCCCATTTTACACCTACTGTCGATTTTATGTAAAGGAGACATAAACTACGTCCTTCTGCAGTTTGGCTTTCGAGAGTTCAAGTAACACATAAATATTTCTCTTTGTAGAAATAGCATATGTCTTCTCTCCAAATTAAGTTAAGTGAAGGGAGCTTGCCTTTACCGTTTTTACTCATCCAGTGGAAATTAAAATGATTTTTTTTATTTCTGCATAACACTTTTTTGCTTAAAAATGGCACCCGGTAGCAAAACTTTGAATGTTACATGAATGGAAAAATAACTTACAGAAAATATTTAAATATATTCCTATCAATGTGGGGAAACATGAAACCACAAGAGTAAAATGCAAGATCAGAGTAATGCAATTAATTTAAATGGTTTATTTTTTGAAACAAACAATCCTAAAATAAATCAGTTCCATAAATAAAATGTTTTGTGACTACTGATCTCTGATAAAATGCAAAACAACACTTTAATCGTAGATAAAATTATTACCTTTTGACAAAAAGCTTGAGGTATATACTTCTCTGAGTTGATCACATGCTCAAATCAAATAAATGCCAAATTCAAGACAAACCAAAACCCTGGTCGACAAGAACAGAGATAAGCACACTGTTTCGAAGCCATTTCTTCAAAATGAAATGCCTGTTGTCACTTTACAAAGACACGTTAACAACCAAAGCAAATTAATGTAAAAAGCTACCATACACAGATTTTTAACAAGGATTTTTAATTAAGCAAAATTCAAGTTTAAAGAAAGTTATATGTTATATATAGTCGTACCAGGATTGTATTTTGCTCGATCCGCGCTGCACGCTCTCCCGGCAAATATAAAATTATCTCCACAGAATAAGACACAGCCAAGTTGCTTCTGTTGTCAGTGTAACAGCCTTGCATTGGTAACACTGATAATAACGATTTGCATTTTTGGCGATACTGTGGGGTTTCGATCAGACCGCGATGGCTTTGAATAATCCAAATAATGTTTATATCATTAATTTAATCTCAGAAATCTGCACCAGCAGTTGCAACGGTAGTTAATATTGAGCGTTACATCAACTAAGGAGACGAATTTAGTTCGACACGGCAGTTGCACACCTCGCTATACGATAATGTCCATACAAAATTTAAACTTTGAGCAGAACTTCTCAACTTTCCGTGCAGACTCGAATGTTTTTGCGACACCGACGTGACACTGATCACGCAATTCCGGGTACATCCACGCGAGAACCCACGCAATTTTGCGTGTATTCGCGCTGTTTGTGACGTCGAAGATGCCGTGAAATTTTCCTGTACAAATAGAATAGGGCAATCTCCCACATTTATACATTCCTCTGTAACATGAAGTGAAATTAACTTTGTAAGTCACCTGCAAATATGCACTTCTCTTTGTAGCGCACTTAAGCTCTACCGTGCGAGCAAACACGAGATACGCCAAGTCATCCCGTTTTTCTTTGCGCTTGTAAACACTGGTTGGTGGAAATTTACTTCCGTTTCAGAATAATATTAAACGCTACGAGAGCTTTCTCTAGTTTTCTTACAATACATCGCTTTAGTCAAACGTTAAACCATTGCAGTCGTTAGATATTTCTGTTTGCAACGAATCTAAATTTTTTTGGTCATGCTGAGGAACATATTTCCGATATTTGAAGAACATGACTGTTTCTACGAAATTAATTGCCATCGGTCATACGTGTTTACTTTGTGGTTACGACCGTTCTTGTGATTGGATAGCAGTCCCCCGTGCGAGCAAACACGACAATTCATCCCGTTTTTGTTTGCGCTTGCAAACACTGATTGGTGGAAATTTACTTCCGTTTCAGAAAATCGCTAGAATGTTTACTTAACAATTAAACGCTACGAGAGCTTTCTCTAGTTTTCTTACAGCACATCGCTTTAATCAAACTTAAAACCATTGCAGTCGTCAGATATTTGTGTTTGCAACGAATCTCAATATTTTTTGATCATGCTGAGCTGAGCTGAGGAATATCTTTCCGATATTTGAAGAACATGTTTTTACGAAATTAATTGCCTTCGGTCAAACGTATTTACTTTGTGGTTACGAGCGTTCTTCTGATTGGATAGTAGCCCCCACTGTGTAAATAGTTCACATCGAAGCCAAAATAATACCGTATCGTTTCTGAGGAAACGAAACAAAAAAAGCTGTTAGCAATCCCAAGGGAATGGTTCGGGATCGATAATCGTTCGCTGTAATGTAGAAAACAATGATCAGCTGCAAGAACGGACTCCGTACGGACACGCACGATTAGTTTCAATTAAAAACAGCCAATCAGCGACACGTGTTCCCACGCATAATTAAAAGTTCTTTCTCAAGTCACGATTATTCAACACTTGAACAGGACGTAATAATTTTCCAGTTAAGACATTTGTAAGCTTTTTGTGAAAATAAATCTTCGTTTTCAGTTCAGTTAAGCACTTGTGTTTTCGTCTTGCTTAAAAAGCAAGACGTCTTTGAGAAAAAATATTTCGACGGCGACTCGCGTTTATTTACACAATGCGACCAAATATTTATTTTGTTTTAAAAAATAGAAAACTTTACCTCGTATTTTGTATTTAAGTCATTCGAATTTTGACCAATTTTTTCTTTACAGTGCAAACAAAAACCTTCAAAAATAAAAGATGTACATGGATAAATGTAAATCAAGTTACGCGACTAAATCAAAATGCGTTTGTTTGGCCGCTTTGCAGTATTACACTGTCCCGGCCTTTGCCATACACTGAAATCGAATTTCATGCTTTTACGACTCTCAGAGATCTTAAGTTCTTCTTACAGCTAGAAAAATCATAAAATGGTTACATTGATATGGAAGTGATGATTCGCGAAATTTGTACATCATGATAAACAGTCTTCGCTCCTGTGTATGGTAGCTCGATAATAATTGCCTAGTTTCCAGCGTTCAAAAGGTCATCATTATATTGACGTGAGCATTTACACCCGTTTTTAGAAAAATCTGTCACTAAGTGCTTACAGTACAATGGAGTAACAGTCACTATTTCAAGTGCTTTTATTGCAAAATCTGTTTCAAGAGTCATCATCAAAATGGTGAAAAATCTGAAAGAAAACGATGTGAAGTTCTTCAACCCTTGTTGTAATGAACATGCTTTTTGTAAATCGTCACGCAATCTTGTCCAAATGTTTAATCGTTTCTGCTTTTACGGACAATACGGAAGAAGTAACATCAATTCCTGTTCATACTTTAAATTTTGTGAAGCATATAACATTTATGACTGTTTCGTTTTCATCCATAATCATCCACGATGCCCCTAGCTTGCTATAAGCATTTTAAATTAAACTCCCGAACACAAACCTCTAACCAATTTTAACCGGCTTACGAAAACCGCGCAATCTGTATCACTATGCCATACGGCATTAGACTCATGTCACCCTTGGTGACCTATTTTTCTGTCTTGGAGTGGGGTCTTGGAAAATTAAGTAGGTTACGTTTGTTCCTTGTATCAGCCTAGCCAGTCAACGCTCGTGACAGCACACGGTTTAAATTTAGCAGGATGTTGAAGGTCAACTGAACACGAACTGAGCACGAACTTAAAATTACCTCTATGCAAACGAAAACAGTATAGTTTACTTTTAAATTCTGTCAAACTTTCAAGTCAAATGCGAAAAATGGAACATTCAAAGTACTTATTTTTTTTAAAAATACTGACTTAAAGGCGCGTTTACACGACATAGAAAATTGGGTACAGACCCTTCAGGAAGTTTGTCCGGACCTGACCACTTTTGTAGAGAAACAGTTAGGCGCCTATGGCCCCGTTTTGATTTGGCTGTTTCGCTACAAAAGTGATCAGGTCCGGACGAATTTTTGACGGGACCGTACCCAATTTTCTTTTTCGTGTAAACGCGCCCTGCATGTTTACCTTTCATTTTGAAAGACTGGTCAGCATGAATGATTTGTTACAGCACGTAGGATGAACTATTTACAGATGCTGAAGATAGAGGCAGATGATTGGCTGCTCGCTACAGACAAATAGATATATTTTGCTCAGCCCTATCTATCAATGTTGTTTCACTGAAATAGAACCTGCACTGAAAATTTTTGTCAAAATGGGTTGTGCCCATGCTCCGTTCCGACAATTATTTCTTATTCTACACTGAGAATTGTTCCATATTTATTTTACAGAAAGAAAGTTTCTACTTAAATCAAAACAACAGAAAAATATGAGAGGGCACCATACTTGTTTTCGAGAAAATGTCTATTCATCTCTCTGGCGAGGTCCATCAGTCAAGAAAAAGCCGCCATTTTTAATGCACGCGCGCTAATAACGCGTGAAATTATGCGCAGTAGGGATGTGCAATACAATACTGGAGAATGACCTTAAACTTATTGTTTGTCTGTCAGGCTAACGCTGAATGCTGTGTCTTGTTTCTAGGTAACACCATCATGGCTGTTGTTTTGGCTATAATTGCGCTGATCCTGGCATTTATGTTCAAGTACAGTAAGGACATTTTCACTAAAGAAACCTTACAAGGACTAGAACAGATCGGAGTAGCATTGCTGTAAGTTTTCTACCGTAATAATTGTAAATAACTGTAAAAGTCAGAGACTCGTGGTGATCATGGACTATTTACTACTGAGGTTGTTTTGTGACACGCGTCCTGAATTCGGCTAGGACGTGTCACAGTAGAAAAATGCTAGCTATGCAGGAACTGATTGTTTATCACGGCTTTACCATTTTTCTGATGTAGAATTTCCACGCTTACCAGAAGCGGGCTGCACCACTAATAAGGAATGGCGTAACTGACTGGTGACGTAGTTTGTTGCAGAGTAACAGTTGTATTACAAAGCCGCATGTCATCCCACAACCCCCACACTCCCACACCCTCCCCCTAGCTCCGCCCCTGCTTACGCTACATCCTGTACAGAACAAAGAGATAGACTACTTAGATTTCATTTTTTATGTATACTTGTATATTTGCGTCTAAGAGTTTGATCACTTCGTTGTGTTTTTTAGACCAACAGTCGGCATGGCACTTTTCCTATGGTCATTCCAGATGTTCCTTGAGCGCTTTGTATTTCGCGACAGAGATTTTCCGAACATTGCTATTACTGTGGATAACAAGTAAGGTTTTGACTAACTATTTTCGCCTTCGCGGTAAAGAAAATTGTCACAGTCAAAAATGTACTAACGAATAGAGCTATCTTGGTTCATGGCGGCATTGTTTGATATACCCTAACAATTTAGCCTGTCAATTAGCCTACGCCATTTGCTACACCAAACACATTTACTACGCCATTTGCTACACCACACACACACTTGCTATGCCATTTGCTACACCACACACACTTGCTATGCCATTTGCTACACCAAACACACTTGCTACGCCATTTGCTACACCAAACACACTTGCTACGCCATTTTCTACACCAAACACACTTGCTACATCATTTGCTACACCAAACACACTTGCTACATCATTTGCTACACCAAACACACTTGCTACATCATTTGCTACACCAAACACACTTGCTACATCATTTGCTACACCAAACACACTTGCTACATCATTTGCTACACCAAACACACTTGCTACATCATTTGCTACACCAAACACACTTGCTACATCATTTGCTACACCAAACACACTTGCTACATCATTTGCTACACCAAACACACTTGCTACATCATTTGCTACACCAAACACACTTGCTACGCCATTTACTACACCAAACACACTTGCTACACCATTACAAAAGTAACACACACTGTTTGTACATAAATATATGGTCATTCAATGATTTTAAAATATGTTTAAACACGTTTTGACATTTTTATGTCGTATTACAATATGTAGTCAACAGTAAAACATTGCACTATTTGTGTCCCTGATTTGCTGACTCATCATCAATTATTTTACCCGCTAGATTCGGCTTTCAGGGCGTTAATCATTAGGCCAACCCTATCTATATTTAGGATAAATTAATTTAATAAGTTTCGAGTAAGGGTGTGTTTTAGGTTTTTTAGTGCGAATTGTCTGAATTGAGTAACAAATATCTGTTTTTTATGTTGGAGTAGAAAATCACTATCGATACTTACCAGACAAAATATTTTTAAACATAAAATACGTAAATATGATTTCCGTTCTAGTATACGATGGCTGCAAGGGCTGTTCTCTTTGCTCATCTTAAATTTTTATCTAATGTCATATCATTTTTTACATCAACTTTTTAGCGATTATAATTCGATTTTTACACTTTAAGGCAATTTTTTTTTTAATTATTAGATTAGTATATTTAGTATTAGATTTTTGTAGTACTATTTATATTTTGATTCCCATTTTGTAATATTATTAATTTTGTAACTTTTTGTATTTTTCAATCACGTGTCATCAAATTAGTAAGAGATTCTTCTCTAGCTATGTGGTTTTGACATTCTAATAAAGTTTTTCACTCATTCATTCATTCATCCATCCATCCATCCATCTATCCATCCATTTATTCATTCATTCATTCATTCATTCATTTATTCATTCATAGCTAAATATATCTATCTCATGTTTCAAAAAAGAAAAGAAATTTTAAATTGAAAGTTAAACTAGTTGTACCTATCGGTAAGTGCCAACGAGCGAAATACTCATGTTTGTTCATAAGAACAGATATTGAATGGTTTTTGATAGAACTATATTTGAAATGACCAAAATATGGTTAATTGTATTTTAGGTAATATGCGAAAAAAGTGCTATTTCTCTGGTGTTCATAAATGACACAGGCTTGATAGCCTGCGTAGCAGGCGCCGTAGTTTCCAGCGCGCGTATTCTCGCGATCGCGCACTCTTTTAAACACACTAAAAAACGTACACAGATGTCTGCTACTCAAGCTACTGGTTTGACAGATTGATAACTCTTGACAAATCTTTAAATTCTTTTCAACGTCAAAATGTCACAAAATGTAGGCAATAAATGAGGTTTAATCACTGTTTTTTAAATACAACACGCGATGGTTAAAATGTTTCCGTCCACAAAAGGGATAGTTGCATTTCAAGAACTTCTTATAAATCAAATCCCAAAATCAAAACTGCTAAGATGCTTTTTTAAAAATAATTTTCAGTAATCAGAGACAGTAATGCACGGGTCAGATTTCAGTCTCGCATGCGAAGTGTCATGTTCAGTTTCGATTGAGTTACGCAAAACTTGAAAAATTTGAACAGAAAACAAAACTTGAACGGTCAAGGATTATTTGCAGACCAAATTTTTATTCAAGTTAATATTACATTTGCCGTTACAAGCAAAAAACGTTTCACTTTCTTGTGTGTATGACATGCAGTAATTTTAGTGAGCGTCGCTTTGTATTGATGTTATTCCTACGCGGAGCGAAAATGCGTGCCAAATAAAATATAAACGGTATTTGATTTGGAGTAAATCATCGGTCAAACAATTACTATAAACACAATCAACACTAAAAGGAAGCATTTACCCGACTTCAGCATTCTCATAAGTCAAGAAAACTCTATTTGAAGTCAACAGTCCGCTTTTGATTTTCATGTCTCTCTAATCGTAAATCAAAGGACTCCAAAGTCGAAAGATTATTTCATCGCTTTGAAGACCTTGATGTTCATTTTTTCAGCGGTCGAATATTCTGTAGGGTATTCTCTTTCTATTTATAATTCCCTAAAGGTGTATTTATCGGTAAAGGGATGAATGACCACATTGAAAATTTTAACAGCGAGCCGCGTGGACGCCATTTTGGTCATTTGCTTTATAGCAAGGAGTGAGAGACTGGGTACCAGTTGGGAAGAACAATACAACCCAAATATGGGGTTTACTTACACCCAAATATGGTTATAAAAAGTCCCTTACGCAGAACTTAAGATTTTCTCTGCCTATACACTCATACGCACACGGCTCTATCATTCTGCCGCCTCGAGAGCCTCGCCTCTTGGCTCGGCTGTCTCGTTGGCAATCAATAAATAGTTGTAGAATTAATAGTCCAATTATTACCGTAAGCGTTTGCATAGTAATTTCATTGTTTGTTATTAAGTAATTTGTTAGCATAGTTGCTATAACACCTTTATTGTAACTAGACCAATACCTCCCTTTGGAGTGTAAGGCACAATAAAGATTTACTGTTACTGTATTCATTCATTCATTCATTCATTCATTCATTCATTCATTCATTCATTCATTCATTCATTCATTCATTCATTTAGCTGTTTTACCTTCTCTTTACACAGACGGCTTTTCTCCATCATGGCGTACTTCTTTTTTTTCTACAACATTCTTCTCGGAGTGTTCTCCTGTGTTGGACGCATCTTAAAAGGAATGT
Organism: Oculina patagonica; assembly: GCF_052425735.1. Taxonomy (NCBI): domain Eukaryota; kingdom Metazoa; phylum Cnidaria; class Anthozoa; order Scleractinia; family Oculinidae; genus Oculina; species Oculina patagonica. The sequence continues at coordinate 5,575,591 of NC_135770.1, forward strand.
TGCTGGGTGTTTTATTTTTGTCTCGCATCGACCGAACGTCCCTTATGCAAGGATTCCAAACATGGGACCAAGGTATGTAAAAAAAAGCTATTAACAGTTGAAAATGAAAAATAAAAACTTTATACTGTTGTATAGAACATTCATGCTTAGCACCATCTTGGCGGATTTTAATGGTCGAGAAGATATCCACAACGATTGTAATTATTCGAATTAGCGCCTTCCTCCCAATAAACCTCGTTCCTCCAACCAAACAAACACAAGAAGGGAGGGAAGCGGAGTTAATGGTTGTTGAAGATCAACGCGAAAATCAGACTCTGCCTCAGAGCACTTGAAATTTAGTTAGCCAGTTCAAACGAAAGACATCGGAAAGTGAGTGTTAAAAGGTGCCAAAAATTAGCTAAAGATTAATCAAAAATTTTGCCTTGTGGCAAAAGTTGGGTGTGCATCACTGAAATGTAAGTAGATCTAAGGCCGTGTTCACACTTGGTGACTGAACACTGGTACCCGTTCAGGCAATGGGATCCAAAATACCCACGCACCCTTTAGTGCCCGAGTAAAAGGTTGGGCAGGGTAAGGCTCCTCCGGCGTGCCCAAGCTTGTATTGTGAGCGGTTTCTTAAAAAAATGCTTAACAAAAACTAGAACATGAAATGAAAAGTCTGTTTGAGATATCATTGCATTGTGGCTACGCCGAGTCCGCAAAAAATGCGAAAATTATTAAGTAGGAAAATCCATTTCATTCATAGGAAAAATCTGATGTTGAGATAACAGCGATATTCTTTCATCATTACTTACCTTAAGGTTACTATTTTTAGCGGCTACTAATTTTAGCGATTTTTCCTGAGCAAGATTTAGCGACTATTTGATTAAGAGATTTTCCTTATTTTTTTCAAAAATAGTGATAACCAGTTTTTAATAAACATATAGCTAAGATGGAAATAAATGTTCAGTTAAAGAACAAAGTCCCTTGAAATTGAACGAACATTTGCAAGGCCGGAAAGAACAAAGTTACCGGCATCCATTTTTAAAAGAATCCATGATAAATTTTGTTTTTCTATCTTTGGGGTGAGAGGGGGGTTCTTAAATTTAACGGGTATTAAAGTTGACCGATACAAATTTTAGCGAGTACTTAATTCAGCGATTTTCGCCTAACTCGCTAAAATCGCTAAAATTAGTAACCGCTAACAATAGTAACCTTAAGGTACATTTTCTTCTACTTTCCAATGTTCCCCAGCCTTTGTAGCGTATCTCGGCTTTATCCACGTGCTAGAGGCTCACAGTCATCCAGTGATGCTGATGTTCTGCCAGCTGCTTATCAACAGAAACAAAGATCGACATTTTGAAGAATCACTCGACAAAGGTAAGTAACGTATATTTATGTATCCTGTTCCTCCTAGATTAAATGCTATGCATATAAACAAGTATGTATGTGTTGCTTTGGCAAAGCTCTGTTTGCTGGGATAATGAAAGACAGGACTACCATTTGGCAGATTTTGGCCACGGGTGTGGCCGCTTAGTTTTTATATCAAGGATAGAAAGCCTAAAATATGGAAACCTTAAACTATTATCCCAGCAAAGGTGAGGGAGAACCCGCCAACCTAAATCAACAACGACAGAACAGAGGAAGTGGAGGGAGGGGGAAATTTTCTTGACTAGTTGGAAGCCGGCCATGAGGGAAAAGGGCGATGTAACCGCGCCTGCATAACCTAAGAGCCTGAAAAATGTAACCGGTAGTGATAGTTGGAGGGAATTACACTGGAAGGTGGGAAAGACTTACGAAACAAGCTACATAAACCCATTTATTTTTGCAAAATAAATATCTTTTTTATTCGCGGTCAGTATCGCGCTCGGAAAATAATGGGTTTGAAAAAAGATATAAATAGGCTTGTTTGTAGGAAGTAATAAATGCAGTTACATCTTGCTTAAACTGAGTAAAATGTTATACCAAATAAAATCTGGTGAAGTCGTCTGATAAAATCAGACGAAATTCCACAAGAATGAGCAAGTTATAATGATGATGATGATGATAATGATGATGATGATGATGATGATGATGATGATGATGATATCACTATGATGACATATATGAGCATTATGCTGTTGTTATCAGTGTCCAGTAATAAATTAAAAATTAAGGTTATGATGAATGATGAGAAACGAAAATTACAAAATATTTGTTATGATACTAAATGGCATTAACAAGCTACTTTTTAAATATTTTAATGTACAAGTGTAAAAAGAGAAAGTCAAAGCGGGCATTTACGTTTTCAACGTCTTTTTCTTTAAGCATTTAAAAATTTGTCGCAAAGTCATCTATTTACTATTTTGTGTTTGGTTTTCCTCGTCGATTAATTGCAAAACGATCGACCAAAAATTATGCATCAGTCAATTCCAGCAGTGCCCATCCCCCCCCCCCGGGCTAATCCCCGGGCATTAGCATTTCTTTAAAAAATTGAAAAATTCCCTGGGGTGGGGATGAAGGAACCTGGCAAATGCCCCGCTCCCGGGTTAATTGTTTTCAATCTCTCGATAGGTGATATAAGAAATAATACAAGTTGTTGCTTCTTAGCAATGAAGGAATATCTAAAATTGAGAAAATATACGTTTAAAAACATCCACGAACATCCACGAGCTTCTCTAGTCCGTCATGAACTAGCTAATCTGCAACGTAGTCCACGTCTTGGCCTTTAAACGCCTCCATCACGAATACGCGACTCACTCCACGGTTTTGAAAGAACGTGTCAAATGCCCGGGGGTCAACCCGAGGTACGCAAATGCCCCACCCTCGGGACGGGCAACATTAGGCAATGCCCCGCGGTTGCCCGGGGGGATGGGCACTGCTGGAATTGACTGATGCATTACTTTACGAAAATAAATTTTAAAGTTGTAACGGGAATTTTTGTTGTCTCAATTGCAGATTTGCCGATCTCATACAAACAGCCTGCACCTGGGAATCCTGCTGGTTTGTATTGTATTTTTTTATCTTTTTCTTTTTTTTTTTCTTATTTAAACTATCTTTTGTTCTTAGAATAAAATGCTGGCATTTCGAAACGTTACCACCGTTTGCATTCAAACGCCACTTCAGAAATGAAAACACCCACGCAAACATTCCCAAGATTTCCGTCAATCAAAATTTGAAATGACGTTTCGCACGAGCGATCGTGAAGTTTAAAGGGGCTATGTCACTCATTTTTAGGCAATTTTGGCACTGTCCAACTGTTCATAGAATGAACTGAAATATCACAATAACGGTTAAAAAAACTGTAGAATAGCTTAAAAGAAACACAGAAAGGCCAAAAAGGGGCATGGATGGGCAAAATTCGAGAAGATTAAAACGGATTACATTTGGGTAAACTTGAAAAACGTCGGCCCGACTTTTTTCCAAGTTTATCTCAATTTGTATGAAAATTGTCATTTACAGTGCTCAAAAATCATCCTTAAGCTTGTTTGTTATGTGTCCGTGATTTTTTTTCAAAATTAACAGCTCTTAGTTAATGAAAATAAACAGAATTACCTAAAAACCGTGACATAGCCCTTTAAACGGCGATCAATAAATTGTATGCCATCAGGAGCCTACAGAAACTTGGTCAAATTCAACTTTATTACACAGCAAAGACATTTTAAGACTTTTTCGAGACGTTACCTTTAATTTCAAGGCTTTTACGTTTGGAAAACGAATAAAACTAAACGGATTACAGATCTGTATCTTATATTTGTATTAATGGTGTTTATTCCGATATAGTTTAGCGAGACAAAGCCCTTTTTTAACAACTTAGCTACAAAATTGTTTAAGCTGTACCTGTTAAAACAGTTTAAGGAGTTTTGATCGCGGAATAAAATTTATTTATCGCCAGTTCACGTTTGTGTCATTGGTGATCGCTCGCAAGAAACTTTGTCGGATACCCCTTCAAACTTTGATTGACGGCAATCTTGGAAACGTTTCCGCGGATATTTTGATTTCTGAAGTTGCGTATCAATGCAAACGGTGGAAGCAGAGATTCCAACCCTTCCGTTTTGGCCGGAAACTCTCATTTGCGGCGATTGTTTCCGGCCTCTCGTTTTCGCTCAATATTCTCCCGTTTTTTGTAGCTTTCCTCTAGCAAAGTAAGATTATGCTTTCTCTGCTATACTAGCCATTTTTTTTTCTATTGTATCTTGGCCAATCATCTCGGGCTTCTTTTACCTTGAGTGCTTCCTAGCATGAGCCCGCGGTTTTTGGACGCTGTAATGCGGTGGATTGCCTCGACGTCATGCGACGTTTGCGTTCGTTCATGGTCTTGCTTGATTAGTGTATGGTTTTTAGTTGGCCTATTGACTATGATCTCAAAACGCAGGAAATGGCATCTAAGAAGCCTATATTTTTAAAATTTTCCGGGGGTGCATTCCCCCGGACCCCTCTAGAGGCTCGCGACCAAAATGCCCGTTTTTACATCTCAATGGGTTGGAATCTCTGTGGAAGTTAGTGTGTGTTTTTTTAAAGCTGAATACGTTTGCCTTGTAATCCATTCGATTAAATATACTCGCTTCAATACTTTCGCGTTTTACTATAGGACATTGTTCACAAAAATTGTAACTGTCATTCTTCTCTCCCGTTTAGCCTATCCTCGTGAGCTCCGCCTTCCGCGCATGTCTAACAGGGCGATCAACCGCTGGTTTGTGGCTGTGACACTGCTCCGTAACCCGACTCTCATCAAGTATCGCAAGCAGGGTCAAGTCAAATCTGTTGTGTCCTTGGCTGGGAGCATAAATAATGATTCAAGCTCTCTCATTTAAAGGGACCCTGTCACGGGGATTTGGCAGATTTTTGGTCTAAAACGTTCTAAAATTAGTGGCTGGCATCTTGGAAGGCAACTTAAGAGGCTCCGACTGAGAATATAAAGAATCGTTGGACAGGCTGGGGAAATCGAAAATCTTGAAACTTTGCCTGAATAACACCTTTGGGGAACTATGTTCGAAAATATTATTCTCATCTTCTAGGAATTTATGGTTTTCGAGAAATTAAGAAAAAACGAAAATAACGGTTTTTGGCTCATTAAATATGCAAAAAATATGCGTAAAAATGGCAAAGTTCTCGATATTCCTATAAGAGCAATTTTCTATGCTTTAAATCGAAATAAACTTAGAATAATAGCTTGACCTTTCTTCTTTCAGGCAACATAAACTTTCATTTTTTTCCAGCTATTTTGAGGTTTTTCTTCGCCTTTTAAAATATTGCTTTATCAAGCACTTCGGGAAAGGGCAAAAATTGAGAAACTTTGGAGGCCGAAAAAGCACCTTGATATGTCCGATATGGAGTCGAAATAAACACTGTGCAAAAGCTCAATGTCTCGTCTGTTATAATATTAAATAAAAAATCTGGGTACTCAAGATTCACACAAATGAGAAACGAAAGTTTACGACCTCCTCGTGCCTAATTTGCATAAAGCTAATTTTTGAATTCGTCCTCCGCTAAGTGATCTGGTCCGCTAAATTTACATTTGGAAGCTATGATTTGCACAAAGAAAGCAATTTTAAACTTTATTTGATTTTGTTGACGTCTTATGCCTATCAACAGGTTATATAGACGCGAAGAAAGAAGAAAAAATAGTAAAATCATCGACTGAGCTCATTGCGTGACCTGCGTCACGTTATGAATTTTCTTGCCAATAATTGGATTAAAAAGATCGGAGGAAAGATTTGTTTGTTAGGACTCTTACATTTCAAATTTAAGATTAAAGATCAAGATAATATCATTCACTTTAATACCTGAAATTGGGAATGATTTGTATATTTTATTTACTCGCGTAACTTACGTCAAAAATATAAATCGTGTAGTTATTATTAATTTGGAAGTTTACTTTTTACGAACATAAACGTACATAATTATTAAAACTATGATGGACATATATCGCTGTTAGCTTCCGTTCAGTTGTCATTAATGGAAATAAAATACGAAAAGTTTCTCATCTTGTTTTAAAACAACTATATAAAAGGTTTCGATCGTGCAAAATCCATTCATTCATTCAGATGTACATCACAAAATTAGATTAAAGAGACCGAACATGTTCACAGCGACAGGACCCGGCGTCAGGACATTTAACACAAAGCACGAAATTATTCGGCTGAAATTTAAAAATAGAATGACCCTTTACAGTTGTGCCTCTCTTGTTGGTGGGGCTTGGAGTCCAAGCCCAGAAAATCCAGAATTTGTCCAGTTTGTAAATTACCATGCAAAAGCACACTTCAAATTTTGTTACAGCTTGTCTGACACAAACTGAAAGCATCGATAGCGAAGGAAAATTGTTAGTTGCCCCCGCAGGTGAGTTAAAAATTTTTTTTTCTTTGAACCACTTTTATGTATGGGTATCTGAATTAATACAAGCTTAACTATCCAATACCTTAGGATTTTTGTAGCGCAAGAATGCCAAGAACATATGACAGTTTGCCATAAATACAAGAACACGCTCTTTCGCTGGCGGACTGGAGAGCAAGATGTTCTATACCAATGGAAATTGCGAGCCATAAGCCTTCTTTTACTCAGGGACGATCGCGGAACTGCAAGCAACCCTGCTCTGTTTTACAAGAGACGGGTATGCTTTTTTGAGCTAGATCACATAAGCATTAACTTTCTGTTACTTAATTTTGTTTTAAGCCCACAGTAACAACTCCCAAGTAAAAATTTAATGAATAATAGCTTACATGATTACTATAGTATTTTCTAGACTTTTAAGTTAAAACACTTTCTTTAATATTGTGAAAATGGCTTTTGGTTTTAAGTTATAAAATGACAGTTGACCTTACCCTACTAGCCTTCAGAACAAGCGGTGTTGCTCAAGGGATAGAAAGCGTATGTAAACGTGCGAGCAGGCGAGTGCAAACACAAGAGCGCGCACGCGATTGCTAAGTGGTACAGTTGTTTATCCGCTTGATCCTTCGCGCCGCGCTAAACCACTCGTTCTGTAGACTAACACTTTTGCGAAGGCATTAAGTGACAGACGTTGGTTTTCAGCCAGTGATGCCAGATATTCGTTCTGGCAGTTATATACCAAATATTTTACCTTACCTGCACGGGCAACTAACAATTTTCCTTCGCTATCGATGCTTTCAGTTTCTGTCAGACAAGATGTAACAAAATTTGAAGTGTGCTTTTGCATGGTAATTTACAAACTGGACAAAGTCTGGATTTTCTGGGCTTGGACTCCAAGCCCCACGTACCAACAAGAGAGGCACAACTGTAAAGGGTCATTCTATTTTTAAATTTCAGCCGAATAATTTCGTGCTTTGTGTTAAATGTCCTGACGCCGGGTCAAGTCGCTGTGTACATGTTCGGTCTCTTTAATCTAATTTTGTGATGTACATCTGAATGAATGAATGGATTTTGCACGATCGAAACCTTTTATATAGTTGTTTTAAAACAAGATGAGAAACTTTTCGTATTTTATTTCCATTAATGACAACTGAACGGAAGCTAACAGCGATATATGTCCATCATAGTTTTAATAATTATGTACGTTTATGTTCGTAAAAAGTAAACTTCCAAATTAATAATAACTACACGATTTATATTTTTGACGTAAGTTACGCGAGTAAATAAAATATACAAATCATTCCCAATTTCAAGTATTAAAGTGAATGATATTATCTTGATCTTTAATCTTAAATTTGAAATGTAAGAGTCCTAACAAACAAATCTTTCCTCCGATCTTTTTAATTCAATTATTGGCAAGAAAATTCATAACGTGACGCAGGTCACGCAATGAGCTCAGTCGATGATTTTACTATTTTTTCTTCTTTCTTCGCGTCTATATAACCTGTTGATAGGCATAAGACGTCAACAAAATCAAATAAAGTTTAAAATTGCTTTCTTTGTGCAAATCATAGCTTCCAAATGTAAATTTAGCGGACCAGATCACTTAGCGGAGGACGAATTCAAAAATTAGCTTTATGCAAATTAGGCACGAGGAGGTCGTAAACTTTCGTTTCTCATTTGTGTGAATCTTGAGTACCCAGATTTTTTATTTAATATTATAACAGACGAGACATTGAGCTTTTGCACAGTGTTTATTTCGACTCCATATCGGACATATCAAGGTGCTTTTTCGGCCTCCAAAGTTTCTCAATTTTTGCCCTTTCCCGAAGTGCTTGATAAAGCAATATTTTAAAAGGCGAAGAAAAACCTCAAAATAGCTGGAAAAAAATGAAAGTTTATGTTGCCTGAAAGAAGAAAGGTCAAGCTATTATTCTAAGTTTATTTCGATTTAAAGCATTGAAAATTGCTCTTATAGGAATATCGAGAACTTTGCCATTTTTACGCATATTTTTTGCATATTTAATGAGCCAAAAACCGTTATTTTCGTTTTTTCTTAATTTCTCGAAAACCATAAATTCCTAGAAGATGAGAATAATATTTTCGAACATAGTTCCCCAAAGGTGTTATTCAGGCAAAGTTTCAAGATTTTCGATTTCCCCAGCCTGTCCAACGATTCTTCATATTCTCAGTCGGAGCCTCTTAACCCTAACTAAACATTATCTTTGAACATCCAGAACATCTAAAGAAATATATAAGCTTAACTTGCGGACAGAAATCAAGCTATGGCTATAAATATCGATATTTTGAAGACGCATGGAAACAACTTAAAAACGTTTGCCCAACTTTTTCAAAATTGCAATCCGTTTCTATCGGAGCCATCTGTAGCCAAAGATGCTCGTTAACAGTATCAGTGCTCTTTTATAGCAATTTTCAATAAAAATTGACTGTTATTTTTAGGTTTCCTGCAACACAAATATGAATTTTAGCGGTTCAAAAATTAGTTAAAATTCGCGACAGTCTCTTTAACCCTATCCAGACCGGGGGGGGGGGTGCCCGCGCTGACTTTGAACGCTTATAACTTTTTCAAGATTCAACCAAACGATGCCAAACTTTACGAGTTTATCTACAATTTATCTGGGAATAATTTGGTAGGATAGGTTGTTGTGTCAGGAACTTGACGTCACCATGGCAACGGCATTTTGACAGGCATGTTTTCCCATATTTGTAATTTTCGTGTTTCTATTAATGAAAAATAACTTTAATGCAATTATTTTCATCTTTTTGCGATTTTTAAGCACAGTTTTATTTATTTTGAGTACTTTGCAGTAATTTTGGGCGGTTTTCTGACGTTTTCGAAAAATTTCGAAATCCAAGATGGCGGCTGTTTTGACCTTATGATGTAATTGTCACGTGATGTGACGTCATCATCCCACGTGACGTATACCAAAAGATAGATTTTCGGACATACTATATATATCCTCTAAGTTTCATTGTGATTGCTTAAATATTCTGGAAGTTACGGAGGGGGGGGGGGTAGGCCTTTCTCGATTATGCTAGTAAAACTGGCATTTAATGCTACTAGAAATTCTCGCATAAAGCCAAAAAAATGCTAAAATAATGCCTGATTTCTTTAAAAAATGCCACTTGAATTCCAAAGAATGCTTTATTTTATTTCAAACAAAACGTACAAACTCTTACATTATATGCTCATATCAACAACAGGTGATACTTAATAATTGTTTGTTTATAAAAAAAATATAAAAATAATAAAATAAAATAAAAAACATATGTAAAAAAATTAAAAAATATATATTTTTCAAAAAACTAAAAAAACACACACAAGTAACGCAACACAAGTACACAAGTAACACAACGCACAAACAGTCGAAACAGACAGAAAACAATAAAATTAAGTAATCAAAATTGTGAAACTTTAGGATTATTTCTCCTTCTGAGTGCTGAAATCTGGATCACTGTCATGAAAAATGACAGGAAATGCTAGAAATTCTTTTTCAAGAAAAAACGAAAAAAAATGCTCGTTTTCCCAAAAAATGCCGAAAAAATGCTAGCATAATCGAGAAAGGCCTAGGGGGGGGGGGGGGGGATCCACCCCCCGGTGTGAAAAGATCCAAAAAAGCCCGGTCTGAATAGGGTTAAGTGAAAGAAGGGTTTCACAACTGGTACAGACGTCATAAAACAATTTTTCTTGCAGTCTCTTTTGAAAGAAATATTTAGTTGTTATTGACCGAGCAAGAGTCTGATTTAAATTTCAGATTTTTTATTATTTTACATCAGTATACACCACACAAGTGAATAGTGCTTTTCGCGCGCGCTGATTGGCTAACTCGGAGGTGATTGGCAAAGTACTTTATACCATTTTTAAAGAATAAATCTTCGTTCGCTGCGTGGCACTTCTAATTGTGAAGATTGAGAACGAAAGTATATCGAAAGTGCCAAAAAGTTCATTATTAACCAAACGTTTCGGGCTTAGTCCTTCATCAGTGGTAAATTGGTTGCGCGGGCAAAAAGATGTGTAAGTTTGGTCTCCCTGAATGAAAGCGCATTTCATCGTGTTTAATTTTTTTTTAATCAAGTACGCATTTGTTTTCGGAATTCAGGATTGGAATTCTTCTCAGGTGATCTGTCGAAAGAAAATTGACCAGGCTTGGAATTTTTGGTCTAACTGAGAAGAACGGTGCTAGCGAACCGGCAGCGGACTGTCAATGTTCAGTGAACAAGCGCTAACAAGATCTTCAGAAAGAAAAATAATCTTGCTCGCTTCAAGCGATAGCCACACACTCAACGAGAGAGGAAAAGGTAATTAAAATTGTTATTCTTTGAATTCTTGTTCATATTCTTTTGTATCGTTGTCGTTTTAACATGTCGGACGGAATCTTTACGTCCCACCGGTAAAGTTTCTTCACGGTCAGGCATCGCTTTTAATAAGTACTATTTAGAGTTTGTTATGATATAAAACAAATCGACCACATTTTTCCATGGCCTACAATCTTAAATAGAAATGACGCCATAAAATGTCCAAAACTTTGCAGTTAAACCACTCGCTTAACGGCTCGTGGTTCCACTTGAGATTTGAACATTTTCTGACGTCATTTCTATTTTCTATTTAACAATTAAACTACGAGCCCGAGTTTTCTATGAGCAAATAGTCGAGTTGACTATCACTCATAGAAATCGATGGCGAGTAGTCTAATTGTTTTAGTAGCAAATCTAAATGATTGCAGTCCAAAACCTACAATATTATGATATTTGAAGACAAAAATCAAGAAAATTTACCGCTTAAAGAGCTTCGCGCGCGCGCGACTGTTTTCTATCGGTGAATAGAAAACAGTGGAAGAACTAATCAGATTCGCGGATTTCCAATAGAACACAGCTGAGTTTCTACTAAAAGAGGGTAGACCATGGAAAAATGTGGTCGATTTGTTAAATATTCACCTCCGAGCAGCAAAAAAGAAACAAACCGCCTTCGCGCGTCGCTTTGTTTACCGAAAGTGATGTTTTAGTACGCTAGTTATTCAACTTGTGTGGTATGTACTAAAACAATCATTCACCTCAGTGTCGGTGAATGCGGTGGATATTTACCTCTTCGCGGCTCGGTAAATATCCACCTCTATTCACCTCCACTTCGGTGAATAATTGTTTGCTATCAGTTACAGAAATCGTATACTATTAAACTTTTTAAATAAAATACATTTATTGAAAGAAAGAAAATATACAAATAAAGAGAAAAATAAAATGTGTTCAGTATTTTCTCACTCTACGTTACCTCTCCTGTAAAAATTTATTCCGCCGTCACTTTGTAATATTGATATCTGTATGTTTAAACGATAGATGTTCCATTAGTATTTACACAGGAAATTGTGAGCTTCATGCTCTGAATTTACTTTTTAACTTTATAACACTGAACAATCCTGCGGAAGTGTCTTTCATTTGTCAAAAATTTCAAATTTTACTGCAAATTACCTACGCAATTATTCGGAAGGAAGATGGCAGACCCGTAGGGAGGGGGGTGTGGCGGGTGCGTCTGCACCCCCCCCCCCCACGAGCCTTGGAAGTCCGCTCATTGTGAACAAAATATTAAAATTAATAAATAAAGGAAAATGGTATTTCTGTACTTCAACTATTTACATTCAATATGGTCCTTTGGGTTGAAGGTTCACCATTTGTTGATTCGTGTGGTATATCTTGAACCAAACTGTGTGATTCTAGGTTAATTTCAACGATACATTCTACCTAATGTCCTTCATAGTCGAACCGTTCAAAGTGCCATTAATATTCCCAGGCGCTACTAAAAAGAGATGAGACTGGGTACTTGTTGGGCTTGGAAGCACTTAAGAAGGTTGGAGCTTACCACAGTGCTAAAAGGTCAACAAACCGACTCTGGCTGATTTGTGTAATTACCATTTGACACTGAAATGAACAGACCAGTATTTTTCCTGTCTTCCTTCTATGTACTGCCGTCATTGTTAGCTTAATAAATTGTAAATTACGTTTTCAAGGTTCTGTTTCGAAAAATATGATTTGAATTTAAAAATGTACCAGAATTATTGTCATTGTTACCTCCACTTTTACCTGCCTTTTTTTCCTAACAAAATGTCTTCAAAACGCACGAAATGCTGTCTCAGATAACCTATTTTTTCAAAATTTCCTGGGGGAGGATACCCCCAGCTTTCTGATTGGTTCAATGAATCCCGGTTATCAGCTCATATACCTATGTTTGACCTTATATGGGAAATGAGTGCGGCAAGTGCCGCTCAGCGTAAAATTTTTCTGCGAGAAGCGACAGTTTCATCAGAAATATGGTTGAAAATAGCAAATTTGGCGAGCTTTATGAACAAGAAATAATCAGCGGTGCCTACAAAAACCACAGAAATGCCATAGTAAAATTAACTACGCAAAACAAAAGGTTTGATGCGAAAAGTTTACGAAAGAACGGCAAACTGACACAGTTTCATTCAGTGTACGTCATAAAATTAGGTTCAGCACTTCTGTAAAGTTTGTTGCCTTTCAATCTTGGTCTTGTCCTTTTATACTTCAATAAACCTGTTCCACTTTGAGCTCAATTTCGCTTCAAATAATATCGCAGTCTTGATGCACCCGTGGACCCGTAAACAAGTACAATGTAAACACTTGCTTCGTTCGACTTGCACAAGACGTGTAGTTTCCAGAAAAGCTTTTGCTTCGGATCATTCCGTAAATCTTAACTACTGTCACAATTTCCAAGATATATAGACGACTTTAGGGGAGATTGTTCGAGGAAAATCTTGGGAAGAAAACTCTCTGGCTCGCTTTCCTCGTGTGTTTCATTCAACTCAAGAAGTGAACACTGCGCCACAAAATTCCCGCCTCTCATACTATCACTTCGTTTACATCAAAATGAAATGTCTAGTCGATTTATTAAAAACGTAAAGAAAAATTTAATAAAGCAATTATTCCATTCGCCCTGGCTTGTTGGATACGAGTCGTTATAGCCAACTCGGCGCTTCGCGCCTCTTTGGCTATTTACCACCTCGTATCCAACGCGGGCTCATAGAATAATTGTTAAATAACATACAAGTGAAATGCGTAGCGACAAAGATTCCATTCTTTGCGAACCAACGAAATCATGTAGGCAACACTGAGAGGCTCGGCAATAAGGCCAACGCAAAGATCGGTTGTTGCCAGACAGCGAAACAAGAGTTTGGTTGGCGGTTGAAGGGAAGACTCCTTGCGAAGGGCAACTAGGATCAGTGTATTGCCGTGATGGATAGGAAAATGTTAAATGCAGAGATATATTACAACTGTTCGTGTATTCCAGTTGTCAAACTGGCCGAGCAATGAGATTGTTCAAGAGTTTTGAATTGTGTCGCCTTTTGAACATTGAAATATTTAATTCAAGAAGGGAATATTGAAGAAAATAATGAAATCAAATTTGCAATAATGTAATCATTTATCCACCCTTGACAGGAACGCTTGAGGTGTTTTGACTGTAATACAGGTCAATACAACAGGTGACAAGTTTACTTAAATACTCTAAGACTTCCTGTGTAATTAGAAGATGTTGTTTTGAACTATTCATCTTTAGCATAAACTACTCGCCAAACGCTTAGAAAAGTGAGAGAAATTTATAAAGGTCTTTAAATCGCGGGTTTCCAACATGTGAAGTATAACTGAAACTGAAACTCAAGGGCACAGATATCAAGAAACTAAGTTTAATTTTCAAAGCCCTATTTACCTATGATCGATGCCGTAAGAAAATAAAACGGCTTAGCTTATTAAAAATATTTTTATTTTTAACACATCTTCTAACCCAAAAAGGTTTGGGCGAGGCGTTGCATTTAAGCATTCCCGAGAAATTCGTGACACAGTGAACTTATAAGTATGCCTTTAAACAAACAGTTTTCCCCGATGGATGTTTCACGTCCATTCCACGGTTACACTGTTAATTTCTAGCTAGCGTGAATAAAACTGAGTTACCAATCTTACCCCAAAGAAATACTTGAATTCACTTTCCAAATTGTTTTCGGCTTTACTTTTTTAACGGGTTTATTAACACTCAAATATGTATATCAAACTCATTACAATTTGGAATAAAACCCCTATACTTCATATTTTTCCAACCTACATTACAGTTAAGACCTTTACAATTTATCCATTCACTAACTTACAGTACACCTCTTTTCTAAATACATTATTATTATACCGAATTATTTTTAGTATTAGTTAGTTTTTTTTTAGTTGTGTCCCCTAATTAGTATGGGAATATCCAAGGCTATAGGATTTTGACACAATAACAATGTTTCATTTTTATTTTTTACTTTATTTTTTTTTATATAACTACTTTCTTTTACATATGGTAATCAAATAATGCAAAACCAGTTTATAATAATACAGCAATATTTTTAGCTTTAAGGTGGATTTCCACTGTCGCGTTTTTGCTGACGCACGTTAACGTACGTAAAAATTGTAAACGCGCGTAAAACGCGCGCGATTACGTGCGTCGAATTTACGTTGTTCAATTTCCAATGCCACGTTTTTGCCACGTTTTCTTGGTATTTACGTACCTTACACGCACGTATACGCACGTAGCAATCGCGAGTGTTTTCAAAAAAGTTGAACTGAGTTCAACTTTTTCCGCGGCTGACTGCGGTTACGCAGCGATTTACCCAATCATACTTTTGGATTTTGTCACATGACACCACTTGCCATGTGGAAAACCATTTTGTTTTAAATCGCCGTCGATTTACATGGGAAAACATTCAGATGTAGAAGCACTTATTATCGAGAATGTCCGAACATTTCTAGCAATAATCTATGAACTGGCTACAGAACCAAATTACACGAACGCAGTAGTGAAAGAAAACGCCTGGCGTCAGGTCACGTAGGCTTTGAACCGGCAATCCGGGAAGGTCGTCTCGAATCTTTTTTTACTTGATGGTGTCTTTCGGAAGTATTTATAAAATGCCTCTTGGTCATATTCACGCATTTCTTTTACTAGCGTGTGGTACAAATTGTTTTCATGGCAGCCATGTTGGAAGAGTCAAACAACAAGATATTTGCATAAAAATGTTAATGATTTTTTTCCCAAAGGAAAAACAATTTATTGTTTCACTCCTCCAATATGGCCGCCAATAACACACTCAATTCACCAACTTGATAATTCAGGATAGCGGGCATTTACGTACGTTCAACGCACGTAAAAAAGAAATGCTTTTTATTACTTTTTACGCGACAGTGAAAATTTGCCTACGTTTCTTTTTAACGCACGTTTTACGTACGTAAATATTTACGCGTCAGTTGAAATCCACCTTTACACTGTAAAAATAATACATCGGTAAACTAAGTCGATAAACAACAAAGTGCTTCTCTGATGGTCTGCTTTACTGCTTGTCTAACTTCGCTGATCTTCCAACAATAAAGAAACGGGTTTAACGTTGAGTTAAAGAAAACTAAAGTTGTTGAAAAATCTAAAGAAAGAATTTCGGAAGAAGATAGAACTTTAGGATTACCGAACATAACTCTTACTATACCATACGGTAGATAACAAGCAACTAATGTGCACTGCACCCACAGTGCACTGGACACTGCCTTCTTGTATCGCGCTATGTTCAGTGGATTCACTTGGCTCGATTGTCCTTGTTGAACATGGCCCTGTACTTGAGTTCGATGATGACGGAGTTTAAGGAAAATCTTAGAATACGACACGATTGAGACTACTAGACATAACGTTGTAACAATGTAACCATACGAAAGGGTTACAAGGCGATTTCCGAGGTAGGATGTCGCAGCGACGATAGACACAATCCAAAAGGTCGCCACAATCACATATGTTCGCTTTAAAGTTACAACTTGTCTGTATCTCAACCCTAACAACAGGGCGAGAAGTCTGTCCACGCTTATTGCAGTTACTGTAAGCAAAGACACTAAACACAAAGTATAGCCTGTAGTTACCATCGAGGCAAATGCGTAGCGACAAAGATTCCATTCTTCGCGAACCAACGACATCACATAGGCAACGCTGAGAGGCTGTGCAATGAGACCAACGCAGAGATCAGCTGTTGCTAGACAGCGAAACAAGATTTTGGACGGCGGATGAAGGGAAGACTCCTTCCGAAGGGCAACTAGGATCAGAGTATTGCCAAGAACTGCAGCAATGGAAAGAAAAATGTTGAATGCTGAAAGATATTTTAACTGTTCGTGTATTCCAGTTGTCAAACTGGCCGAGCATTGAGGTTGTTCAAGTGTTGTTCCAGTCTGCGTTTCTTCTCCAGTAAAGTTTTCCATCGCCATTTTCCTGTAATGTGGATATCTGTATGTTTTTAACGACGGATGTTTCATCAGAATCCACACAGGAACACGTAAACTTCACCGCTGAATCAATATGTTGACTTTACAAGACTGATCATTATTAACACTTGCGAAAGTGTCTTTCATTTTTCAAACATTGCAAATTTTACTGCAAATTATCCGCGGAATTATTCTGAAGCGAGTTGGATATTTCGTGTCAAATGCGTGTACTGCCAGCCCTCTGTTTACTTATCTCAAAATGTTCCAGTTAAGTTTTGTAAAGCTACATTAACGTTGAAATTATGGTTATTTTTCAGTCTTGCCGAGCCAGCCAGTAACAAAAACTGATATAATTAGCTGAATCCAGGAGCATTAAAATCATTTGAGCCAAGCGCGGTAACCCGATTGATGGTGCTGTCGGTGCTTAATGTTTGGGCGAGTTTCTTATATTCATATACACCACATACAACTTTGGTCAAATATGACCAAAGTTTAATTTTTTACTGGTCACTTACTCACAAATGTTACTATAGCAACGATTGTCGTTTTCTTTTGTTTTCAAACAAGCTTGATTTTCTCGAAATCTAGATATACTCTTGGTATTCATTTTTTGATATGTTAAAGATTAGTGGATTGACTACCGTAGACAAAATTTTAGAAAAATCTGTAACAGCGTTTTAGAGAAAATCAAGAATGATTTTTTTTTTTCAATTTTTTGAAGTTTCATACAATCGGCAGTCGATATATTTTAAAAAAATAAAGCAAAAACTCTTTCGCTCTTAGTTATTGGTATTTGATGGTGTAAGTATTTATATTTAACTTTGAATAACTGCGCTCAAATACTACGAAACGATTAAAAAGCACCCATTTCATCAGAAAGCATAACAGCCGTTCAACTACAAAGCGGACCTATGAGGGAACACCATCTGTTAGTCGGAATAATAATGAGGATCGAAATGCACCAATCACAGCGAACCAACGTGCATAAATAGCGACGCGTAAACAATCGACCTCATCGCCTGATGAAGACTAGCAGTATTGCAGTCGAAACGTCGCGATCAACATCTCAAAGCGATTCTATCGTGAGACAAACGAATAAACGTTCATTACCTATCTTACACCACGATGAACAATATTCACATCTTTAATGACACCCATTTCACATTAAAACGGGATTTTTCGGAAAACTTCATTCTTGATTTACTTGAAAACGCTCATACAGATTTTTCTAAAATTTGTCAGCAGTTAGTCAATCTACTGAACTGAAACATATCAAAAAATGAATGCCAAGAGTCAATCTAGATTTCGAGAAAATCAAGCTTGTTTGAAAACAAAAGAAAACGACAATCGTTGCTATGGTAACATTTGTGACTAAGTGACCAGTAAAAAATTAAACTTTGATCCTGATATGTAATCATTATGGCGTATTGTGGCAAAAATCGAACATTGGCTTCCTAGATAATTTTCATTTTCAAAACGACATTGAGGGAGACCTCGTCCCACGTATGGACAATAAAATTGTATTGTATTGTATTATTGTATTGTAGGACTAAAAAAACTACATCGAGCCTCCTTAAGCCTCTTCAAGAAAAACACGAGAGAAGACTAAGCTAAGAACAAGAAGCCATTCCTTTTTAAGCCTGTTTTATGCCCCGCGCCTTTGATTGCCTTGACCTCAGCCGTCAATCCCACTGTCAGGCACACTGGCCGAGCCGAAAAAAATGCAGTGTGTTCAAGTGCTTTTTCAATGAACGTTCTTTCTCCAGCAAAGATAGTTCTTGCTATCACCCTCTAATGTGAATATATGTAGGTTTAACGACAGATTTTACATTAGTATCCACACAGGGAAACATAAGATACGTGCTCGAGAATTTGCATTTTGACTTTACAACACTGAACACTATTAACACCCAAGGAAGTGTATTTCATTTTTCAAACATGTCAAATTTGACTGCCAATTACCTGCGCAATTACTCAGAAGATGGATATTTCGTGTCAAAAGCGTTTTCAGTTTATGCCTTTGAGTTTCTTCAGTACAAGAATCGAAACATAAACCACCCACGTTAAAGCCTCTTCAAGGTTCTTGTCTGTTTAAGTTTCCTTTTTTTGTTTTGTTTTTGAAAGTATAAAACGATCCTTACTTAAACAAGCGAGAAGACTTTGCTAGGAACAAGCAGCCGTTAGTGTTAAAGCCTGTTTCATGAGGGCCTTTGATTGGCTAGCCGTCAAGCCCACTGTCACACTGGCCGAGCAATGTAGTGTGTTCGAGTGCTTTTTTAATATACGGTCTTTCTCCAATAAGTGTTTCTCGCTATTGCCCTCTTAAGTGGATATTTGTAGGTTTAACGACAGATGTTCCATTAGTATTCAAACAGAAACACATGAAGATTTGTGCTCTGGATTGATACTTTAACTCAATATCACTGAAAAATATTAACACCCAAGGAAGTGTATTTCATTTTTCAAACAGTCAAATTTGACTGTCAATTTAATTTCCTGCGCAATTACTCAGCAGATGGATATTTCGTGTCAGAAAGCGTGTGTTGCACACCAAGTGTTAACTGATCGTGTTGAAATAAATACATATATTATAATTAGATGGACCAAATTAAAATGGCACGAGGATGACTGCAAAAGTGATACTTTCTCTGAACCAAAGTTGAAATCGACAACCAAACGTATGCAGCCACGCTGCATAGAGGTCGTAATATTGTAACACAAAATTGTCTAAAATTAAGCTTCAACAGGCACCACAAAGCAGCTGAAAAATTCATAATACACAGCCTTTTAATGCCTGAATTATATTTCTCTTTACAGTTACGTTACATGTAAATAGGAATACTTTCTTACATAAAAGCTTTTTCAAGGAAAGGAAGTTGTGGATAATTTCTGACCCACTGACATTTAAATGATTGAAATATCGATTACTGTGTTACTTCAAAATATCTCAGTACGACCTACTAACTGCTGTGTTTCGGCCGCAAACTTTCACAAAATCCCAGTTTTCCTTGTCAAAGGAGGTCTCTTATGCAGCGAATATCCTCTAGTCTGCCCTTCAAGAATTGATTTTGGAGACACCCCATACCCTATGGAAAAAATTCTTTTCAGTTGGACCTTCAGTTGGTGCGTTTTAAGATGAAAAATAATGCCCGGGAAAGTGAACTACTTGATAATTTGTTGCCATGTTTTTCTGCTTGCAGCGAGAACGCAAGAGACTGTGGTATAAAATCAACACTGATCAAGTCGAAATTTCGAGCGCCATATAAACAAAAAATGACTATCAAGATTATAACGGCTGCTTCGCTCGCTTCGGTTGATGCGCATCAATCTGATTCTGACTTGAAACAATCCTTTTTCCTCGATGTCCTTTCCTTAGAGACTGTTTGACGGTAACACTGTTAATCTCGAGCTATTGTGGTTTGTCACCTTTACAACCTTACGAGAAATTTTTCTTAGCTTTTGCTTAACGTTTTTTAACAGTTGATGAACACTTAAATAATCAGCCATGAAGCTCATTACAATTTGAATAAAAAACCATATACATTACATTTCAAACATTACAATTAACTCAGTATTTTAGCATTGACCTACTAACAATACATGCTACACTTCTTCCCTAAATTGCTTTTTTTGTTAAATTCACTTTTTCCCCTTCGAATAAAATACACATGTAATGCAAAAACAGCTCTTTTAATAAAGGATTTTTTTAGTTTTACATTGTAAGGGATGACACATCAATGAACTAAATCGATAAACAGCAAAATGCTTCTCTGATGGTCTGCTTTACTGCTTGCTTTACTTCGCTGATCTTCCAGCAGTAAAGAAAAGGGTTAAATGATGAGTTAAAGTAAACTAAAGTCACGGCATATTGCCAAGTGATAAACTCAGATGGAGATAGTTCTCCACCATTGAAACTACCTACTACACCTAAAAGTACACCGTATGGTAAATAACAAGCAACTAATGTGCACTGCACCCACAGTGCACTGGACACTGCCTTCTTGTATCGCGCCATGTTCAGTGGATTTATTTGGCTCGGTTGTTCTTGTTGAACATGGCCCTGTACTTGAGCTTGATGATGACGAAGTGTAAGGAAAATCTTAGAGTACGAGACTACGGAGGTTACTAAACACAATGGTATACCAATAAAATTACACCAAAGTAGTATAGCGCGATTAGTTA
Organism: Oculina patagonica; assembly: GCF_052425735.1. NCBI lineage: Eukaryota > Metazoa > Cnidaria > Anthozoa > Scleractinia > Oculinidae > Oculina > Oculina patagonica. The sequence goes on from NC_135770.1 coordinate 5,596,345, forward strand.
GGATTGACGTCGAAGTGACAGTGGAAATAACCCAAACAACTACTACAATCACATATGTTCGCTGTAAAGTTACAACTTGTCTGTATCTCAGCCCTAACAACAGGGCGAGAAGTCTGTCCACGCTTATTGCAGTCACTGTAGACAAAGTTACGGAGCCTAAAGCAGCGCTTCCAATAACATAAGAGATATACGCGTAGCGACAAAGATTCGAATTTTCGTGAACCAGAGACATCCAATAGCCAACACCGAGAGGCTGTACAATAAGACCGACGCAGAGATCAGTTGTTGCCAGACAGCAAAACAAGAGTTTGGACGGCGGATAAAGGGAAGACTCCTTGCGAAGGGCAACTAGGATCAGAGTATTGCCAAGAGCTGCAGTAATTGATAGAAAAATGTTCAATGCTGAAAGGTATTTCAACTGTTCGTGTATTCCTCCATACCCGCCAGCCGAACATCGCAATTGTAAAAATGTTTGGGTGTTGTTTTCTCCAGCACCGCTGACGTTTGCTATCGCCATTTTTCTGTAATGTGGATATGGGTAGTTTTAACGACAGACTTTCATCAGCTTGTTTCGTGTTCTGAATTTAATGTTGTATAAAAATAGCTTCTCCACTTTATCAAATTTTCTCCCTTTATTTGTTCTACTTGCACCTATTTGTCGAGTATTGGTTTATTTAGTCATGCAATTGGTGGGCGTATGAAAACAGGATACTTGTATCTGGGCAGCTGCTCCTCAATGACATGCACATAGAAGGGTTATTTTATATGTTTTCCTGATTTAATATATGTTTGACTTTTTCCTTAAAAAAAGGCTATGAAAAACTTGAATCGGATAGAAATTTACTATGATATGATTGATTAATAACTAACCCCCGTGTCGTACTATTCAGAAGGGCCTCGCGCTCAGCCGATAATGGCAATTTAACCTTTTTGAGTTGAAGCATCCACGAAGGCAGTGCCAATTAAAAAGTAAATTTATATTTCTCTCTAAAAAGAGAATTATGAAAGATTAAAAAACATATTTATATCACTGTGTTAACTGTGATTACATTATTCTGCTGGTACAAAGTTTGAATCACCCAACCATTTGCGATTCGCTCGGTTTTAAGCTTCGTAAATTTCCGAATACCTCCCAAGTTGTCGTGCAACGAATTCATTTTTTATGCCTTTACGTTTAATTTCTGCAATACAAGAGTCGTAACAGAAGCCGCCTGATTTTAATCCTCTTTAATCTTTTTGTTTGCCGGTTTTGGTTTCTTTTTTGTTTTGTTGTTGTTGTTGTTGTCGTTTTTGTAAAATTAAGACGATTTGAGAGGAAGCTTTTACATACGTCTTTTGTTTGGAACAAGAGGCCATTCATGTTTAAGACTGTTTTATACGCGCCTTTGATTGGTTCGAATTTAGCCGTCAAGCCTACTGTCATACTGGCCGAACAATGCAGTGTGTTCAAGTGTTTTTGTTTTTCAATTTACGTTCTTTCTCCAGCAAAGTTTGTTCTCGCTATTGCCCTCTAATGTCGATATCTGTAGGTTTAACGTCAAATGTTCCATTAGTATCCACACAGGAAAACATAAGATTCGTGCTCTTAATTGACACTTTGACTTAATATCACTGAACAATATAAGAACCCGCGGAAGTGTATTTCATTAATTTTATCAAACATGTCAAATTGACTGCCAATTACCTGCGCAATTGCTAAGAAGATGAATATTTCGTGTGAAAAGCGTGTGTTACAAACCAAGTTTTAACTGATCGTGTTCAAATAAATACATATATATTAATATTAGTTGGACCAAATTTTAAATGGCACGCGAATAATTGCAACTGATACTTTTCTGAAGCAAACTTAAAATCGACATCAAAAAGTTCTCACCACGGAGAAATCATAAAAATATAACACAACATGGTCTAAAATAGCCTGCGTGCGTATGGGATCGCGCACTCTTATAAACGCGCTAAAAACGTACACAGACTCCTGCCACGCAGGCTAAGTCTAAAATCGTCTCAACAAGCACCACAACACAGCTAAAAAGTACATAATACACAGGCTTTTATTACCTAACTTATATTTCTCTGTAACAGCTACATGTTAGTAGGAATATTTTTTTTTTACATAAAAACTGTTTCAAGATCACGTGTAATCTGTAAACTGAACAAATTAAGGAAATTGTGGATGGCTTTCACAGGTAAATAAGACGACAAACCCGCCTTGATTTTAATAGGAATAGATTTTAATAGAATGGATTTTAATAGAATGGATTTAATAGGAACGACAAACCCGCCTTGATTTAATAAGATCAGAGTATTCCCAAGAACTGCAGTAATGGACAGAAAAATGTTGAATGCTGAAAGGTATATCAACTGTTCGTGTTTTCCACATGACCAGCCAGCCGAACATCGCAGTTTTTCCATAGCTCCGGTGACGTTTTCTATCTCCATTGTTTCTGTAATGTGGATATGGGTAGTTTTAACGACAGAGTTTTCGTCAGAATAAACCAAGTAGCGGCTTGTTCGTGCTCTGAATTTAAAAAGCGACAATGATGTTGACTAATATTAGCATCTCTTCTTTAAAACATTTTCTGATATTAATTCATTGTACATGCGTCTGTACTTTTGTCGAGTATTGGTTTCTGGCATGTAATTGGTGGTTGTGTAATTATAACAGGACATATGTATTTGGACAGCTTCTCCTCAATGAAATGCACTTAGATGGGTTCTTTTTGCTGTTTTCCATTTATTTGTAACACTGAAAATGGGCTCTGAAAGGTTACAACAGCTGGAAATTTGCTTTGATACGATTGATCGATAACAAGACCTCGTGTCGTACAATTTTGGGCAGGATTTGCTCAGACCTTTGCGACACAACTCCACTGCTTGGGCGACGTTTGGACGAGTTGCGATCGCTGCATAAATTGGTAGGCTCCCAAAAATGGTCTGGAACGAGATCGCATCGACGGGTCTGCGAACACCGGCACCTTCTTTTTGTAGCATGACGCTCAAATCAGCAGGTGTAGATGTTGTAATTAAATTTTATCCTTGGTTTAAATTTTATTTTCCTTTGTTTTGGGGTATGGTAATGTATGGTAATGAGTTTAAAACAAAGGGAAATATAATTTAAACCAAGGATAAAATTGAAGGACAACACAGACACTGGTTTTACTTTTGTTTGCCCAACGTCTTGATCAAACAAGATGGGATGAAGGTGGACTTGTTTGTTTTCCTTATCATGAACGATACAGACTCCGACATAGTAATGCAGCTCTTCTATAACTGTTAAATTAAACTGCAACTTCAGGCTGTCCTTGCAGTCAGCAGAAATACGCCACTGCACGTTGTATTTGAATTTTTCAACTGCAATGAAACACACTGCTTTCTCGCTTAATTGTTTGATATTTTTGTTGAGATGGTGTTCTGAAGGATCAGCTAACTGACCGCTTACAGAGGTAACAGCTGTGTGTTCTTTCAGTGAGACAAATCTTTTTTAATATTTTTATTTACAGTCTCACAAAACACTGCTTACAAGACTTACAGACACTACTTGTAACTTACAATAACTTTACATTACTTACAATCGATTATACTAGCAACTTACACTTACGCCCCATGCCCCTCCCTAGATATTAAATCGTGGCAATCACTTGAAGTAGTAATTCATACGACATATTTACCTTGATCGTTAGTTATGTTTGAAAATGTGTTACTAAACAGCACTTGAGGATTAGAAAGTCCACATTATTTCCTTTATATGAAACCTAACTGATTTATGGATAGAAATATGCCCCCTCTTCATTAAGTTTACTGAGGTAATGCAGCACTCTGTTCTTTCAGTTAGACATACAAATCTTTTTTTAATATTTTCTATTTACAGTCTCACAAAACACTGCTTACAAGACTTACAGACATAACTTGTAACTTACAGACATTACTTGTAACTAATATGCCCCTTCTCCTTTAAGCCCCTGTCATCCCCCCCCCCCCCTACTCCGAAAAAAGGTCTAGAAGAGAAATAATCTCTTCGTTGGGTAAATAGAGTTTTTACGGTAAACACGTCAAACATCAACAAGTCTGCTATTGTAAAAAATGTTGTGGTTATACATCGTGGTAGAGTACAATAATAAATTATTTTTCGTTTGTCTCACGACGTAGTCACGTGTGATGGTGATCTGCTAGTCTTCATCAGGCGATAAGGTCGACTATTGCTCGAAAGTCTTCCATATCGCTTTGGATACGAAATATACATCTTCCTTCTTAATAACTCCGCAGATAATTTTAAAAAATAAGGCCGTTCTGCAGTTGTTAATATTAGCTTAATATTTTTTCAATCAATTAGTCAATCAAACTTTATTTAACGAGGGTAACACGTAATAGTTAAATAACTAATGAATTTGTGGCTCTCATAAGTTTAATGTCATTTCAGTTTAATGTCATTTCATCATTTAAATTCATAGCACTGAGCTTAAGTGTTAAGTAACAGTGAATAGCCTATCCTGAGGGTATCCGGTGCGGATACTAATGAAACATCTGTCATTAAAACCAGAGATAATTTCTTACATTGCGGAATAATGGCGATAACAAACTTAACTAGAGAAGGCAACCAGTCTGAAGAAACACTTGAAAAACCTAGATGCCAGGCCATTTTGACAACTGGAATACGAGAACACTTGAAATATCTTTCAGCATTCAACATTGTTCTTTCCATAACTGCAGTTCTTGGCAATACTTTGATCCTAGTTGCCCTTCGGAAGGAGTCTTCCCTTCATCCGCCGGCCAAACTCTTGTTTCGCTGTCTGGCAACAACTGATCTCTGCGTTGGTCTTATTGCACAGCCTCTCAGTGTAGCCTATTGGATATCTCTGGTTGAAGAAGAATGGAATCTTTGTTGGTACGCATTAAACTCCACTTTCATAGCAAGTTATACTTTGTGTTCAGTATCTGTGTTGACAGTGACAGCAATAAGCGTGGACAGACTTCTTGCCTTGTTATTAGGACTGAGACACAGACAAGTTGTAACTTTAAAGCGAACATATGTAATTGTAACAATCTTTTGGATTGTGTCTATTGTCGTCTCGGCATTGTACCTTGAAAATAGCCTGATAACCATTTGGTACGGCGATATATTTACACCAATATGTCTAGTAACCTCAATTTTCTCGTACTCTAAGATTTTTCTCACACTCCGTCGTCATCAAACTCAAGTACAGGGCCATGTTCAACAAGATCAACCGACCCAAATAAATCCACTGAACATGGCGCGATATAAGAAGGCAGTGTCCAGTGCACTGTGGGTGCAGTGCACATTAGTTGCTTGTTATTTACCATATGGTGTAGTTTCAAGTGTGTTCAGTGATAGTCAACTATCTCCATCTGAGACACTCGTTTGGGAACTAACAGTGATTTTAGCTTACTTCAACTCATCGTTAAACCCATTTCTTTACTGCTGGAAGATCAGCGAAGTTAAACAAGCAGTAAAGCAGACAATTAGAGAAGCACTTTGCATCTTATCCAGTTCAAATGTTTGAAAAATGAAAGAAAGTTCAGCAGGTGTAGATATTGTTCAGTGTTGAAAAGTGGACATGTTAATTCAGAGCACAAGACTTCTGAATTCTTCGGTGGATAATGAAATATTTGTCGAAACTAGATATATCCACATCACAGAAAAGTGACAGTAACAACTTTACTGGAGGAAGGAGGACTGAACCCCTCAGCAACCACACTACTCAGCCAGTTTGACAGTTGCAATACACGAACATTTGATACATCTTTGACATTCAATTATGCAACATTTGGCAAAACGCCTAGTTGAAGTTCGCAAGTAGTACTTCCCTTCATCCGCCGTCCAAGTTATTGTTTCGATATATATCTGGCAACAAATTATCTCTGCGTCGGTCTTATTGCCGAGCCTCTTAGTGTTGCCCAGTAAACTACCGTAGTTATTCGATTTAGCGCCCAACCTGGAATAAGTGCCCACCTCGAATAAGCGCCCACCCTGTAGGTAGGAAAAGTTAATAAGCGCCCAGCCTCAAATAAGCGACCACCCCCACTCCCCTTAAAAGAGGGCACAAGAGGAGTATTGACTGTTATTGACTGATTAAGAAAGAAATTGACTCAGTTCCACTAAGGGACTACCCAGAAGACCGAGTTTTCTTAATATTTTCATGCAGTTACTTTCAATGAACAGTTAAAATTCAGCTTTAAACGAACACAAAGCGCTACCAAACGTTTACAATAGCATTAAGAATTCATAGACTCATTAAGAATGCTCTAGAGACTTTTGTTGCACTCGGAAAGTTCATTTAGTTTTTATCACACATTCGTTACATATTTTAACAGGACGCCGTTGAACATTTGCATTTTTATCTTGCTGAAGAAGGCAACAGTAGTGGCCGAAACGTCCAAAAACAATATTTTTAGCCAGTGTCAACTTATTAATTCGAATTTTTTAGTGTTTAAGGATATTTCGATGGTTGTAAAGGTGGTAACTCGGTGTTACCGTGAAATAGGTTCTAAGAAAAGGACAGAGTAGATGTTTGTCGTATAAAAATCAAGGCGGGTTTGTTGTCTTATTTACCTGTAAAAGCCCACCCACAATTTCCTTATTTTGTTGAGTTTACAGATTACACGTGAGCTTGAAACAGCTTTAATGTAAGAAAATATTCCTACTAACATGTAGCTGTTACAGAGAAATATAAGTTAGGTAATAAAAGCCTGTGTATTGTGTACTTTTTAGCTGTGTTAATGTGTTTGTTGAGACTTGATTTTAGACAATGTTGTGTTATATTTTTATAACCGCTCTGTGGTGAGAACTTTTTCAGTTCTCGATTTTAAGTTTGGTTCAGAAAAAGAATCACTCTTGCAGTCTTTCTCATGCTAGTTTAATTTGGTCCAACTAATGATAATATGCATTTATTTCACCCAACACGATCAGTTAACACCTGGTTTGAAGCACACGCTTTTGACACGAAATATGCATCTTGTGAGTAATTGCGCAGGTAATTGGCAGTCAAATTAGACATGTTTGAACAATGAAATACACTTCCTTGGGTGTTAATATTCTTCAGTAATATTGAGTTAAAGTGTCAATATAGAGCACGAATCTTATGTTTTCCTGTGTGGATACTAATGGAATATCTGTCGTTAAACCTACAAATATCCACTTAAGAGGGTAATAGCGTGAAAAATACGTATTGAAAGAACGTACATTGAAAAAGCACTCGACACACTGCATTGCTCGGCCAGTTGACAGTGGACTTGACGGCTTATAAAATTCTAGCCAATCAAAGGCGCTAATAAAACAGGCTATTACATGAACGGATCTTGTCCCTATAGTGTAGTCTTCTCATGTGTTTTTCTTAAGAATCGTTTTATATTTTCAAAAACAAAACAAAAAAAGGAACTTAAACAGACAAGAACCTTGAAGAGGCTTAAAAGTGAGTGGTTTATGTTTCCATTCTTGTATAAAGGAAACTCAGAGACATACAGTAAACGGAAAACGAATTCGTTGCAAAACAATAAAGTAGTAAAGAAGCTTAAAAGCGAGCGAAAGGCAAGTGATTGCCCGATTCGGCAGGTAATTTCCCTGTTGCGAGGCCTTGACTCATATTTCTTTAGTATGAATTACGAAATTCTCGATTCCATTCAAAACGTTTGAATGACGTAGCAAAAAATTATTTCTCGCTAAAAAGAGCAAAATATCCAGAAGATTACAGTAATGGCTTCGATCGAATGTAATTTTAGTTGCACGAGTCATACAAAATAAAGAAATTTAAAAAATCTAAGAAAATATACATAAATTAATATAAGAAACTCGTCCAAACATCAAGCAGCGACAGGTCTGCTGCTGAAGTCTTTCAGCTAATGAACATATTTCTCGGCAAGACTGAGAAATAACCTAAGTTCATAATTTGGCTTTTACTTGGGGTAGAAGAGCACAGAATGCGTCATCAGAATGGAATGATCCATTAGCAAAATTATTCATAATTTAGGCACAGCAGATATAATGTATGTAAAAAACACTGAATAATTTTGGGGGTTGTTGACCCCTGGAAACATATTATTTTACCCTATCTGGAAGTGTGGAAATGTGGAAATCTGTCAGTGAATACTTGATCAGTTAACAGTCCAAGTCTAGAAGTGTGGAAATCTGGAAATCTGGCAATGAATACTTAATCAGTTACCAGTCCAAGTCTGGAAGTGTGGAAATCTGGAAATCTGGCAACGAGTACTTAATCAGTTAACAGTCCATGTCTGGAAGTGTGGAAATCTGGAAATCTGGAAATCTGGCAATGAGTACTTAATCAGTTAACAGTCCATGTCTGGAAGTGTGGAATTCTGGAAATCTGGCAATGAATACTTAATCAGTTAACAGTCCACGTCTGGAAGTGTGGAAATCTGGAAATCTGGCAACGAGTACTTAATCAGTTAACAGTCCATGTCTGGAAGTGTGGAAATCTGGAAATCTGGCAACGAGTACTTAATCAGTTAACAGTCCATGTCTGGAAGTGTGGAAATCTGGAAATCTGGAAATCTGGCAATGAGTACTTAATCAGTTAACAGTCCATGTCTGGAAGTGTGGAAATCTGGAAATGTGGAAATCTGGCAATGAGTACTTAATCAGTTAACAGTCCATGTCTGGAAGTGTGGAAATCTGGAAATGTGGAAATCTGGCAATGAATACTAAAATAAAATATGTTAAAATATGTTATGTTAAAATATGTTACCTTATTCTCACTAAATTTCGCGAGTACTTAATTTCGCGAAAAATCAAGTGCCATATTTCGCGAGTACTTAATTTCGCGATTTTGAGAGGAAGGTACAATTGGAGTGTATTAAATTTCGAGATTTTTATCTATTCTTCGATATGAAGCTTTGACCTCGAAACTGTAACAACATTATTAATATGAAAGTCATCATAAAAACAACAAAGAAAACATAAGGTATTCAACAGTCTAAATCCCTAATAGGTTCATCTACGACTGCAAGAGCGAGATTTTGAGGAACTTGGTGGCAGAGAACAGTTCGAACAGTGCGACTGATAGAGTGGGAGATAACTATAAATGGACAAAATTAAACAAAAAACTCCTAAACATGAAGCTCAGACATGTTAGAATAACTATGATAAAACACATCGAGTTTCATTATTTTGTATATTATCAGTACGATATTAAAGTTCGCGATTTTAAACTTCGCGTGTCCTATATTTCGCGAGCATTAAATTTCGCGATTTTTTCAAAATCGCGAAAATCGCGAAATTTAGTACTCGCGAAATTAAGTGAGAATAAGGTATGTTAAAAGTGCAATATGTGGATGGTAAAGGGTATATTTGTTTCACAAAATGGCCTCTGATGTGAAATGGCTACTCTTCCTCATAAGCTGAATTTTTCAAATGCATCATCTCCCCACCCCAACCCCACTAGTACCTTTACCGCTCTCTGATAAACTTTAACAGTAGAGGACATGCGTTACGTTTCGTTTCGTTATATACATTTTATTAAAAAGAATTAATTAAGGAGAATGGCAGTAAGAAAGGCACATAATATAAAATATCTTGTACTATATATCATAAAAGGTTTATTTCACTAGTTATTTATTGTTAAGTTGTTAATGTTTGTCTTTAAAACAAAGAATCCTGAAAAAGCAGACAGTTTTTTGAATAGATAATTTTTATTAAAATTTTTACAATGTCTTTGCTAGGAATTTTAACAGTAGAGGACATGCTTTACGTTTTGTTACATACATTTCATTACAAAGAAATAATTACAGAGAGTGGCAAAGTTTGCATTGACACCATTAAATGACACTAATTTAGAGAATCCTGTCATACTAAGAGATTTTAAAGATATATGAATGATAATATTTAATTGATAAGAAAGATTTAAATAATTTTTTTGTTATTTTTTGTATTTAAAGCAGATGTTTGTATTTAGAATCAACCAATTTTTTTAAATGAGTTATAATAAATATTGTATGATGCTTACAGCCAATAAAAGTTATGTTGAACACTTAGCCTGTTAACTGATTGAGTATTCATTGCCAGATTTCCAGATTTCCACACTTCCAGACGTGGACTGTTAACTGATTAAGTATTCATTGGCAGATTTCCACATTTCCAGATGTCCACACTTCCAGACTAAAGTCTGTTAACTGATTAAGTATTCTTTGCCCGATTTCCAGATTTCCACACTTCCAGACGTGGACTGTTAACTGATTAAGTATTCATTGCCAGATTTCCACATTTCCAGATTTCCACATTGCCAGATTTCCAGATTTCCACACTTCCAGACATGGACTGTTAACTGATTAAGTACTCATTACCAGTAGAGGACATAACGCATGTCCTCTACTGTTAAAGTTTATCAGAGAGCGGTAAAGGTACTAGTGGGGTTGGGGTGGGGAGATGATGCATTTGAAAAATTCAGCTTATGAGGAAGAGTAGCCATTTCACATCAGAGGCCATTTTGTGAAACAAATATACCCTTTACCATCCACATATTGCACTTTTAACATAACATATTTTAACATATTTTATTTTAGTATTCATTGCCAGATTTCCACATTTCCAGATTTCCACACTTCCAGACATGGACTGTTAACTGATTAAGTGCCACTGTCAGAGAAAGTGTTCCAGACCTTGCAAGTCGGGGTCGACCGATTTTCCTGAAACTTACTGCAGAAGTTGGCCTTGATGAGATATTCTAAAAGCCATTTGGGTTTGGTTTTCTGACTTTTACTTTCAAAGTTTCAGGGGTGGTCCCATATTGAGCCTTCAAATCATGAAAAATCCTCCTTTTGAAGGAGTAAGTTTGCACTTGTATAAAATCAAACAGACAAAACCTTTTGACTAAATACTTGTAGGCTGTGATTCTACTATAAATGCTCTTTCATTTCATATATGCTGATTTGGCATAGAGAGTTCTGACAGTGTGAGGCATAACACGAAATTTGGCCAACTTTTGATGAGAAAATCACTACCCAAAATTGCCAAAATTTAGATGTTCATATTTTTTAACTGCCTAACTAGAAAAAAAGGACACTTATATCAGAAGTTATCCCAATGCATGTAGAACAAAATTCAGTTGAGAAAAATTTGGGCCGTGTAATGTTTTAGTTCTTTAATGACCCATTTTGAAGCACACCCTGACCTAATTTGCATATTGTCAAAACCAAAAGTTTAACATTCATACTTATTTTATTTATTTTTAAACACTTTAATTTTCCTTGGCGAGGCTTAAAGTTCTTAGAAAAGCTGTTTTTAGCAGTAATAAGACGAGTAAACATAAATTTTGACTGTTAAAATTAGCAAAAATTAGAAAATCAACACTGATGAAATCAGTTTGTTCTTCTCAAAAGCATGTTCCATAAAATATAATGTGCATACAATATATGGAGTCCGTATAAGGTTTACGTGATAGTTTACTATACTAATACACTTCTTTTAAACATATCCATGCTTAAATTGCCAAAACTTAACTTACCAAAGTGTATTATAAAACGCTCTTCAAGTAATGCATCAGTCAATTGAAACCCCGGCCCCCCGACCCCCGGGACTTAGCGGGGATTTAACGCGTCCAAAGCCGGGATTTAACGCACTTTTAACAGCGCGTTGTCCCCGGAGGCCGGTGGATTTAACAAAATGTCAGTAGACCGGGGCCGTGGAGCGGTGATTTAACAGCACGCGATCACCTGAAGCGGGGACGACAGCTGGGGTTTAACGTGATGGACTAAATGTTTTCCTCGAAATGTTCTCTGTGGAATCCGTTCTAAGAAGTCTTCTACTCCCTTGATAAAGCCTTTCGTGACGCCTGGCAGATGACACGAATAGCAATTCATGTATTGAAACCTGTCTATAGGTTTGTATTTAATGTGTTCGCACGTTAAGGATAGACTCCTTATGGACTCTGCCATGGAGCGGTGATTAACAGCACGCGATCATCTTAAGCGGGGCGACAGCTGGGGTTTAACATCAAGGACTAAATTTTTTCCTCAAAATGTTCGTTCGTTCTTATGGAATCTGCCACCTTTGTACACTATCGTCTCAAAGAAAGTAGTTTCTGTTTCTGAGATTTCAGTCGTGAATTATACCGTAGGGTGAAAGTTGTTTGCCTTTTGAAACTGGAAATAATTTTTCTTTTTTGTCTCTCCTTATGTCCCACATTGAAAAGACGTCGTCAATGAATTGTTTCCAAAGGATAGGTTTATTGCTACTTTTTCTGAATATATCGTTTTCTATTTTGGCCAAGAAGATGTTAGCAGAAGCTACGGCGATTTTCGTGCCATGGCTGTTGGATGGGTTTGAAGATTATCTTTTCCACTGAATTGGAACGAGTTTTCTTAAAAGATCAGACTCGGATCATCTTCGTCTCAAAAAATCTGTTAGGTATGGGAGAGTTTATGAGACAGAGAAGGCTTTTTTTAGGCTGTTTAGGCAGTGCAATCTTCTCAATAAAATTATTAAAGTCTGTCGCACAAAGCTTGTTTCTGTGCTACCAGCTGAAGTTGATGGTCAATAAAAGCTGAAATATGTTCTCCTGACTGGTGTGTTCATAATAGCTCATTTCGGGTTTGAAATTTGGCAAACTTGTGACTCTGACTACGAAAAACGATTTTTTTATTTTTCTCAAAGTAAAAGGCTTTTTGTGGAAACAAACTACATCGGGTTTCTTTCCTATCTTATAACTATATATGATGAACAATAAATGAAAGAAATGGATTTTTCAACTTCCGCAACGAAAGAAATCAAGGTTTTTGCCTGGTTTTTGCTGCGGGGCTTTTAACAGACGTCTTGGCCCCTATGGCGGGGTAAAGAGCCGCGTTTTAACACTTGGTAAATGTTAAATTCCCCGGTAAGTCCCGGGGGTCGGGGGGCCGGGGTTTCAATTGACTGATGCATAAAGTAAGTTTCCATATTTTTGAAAATCGTGCGGGTACAAACATCCTACGGCGTAATCGTACTTCCTGATGATCGTTGCATTCTGCATTTGTTGACAGAATTCCTTTATAGTCCCTTACAATCAAATAACATTTCTGAAGCCGCTCAGTTCTTTGCCATTGCTGTTTCGGCTGCACACTGTCCATCCGCCATTTTGGATGTGGTCGCAAGAGAACTGGGTCGAGAGTCGCCTGACTAAAAACGTCATTCTCGTCCCCATAGCCCTTTCGTTTCTCTTAGCCGGCTGGGCCTTGGCACGAGGAAACAAAGGGCTCTGGGGACAAAGGATTTCGAGTCCTAGATTCTAGGACTTTCGGTCTTCATGTATGCAGTCATGACGTTTCAAAAGAATGTATGAGAGAGTCGTTACGTTTTCGACTTCCGTTTAGAAATTCTTTGTTCGAAACAACCAATCAAAAAAATTCGAATTAATTCAAAAATCCTGTGTCCCCAGAGCCCTCCGTTTTCTAGTGCCAAGCCGGCTAAGAGAAACGAAAGGGCTATGGGGACGAGAATGTAAAAACGTGTGGACTCAACCTACGCGTTTTACATTATGAAGTTTTCCTGTTCAGAGGTTTTTTTTCCAACCAAAGTCCTTTGCTCAACTTTAAAGACAGAACTGATCGTGACACTCTTTCATTTTGGTCACATTTTATTAGACCTGGGTGGAACTTGACTGTTAAGCATATGACACGGGCCCCAAAATCAACTAGGTGGCCAACAGTGGGTCAAGAGTTTTTTGTTTTTGTTTTTAGATTTATGTTGAATCGTATTCCTGGAACTTCCGCCTGTCATATCGTTAAAAATTAACATTTCTACTGTTTTTTTTTTTTCGAGTTTAAAACTGACTTAATACACGTAATGATCATAATGGTGTGCCTCACCAAGCTAAGACAGCTAAATAAATTAACGATCGGCCAGAAGAACTAGTAAAAAAAGCTAAACGTCTGATTTTAGGGACAGTTTTAACTCTGGAAATTCGCAAAAAGCAGTACTGATTTGAATTTTTATTATATTAAAATGACAATCATGCTCATATAATGATGAGAAACAAGTAACAGCATGTATATTGTATATGGTGTAGATAAGAGCCATCAATCGAGTCATCAAAATGTTTCCACAACTCTACAATGATGCACAAGACCGAAAACCAGTCCTAGTTGCAGTTGGCAAGAATAGCCACATTCGTATATATGCATGCCAATGGTGCGCTCACCATTTCCTTCAGCTTAGCAGTCAAAGTGACCTGACTGGTGAATTACAACAGAAAAACGACAACTCAGGTTAGATTTAGGAAACTACTGCAACCTTTTCTTCCAGACGAGTCCTTACCTTAAACGGAATTAACCTTCAACCTTTGTCATGCTCCGTACCCAACGGCTACTGCGTAGTTTCTCTGCTAGAACTGTTGATGAGCACGTTACAGTTCTTAAAAAACAGTCTATATTACTTAACGTTTTTTCCCTCACATCCCGCTATAACGGACTCTCGCTAATATGGACACTAAACGACGACGTCCCAAGCGTGTTGCTATAGCGAGAGTTGACTCACGGTATTAATTATTTTAGCACAACACGAGAATAATAGATCTTCAGGCCGGTCACGGTTTTGACCGCCATCTGGAAGGATATGCAACGCCGTCACAAATTACAGTGTCTTATGGGAATCTGAAGGACTATCCGAAGGAGCCTAGCTTCTAGGCAAAATATTTAATCAAACAAATTTGAATGATGTAGCTGGGATAGTTTTACGTTTTCAATTTTCCATTAATTTGTGCGTTTAAATCCTCCCGGCTTGTTGCGTGGGTTCAGCGGGTAGAACCGTAGGGCCTGTTTACATGGAAGGCGGGTGCCCCGGCTAACCGAGTTACCCGGCCAACCGAGCTACCCTCGGCGAGCCAACTTTCCATACGTTTCTTTAAAACACACATCGAAGCGTTTACATGCAAGACGGGAAACCCGCCTTGCCGGGGCACTCGGTCTTCTTGCCCGGGGCACCCTTCTAGGCGAGATAGCTTTTTGCCATGTAAACGGTTATGCCCGGGCTATCCCAGCTTGCCGGGATAAGTCTTCGCGCGTGTTGGCATAAAATTTATAAATTCTGGATCCAAACAGTGCTATTTGACCAAAATTAGTTCAAATTAGTTTTATCTGTAGGCTGGAAAATTTTTCTTTGAGCAACAGCTAATTAATTCGAAATTTTCGTAGGAATGATTATCCTTACTCACGAAACAACAAATTTAATTTCAATTTGGCGGCCAAACACTGTTGAATTTCGATTGAATTCCCCCATAATTGGACGTAGTAAAGTTCTAAGAGCTTGCACATCAAAATAAAATAGGTTTAAAGACGGCTAGCCTTGATTATTTAGTAAAAAATCATATTTTTCTTCAATCATTTGGAGCTACATGGTTTTCCCACGCTGTGACACGCGCGCTTTACTGACGCTGTCTCAACTCGGGTAGAAGGGCTGTGAATTCTGCATGTTAAGGCGGGCTATGTTTCATCCCTTCTAGCCGTGTAACTCGGTTGGCCGGGGCACCCTCCCTCCATGTAAACAGGCCCTTATAGCCAAACGCCATGGAACGGGCTCTTACCGATAGTGCTAGCACTTTTTTTTGGCATTATTTGGCTTCGCAAGCATTTTTTTCTACATTTTATCCCAAAAAGCACTGCTAGCATTATTTTGGATTTTCGACTGATTATTTGTATAATTTTGTGTTAAAAAGCACAATCTGACTTTTTTTATGGCGTCCAAAGCCTCCCAGAACCTAGACTGTCCACAGCCCTCTATTTTTTCGTGTTTTTTCGATCGATGAGCGCGCGGTGAGAACGGCGAGAGAACTGGACGCCAGCGCAAATCGAGAGGCTGTGGACAGTCTACCCAGAACCCAGATGCATTTTGCCCTCATTTTAGTCACAGGAGCCGAGGATGCCTGAGGAATAGATTTGATAGGTCAGCGTTTTCCTTCTAAAAACCCAGTCCATCACACTCGATACAAGATGGCGTCATCCACGTTTTCATCGAGAAACAATGGAAGACAGCCAGCCAAGGCAAAAAAATGAAAAATGTTACTGAAAATCTGAAAAATGTAATATTCTATGTTTAAAAAATCGGAAGAGAGCATTTTTATGTAAACCACGAGCACTTTTTAAAAAAATTAGCATTATTTTAGCACTTTTTTGGCAATAAACGAGCACTGCTTTAAGCATTTAATGCTTTTTTTTACGAGCACTATCGGTAAGAGCCTACCATCGAATCTTGACAATGTGCGAGCCCTCGAGTCGTGCAAGCCATTGCCGTTTGCTTTAAAAGCACATCGGTTACTCTTATATAAGTGACATTACATTATGCGGATATGGTTAGCGTTTATATTAGGATTTGAGGACAGAAGGCACTACTATTGTTAGTTCATCGTTATATTATAATCAGCATTCGAATCAAAATGAGACACTTTCAGTGGAAGGGGAAAGGTGGAAAACATGAAAAATAAAAAAATAGGTGGAGCTCGTGGAACGACTCGATTTTTCCTTCCTTCTTTCCCAGTGTCCCCGAGCGCTTTTGTTTTTCACTCCTCAGGCTCGCGCTAACTTTTCACCTCTCCCCATTTCCCAGCCCTTACAAAAAATTTAAGAAGAGGCCTCTGTGGAGGACAGAGTAAAGTTCATGCATGTTTTTAAACATGCATGAACTTTACTCCTCTTGATCAAGCAATCAGCCACGGGTTTTTTAGCCATTTTTCAATTACTTCCAAATTGAAGTTTGTCTAAAAATAATATTTTTCTCACATAAAAAATGGCAACAGAGTAATTCTGCAAGTTATCAAAACCTGAGAAAAAACACAGATGTTTTTTTTAATGCCTGATTATGACGAAAAACTTTAAAAAATTGCCATTTTTTTCAACTGTGATGTAGTTCCTTTATACCCTATTTAAGTGTAATCTGCCGAAAAGAGAATAATTTAATGGCCCTCACTCGACACCAGAGATAAAACACGTGTTCATACTTGTTTCATTTCATTATAAGAATGATTTTAATAAGCCATTTGGTTTGTTTCGCATTATCAATTGTTCCTCCCAGGCTAGGTCTCGGGGGCTAGGTCTAATAAAATGCGACCAAAATGAAAAAGTCTTAATATTACGTCTATAACATAGCGTCAAAAGAGGCTAATTTGAAAACAAAAATAATTTTCTAAGTACATTTTAAAGGTATCTGAGCTGAATGAGTTCTATGGAAGTTTCGTTTGAAAAACGTTGGGTCTACACGTTTTCAGCTAGGCGACTCTCGCCCCAGTTCTCTTGCGACCATATCCAAAATGGCGGATGAACAGCGTGCAACCAAAATAGCAAAACTATGGCATAATGGCGAGGAACTGAGCGGCTTCAGAAACGTTTCTTGATTGTAAGGGACTATTAAGGACTTCTGTTATCAAATGCAGAATGAAGCGATCATTGCGAAATACGATTTGGCTGTAGGATGTTTGTACTCGTACGATTTTCAAAGATATGGAAATTTACCTTTACTATAAGAACGTTTAAGATGGTTTCCGCACAATTTTCGAGCAATACAGGCAAAAATAAAGTTACCAAAAAGATCTCTTAGCATGGCAACAGTTTTAGTACAGCTAACAAGAACCTGCTAAAAATTTAGCACTCAAGCTGACCCCGCGAGAGAAAAATGGATTTGAAGTTGTCTTTATTTCAGTTAAAACGGACGTTTTGCGCCGGTTCAAAACAAAATGGCGCGCGTTTTATACATTTTTTCGAGGTTTGACTTTAATTTTCTCGAGAATGCTCTAGAATTTAATTGCGGGGTCACTAAGACAACTGAATTTCGATGAGATCTTTTAAATAGTATACAAAATGTTGCCGTGCAATGAGTGGATTTTTGGTACTTAATTTTCGCACCCATTGCTCGAACTTTCAGCGGAATCCGTCTTAATACGCTTTGGTAAGTTAAGTTTTAGCAAGTTCAGCATGGATATGTTTCAAAGAAGTGTATTTATTAGTATAGTAAACTATTACGTAGACGTTATACGGACTCCTGTATTGTATGCACATTATATTTTAGGGAACAAGCTTTGGAGGGGAACAAACTGATTTTTGTCAGTATTGTGTTTTTTAATTATTGCTCATTTTGACAGTCAAAATTTATGTTTACTCGTCTTATTACTGCTAATAATAGCTTTCCTAAGAACTTTAAGCCTCGCCAAGGCAAATTAAAGTGTTTAACAATAAATAAAATAAGTATGAATGTTAAACTTTTGGTTTTGACAATATGCAAATTAGGTCAGGGTGTGCTTCAAAATGGGTCATTAAAGAACTAAAACATTACACGGCCCAAATTTTTCTCAACTGAATTTTGTTCTACATGCATTGGGATAACTCCTGATATAAGTGTCCTTTTTTTCTAGTTAGGCAGTTAAAAAATATGAACATCTAAATTTTGGCAATTTTGGGTAGTGGTTTTCTCATCAAAAATTGGCCAAATTTCGTGTTATGCCTCACACTGTCAGAACCCTCTATGCCAAATCAGCATATATGAAATGAAAGAGCATTTATAGTAGAATCACAGCCTACAAGTACTTAGTCAAAAGGTTTTGTCTGTTTGAATTTATACAAGTGCAAACTTACTCCTTCAAAAGCAGGATTTTTCATGATTTGAAGGCTCAATATGGGACCACCCCTGGAACTTTGAAAGTAAAAGTCAGAAAACCAAACCCAAATAACTTTTAGAATATCTCATCAAGGCCAACTTCTGCAGTAAGTTTCAGGAAAATCGGTTGACCCCGACTTCCAAGGTCTGGAACACTTTCTCTGACAGTGGCACTTAAGTACTCATTGCCAGATTTCCACATTTCCAGATTTCCACACTTCCAGACATGGACTGTTAACTGATTAAGTACTCATTGCCAGATTTCCACATTTCCAGATTTCCACACTTCCAGACATGGACGTTAACTGATTAAGTACTCGTTGCCAGATTTCCAGATTTCCACACTTCCAGACGTGGACTGTTAACTGATTAAGTACTCATTGCCAGATTTCCAGATTTCCACACTTCCAGACATGGACTGTTAACTGATTAAGTATTCATTGCCAGATTTCCAGATTTCCACACTTCCAGACATGGACTGTTAACTGATTAAGTACTCATTGCCAGATTTCCAGATTTCCAGATTTCCACACTTCCAGACATGGACTGTTCACTGATTAAGTACTCGTTGCCAGATTTCCAGATTTCCACACTTCCAGACTTGGACTGTTAACTGATTAAGTATTCATTGCCAGATTTCCAGATTTCCACACTTCTAGACTTGGACTGTTAACTGATCAAGTATTCACTGTCAGATTTCCACATTTCCACACTTCCAGATAGGGTAAAATAATATGTTTCCAGGGGTCAACAACCCCCAAAATTATTCAGTGTTTTTTACATACATTATATCTGCTGTGCCTAAATTATGAATAATTTTGCTAATGGATCATTCCATTCTGATGACGCATTCTGTGCTCTTCTACCCCAAGTAAAAGCCCATAATTTCAACTTTAATGTAGCTTTACAAAACTTAGCTGGAACATTTTGAGATAAGTAAACAGATGGCTGGCAGCACACGCTTTTGACACGGAATATCCATCTTGCTTCTGAATATAATTTCGCAGATAATTTGCAGTAAAATTGAAATGTTTGAACAATGAAAGACACTTCCGCAGGCGTTATTAGTGATCAGTCTTATAAAGTCAACATGTCAATTTAGAGCACAAAGTTTACATATTCCTGGTTGGATTCTGATAAAACATATGTCTTTAATAAAACCTACAGATACCCACATTACAGGAAAATGGCGATAGCAAACTTTACTGGAGAAGGAACGCAGAATGAAATAACCCTTGAACAACCTCAATGCTCGGCCAGTTTGACAATTGGAATACACGAACAGTTGAAATATCTTTCAGCATTCAACATATTTCTCTCCATTACTGCAGGTCTTGGCAATACGCTGATCCTAGTTGCCCTTTGCAAGGAGTCTTCCCTTCATCCGCCGTCCAAACTCTTGTATCGCTGACTGGCAACAACTGATCTCTGCGTTGGTCTTATTGTACAGCCTCTAAGTGTTGCCAATTGGATGTTCCTGGTTCACGAAAAGTGGAATCTTTGCCGCTACGCATTTGACTCGTTTGTTATTGTAGGCTATACTTTGTGTTCAGTGTCCTTGCTTACAGTGACTGCAATAAGCGTGGACAGACTTCTCGCCCTGTTGTTAGGGCTGAGATACAAACAAGTTGTAACTTTAAAGCGAGCATTTGTGATTGTAGTAATCTTTTGGGTTATGTCTACAGATGTCTACTTTGTCTGCGACATCCTACCTTAATAATCACCTAATTAGTAGTACGTGACTCGCAGGGCCTCGCGAAGCTCTGGGTTGGGGAGGGAGGGGGGTGTTATAAATAAGGAGTGATAACCGGTTTTAACCGGTGATTTGTTATTGTTGCCTAGTAACGGACATGGCCGCGACACTCTCGTTACCAGGGTCTACTCCGCTTTGAAAATGGCGGCTCTTTCTGGTTCGTAAAGAGGTATAAAGCGTTGGGAAGCGCAGGCTATTTTCAAAATCATCGACAAATTATTGGATATACCCTTCGCCCGCGCGCCCCTGATGGCCATGAAAGGTTTATAACCTGAATAGGCGTTGAGGGACTATTATGTGGAAATCAGTGTTATTTTAATCCGAAAATAAAAACGATAAAGATGAAAGGCTCAGGATTCGAACCCACACAAAAAAATAATATAAAAAAAAGAAGAAGAAAAAAAAAACCTTAGCCGGATTCGAACCCCGGCCCTCAGTCCCGAAGATCTGATTTGAAGTTCGACGCTCACACCATTAGGCCACCAGCGCGCGGCCGTGTGACGTCATTTCCGCCATACACCAAGCTCACAAATATGACCGTAAACTCCACTCGAGATTTCATCCCGCCTGAGCCCTTTGAGGGACAAAATTATACATCCCGCTACGCTCGGCCTTCGGTTTCGCTTCGCGAGGAATAACCCTTTGGAATACTATTACAGTTATACTATTGTGTTTAGTAACCTCAATAGTCTCGTATGCTAAGATTTTCCTTACACTTCGTCATCATCAAACTCAAGTACAGGGCCATGTTCAACAAGAACAACCGAGCCAAATAAATCCACTGAACATGGCGCGATACAAGAAGGCAGTGTCCAGTGCACTGTGGGTGCAGTGCACATTAGTTGCTTGTTATTTACCATACGGTGTAGTTTTTTCTGTACTTGGTAGTTTCATTAATGAAGAACTATCTCCATTTGAGTTTATCACTTGAAATTATGCCGGGACTTTAATTTACTTCAACTCATCGTTAAACCCGTTTCTTTACTGCTGGAAGATCAGCGAAGTTAGACAAGCAGTAAAGCAAACTATCAGAGAAGCACTTTGCTGTTTATCAAGTTAGTTCATTGATTCCTTACGTCCCGTTTTTATTTTCGCAGCAAGCAGAATGATGGCAACAATGAAGTAGTTCACTTCCAAGACATTATTTTTCATCTTAACACAGACAATGCACCACACTTTGAAGGTCCAACTGTAAAGGAATAATTCCATAGAGTAAGAAGTGTCTCCAAAATTAATTCTTGTAGGGCAGAATGGAGAATATTTCACCGCATACGAGATCTCATTTGACAAGGAAAACTGAAATCCATCCACAATTGTGTTATATTTTCGGTTTACAGATTGCACTTGAGGTTGAAATAGCTTTTATGTAAGAAAATATTCCTATTTACATGTAACTGTTAAAGAGAAATATAATTTAAGCATTAAAAGTCTGTGTATTATGTACTTTTCAGCTACTTTGTGGTGCTTGTTGAGACTTGATGTTAGACAATTTTATGTTACAATATTATGACCTCTCGGTGGTGCAAACTTTTGGTTGTCGAGTTCAAGTTTGGTTCAGAGAAAGTATCACTTTTGCAGTAACTCTCGTGCCATTTTAATTTGGTCTATCTAATTATAATATGTATATATTTCGAGGCGACCAGTTAATACCTGGTTTGTAGCACACGCTTTTGAAAATATCCATCTCCTGAATATCTGCGCAGGTAATTGGCAGTCAAATTTGACATGTTTGAAAAATGAAGTACACTTCCTCGGGTGTTAATATTGTTTAGTGTTGTAAAGTCAAATATAAATTCAGAGCACGAATCTTACGTTTTCCTGTGTGGATACTAATGTAAAATCTGTCGTTAAAACCTACAGATATCCACATTAGAGGGTAATAGCGAGAACTATCTTTGCTGGAAAAAGAACGTACATTGAAAAAATAACACTTACACTGTAAACACACTGCATAAATTCGAGCCAATCAAAGGCGCGCATACAACAGGCTTTAACACGAACGGCTTCTTGTTCCAAGCAAAAGTCTTCTCTCGTAATTTGCTTACGAATCATTTTATAGTTTCAAAAAAAAAAAAAAAAAGAAAGAAACCAAACGGACCATGAAGAACCTTGAAGAAGCTTAAAGTTGGGTGGTTTATGTTTCCATTCTTGTATTATACAAACTCAAAGACATTAACTGAAAACGAATTCGTTGCACAATGAAGTAGTAAAGAAGCTTAAAACCGATCGAAACGCAAGTGATTGGGTGATTCAACCCCAGTATTAGCGGAATGATGTGATAACATGAACTGCTGGTCTTTCAAATAGTTTTAATTTTTTGTACCCGTCAAACGCTTCCGATAACACGCAATAAAATTATTTTTTAAGGAGTAAAGTATTCGGAAAACTAAAGAAGCTTACATATAAACCCAAGCATTTACAGTTTAACTGCCATCTTGGTCGAAAAACGCGGTTATTATCCGATTTTGGAAAGCAGGCACGCGAGTTACACAAATGCGTGTCAACAGTTGAGAAAATAAAAGTGAAAGCCGCCTTACCCGGCTGACCGCGCGATTCTATGTTAAAAGCTACTCTACAATCCGAGGGTAAATAAAGTATTCACTTCACTCACTTCACTTGACGCGTTCTTGTTTCGTTTGAAATTTTCGATTCCAATCAAAAAATTACGCGCGAAAACAATTTTCTTGCTAAAAAAAAGCGAAATATCCAGAAAAATACAATAGTAGCTTTGATCGAATGTAATTTTAGTCCCACGTTCGAGCCATATATATAACATTAAGGACGTAGAAATGTTAAGAAAATATAATGAATATAAGAAACTCGTCCAAACATTAAGCACCGACAGGTCTGCTGCTGTAGTCTTTCATCAATCGGGTGACAGCGCTCGGCTAAAATTAATTTTGATGCTCCTGGATTCAGCTAATTATATATTTTTTGTTACTCATGTGACTGGCTCGGCAAGGCTGATAAATAACCTCAGATCATAATTTCAACCTTAATGTAATTTTACAAAACTTAACTGGAACATTTTTAGATAAGTCAACAGATTGCTGGCAGTACACGCTTTTGACACGAATTATCCATCTTTCTTCTAAATAATTTCACAGACAATTTGCAGTAAAATGTGCAATGTTTGAACAATGAAAGACACTTCCGCAGGCGGTATTAGTGATCAGTCTTATAAAGTCAACAAAGAGCACAAAGTTTACATGTCCCTGTTTGGATTCTGATGAAACATCTGTCGTTTGTTAAACCTAAAATTTTCACATTACAGAAAAATGGCGATAACAAACTTTACTGGAGAAGAAACGCAGACTGAACTTGAAAAAACCCTTGAACAACCTCAATGCTCGGCCAGTTTGACAATTGGAATACACGAACACTTGAAATATCTTTCAGCATTCAACATTTTTCTTTCCATTACTGCAGTTCTTGGCAATATGCTAATCCTAGTTGCCCTTCGCAAGGAGACTTCTCTTCATCCGCCGTCCAAACTCTTGTATCGCTGTCTGGCAACAACTGATCTCTGCGTTGGTCTTATTGCCGAGCCTCTCAGTGTTGCCTATCTGATTTCGTTGGTTCGCAAAGAATGGAATCTTTGTCGCTTCGCATTTGACTCGTATGTTATTGTAGGCCATACTTTGTGTTCAGTTTCATTGCTTACAGTGACTGCAATAAGCGTGGACAGACTTCTCGCCCTGTTGTTAGGGCTGAGATACAGACAAGTTGTAACTTTAAAGCGAACATATGTGATTGTAGTCATCATTTGGGTTATATCTACTTTCCTTGCGACATCATCCTTCCTTACTAATCACCTTATAACCCCTTGGGTTTTTTTTACTGGTATACCGTTATGTCTAGTAACCTCAATCGTCTCGTACTCTAAGATTTTTCTCACACTTCGTCATCATCAAACTCAAGTACAGGGCCATGTTCAACAAGACCAACCGAGCCAAATAAATTCACTAAACATGGCGCGATACAAGAAGGCAGTGTCCAGTGCACTGTGGGTGCAGTGCACATTAGTTGCTTGTTATTTACCATATGGTGTAGTTTCGGGTGTAGTAGGTAGTTTTCAATAATGATGAACTATCTCCATCTGAGTTTATCACTTGGAATTATGCCGGGACTTTAGTTTACTTCAACTCATCGTTAAACCCGTTTCTTTACTGCTGGAAGATCAGCGAAGTTAGACAAGCAGTAAAGCAGACCATCAGAGAAGCACTTTGCTGTTTATCGAGTTAGTAATTCATCAATGTGTTATTCCTTACAATGTAATTAAGCTACAAATGTTGCTGTTCTAAAAGCTGTTTTTGCATTATATGTATACTTTATTCAAAAGAAAATAGTGAATTTGAAACACAGTGTATTGAAAGTGAGTCATTGGAACTGTAGAATAATTAATTGTAATGTAGGTAAGACCGGAGTTTTTATTATAAAATGTAATGAGCTTCATGTACATATTTGGTTGGAAATAAACTGTAAAAAGGAAAGCTAAAAGAGATTCTTAAGATAGTGTATAAGGATATGTTTCGTATGGCCGGTAAAGGTGATAACTCAGTGTTACCGTGAAATAGCTTCTAAGGAAAGGACAACGTGGGAAAAGGTTTGTTTGAAGTATGCTGTCAGTACACCGAGCAAAGCGACCGAAGCAGACATTATAATATTAAGCTACAAATCCGGCCCTTTGCCCACTTAGGGCTTTGGCCATAATTCAAGTAAGTCAAGCTACAAATGTTGCTGTTCTAAAAGTTGTTTTTGCATTCACAAAAAATAGAATTTGAAATACATGTATAGCGTATTGTAAGTGAGTCCTTGGAACTGTAGAATAAATAATTGAAATGTAGGAAAGACCGGAGGTTTTATTATAAAGTGTACATATTTGGTTGCAAAAAAACTGTTAAAAAGGAAAGCTAAAAGAGATTATAATGTATAGGGATATATTTCGTACGGTTGTAAAGGTGGTAACTCAGTGTTACCGTGAAATAGCTTCTAAAGAAAGGACAACGTGGGAAAAGGTTTGTTTGAAGTATGCTGTCAGTACACCGAGCAAAGCGACCGAAGCAGACATTATAATATTGTTTACAATATTTTATTTATGTGGGGCTCAAAATTTCTATCTGATCAGTTTTTGTTTTGTACCACAATTCCTTACGTTCCATTTTCATTCTTGCAGCAAGCAGAAAAACATGGCAACAATCAAGTAGTTCATTTCAAAGCACTGACAACGCACCACTTTAATGGTCCAACTGAAAAGGAATAATTCTATAGAGTATAGTGAATTCTTTCACCGCATAAGAGATCTCATTTGACAAGGAAAACGGGGTCTTTGTGAAAGTTTACGGCCAAAACACGGTAGTAAGTGGGTCTTACTGAGATATTTAGGAGCAACATGGTAACGTACTTTAATCATTTGAATGTCTTAGGCGGATAAAAAAAAAAACACGATGTAGATAATAGCTGACAAGCTTGTGGGGTCGTGTAAATTAAAAGTATTAAAAGTTAAAAATATTTACAATTAATTAGGCTATTTACATTTGAATTTGATTTTAAAATTAGTAAAAGTTAAAAATATTTAGGCTTATAAAACTATTTACATTTGAATTTAATTTAAAAACCAGCGCTAAAAGTAGGTAAAATCTTTCCGTTTAAAATTAGTTGTTGACCCAGATAAAACTTTAAAATTGAAATCAATAAAAACGTTAACATCCGAAGTTTAAACATGCGAAAAAGGTCCTTTCGACGTGTCACATATCGGCAGATCCTTGTGTTTTGTTGAGAGCGTGTTTCAGAGTACGGATCCTCGGTAAGCTAAGGAGTCTTTCATATAACGCGTGTCAAAACGCGGCACTATCAAAGATTCGCGTGCCCTAGTTGAGATCTTATTGTCTCGCTTGACAATAATGCATCTACTTTAGATGGTGGGAAATGTGTCATTATATGCATTTTGCACGAGCTTCAACACGGCGAATTTGCAATGGAAATTAATATTTGTCCACGCAGACCGTTCTAGTACTTCGGTAGAAGCCATATCCTTGGGCAGATTGTAGATATTTCTAGCGGCTCTACAGTGCAGTCTTTCAATGGAATGAATGAGTTCTGTATTGCAACACGATCCCCACAGAACTAAGCCGTAGCTCACGGAGGGCAATATGACCTTAAAGTAAAAATCTTCAAGGACGTCTTTTGGTAGAAACCTTGATCTCTTAAGCAAGCTTAATTTGTTCGCAAAACTCTTTTTGAGCTACTCCTCCTAAGTAGCTGTTAAAGAGAAATAGATAGTAACGCATTATTAGCAAGTGGTGCTTTCTATTAAGTAATTAAATCTGTATTGTAAGTTGCTGTAAGTGATGTACTGTTCTTTAAGTGATGTGAATAAAAAGGTGAATAAAAAATGGTATGGTACACCTGACGTCATCCATTTCGACCAAGGGCGCAATTTTGAGTCCCGCCTCTTTGGTGAACTATGCCAGATGCTAGAAATCCTCTCCTTGAAAGGATCTGATGCAATATAAATTTATAATTACTTATGAAAGGAGCTGATGCAATATGAATATCAAACAAAGAAATTATTTGAACAACGAAGATGTACAAGTACAAAGTTCATCAAGACTATTACAGGGAATAGCGCAGTTGTACGAGTTCCAAGTTCAAGTAAAATAAAATTCGAATAAAACAAGAAAGCTCTGACTTTGTTTAAATGTAAGATAACTACTGTCCGCTTTGAAAAAGGTTTTATTAAAAGATGTTAAAAACGGTACCGAAACAATTGACAAACTGTAAATCCTCTCGCAACAACGGAACAACAGTAAATCCTGCTCTAACATTTCTCTTCTCTCTGAATAGTACGACACGAGGTTCATTTATTTATCAATCGTATCGTAGCAAATTTCCAGCTAATTAAAGTCTTTCGGAGAAAAAAAAGATATATTAAATCAGTATTACAAACAAAAGGAAAATAGACAAAACAGCAAACAGAACCCATTTAAGTGCTTGTCATTGAGGAGCAGCTGTGCAAAGACAAGTTTCCTGTTAATAGACACCCACCAATTACACGACAAACAGCCGCGAGCAGAACAAATAAAAATCAGGAAACTTTTGAAGCGGAGATGCTAATATCACTCAACATTATCTTCTTTTTTTTAAATTCAGAGCACGAACAAGCTAAAGTTCATGTGTTTCTGGGTGGATTCTGATGAGAAGTCTGAATTTACAGATATCCACATTAATTACAGAAACATGGCGGTAGCAAACGTCACCGGAGCTAGGGAAACCCACACCCAAACATTTTCGCAACTGCGATGTTCGGCTGGCTGGTCAGATGGAATACACGAACAGAATATAAAGCCAAGCATTTACTGCCGTTTTGTTCAAAAAGCACGGCTATTTCACCCGTTTTTGTAAAGAAGGAAGGAGAGGCAAACAACTGCGTGTCAGCAGTTGCGAAAATAAAAGTTCAAGCTGCCCTACCTGACTGCGCGATTCGACGGGTAATTTCCTTGACGCAGACGGACTTGTGCCCCCTACTTTGACACGTTCTTGTGTTCAAAATTTTCGATTTGAATCAAAACGCTTGATTGACGCAAGAAAAAGATATTTCTCGTGAAAAGAGCAAAATATCCTGAAACTTACAGTAACGGGGGCGCTTTGATCGAACCTAGTTTGAGTCCCACGAGTCATATAACATTAAGAATTTAAATATAAGAAAATATCATTATAAATTAATATAAGAAACTCGTCCAAACATCAAGCACCGACAGGTCTGCTGCTGAAGTCTTTCAGCTAATGTATCACATTAATTTTAGTAATTTTTAAAAATTTGACTGGAACATTTTGAGATAAGTAAACATATAGCTGGCAGCACATTCTTTTGATTATTTGCAGTAAAACTGAAATGTTAAAAATTGAAAGATACTTCCGCTGGTGTTAATAACGATCAGTCTCATAAAGTCAACATGTTAATTCAGAGTACGAAGCTTAAGTTAACGTGAAATGTTTGAAAAATGAAAGACATTTCCACAGGTAGTATTAGTTATGATCACGCATCTAAAGTCAACCTGTTAATTTAGAGCATGAAGGTTACGTGTTCCTGTGTGGATACTGATGAAACATCAGTCGTTTTTAAAACCTAGAGATATCCACATTACAGAAAAATGGCGATAGCAAACTTTACAGGAGAAGGAACGCAGACTGAAAAATCACATCATTGCTCGATCAGTTTGACAACTGGAATACACGAACACTTGAAATATCTTTCAGCATTCAACATTTTTCTATCCATTACTGCAGTTCTTGGCAATACGCTGATCCTAGTTGCCCTTCGCAAGGAGTCTTCCCTTCATCCGCCGTCCAAACTCTTGTTACGCTGTCTAGCAACAACTGATCTCTGCGTTGGTCTTATTGTACAGCCTCTAAGTGTTGTCTATTGGATGTCTCTGGTTCACGAAGAGTGGAATCTTTGTCGCTACGCGTATATCTGTTATGTCATTGGAGGTGCTGTTATGGGTTCAGTGTCTTTGTTGACAGTGACTGCAATAAGCGTGGACAGACTTCTCGCCCTGTTGTTAGGGCTGAGATACAGACAAGTTGTTACTTTAAAGCGAACATTTGTGATTGTAGTAATCTTTTGGATTATGTCTACTTTCAATGCGACATCCTCGGCACTCGGATATCGTCTTATAACGACTTGGTACGGCCGTATAGTTATACCGTTATGTATAATTACTTCAATCGTCTCGTACTCTAAGATTTTCCTTACACTTCGTCATCATCAAACTCAAGTACAGGGCCATGTTCAACAAGAACAACCGAGCCAAATAAATCAGCTGAACATAGCGCGATACAAGAAGGCAGTGTCCAGTGCACTGTGGGTGCAGTGCACGTTAGTTGCTTGTTTTTTACCATTTGGTGTAGTTTCAGGCGTGTACAAGAATAGTCAGATATCTTTCTTCTCTTTTCTCATTTGGACATATACAGGAGCTTTAATTTACTTTAATTCGTCGTTAAACCCGTTTCTTTACTGCTGGAAGATCACCGAATTAAAGCAAGCAGTAAAGCAGACCATCAGAGAAGCACTTTGCTGTTTATCGAGTTAGTTCATGATCTATGTATTACTTCAAAGCAAAGCTACAAATGTTTCTTTTTCACTGCTCTGTTGACTTCAAAATAATACAAAATAATTATACAAAAAAAAAGAACCACAAAAAACACAAAACGTAAACAACTACTTGTACCTTAAATAGTCTCGCTGTTGTGTAGTAAAGATTGTCTTAATTTGCTAACCTTTTATTTTATTAACCTTTGTAAGCTGCAAATGTTGCTGCATATAGCAAAAGCTGTTATTGCATTATCTGTACACTTTATTCAGAAGAAGAAAGTGCGGAATTTGACGAAAATACAATTTAGAGAAGATGTGTATATTGTAGGTTAGCCACTCTCTAGAATTGTATATTATTAGTTAACTGTAATGAAGGTTGGAAACATGATGTATAGTTTCTTACTTCATATTGTAATAAGGCTCATGTACATTTAAGTGAAACTAATATAAACCGTTGAAAAAAAGTAAAGCTAAAAAAATAGTGATTGGTAACTACGTTTTACTCACACGAGCAAGAGATTCACAGTGTTACCGTGAAAAATTTCAAGTTTAATGTTTGAACTCAAATTTGCTGCGCCTGCGCATTTGTAGCTTTTTTGATCAGTTTTCGTATCACAACCCTTGCGTTCCGTTTTCACTCATCCTTGTAGCAAGCAGAAAACACGACAACAATCACATGGTTCACAACTAAGACATTAATTTTCATCTTAGCACAGACAACGCACCACTTTGTAGGTCCAGCTGAAAAGGCATAATTCCATATAGTATGAAGTGTCACCAAATTTAAACAATTCTTGAAGGGTATACTAGAGAATATATCACAGCATAAGATATCTCCTTGGACAAGGAAAACTGGGTCTTTGTAAAAGTTTACGGCCCAAACACAGTAATAAGTGGGTCTTGAATGAATGATTTAGGTGCTTATATAGCGCATTTACAAAGCTCAATGCGCTTTACAATTAGAATTTTGGGATGAGATCGGACATCAGCATATAAGGCGCCTATGGCAGCCGCTATCCGTCCATGTGTATGATCTCACCTCACCCGCCCAACCCATGGAATAGAATAGACCACAACACCGGGAACTTCATGCCCTACTCTTTGCGATGAGTGTGTGGGTTCTTTAACGTCCCCTGCTGATTATAACACTGAAGATGCAGGAGACGGGGCCTACGGTTTATCGTCCTTATCCGAGAAGACTAGAATGTCTAACCATTTGCAGGTGTAATTACAAAGGCAGCACATTCTCCTCAGTTATTTTAAGACCCTGAGTGTTGGTCCGGTCTGGGGTTCGAACCCACGACCTCCCGCACAGCAGTCCGGCGCTCTACCACTGAGCTAACCGGTCGGCGGTGAGATATTTACGAGCAACATGGTAACGTACTTTAATCATTTGAATGTCTTAGGCGGATTTTTCGTATTATTTATCTGTAAAACCCCATTCACAATGTCCTTAGTTTTTCGCATTACAGATTACACGAGGGGTTAAAAAAGCTTTTAAAAAAGAAAATATTCCTTTTAACAGTAAGTAAAGTAAGTTGCCTTTATTTAAAAACACGATGTAGATAATAGCTGACAAGCTTGTGGGGTCGTGCAAATTAAAAGTATTAAAAGTTTAAAATATTTACAATTAATTAGGCTATTTACATTTGAATTTGATTTTAAAATTAGTAAAAGTTAAAAATATTTAGGCTTATAAAACTATTTACATTTGAATTTAATTTAAAAACCAGCGCTAAAAGTAGGTAAAATCTTTCTGTTTAAAATTAGTGGTTGACGCAGATAAAACTTTAAAATTGAAATCAATAAAAACGTTAACATCCGAAGTTTAAGCATGCGGAAAAGGTCCTTTAGACGTGTCACATATCGGCAGATCCTTGTGTTTTGTTGAGAGCGTGTTCCAGAGTACGGTTCCTCGGTAAGCTAAGGGTGTCAAAACTCGGCACTATCAAAGGTTCGCGTGCCCTAGTTGAGATCTTATTGTCTCGCTTGACAATAATGCATCTACTTTAGATGGTGGGAAATGTGTCATTATATGCATTTTGCACGAGTTTCAACACGGCGAATTTGTAATGGAAATTAATATTTGTCCACGCAGACCGTTCTAGTACTTCGGTAGAAGCCATATCTTTGGGCAGATTGTAGATAATTCTAGCGGCTCTACAGTGCAGTCTTTCAATGGAATGAACGAGTTCTGTATTGCAACACGATCCGTCGATCCCCACAGAACTAAGCCGTAGCTCACGGAGGGAAATGTGACCTTAAAGTAAAAATCTTCAAGGACGTCTTTTGGTAGAAACCTTGATCTCTTAAGCAAGCTTAATTTGTTCGCAAAACTCATTTTGAGCTACTTCTCCTAAGTAGCTGTTAAAGAGAAATATATAGTACTGAACGCATTATTTTCAAGTGGTGCTTTCTATTAAGTAATTAAATCTGTATTGTAAGTTGCTGTAAGTGATGTACTGTTCTTTAAGTGATGTGAATAAAAAGGTGAATAAAAAATGGTATGATACACCTGACATCATCCATTCTGACCAAGGGCGCAATTTTTAGTCCCGCCTTTTTGGTGAACTGTGCCAGATGCTAGAAATCCTCTCCTTGAAAGGATCTGATGCAATATATCTTTACTTATGAGAGGAGCTGATGCAATATGAATATCAAACAAAGAAATTATCAGTGAACAACGAAGATGTACAAGTACAAAGTTCATCATGACTAAGCAAAAAGCGCAGTTGTACAAGTTCCAAGTTCAAGTGAAATAAAATTAGAATAAAACAAGAAAGCTCTGACTTTGTTTAAATGTAAGATAACTACTGTCCGCTTTGAAAAAGGTTTTATTAAAAGATGCTAAAAACGGTACCGAAACAATTGACAAACTGTAAATCCTCTCGCAACAACGGAACAACAGTAAATCCTGCTCTAACATTTCTCTTCTCTCTGAATAGTACGACACGAGGTTCAGTTATTTATCAATCGTATCGTAGCAAATTTCCAGCTAATTAAAGTCTTTCAGAGAAAAAAAAGATATATTAAATCAGTATTACAAACAAAAGGAAAATAGACAAAACAGCAAACAGAACCCATTTAAGTGCTTGTCATTGAGGAGCAGCTGTCCAAAGACAAATTTCCTGTTAATAGACACCCACCAATGAAATACACGACAAACAGCCGCGAGCAGAACAAATAAAAATAGGTCACCAAGGGTGACATGAGTCTAATGCCGTATGGCATAGTGATACAGATTGCGCGGTTTTCGTAAGCCGGTTAAAATTGGTTAGAGGTTTGTGTTCGGTAGTTTAATTTAAAATGCTTATAGCAAGCTAGGGGCATCGTGGATGATTATGGATGAAAACGAAACAGTCATAAATGTTATATGCTTCACAAAATTTAAAGTATGAACAGGAGTTGATGTTACTTCTTCCGTATTGTCCGTAAAAGCAGAAACGATTAAGACGGAATCCACTAGGCAGTCGAGTAATATTTATTAAAGTTGGACAAAAATCAATTTCCAGAATAATTTAAATCCTATTGCGTTATTTCCTACCCTTAATAAAAGGTAAAGATGTAAGTAATTATCTGTGATAACACCAACAACAATTTCTTATCAGAGTCTGAGAAAATGAATTTCAAAGTTTACAAGGTATGGGCAAAATCTCACGTGTAGCCGTTTTGTAAATTCGTCTTAAGCGATTCAGTGGAATTCAGTGGAACTTCGAAATTTGTTTTCGATGTTTGGTGTTGTTAGAAAAGATTTCTTTTGATAAGATATTTGAAGCAGTAACAAAAAAGTTTGCAATAAGGTGGAAATAATTCTGGTACAACAATTTCTTATCAGAGTCTGAGAAAATGATATTTAAAGTTCACAAGCTATGGGCAAAAGCTTACATCTTTTAAGCGATTCAGTGGAATTCAGCGGAACTTCAAAATGTGTTTTCGATGTGTGGTGTTGTTAGAAAAGATTTCTTTCGATAAGATATTTGAAGCAGTAACACAAAAGCTTGCAATCAGGTGTAAATAGTTCTGGTACATAATTTTGTCCAATAACTACTCGAAGTCCTGGCGGATTTCCTCTTAAACATTTGGACAAGATTGCGTGACGATTTACAAAAAGCATGTTCATTACAACAAGGGTTGAAGAACTTCACATCGTTTTCTTTCAGATTTTTCACCATTTTGATGATGACTCTTGAAACAGATTTTGCAATAAAAGCACTTGAAATAGTGACTGTTACTCCATTGTACTGTAAGCACTTAGTGACAGATTTTCCTAAAAACGGGTGTAATGCTCACGTCAATATAATGATGACCTTTTGAACGCTGGAAACTAGGCAATTATTATCGAGCTACCATACACAGGAGCGAAGACTGTTTATCATGATGTACAAATTTCGCGAATCATCACTTCCATATCAATGTAACCATTTTATGATTTTTCTAGCTGTAAGAAGAACTTAAGATCTCTGAGAGTCGTAAAAGCATGAAATTCGATTTCAGTGTATGGCAAAGGCCGGGACAGTGTAATACTGCAAAGCGGCCAAACAAACGCATTTTGATTTAGTCGCGTAACTTGATTTACATTTACCATGTACATCTTTTATTTTTGAAGGTTTTTGTTTGCACTGTAAAGAAAAAAATTGGTCAAAATTCGAATGACTTAAATACAAAATACGAGGTAAAGTTTTCTATTTTTTAAAACAAAATAAATATTTGGTCGCATTGTGTAAATAAACGCGAGTCGCCGTCGAAATATTTTTTCTCAAAGACGTCTTGCTTTTTAAGCAAGACGAAAACACAAGTGCTTAACTGAACTGAAAACGAAGATTTATTTTCACAAAAAGCTTACAAATGTCTTAACTGGAAAATTATTACGTCCTGTTCAAGTGTTGAATAATCGTGACTTGAGAATTCAAAGAACTTTTTTAAAAGTATTATGCGTGGGAACACGTGTCGCTGATTGGCTGTTTTTAATTGAAACTAATCGTGCGTGTCCGTACGGAGTCCGTTCTTGCAGCTGATCATTGTTTTCTACATTACAGCGAACGATTATCGATCCCGAACCATTCCCTTGGGATTGCTAACAGCTTTTTTCATATAACAAAGAGTCTAATGCGCATGCGCAAAGCGCACGCAAGCATTAGACTCAAAAATCAGGAAACTTTTGAAGCGGAGATGCTAATATCCGCTCAACATTATCGTCGCTTTTTAAATTCAGAGCACGAACAAGCTAAAGTTCATGTGTTTCTGGGTGGATTTTGATGAGAAGTCTGAATTTACAGATATCCACATTAATTACAGAAACATGGCGGTAGCAAACGTCACCGGAGCTAGGGAAACCCACACCCAAACATTTTCGCAACTGCGATGTTCGGCTGGCTGGTCAGGTGAATACACGAACAGAAAATTGAGAAGCTCAAATATAAAGCCAAGCATTTACTGCCGTTTTGTTCAAAAAGCACGGTTATTTCACCCGTTTTTGTAAAGAAGGAACGAGAGACAAACAACTGCGTGTCAGCAGTTGCGAAAATAAAAGTTCAAGCTGCCCTACCTGACTTCGCGATTCGACGGGTAATTTCCTTGACGCAGACGGACTTGTGTCCCCTACTTTTACACGTTCTTGTGTTCAAAATTTTCGATTTGAATCAAAACGCTTGATTGACGCAAGAAAAAGATATTTCTCGTGAAAAGAGCAAAATATCCTGAAACTTACAATAACGGGAGCGCTTTGATCGAACCTAATTTTAGTCCCACGAGTCATATAACATTAAGAATTTAAATATAAGAAAATATCATTATAAATTAATATAAGAAACTCGTCCAAACATCAAGCACCGACAGGTCTGCTGCTGAAGTCCTTCAGCTAATGTATCATATTTTAGTAATTTTTAAAAATTTGACTGGAACATTTTGAGATAAGTAATCATATAGCTGGCAGCACAATCTTTTGACACGGAATATTCATTCTCCGGCCTTCTGAATTATTTCGCAGATAATTTGCAGTAAAATTGAAATATTAAAAAATGAAAGATACTTCCGCAGGTGTTAACAACGATCAGTCTCATAAAGTCAACATGTTAATTCAGAGTACGAAGCTTAAGTTAACGTAAAATGTTTGAAACGTGAAAGACACTTCCACAGGTATAATTAATTAGTTATGATCACGCTTCAAAGTCAACCTGTTAATTTAGAGCATGAAGTTTACGTGTTCCTGTGTGGATACAGATGAAACATCAGTCGTTTATAAAACCTACAGATATCCACATTACAGAAAAATGGCGATAGCAAACTTAACTGGAGAAGGAACGCAGACTGAAAAATCACATCATTGCTCGATCAGTTTGACAACTGGAATACACGAACAGTTGAAATATCTTTCAGCATTCAACATTTTTCTATCCATTACTGCAGTTATTGGCAATACGCTGATCCTAGTTGCCCTTCGCAAGGAGTCTTCCCTTCATCCGCCGTCCAAACTCTTGTTACGCTGTCTGGCAACAACTGATCTCTGCGTTGGTCTTATTGTACAGCCTCTAAGTGTTGTCTATTGGATGTCTCTGGTTCACGAAGAGTGGAATCTTTGTCGCTACGCGTATATCTCTTATGTCATTGGAGGCGCTGTTATGGGTTCAGTGTCTTTGTTGACAGTGACTGCAATAAGCGTGGACAGACTTCTCGCCTTGTTGTTAGGACTGAGATACAGACAAGTTGTTACTTTAAAGCGAACATTTGTGATTGTAGTAATCTTTTGGATTATGTCTACTTTCAATGCGACATCCTCGGCACTCGGATATCGTCTTATAACCACTTGGTACGGCCGTATAGTTATACCGTTATGTATAATTACTTCAATCGTCTCGTACTCTAAGATTTTCCTTACACTTCGTCATCATCAAACTCAAGTACAGGGCCATGTTCAACAAGAACAACCGAGCCAAATAAATCAGCTGAACATAGCGCGATACAAGAAGGCAGTGTCCAGTGCACTGTGGGTGCAGTGCACGTTAGTTGCTTGTTTTTTACCATTTGGTGTAGTTTCAGGCGTGTACAAGAATAGTCAGATATCTTTCTTCTCTTTTCTCATTTGGACATATACAGGAGCTTTAATTTACTTTAATTCGTCGTTAAACCCGTTTCTTTACTGCTGGAAGATCACCGAATTAAAGCAAGCAGTAAAGCAGACCATCAGAGAAGCACTTTGTTGTTTATCGAGTTAGTTCATGATCTATGTATTACTTCAAAGCAAAGCTACAAATGTTTCTTTTTCACTGCTCTGTTGACTTCAAAATAATACAAAATAATTATACAAAAAAAAAAGAACCACAAAAAACACAAAACGTAAACAACTACTTGTACCTTAAATAGTCTCGCTGTTGTGTAGTAAAGATTGTCTTAATTTGCTAACCTTTTATTTTATTAACCTTTGTAAGCTGCAAATGTTGCTGCATATAGTAAAAGCTGTTATTGCATGATCTGTACACTTTATTCAGAAGAAGAAAGTGCGGAATTTGACGAAAATACAATTTAGAGAAGATGTGTATATTGTAGGTTAGCCACTCTCTAGAATTGTATATTATTAGTTAACTGTAATGAAGGTTGGAAACATGATGTATAGTTTTCTTACTCCATATTGTAATAAGGCTCATGTACATTTAAGTGAAACTAATATAAACCGTTGAAAAAAAGTAAAGCTAAAAAAATAGTGATTGGTAACTACGTTTTACTCACACGAGCAAGAGATTCACAGTGTTACCGTGAAAAATTTCAAGTTTTGTTTGAACTCAAATTTGCTGCGCCTGCGCATTTGTAGCTTTTTTGATCAGTTTCGTATCACAACCCTTGCGTTCCGTTTTCACTCATCCTTGTAGCAAGCAGAAAACACGACAACAATCACATGGTTCACAACTAAGACATTAATTTTCATCTTAGCACAGACAACGCACCACTTTGGAGGTCCAGCTGAAAAGGAATAATTCCATATAGTATAAAGTGTCACCAAATTTAAACCATTCTTGAAGGGTATACTAGAGAATATATCACAGCATAAGATATCTCCTTGCAAGTTGGACAAGGAAAACTGGGTCTTTGTAAAACTTTGCAGCCGAAACACAGCAGTTAGTGGGTCTTACTGAGATATTTAGAAGCAACACGAAAATGTATTTTAATCATTTGAAGGTCAATGTCTTAGGCTGGGGTTGAAACAGCTTTTATGTAAGAAAATATAATATTCCCATCAACATGTAGCTGTTACAGAGAAATATAATAAAAGCCCGTGTATTATGTACTTTTTAGCTGCGTTGTAGTATTTGTTGAGACAATTTTGTTTTACATTTTTGTGACCGCACCTCTCTCCTCCGGAGAGGCCTCTTTCCTGCGGAGGAGAGAGTGACCGCACCGTGGTGGGAACTTTTTCAGTTCTCGATTTTAAGTTTGGTTCAGAAAAAGTAGCACTCTTGCAGTCATTCTCGTGGCATTTTGGTCCATATTTAACCCAACACGATCAGTAAACACCTGGTTTGCAGCACACGCTTTTAACACGAAATACAGTCAACTCTCGTTAAAGCGGACACGCTCAGGGCGTCGTTAAGTGTTCGTAATAGCGAGAGTCCGTAATATCGGGAGTCATTTCCAGTCAAACCTTATTCGCCGGGGATCTGGATTTTGTCCGTAATAGCGAGTGTCCGCAATAGCGAGGTGTCCGCAAGGCGAGAGTTGACTGTATGCATTTTCTGAGTAATTGCACAGGTAATTGGCAGTCACATTTGACATGTCAGATAAATGAAATACACTTCCGCGGGGCTTAATATTGTTCAGTGATATCAAGTCAAAATGTAAATTCAGAGCAAGAAACTTATGTTTTCCTATACTAATGGAACATCTCAATAAAACGAATTCGTTGCACAACAATGAAGTAGGCCATATCGACTATTTCTTTCATTTATTTCAGAGTTTGACACTAAAAGTTCGTTCATATAGGATGGGCTTTGGCCATAGATACGTTTGTACACTTAATGTGTAAAGATGTTTATTTTCACCTCGAGATGAACCGGAAGCCAATTTAAAATCTTAAGAACCCTTATATTTTCCCTAGCTAGTGAATAACCCAATTAACTAAAACCCAATGTAAATGAAAGTTCCAATATTGTTTTGTGACACTTTGACTCTTGCAAGGAATTACAAAAGTAGCTCAAAGACTTTATCTTGTATTTCAGATGGTAGAAATGAAAGAGGCCTCCAGATGATCTTGTGGTCCCATCCCACAACATACCGTAGCTTAGGCTTGGTAGATGTTACTGCGTGAATCATAGCATCGACCACCTTGTAAATATGTGGTGACGTAAACCATTGATAGTCGCTATCAGAAGATTGTTTGGCTGGAATTTTGAAGGGAAAGAGAATTAATGATAAATTAATTATCAGCCCTAGCTAAAATCATTGATCAAAATATGATACAAGTTTTTCTTTTCTCTTTTTTTTTCTCTGTTGAAAGTCTAAATAATGTTATCAACTAGTATGTCGATGTATTATGGATATATATAATTTCCTGTTTCGTAAACCATAAAATGTCCCATACTGCATTGCTTTTTCTTGCTTTACAGATTTGTTGTTCCAGAAGATATCCATAGCCCTCCCATGGAAGGGTTTTTGTATTGGGCCCCCTCCTCCCACCCGGAACCCATTTGAAATTCCAATTTAGCTTCATCCGCCCCCCCCCCCCCACCCCCCACTGGAATTTACATTAACCTACCTTTGGGTGGCTAAGGATATTTCCTTGAACCACACAATAAAAATCATACAGTTGTAACTCTCTACACTGCCCACCCAGGAGTAGAACTATTTGGCCATTATGGCAGGCAGGTGGCATGATTGCAGGGAGTTTCCAATAAAAAAATGTATGGCTTGGCATAGGGTTGGGACAAACAGTTGTAATGTCAAGAGGTGGGCAAATTAGTGAAGGATAATTTGACTTATGATAATTATATATCCCACAAAAGTTTATTCATTTCTATAAAATTAATAATCTGCTCATGGCATGCCCCCCCGCCCCACGGGGGGGGGGGGATACTCAGGTATATCAGTGATGGAGAGGTGCGAATGAGGCCAAATTGTTCAACCCCCAAAGTCAGATTATACTTAAGAAAGACCCCAAAAAGTCCAGCGACCCAAAACGTAACCCAAAAAGTCCAAAAAAGTCTTTGCCAAAATCTTCTAACGAAAAAAGTCCACCAGAAAATTTCTAACCCAGAAAAAAGTCCCAAGCCGTGAGGTTCAAACCCCAAAAAGGTATGCACTCCCCGTTACTAATATACATAAGTACACCCTCTGGGAAGGCAGGCCAGTAACCCACAGTCAGAGAAAACACTCAGCTCTTAACATGCACAATTCTTTTGAGTGAAAGTCAACTTGTGGCTGCATTTCTTTGACTATTTGCTCATAGTCTAATTTTTTTTTTTCATAGTCTAATTGTTAAGGTCATTGCCTCGAAATAGAAATGAACATAGATTTTCAACCAAACTTTGCCTACTGGTTGATTGCCTTGAGGGGACTTAAATTTTGAAATAAAAAAGTGGGGTCTCCATACTCGTTTAGAAGCAGGAAGACCTTGTATATACCCTATAATTTCTTATAATTCCGTTGCGAGTACTGGCAAATTACATGTGTCCAGTGATAATTTATTTTTCAAACATAAGAATTGCATTACAGGAAGAATTTGATCGCTACACCCAAAACATGAGAAAGAAATTGATAGGTCACCATACTCGTTTACGAGAAGCAACAACTTATTTCTCTCGTGGACAAAGCCACAGAGAAAAAAGCTACCATTTTGTTTATGTGTGCCCGCACTAATCATGCGTAAAATTAATAATAATAATAATAATAATAAAAGCTTTTATTTATACACGATAAATGTTTTGCAGCATAGCTGATGTGGTCGTGTTTACAAATTACTATTGAAGCTAACTAAACCCTTAAATAACAAATAAAGACTACAAATTAAACATTCCAAACAAACGAAAATACACAGCCTCTAAATCCCTAATACTTTCAAAGCACCCTTGAAACTTGCCAACGATTCTTTAAGGCGGGCCTCGTTATTCAAAGAATTCAATAATGTGGCCCCTTCATAAGTGATCGACTTTTTGAGAAAGTCAGTCTTTGGTCTACCAAATTATGTGCAGTAAGGATGTGCAATGCAATACAGGGCGATGACTTTAAATATAAAATGATCAGTGAGTCCGATCAAATTTGTGGATAAACAAAACATCATGCTGAGCTTCTAAAAATTTATAGGTAATATAGATCAAATATTTGTATACCTTTTTCATAATACTCTGTCCCATAACTTTCTTTGGTTTCAGCATCTAGGTTTTTCCACAATGTTTCTAGGTACTTGATATTCTTTTCAGCAGCAGTAATGTTTGTTTTAAACCTCCCAGGCTCGATAATATGAACTGTAACTCCAAAACGCTTCATTTCATTGCGCAAAGAATCTGAAAATGCTTGTACACCATATTTGGCGATGGAATATGCTGTGCCTCCTGGGATGGACACTCGTCCCCAGGCACTTGCAACATTGACAACACGTCCCTTGGTCTGCTTGAGCAGTGGAAGGAATGCCTTGGTGACTGACACCATCCCCCAGAGGTTAATGTCGACAGATCTCTTCATTTGTTCCACAGTCTCCCATTCAATTAGTCCTGAGAATCCAACTCCTGCATTATTTACTACTGCCCACAAACCTGAAAAAATATTTTGAATACAGTATCAGCTAAATTTCTAGACTAAGTGAAATGTATCAGTGAAAACAAATGTTCACCCCCCCCCCCCCTCGGGCATACCCCGGGCATTTGACGCCGTTGTCTTTCCGGGGGGTAGGGAATTTGATCCGACCACATAGGGGGTGAGGAATTTGAACGCAGACTTGATTTCTGGTTATACGCGTCCCAGTAAACGTATGTGGGTTTATAATCATGGCAGAGACCAATTATCTTCTATGTATTGATTATCTTCTATGTATTAATTATAGAATAAAGGAAAAAACTGTGTGGTCTATTTATAAAGCTGGTATGCAGAGTAGACAGGATTTGCTACAAAGATAAAACAGTTATCTGTTTTTTTATTTATTTTTCCTAGGGGTGGGGACATTTGATCACTGAAAATGTACTTGTGGTGGGGCATTTGAGCAGCTTTTTGGCCCAGGGCCGGAGGTGGGAAATTAAAAGCAAATTTTCCAAAAATTCAAATGCCCGGGAGGTTGCTCGGGGAGAGGGGGGATGTTGAACCTTCGATTTGGATGATACATAATTTTTCCCCTGGCTAAATTACAGAATACAGGGCCACTTACTTGCATGTCATTGAATAAAAATAACATCTCTTGTGTTATGCCCCGTTCCACAAAGAGTTCCAATACATGTAAAAAAGGTAGACCAAAGTGGCCCTGAATACTTTAGTTGCAGTTTTCCCTTGCTTTCTTGAGATCGAAGTCGGCAATCGCTAACATTCTTTGCACTTGTCACGCAATCGTTCTTCTCTTAACAGAGAAAGATTGCGTGACCAGGCATTTCAACACGTTTCTGAATGCAAATTTCTTGATAGCAATTTTAATTGATTAAAATCATCGCACTGGTTGGCATAGAAGCGTAGCAACTATGAAAGAATGCGTTTATATAAAATTCTGAACTGAACAAGATATTAAACCATAATATTCACAGACAGTACCTTGGGAAGAGAGGTTTGACTTCACAAGTTCCAAAGCCTTCTGCACATCACTGGACTCGGTAACATCAAGTTTCAATGTCCTCAGTTCTTGGGAACATTCATTTTTCAGCTTCGCTTCTCCTTCAGATGTAAGACAAGCGGCAAACACTCGCAAACCCTGAGCATCCAACTTCTTCGCCAGCTCGTAACCGAAACCACTGTCACATCCCGTGATAAGCACGGCTTTCTTCTCCAGATCCGACACACGAACATCACACAAGAAATTGCAGGTAATGTACAATGTTAGTACAAGAACAATCAGCAACAAGACGCCTTGGAAGGAAAATAGAACGGTTAGTAAGTCACCAAACATTGCGACCCTTCCCTTCCGTGACTAGCGGTTGACTCGGTGAACGGTGACAATGACATAATTATGCAGAAATAACTTAATTAAGATGGCTCGTACCGGTTTTTCTTGCGTGGGAAGTCTGGTGACTAGCGCGTGCGTCACGCTTCATACCCACGAGTCACGCGCGAGATTTGAAAAGGAAAACAAACATGGCGGCCGAGTGCGAGGTTGCTTTTCTTCATTTTAAGAAAAAATTCCGCGTTCAACTGAAGTTTTTTCAACAAGAACATTTTAAGTCTACTTAATGTTCGACAGTCAAAATGTTTTCGGATCTCACTGCTCGAGTTACAAAAGCAAATTCGCATGTGCTACGATCGATCTTGTCGGAGATCGTGACTCAATTCCACTTTTTTCGTTTCAGCTTATTTGAGTTCGCTGTCAAACACATGATTATTCAGACAAAGAAATACTTAAAAGTAAGACCTAAGAGGCACAACTGGCGCCAACTGAAACTGGCTGAATCCCATGAAATCCTGAGCCGAAATGTT
Source organism: Oculina patagonica (assembly GCF_052425735.1). NCBI lineage: Eukaryota > Metazoa > Cnidaria > Anthozoa > Scleractinia > Oculinidae > Oculina > Oculina patagonica. Next base: position 5,639,365 of record NC_135770.1, read on the forward strand.
TCGCAGACAAAGCGAGGGGAAGTCCACGCGTGTTGCGCGCGTATGTGCCCGCAAAGATCAGCGGTAGTCAGAACTGAGCATGAGTAAATACCAAACTTTTAAAATCGAAATTTTAAAGTGCGCGGAAACGCGCGTGGGAATTATTGAGTTCGCGAAGGCTTTAGCAAGAAAACTAACCCGATGACCCCTATTTTTTATTGCCCTAATATTTTCCTTTTATGTAAAGGAAATACAGAAAAAATCTAAAAAAATTTTACGAAAGGAATTTTTAATTACTTACAAATTGTTCTTTTTTGCATTTGCAAAAAAGCCGCTTCGTAGAATTTTTTTAAAATAATTATACAGTTTCTTTTTCATATGCCAAAAGTTATCACGAGAAAAAAAATGGGGGTCATCGAGTTAGTTTTCAAGATATAACCACCGGAAGCTAAAAAAGGGTCCTAAAAATCATTGCCTATCGTTGCCATGGTAACCACTGATGATGTAATTATTGGTATTTTGGATCAACAACACAAAGGGTAATTTAATTATACAAAAATTTTGTTACGCTCTTTAATTAATTTTTTGGCCATTTTCTTCCAAACGTCGCACAGTCAAAAACCTGAAAACTGGTACGAGCCACCTTAATAGCGCGCCCTTTGTTGGAGCAGCCGCTTTATGTTGCGGGCTCGACTACAATGGCTGATCGTGGGTTTACGACTTTACGGTTTACTCGCAGGCCAGGGAGGGGTTTATAGTAAAACAATAGCAGAACGAAACTCGATAATATTAAAGTCAGTATTTCCCGGTCGTTGTTAAACCTGGTGTAAAGAAAATCGGTAACAGGCTTGAGTAGTATACCAGACAAGTGAAAAGTGCTAATTTTCGCGCGCGCTGCGCTGATTGGTTAGCTCGGAGGTGATTAGCGGAGCGGAATCAAGCCCAAATAAAGTGCCTGGAAATTCGCGATCGAAGCGAATAGATTCACTAGCGCGGGGATAAATTACTGGACCAATCAAACGATTCCATATTTATTACGAACAATTCCACTATTTGAACAATTGGCTGATCGCGTAAACCGTAAAACAGCCTAAAGTAAAAAAAAAAACCTAATTACAATCTATTAAAGACTGCTAGCGATTAAGGAATGATTAAATATACTAAGCACGTGGCACCAAACGAGAAAACCTTTCACGAAAACTACTACGAAAAAGCGAGTTGTGTGCCACGGCAGCGTAACACAATGAGAAATACGCACTAACTTCAATTACCAAACCTCTATAACACTGTAAGCAAAGAACGAAGAAACAAATGAAAATGAAATACACAATACCAAGCTAAGTTGCAACTGAATATGCTTCAAGGAAAAATTAAACTACTTTAAGTAATTGTCATTATTTATTGGGGAGGGAGGGCCACTATATTTGTGAGGAGGGTCACTAATTTTTGAGCGCCAATTTGGGGAGGGCCATTACTTTGAAAACTGTATTAAGGGAAGGGCTCTGACTTTTTTTAAGCGTAAAACTCCACCAAGTGTCTCAAATGATTTTTATATCAAGTTCTTATTTGAAAGTGATGTTCTCCCTTTCTCATGATGTCAGAACAATGGTGTTGAAAAAAGATTCAAGTCAATATTCAAGTATGGCCAGTAATGAGCTTTTCTCTTTTCAATGGCTGTATTTTGACTTTGCTTTACCTCTTTGCCTTAACTGACATATTGTCTTCTGCCCTTGGCAACAGTCAAACAATTTGTCAATTGTGCCAACCTATTTTACTAGTAACTTGCAAAAGGTATTGAATGCTCAATAGTTTGTACCTTTGATAACAGGCGTTTTTCACTGGCATAAATTGATAACTTTTCCAACCTCGTTCCCAGGGCTTTTCCCTTGGTGATTTTTCCCGCCCGTTCCAAATCACCAAGGGAAAAGCCCTGGGAACGAGGTTGTAACTTTTCATTACGCTCTGAAGTCACCGATGCCACAGGCAATGTCACATACAATCTTCACAGATTGCTGACCTCTCCTACTAGAGTCTTGGGGAAAAGGAGTTTCCTTGAAAGTCATTCACCGCCAAGCGCGATCCTGATAAAGCGATTTGTACAAAGATCACGAGACTGAATATCTATTTCATGCTGTGCTAGCGATAAGGGGGCGGGCTGAGCTTAGGCTTTTATAGATTGTGCTCCTAAAAGTGGCATATTATGCTACTAGCAGTGCTCAAAATTTTGCCAAATTATGCAAAAATTATGCCAGAATTCCCAAATTATGCTTCTGATTTCCGAAATTATGCTCACAAAATGACGTAGATTCTATACATAGAGGTGCGCAATAACGACACCAAATTATGATGTTTTTTAAATAAACTGTTGTTGTAAATTTATTTGTGTTTATGGCAGTTTATCACGGCCGTCAGCTGTCCAAATTAGCTGCTCGCATCTCTAAACCGTTTGTAAAATGCCTCCAACGACTTAACAATCACAATTGTATAGCTAAAACACGCATTGCAAGAACAAACTACCTAAATTTCATTTATTTCTGTAGAAAGTACACCATATTTACTACATTTTATGAATTTATGCTCCAAAAAGTGCTAAAAATTGCTAATTATGCCGTGGCAGTGCTCGTTTCACAAATTATGCTTTTTAGCTCCAATTATGCCAAAAATTATGCTAGCACAATCTATAAAAGCCTAGCTGAGCTAGGGCTTTCCAAAAGTTGCAACTTTTTCCCCTTCGAGCAACTTTTTTCCTCTCGAGCAACTTGTTGCATTTAAGATCTCCGAAGATTATCCGGGTGTTGTTCAAAGGCCATACGAACGTTTCGGAAGATTTACGAAGTTTGCCGAAAATTTTCGAGGAACACCTGAAGACGTTTCAACTTTCGGCTCATTCTGCATTAGAACATCACAAAACTCGTCCGAGAAATTTTTCTCAGTTAAAGAAATCCTTGTATCAAATTTTCTCCTTAATATGTTATTTAGATACTTCTTATGCTGTAAAATTTCATAAAACTGCTTAAAAATCTTTCCCTCAAAGGAAAAATTAGCATATATTTAGAGAAATTCTCTTGATTTTTTGGAGCAACTTTTTGAGAAAATACGGGCAACTTTTTGGGAAATCTCGAGCAAGTTGTGGAAAGCCCTAGGCTGAGCTACCGAAAATTTTGCAAGTAGGTACGTCATATCTCACGTTTCCCGACCACTGGTCGAGCGGGACGCGGGCTCTGGGAACGAGAAGGATGGCGACCCCTTTGCCATTCTCGTCCCCATAGCCCTTTTCGTTTCTCTTAGCCGGCAGGGCCTAGGCACGAGGAAACAAAGGGCTCTGGGGACAGAGAATTTCAAGTCCTAGATTCTAGGACTTCCGGTCTTCATGTATGCAGTCGTGAGGTGTCTATAGACTGTATGCGATTATCATGGCGGCCGTCGAGCCGCGATTCGAGGAGTCTTTGTCACGGGCGATTAGTAGTCTCAGTTTGGAAAATATTTCCCTCCGTGTTGAACAGAAAGAGGCAATATGGAACTTTGTTCTTCTAAAGAAAGACACTCTTGTTATTTTACCGAAAGGCTTTGGCAAGTCGTTAATTTTCCAGTGATTGTTTTTGACTCCTAGCTTGGAGAAACTAATATTTTTTTTAATATTTTGGTTGTTTCGCCACTAAATGCATTAATGCGAGACCAAACAGTGAAGCTCAATGATTTAAATGTCACCTGTCTAATGGTTCGTAATACCGAGTCGCTAAGTAAGGTTGAAATCAACGACATCAAGCAATCGAAGTATCGAATAATTTATGGCCATCCGGAGGCATTTGTTGGAAAATTAAGAAAAGTGTTGTAGAGTGGCAAGTATTTATTAATTAGTATCTGTGTTTAGTTATTTCCATTGACAACGGTAATAATATATAAGGTTCTGTAAGTGAAGCAATTTTGTAAACAAAATGTTGTTATGAGACTTATGACTTATATTTATAATACTACATGCTGTAAATGAATTTTCTACTTTTGTCTTTTCCCACCTTCAAGCACATCTAAAAAAGTAGAGTGCTGTAACTAAAGACAATATGCTTTGAGGACAAATAAATAGCTTATTAAAACACTCCATTTTGAAACTGACAACTGACTAGTTGTATGTTTTTATTGTTAAAGTATTAATAGTATGTTCCTTTTTTAAGATTACACTGTATTTCATCATCTTTATTTCATGGATTCACTTAGACCATCCCAATCCTTAAAAACTTTTATTGGTAACTTTCAACTGGAAATTTAGCCTGCAAATTATTGTCTGACCTGGAAGAATACAATAACATATGTAGGAAATCTTGTTTGGCAGTATTTTTGCATGGCTACCCTTGCATTAGTTTACAACTGTTTGGGGTTAACATTTACAAAATTCATTATGATTTTAATGCAGTGCCACTGACTCCCACATTATAAAAATGTTATGCTCACAATCTGAATGTGTTTCATATTGCATGCATTGCCGTTTACAGGAAGAGTTTTAGGCCCGCATATTCCCAACTAGGTATGCTAGGTGCAATATTTCCAAACGTTCCTGTAGTTGCACTAACTGCAACTGCAACACTGGTTAATCCAATGCACATCTGTATTACAGTGATTCGTGAGAACCTGATTTGCTAGGATCTTGAGGTCAAGGTTGTCAAAGTTGACATGAAATTAAAGACCCTCTTGAACTAGCTTTTGGACTTTTGATACCAAACCACTGCCAATTTGATCCATTGCTCTTACCCATGTCTTCTGAGATTGGTTGACTCCAATAGCATTCAAGCAAGTGAATATCTGAAAACAAAACTTTAAATTAATTTAAACATACAGGGGTCAATCATGAAACTGTCCATTGAAAGAATTTTACTTGAGCTTGCATACTCAAGATATGGATTAATTAAAATAGGTACATCCACTTATTTGACAAAATTCAGTTACCCATATCCCTAACCCTTTTTGCAAGTGTTAAATGTAGGCAGGAGCCCATCAACTGATGTAGGTAAGAACTTTGTAGAATTTTTGTTTTGCTGACTGCCATTATACAGCAATGTATAAAAAACCTACAGCAATGTATTGATGTTGTAGGGTCACAAACAATCTTGATTTTTACTCACAACTGGAACATTAGAGCCACCTCTATGCAATATCTATGTAATCTGTATACATAACTAACATATGTTCATGTAAAAATCTCTTGAGTGCCAGTGGTTTACAAATAATAATAAAAATAATAATAGCAAAATACATTTCAATAAAATACAAAAAAGAGGAATATAGTTAAGGTTTTACCTTGTAGTTGGTTATTCCATTGAAATATAAACTACCATTTTTTTCGAATCAAATAAATAACAAATAAAAAATTCGCGCATTTTTTCTTTTCTGATGAATGAAAAAAAAATAGGCTGTTTCCTCGCGGGTCCGCATATACTGGCCGCTAAACTTATCTTCGCCTCGGATATCTTCCCAATTTTTTTTAAATTCGGAAGAAAACCTCTATTTTTTAAAAATACCTGTAAGCTACTGGTAAATTTTGCTAACAAAGTTGATTAAACTGAAACGAGTATACTCACCCTGCGAATATATCCACCAGACCCAAGCAAAATTGATAGCAACTTCTGAAGCATACCCAGCTTGGAATTTCTCTGATACATTTGATACGGTTGTTTGCTAATTGTAGCAAGAACATCCAAGACATCGGGAGACCGGTCTCTCATCTCAACCATTACTTTTTCCCATGAAAAATGGTTCAATGCCTCGACGCACGAATCTTGGGTTGCATTCAAAACGGAAGGGGTTGCTTTCTTTGTCAAGCACAATTTATGACATGGACTGTCTATGTCTCGGAGAAACTGCTCTTTAATCGACAATTCCTGTTTAGAAAGTGACGCCAGAGACAGAGAATGAAATTCTATGACTGTCTTAACCTTTCGAAAGCACCGCGGCTGGCACAGTTTATTCGGAAAGCCATCGTCAGACTTGACTTCTTTTCTAGTTAAAAACTCGAGCACCTTTAGCAATTCTGGCGCTTTGTTACTTTTCTCGCCAAAAATATCATGAACTGGATGGTTTCTAAGTAAAACCGTTTTATTACAACAGCGACAAGTGTTGTCAAAGTTGGACGCTGTTTGTTTCGCAGGATCGTCTTCCAAATCCTCCATGTCTTCATCTGTTCATATTTTCGCGCCATCAGCCTTTCGAACATTTTGACTTCCGTGTAAGATTTCTTTGTTTTCAAACAGCCAATCAAAAAAATTCGAATTTTTTCGGTAATTCTCTGTCCCCAGAGCCCTTTGTTTCCTCGTGCCTAGGCCCTGCCGGCTAAGAGAAACGAAAAGGGCTATGGGGACGAGAATGCCCCTTTGCGACATGAATTGCCGCGTCGCAGTAAGGACGTGCTAAACAATTGGCAAGAACGTTCTCAAGCGATGTAAATAACACATCAAGTAAAGTGATGTCAATATATTAAATGTATATAGTGTAAAGAAAATAAAGTGGTATATAATTGATGTATACTGATGAAAATAATGTAGTATATATAATTGATGTATGTGATTAGGATAAACAAAAAATAATAGATATTATTATATCTCTGAGATAGTACGCACGCTGTGATTGGTCAATTTTACGGGCCGTATTCTGCGGTACGGCCCGCGAAATTTGACTTTCTCCTGAAGCCGTACGCCTTGGCAAGTTGAAATGTCTCGCGAAGAAGATTTTCAAAACTTCCTACAACGTTCGCAGTCGGAGTAAAAAAGCAAGAAACAAAGGCGAAGCGAAAAAGGTCTACCGAACTTTAAACTCAATTTTTGTGATCTGTTGGAAGGAGAAAACTTCCCTGATGTGGCGGACTAAGAGCAACCCGAGCAGGATTCAAGGCTAGAACTTGAAAGTTTCATAAGTGCCGAGAAATCTGCAAACACGGTCAAGAAGACGAAAAGTGAATGGAAACGGTTCGAAAATTATTGTCAAGAGCAGACTGATGGAACATTTCATGTAGAATTCACTGAAACCGTACCCGCTGACGTCCTCGATAAGCTCCTCGGAGAGTTTTTCAAAGACGTACGCAAACGCGATGGAGCTGAGTTTGAGCCACACAGCATTTCAAGCTTTCAACGTAGCATTCAACGCCGCCTTAAAGAGCTAAGTTTTTTTTAAGTAGTTCCTTCAAACTTTATACGTGTTTTCTCGTTCAGTATTTTCTAGAAACATTGCCATAAGTTTTCGAAAGTTTGGTAAGCTATAAATCATGTTGTCAATCGCGGCACTTTCGTTGCCAAGCAAAGAACTTTAGAAGTTATTCCAAAGGAAACTTGCACGGTATCAAGTTTTCATCCTGTCACTGAAATTACTGTAAAACTGATTGCATAGATTGAAGAAATAAAGTAGTAAAGGTTGGATTCAAATTATGTTTATACGCTTATCAATCGAGCAATTAAACGACCGAATTGATTACGACAAAGCCAATGAAATTCACTCGTCCTTTCGCCTTTGACGTATGTCAGTCAAACGAAGCCGCTTCCCGCACGCTTGACTTGAAATGTTTTCTTTTCTCCAGAGTGAGAGATATAATAAATATCTTATTAACCTCGTTTTCTCGGTCCGTACTGTAAAATACGGATCCTCGTTTTTCCCGCCGACTTATGGCCCGCGCGCTTCGCGCTTGGGCCATAAGTCGACGGGAAAAAACTCGGTCCGTATTTTACAGTACGGACCTCGAACTCGATTAATAAGAGGTATAGAAACTACACATAAAATATATTGACTTTCTTGGAATAATAAGATAGCAAATTTTTATCGTGATGTCAATACATGAAATGCATATAATGTAAAGAAATAAAGTGATATACTGTAATTGATGTTTGAAAATATCTATAATTGATGTATTGATTAAGATAAACAAAAAAAATGGATAACAAACTAGACTTAAATTTTATTAAATTTCTTGGAATATTAAGATCATAGCAAATTTTTATTGTGTGATTACTGTCTTACTATTCTTCTCTTCTAAGGTATTCTCTATAGCTCTCTATTTTCAATAGCCGTACAAAATGTAAACAACACAAATTAGATTTACATTTATATTTTTACCTGCATTTTGGGTAGCTTTCGTCTCTGGTCAGTGTTACACGTGTATTTGACAAAACGAAATTCAAAAAGTAAGAGAATTTAAAAAATAAAACGGTACTTAAAAGCTGACTTTAGATATTTGCAGTTTATTTTTGAAACCTCTTAAGTGTTTTTCTTTTGGCGGAAATAAGCTCATTAGCTACACCTGCTGAACATTATCCGGCAATAGCGCTGAATGCATGTTAAACATTTATTTAAAACGGACAAATCATCATAGTTTCTTTGCGGATTTGGGTGCGGAAAAGAAAGAAGTGAATTGACAGTGAAAAACATGGCTTCTAACTCATCAGTGGATGATAACAGTATTAGCGGTGACATGATTGCAGTGCAGTTCACTCTCTTTATCATTCTTCTACAGGCAGCAGTTGTTGGCAATGGTTTGTTGTTTTTCTTGTTTATTCGTAACAGAACGCTTCGAACGGTTCATCACGCTCTGATCGCCAATCTTTCAATGGTCGATCTCCTTAACAGTGTCATCAACATTCCTCTGTCCATTTGCTATGTGGTTCTCGACACTGGTAGTTTTCGCGGTAAAAAAATTGCCTGGACTGTGTCGTTTCTGCATTCATGTTTCGCGCTGCTTTCGCTCTCCGCCATTGCTTTACAAATGATTGACAGATATTTGGCCATATGCTGGCCTGTCTTCTATAAAGCGAAAAAATCGCTGACGAAAGTAATTGCTGCCATTTTTGTCAAGTGGTTGGTCGTCTTTGCAATCGTCTTGGCTGCCTATATTCCACTGTACGGCCTTGATATCGGACATGTTTCAGTTTTAGAGTACAGAGAGCTTTACGCAAGGGAAAGCGGACAGAAGATACCCAAGTACATTGTTCCTATTTTCGTTTTTATGATCTTGTTGTTCGGGGGTTTGTCGTTAAAAAAACTCAAAAACCGAGCGGTTCTAGCCGAAGACGCAGTTGGCCAGAACAGACAGAACTCGCCAAATACGAGGGCACGCAAAAAAGCCGTGTATACAATCTTGATATTGCTGTCGATATCTATGGCTGCTTATTTACCTGCAGTCATTAACGGTAGGGTGAGGTTAGGACTTAGAAACCAAGCAAAACGATGGCTTGTGTTTGTGATTATCTTTATGCTTTCGGTTTCCAGTACGGTAAATCCTTATATCGCCCTTATCAGAGTTAAATGTTTTGCAGACAAACTTAAAGTGCTTATAAATAGTGTTAAAGTTTTTTGTTGTAATATGGACCCAGAATTACGTGCTGAGAACATTACTGAAACTGCTCCAACTCAAACTGTTGTAGAAATCGAGGGCCGTAGTTATCGGGAAAATGTATGTGAACTTATTCAGATTCGCTGCAATGAGGCTGCAGTTATATCGCACTCGCTTTCTCGTTCAGTCATTTCAACAACAAATTGAAGTCATAAAAGAACCCGGCGGAACTTTAACAAAAATCGCGTATAAATATACTGTCGTATTTTGAGTCCTTAGAGTTTATGCTGTATCTAATAGTACATGTAAATATATGTAAATAATATGAAAATAAATTTCTTTTATGATCCGAAGTGATGGACTAAAGTCTGTTGCAGGTGTTTTTCAGTTTTTTATTGGGAGAGATAAAGCTTGTCACTTGTTCTTGCAAATCGCATGCATCAGTTTTTAGATTCAAATCTTGACGGAAGCTATAAACTCGTTGTTTTATGTGTATTTCTTACACCCTTTTTAAAGAATACCTATATTCTAGCTGGACTAAGGCTGTTTAATACTTTTTTTAAACCATTTCGTTCAACCCGAAAATTTTCCTATTGAGTTTTCCACTTTTCAAACTAAAGCAAAGTGGTATTTGTCTCACTTGAAATCCAGTCAAATTCCTGAAACCCATTCAATTTCCACGTCACAGATCAGGTGCAGTCGGTTCCGGATTTGCCACCTGAAAAAACTTTGTGTAATACGGTTCATGTGCTGATTGTCATTTTCACGACAAATGGTGGATAATTTCTTTACCATTGCCTCCATTCTGAGCACGTTCTCTTCTTTTGGGCTCATAATCAATGTTCTAATCAGTGAAAAAAGCTTATATAAAGGCCGGATAAAAACAAAAGAGTCTGTTGAGCTTACGGCGGTTATGTACAGGTAAAGGGAATAAAAGGCCAGGCACCCCATGTTTTGTCTTCAAACCAAGCACCTCCTAATGCGTTTTAAAAATAAGATGTGTGTCGTTTTAAATTTGAGAGGTCGTACCGCAAATGGTTGAACTGACACAACAATATTTTGTTTATACTCTAACTCGCGGCTAAATGTTTCACAATAACCAGCGGCGCGTGGGTAGATTTTCACTCAGGCGGAAGAAGGTTAACACCGCCTAATTTTTCGCCTCTTGTTTTTACGCTTCCGAAAACAACCACGGGCGTGAAACACCAGGCAAAGCTCCACTAGCGTATATGCTCACTGGACATTTGTTTTATATAACATAGAAAGAAATAAGACCGTCTCTATAATTTGCGTTCCCGTCCTATATGAAAACCTTCCACTTTTAATTAATTATAAAGAAAAATAAGTTTAGTGCCACTGAAGGAAGGAATTATCAATCTAAATGGATGTTGTCGTCAAGTGACTCAAGAACAATAACTCATGCACGTACAATCATAACCTTCTTGTAGTAGCTATTGCCGAGATTTAGTCCCACCCTTGCTTTTTTGTTAATTTTTTTATTTAATTCAAGGGCATGTAAAATAATATTGCGAAGGAAATGTAAATTGTGTCTTACTCAAAGACGCGAAATTAAAGTGATTCAAAATACAAAATTTTCGCAAAATCGCGAAATTTAAGTGTCGCGAAATATGCGCACCTCAAAATCGCGAAATTAACGTGTCGCGAAAATTTCTTGTAATAAGGTATGTAATTCTGACTCTCGCAACTTGCGACAGCCTCTCGCCTCTGACTGATAGCGTTACAATAATAATAATAATAATAAGTAATAATAATAATAATAATAATAACAACTTTATTTTACCACGGTAAAAAGTTTAAAGCTAAAAGCTTGTGGGCCACTACCACTACCTTGTAACCGTTCCTTAGTCCATGCTTGTTTTCCGCTTTTACAATGATATGGCGCATATCTGGCGGTGTTAAATCGTTGTAGACCTTATATACTAATTTCGCTAAACTGAGCTTGTACAATTTTGGCAAATTTTCATATTTCGAGCAACTTTTTCCCCTTCGAGCAACTCTTTTCCTTTCGAGCAACTTGTTGCATTTTGAGCCATTTCCAGACTGAAGATTTTTGAGGAACAACTGAAGACGTTTCAACTTTAATCTCGTTCTGCATTAAAACATTACAAAACTCGTCTGCAAACATGAAGTCATCGATACCTTCATGATATTTCTCAGTTAAAGAAATCCTTGTTATTTAACAAATTAATTTTTCCCTTAATGTGTTATTTAAATTCTTCTTTTGCTGTAAAATAGCATAAAACTTCTTAGCCTCTTCGGGGGGGGGGGTAATCTTATTGTCAAAGAAAAATTAGCATATATTTAGAGAAAAGTAGGAAAACGTGAAATTTAGTAATTCAAAAATTATCTCGAACAGACCCATCAAACCGTCGATTCATCTGAGGAACTCTGAGTTTTTAGGGCTATTCAAGTCCCGTATAAAAGATTTTTTAGTACTCCACCCCACAGGGGCAAGAGATACAGGGTGATTGATTGCGTGACTAAATAATCATGCAAATCCGAGGTGTTTACGTGTAATTTAAGTCCGCCATGTTTGCATTTAGTGACTTTCTTAGCTTTCTATTTTCCTTTCGAGGCGTCTTGTTGCTAATTGTTCTTGTACTAACATTGTACATTACCTGTAATTTCTTGTGTGATGTTCGTGTGTCGGATCTGGAGAAGAAAGCCGTGCTTATCACGGGATGTGACAGTGGTTTCGGTTACGAGCTGGCGAAGAAGTTAGATGCTCAGGGTTTGCGAGTGTTTGCCGCTTGTCTCACATCTGAAGGAGAAGCGAAGCTGAAAAATGAATGTTCCCAAGAACTGAGGACGTTAAAAATGGATGTTACCGAGTCCAGTGATGTGCAGAAGGCTTTGGAACTTGTAAAGTCAAACCTTCCTTCCCAAGGTATTGCTGTGAATCGATTTCTTTAGCATTTTAAGCTGATGTCCGGTTCAAAATTGCATAAATGTTATTTTCGTTAAACAAAAATACCTGAAATGAACGTTGAATAGTCTTGAAAATTGAAACTGAAGGTGAATAGGTGGAGGGTGAATAATGGGCTGTTACATTTAAAATCCGCACCCCCGACCCCCCCCCCCCCACCCCCCTTTGTGGACATGTCTTTCATTCTTACCCCTAAAGAAATCAGTTGAATTCCACTGAAAATGACTTAACCCCTAATAAAATCCTTTGAAAATGTGCTAAGCCGTCTAGAAAAGAATTCACTTAAAAATGTGTGTTTGAGCCATAATAATTACACAAGATATCTGGGTTTAACTTCAAGACAATTCCGTAACTTTTTACCCACCCCCAAAAGATATCCTGTATTTCTTATCTTACCCCTTGGGAATTTACGATTTTTTACCCTTGCCTTTAAAGAATTTCACTGTTCCTCAACAGAGGGGGTGCACATATTAAATGAAATTGCCCAGTGAAGCGGGTGGGTCAATAGATAAATTACAGGGTAGTCATGACACTCTGCCTCCGAATGCAGACTTGATTTTTGCATGTTGCATTAAACTTACAATTTGGGAAAATACCTCTGAGTTTGCATTGCCAGGGCCTTCCAAATACTAGCCTTAAAGACAATAGCAGCTGCTCAATTGAGCACAAAATATAGGTAAACTGTTATGGTTGGCCAGCTGGAAAACATGAGCTGGACTTTGGACTGGACTATAAACTATTTTTATTCAATTGTTAAACAAAGTTAATATTTAACTAATAATTTAATAGCAAACTTTTTTATTCCAAAATGTCACAAAATCTCCAATTTCTTGCAAAATCCTGAAAGGTTCCATGCTTTGAAAAAAGACAAAACAATCAACAATGCCCTGTAATTTTTAGGTAAAGCCATGACGTTCGACTACTATTGTGTGAATGCTGTGATACAATTTTGAGATCAACACGTTGTAATGCTGTTATCATGTTACATCATGCACGTGTGCGCTATCTAGGGAATGTAAGGAACGTAGTCCCATTCAATTACACTCTAAGACAGAAGCTTTTGGTAATTTATATGTTCACTGCAATCAGCTTTACACTGAAAGAGAATGTATTGCCGTTTATTTTACTTCAAAGTCTTTTTCATAATAGTGTTTAATAGACATTGTTTAGCTTATACGTCTTGATACGAAAAACTGAAACGCTAAAGTAAAATTAAGTTTAGCTGCATTTCGCAAAAAAAGTGCGTGTTTCACAACTGACACTCCGCAGCCATTTCTGCTACGAGCAAAGCAATCTGACACTATCTACCCTATTTCCTATCACGAAAACGTGCTGATCTAATTCCTGCTGAGTTTGTGTGAACAAACTGAGCCGTCATATTTTCGAAGCGTGAAGATCTTTCAGGTTTTTGTAAGACTGTTGGAGATATTGTGACATTTAAAAAAGTTTTAAGTCCTAAATTAAAGTCTAAAGTCCCGTAAGCGGTATCACGCAACTAACAATATTATCACGTTAAAGTCCAGATAGAGTGTCCAGTCCATGTTTTCCAGCTGGCTGTTATGGTCAGCTGGGGTCAGCAGTTTATTGACTCAAGAAACAACAGATTTATAAACAACACAAACAATAAACAATACCCCACTAGTCCAGTCGTGGCTGCATACTCATGGAGCAAATTGAGTATGGAGTAATCAGGATGCGGTGATTACTGCCATCAAATTTACACTGGAAAGAATTCAGGGCTTGTCACACAATTTTTCCTCATTGGGTAGGATAAGTGAAGAGAATGTCACTGTGATAGAGAAACAAATGTGTGTTTATCAAAACTTTTATTTGTGTATACCATGTGAAAACTGATTAAATGAAATATCCTTATTTATTACACAACTTACATAGATGAGAGTGCCAAAACCTAAAAAATTTAAGCCAATCAGAATGTCTAATTCCTGGACTTGCCTTATTTTACTGGACCAGGCAAAGTTTCTACAACCTCAGACAAAAATGTTTGGAATTTTTGCACTTTTGTTTTTCCCCTCCCCTCCCCTCCCCTCCCCTCCCCTGAGCAATGTTGAGCTAATCGCGACCTCACACACACACACAATTGTAAAGTGAGGAGCAGGTGGATCTTATAGCAGTACAGCTAGTCCCCAATGGGGATTTAACAACTTTCTCTTCTCTTTTTGTCTAGGGTTGCAGATCTTTCTAATTCAACATGTAATAACCTCCTTATTAACCAGCTTCGTCCATCATACTGTAACCCTCGGGCTGGGTTAATGAGTTGTTAAAAAATTAAACCATAGGCTTATTCATGATTATTTCAGGTCTGTGGGCACTAGTAAATAATGCAGGAGTTGGATTCCCAGGACTGATTGAATGGGAAACTGTGGAAGGAATGAAGAGAACTGTTGACATTAACCTCTGGGGGATGGTATCAGTCACCAAAGCATTCCTGCCATTACTTAAAAGACCCAAGGGACGTGTTGTCAATGTCGCAAGTTCCTGGGGGCGAGTCGCCGTCCCAGGTGCTTCAGCCTATTCCATCGCCAAATTTGGGGTACAAGCATTTTCAGATTGCCTGCGTAATGAAATGCGACATTTTGGAGTTACTGTTCACATTATCGAGCCAGGGATGTTTAAAACAAAGATCCTGGATCCTGGAAAGAATATCAGGTACCTAGAAGCATTGTGGGAAAATCTAGATGCTGACACCAAAGAATGTTATGGAAAAGAGTTTTATGAGAAAGGTATGAAGACGTACAGTATTATTTTATAAAAATTATAGGGAATGATGATAAATCAATCTTTCTTACATTACATGCACACAGAGGCTCATGGCGGAGGAATATGTCACAGCCCTCAGGATGGGGGGAGGGGGGGTGTTACTCCCTGTTTGACTATACAAGAAGGCTACGTATTTGAAAATGCGGTATGCGGACTTGTCGGCGCCATTTTGTCAAAGCACTTTGGTTCGAATGCGGAACATTTAAAAAGTAAAAACACTCGTTTATCTTTGGAAATGGGCATATGTTTACACTCAGGTGCTATTTTATCTATCCTTGCTTATACTAACACTTCATAATGAACGAAACTCTCCGAAATAGAAAGAAAAGCTGCCTGAAACGTTTGACCGCGGTGAAGCAGTATCCCGACTGTAGGTATGTGGAAGGGGTACCAGTTTCTATTGAAGGTACGTATTCCAAAAGCTACCCTTTCTGTCAAACATGGTATGTGACAGGGTAAGGTTTGGACCGTGGGGTGGAGCCTCCCTGTGTAAAACATTCTTGAGAACTCCCACCTCTTTCACCTCTTATCTTAAGAAATGAAAAATGTTTTCTGTTTTCCGGGATCTTTTTCGAGGTTAAGAATATTTAAAAATCGACGTTTCGATCAGTTTCACTGATCTTCTTCAGGCTGTTGTTAAAAATGACAAACAATCCGCCATATTGTTATTTTTAACAACAGCCTGAAGAAGATCAGTGAAACTGATCGAAAAGTCGATTTTTAAATATTCTTAACCTCGAAAAAGATCCCGGAAAACAGTAAACATTTTTAATATTATCCTTGCTTTAACCATTCCAGCAAAAGAATCTACTGCTACCGAATTTCAATTGTTGAAGTCCCCGCATATTTACAAGGTGGTTGATGCTATGGTTCACGCAGTAACATCCACCCGACCCAAGCTGCGATATGGAGTGGGACGGGACCATATCATCTGGAGGATACTCTCATTTCTACCATCTGAAATACAAGATTTGATGTTTTTCTCTTTTCCAAAACCAAAAGGAATTTCTGATCGATAACATCATTTTTCCCTTGTTGAACGGAAAAAGGGAACTAAGCTAAGTGCGCGTTCGTTTGGGAATATTCTGGAATAATAATGTATTCCGGAATGGAAATCTTTCTATTCCGGAATAGGAAGAGCAGCCAAACGAACGCTAACTCGCATTATTTTAATTATTTTTATTCCGGATAGATCTCAAACGAACGCGCCCTTACTGAGTAAATTCCTTAATAATCCGTATAGTGCGACTGAACGTCATATATAAATCAACGTTTTGATTCTCTGCTCTTGGCATTACCCACAGACTCTTGCTGAGTGTATTTGGATTGTTTTACTTTTATATATCTCATTACTATTAGGCATGAATAGATTGTGCTAGTAAATTCAGTGAAAGTTGCTTAACAATCTACCCAATAGTTGCTCTAAAGTTGCTCAAATATCAAAACGTTGCCACCAAAATTTAGAAAAGTTGTTTGCTCTCTAGAGTCGTTTTGTTTTAGATTAACACTCAAAACGTGTTTGTTTGTTTTATTAAATATTCTTACAATCAAAGAGGCCAAAAAGTCATTGTTATATGAGAAATATAAATACTTTGTTGTAATCAATATACTCTTTAAACTCAACATAACATCAATAATAGATAAAAAAAAATAATAAAAATAAACAATAAAAAAAAGATAAAGATCCTTCGAAATGAAACGACCTTTTAGGGTTTGGATCGGTTTTATATCAATTTGTTGCTCAAAAGTTGCCAAGGAAGGCAAAAGTTGCCCTAGGTTGCTGGTACTACAAAAGGTTGCTCAAAACGCTAAAAGTTGCTCAAACATTGCCGAGCACAATCTATTTATGCCTAATTACTATCCAGTGGATAGCGAAGTTGTTTTTTCAACAAGAGATCTCCAGGTCTTATTTTTCTAGCAGGCGCGTACCTGCCTTTAAGCAAATAAGCACGGGCTTACAAGTCGTTCGGACGGTATAATAATTTTTTTAAGTTGTATTAGAACGATTCACGACTTAGGGTAGACTTGTTGAAAGGCGTATTTACAAGAGCATTACTGGATCACAACTCGCTCTCGAGACCCAAAACCGAACTGGGTTCAGTTTTATTACGTTCTCGTTACTTCTTTGACCACAGCGGCATTTTGTTTAATATTAATATTTCTTGTTCAATATGGAATCCTGGCATTTGCCAAATTTAAGCATCCAGATTGCACCAGATTGCATCTCAGAGTACTTTGCCATTATTCTAAATTATGCCACGCCAGGGCTTACAAACAAAAAAAGGCTAGGAACGCCCCTGTCTAGTCTTAGTTTTCAGGGGCTTTAATAGCCGGTTTTTCCAGTCTTAGTTTTCCAGATCTTAGTTTTCTAGGTCTTTATATCTGAGGTCTTAGATTTCGAGGTTTTAGTTCAGTTTTCTCAAGGCTTAGTTTTCAGGTTTTAGTTTTCTCGGTCTTAGATAATGAGATTTTAGTTTTCAAGGTCATTGTTTTCCAGGTCTTAGTTTTCGAGGTCTTCAGTAGTTTTCCGGGGTCTTAGTGTTTGGGATCTTAGCCCTTAATATGCTGAAATTATTCCCAAAAACGCGTTTTTTTTAACCGTTAATCGATTTTCTTGGCTCTGCGGTCCAAATTTTCTCTAAATTTGCTAAAATGCACTTTCTGACAATGCAGGAAGATTTTGATGTAATTACCATGTAAAAATGTACAATATTTTACTTTGGCGCGTGCGCATAAGCCAAAATTTGGACTTTTTTTTTTTTGCTGAACCGTTCCGATTTTCCTTCTACTGGCCTGAAAAGTTTTGACCTGAATCAATGGAAAACCCTGGAAAGGAGATCATGATCAAGTACGGGTATTTTGGCCTGTTTTAGCACCAATTTTACACCAAAAACTGATCACGTTTTTTTCGATTAGCTCTGTCGGAATGCAGTCAATATTGAAGATGGACAGTCCTATGGAAAGATCTATTCAAGCTCTATCAGATGCAAATCACAAAAATCTGCTGACGTGTAAAGTGGTGACGTCATAAGTGGCAGAATGGCTATTCCTCCAAATCCCGGAAAAATCCGGGCTTAGCATGTTAAGGGTTAGTATTCAGGATCTTAGTATTCGAGATCTTAGTTTTCCAGGACTTAGCATTCGAGGCCTCACGGATTTCAAGGTCTTAGTTTTCGGGGTCTTAGTTTTACGAGATCCTAGTTTTCGAGATCTTAGTTTTCGAAGTCTTAGTTTTCCAGGTCTAAAGCGGCCTTCACACGACAAACTAAAGTTGGCAAACTCATGTTGGCAAACTCAAGTTGGTGTGTGTGAATGACACAACAACAGTTGGCAAACAAGTTGGCAAACTGTTAATCTCGTTAATGAGAATAGAGACAAGTTCTATTTGTCGCAAACAGTTGGCCAACTTGTTTGCTGCTGTAATAACATGCGTCGTTCACACACATCAACTTGAGTTTGCCAACACGAGTTGGCCATTAGTTTGTCGTGTGAAGGCTGCTTCGATGTCTTAGTTTTCGAGGTCTTCGAGGTCTAAGTTTTTGGGATCTTAATGTCCGGTGTGTTAGTTGTCGAGATCCTAGTTTTCTAGATCTTATTTTTCCAGGTCTTAATTTTCCAGGTCTTATTTTTCCAGATCTTATAATTAGTTTTTGAGGTCTTAGTTTTCCAGGTCTTAGTTTTCGGGGTCTTAGTGTTCGAAATGCTAGTTTTGAGGTCTTAGTTTTTGGGTCTTCTAACGTCTTGCTATTCCTCTCTTAGATTTCGATTTTTTGTGAGTAACCCTAAAAAGGAAAACATTGAAAATGAAAAAAAATTGGGCTCGACATAAGTTGTTTGAAACTGGCATTCCTCTAGCCTGCAGGTAACTTTTTCAGTAGCCCCCGATTTTGCCATAATTTTCCTTGGGTATCGTCGTATTGAGAGTGAAACCTTCCCACATTAGCCTCGCATTCATGTTCAGAAGACCCTCGTCCCAGAGTCGTCGGGGACTATGAATATTCAACAACACACAAAGATATCTCGCACCATCCTCTTTTGTTTTATTATTTAACTGAAAATTACACCCATATTTAAGCCTAAGACGACTTCTGACAGCAAAACGTCTCTCATTAGTGAAACAACCCAAGCTTTTCTCCTTTAGTTAATGAGGAAATGGCGCAGTTTCATTCAGTACTGACAGTGACTGAACTCAAATCAAAAACGCGCCAAAATAGGTATGACGGTTATACATGTAAATCTTAATGGATGAAACCGGATATGTATGCAAAGATAACGAGATGACGTCACCAGCCTTAAGGTAAAACACCCCGCCTGTGTACAAAGTGCCTTTATCTGCTTGTGTTATTGGTGGTTGAATGATGGTTATGACTTTGCTGTTCACACGAATCATGGTTCTTCCATTGTTATTGAAGTAAATTTGTGCGTAGATGTAATACCGTCCAGAGATGGGCACAGTCAGTTTGCCGTCGTGGTATTTCATGCCGCCTGCAAGGTGACTGGACGGGGCACTGACGGACCAGTCTTTTATCTCTGGGAGGAAATTGAATACAATGAATAAGTGATAACTACAACAACATCCACTGCCTCATTAGGAAAACATTTTACTAGCAGATTGCAAATCATAGCCTTTTGCTGTTGTTTGTTACCTTTTTTGAGAAAAGCTGTAAACATTTTAGTATCAATTTAAATAAAGGTACTCTCTAAGAAAACGGCAGTTGGGTATTTTATTTAGCACAGTTTAGATGAGTGGTAGTTTAGGCTTTCAAGTTACTTAATGTAAATTTAGAAGAAAGGAAAGGCTTAGAGTTACAAGAGACCTTTACATGCGAGTTACATTCTCTTAGCTTTATTATAAATACATTGAATAAATACATTTATTACATCCATTTTGAAATCACTGTGATCCTTGCAATCTGATTGGCTCTCAGCAGTGCGATTTATTCACGCTCGTTTGATTTTGAAATCACGCGTATGATTTCAGACCAAATTGCACTCCACTCAGTTCAATTACCTTTATAAATACATTGATAAATACATTGAATACATTATACCTGTGTTTGCTTGGTAAGTCACAACCTTTTTATCAGCACCCTCAAGATGAGCAGATGGTTTGTTTAAATCCTGTTTTAGTATAAAATGTAGTATAAAAGAAATGTAGTATAAAGGAGAAAGAAAATAATAATAGTAATAATAATAATCTTTAAAATACAATCAATCTCTAAAAACACAAATAATGATAATAATAATAATAATAATAATAATAACAATTTATAATAATAATAATAATAAAAATAAGACAAATCTTTTAACAGGATAAACCCATCAGTACTATAAGTACTGTTATCGAAGGGGCCCTGTAAAAAATTAAAAAAGTAAAAAGTAAAAGAATCACAAACTAAAATGTTTTTTGATCTTTTATCTAAATAATCTGTCTTTTTTATCTTAATACTCTGTCTTCGATTAAGTCTTGTCATTATTTACCTGAATCAGTCATCTAGTTTTTCTTGTGAGGGAACCTAACCTTACAAGCCCCGTGGTTTTTTATTAAGTTCCCTCGCCATTTTGTTTTCTATTTTTAATAATCTTATATTACAGGGCTGTCACTAAGGGCCGGGGGCCGGGGATTTCCCCCGGCTACAACGACTTTGAGCCCCGGCTACTTTGATAAAAATCCAAAACATTGGAAAGTGAAAAATATATCAAATGACAAAATTGTGAATTAAAAAGCAAACCAATAATTTATTAGTACAAATTATTATTCACCTTTTAAGAGAGCAATTTACCATTCATGCGAGACTGTGATTGAAAACGCGTAAATGTTGAACAATGCAATCTTCCTTTGAGAGTGCATGATTTTACGACGTGTTCAATCGGATTCTCTTGTTGTCGGAGTTTCTGGTTCCGCGTGAAAATGTCATCGAAAAAACGGAAGGCAAAAGTGATTTAAATAAACAAAGATAACTGGATTCCTTCTTATCTTCTGGCTCTGCTTCAAGGTAAGATTATGTTTAACTGAAGAAAAACAGTTTGGGCTTCAGCATTTCCCTTTCAAATCGATCATGGGAATAATGCGTGAACAAATTTGCACATGACGTGGACTTGCCATAGTTGAACTATGAACACTTTCCACACACAAAAAAAGTCGGCGATCAGTTAACTGCAAACTTGCAACATTTATGCATGTGTCCTCTTCTTGCCCGTTAACAGCTACGCCTACACGTCAATAAACACTGATAAGTCGCACAGGGCTTGTCTGTCCCAGTTATTACTTTGTCCGACAAAAATTTGGCTTGTCCACATATTCTACATAAGTGCAGAAAGTTTTGTTGTGCGAATTTCACAAAGCAGCGGTTTTCGTTCAAAAAAAGCAAGCAAAACAAAACCATTTTGAAGTTCCCAACACGTTCCCGACGCCATGTTTTTTTGCTCTTGGTCACGAGTTACTTTCACTCATTCCCAGTCTTCCTCAACTTCTCTTTTCTGTCACGCCATTAGTCACAAGTCAGGCCGTTTCAAATCCCAAAATAAACGATAACTTTCAAAAACATGTCAGAGTCTTGTCCAATGCCGTAGAGAAAGAGAAAGTAGTAGGTTACAGTGGTGTAAAAATTGCATAAAAACCAATTCATATTGGGAACAATTTGTTGTTTCCTAAACCCTACTCCTCCCCCCCCCCCCCCCCCATCAACAGCCAACACTAGAAAACTCTTGTCCCCCGGCTACATTTTTCATTTCCCCACCTACTTGAAAAATTAGTGACAGCCCTGTATTATATTGTAGTTTTGTATATTCATTATTATCTTGTATATTGATTTGTATTATTTATACATTTTTCATAATTCTATTTTTTGTTTGTGTGGCAAAAATAAAAAAATAAAAAAAAATAAAAATAATCAATATCATCGTAAATTTGGTAGATCGAAATTGGTCATGATTTCTTAAACCTTACTCTTGTCCAAAGAATCAACCCCACAAGCAAGGAACTGTGTTTTTAGTTATTTACCTGTAATATGCATTCGCAAGATGTACCTGAATCTCCTTTTTCGCCTTTCTCACCCTAAAAATATCATATTTAAAGTCAATATGACTTTGTTTAATAGCTTATCATAACTGTTTTTAACGATGGACTTTTTCGGTTACCTTTACACCCTCTTTTCCGTGCACACTGATGTTGATGGGGTTACATGGAGTCGCACAAACATTCTGTAAAATACAAAATAAAATAATCAAAAGACAAGTCTGTAAAAAGTTTTGAGTTTAGTAATAACTAGTAGTAAACAGTTACCTTATTCTTACTAATTTTCCCGCGTTCTTAATTTCGCGACAATTCGGGAGTCGAATTTCGCGACTACCTTATTGTTACTTATTTCGCGGGAACTTAATTTCGCGAAAATGGAACGGGCATATTTCGCGGCACTTAATTTTCGCGATTTGGCCAAAAATCCCTAATTAGCATAAAAAATACAATAGAAAACGTTTGAAATAAATTTTCGCGGGCCTTTAATTTCGCGATTTTTTAAAGATCGCGAAAATCGCGAAAATTAAGTCCCGCGAAAAAAAGTAACAATAAGGTATTAATTTTCGCGATTGCATGCATGAAAACTTGTAGCAAAGGTGTATCAAATTTCTCGATTTTGTCAGTGGTTTCTGTAGCAGATGACTAAGGAACTACTGAAAATACAAGGAGGCTGCTAATGGAAACTTTGGTGACTGTACTAAAGAGGTTTTGGCCGATTTACAAGCATAAGAGTGGTAGTCGAAAACAAGACGGAAAGATATTTTCAAGGATAGATAGTTGCAGTTTCTAAAAATTTTCAAAAAAAATTTAACCTTTGCCTGTTGCCAAATAGCCATGCTACACTAAATAAATCTTAACTGGTTTCTTGAGCATTTTTTTCGAATAATGGTATAAATTTTCGCGTGTTTAAATTTTGCGCAATGTTTTTTTTTTTTGCGCGTATTAAATTTCGCGATTATTTGGAAATCGCGAAAATTAGTAAGGATAAGGCAAGTGCCTCTGCAAAAATTGTAACTCAAGCAGTCACTCTGTCCGCGTCTGAATTTACTTCCAAAACTATTGCGCGTAAGCAAACACTGAGAAACAACCTCAAAATAAAGGCCGTAAAAAACGAGGACACATTGCTGCGGACACATTGTGATGTTTCTTGGGTGAGAAAACGAGCAGAACACAGAACAAATGTTTTGTTTATATGCTGCGTAAACCGGGAAACATTTACAGAAACAGTTTTGGTGTCTCGGAGACAAAGTTGTGCGAAATATTTTCCTCGCTTTGTAAATAAATAAATCTTTTTGAGAATTTAAAGAGTCAAGGGCAGAGAAAATAAGTAACAGCTTAGCGATGTCGGACAAATTCATGCGCTTAGATTTTTTTAACCTTTGCCTGTTTTTCGAACGGTGCTGTCTTTTCCAATTATAAAAAATTCGCAACGTATTTTACGCATTTAAGGATTAGAGTCAATTGACTGCCACAACTCTCTAACTCTTAGTAAAAAGGGTCTGATTGAAATCAAATCGTCAACTTACTTGGTCAGGTCCTGTTGAATTTCCCAAGGAAAATTTGGCATAAGCCAAGAGAGCAAATATCAAAACGAATTTCATCTCGACAGCAGATACGACTTCGCTCAAAAATAAGCAGGATAGGACTAAAACGCAAATGAAACGACTGCTCAATTTATTGTTTACATTAAAAGCGAGTAAAAACAAGAACTACCTTTTCTTAAAATGCAAAATATCGAAGCTTTTGTTTGTAGCCGTGACGCACACGAGCGGCCATAATTATTATATTAACTGCAATACAATACAATACAATCTTTATTTAACGTGGTCAGCAACACTTAGCTAAAAAGCTAGTTTTCAGGTGCGCCACGAAATAAAAATACAAAAATAGAAAAATAAAAACTTCTTGGAAGTGTATAATTAAGATTAACTACGAATTAAAGGTTTATTTTAAACTAAAGCTAAGGTTTATTTTTCCGTTGTCTGTCGTCCTGGCATATAGCAAGATACAAAATAACGCCAGTCTGTAATTTAATTTCTGTATTATTGTTACAGGCGATAGGTCGTGTTATTTTTATCAGTTAATTATTGCTATGTTTTTAGTCAGATGAATATATTCAAGTCTTGAAATTAGTCATGCTTCGCGAGGTCAGGGGCCGGTCATTAATTAGAGGGTGGGGAGGGCTGGTGCAAAGAGGGGGAGGGTCAATATTTTTTTATGCAGGGAAAATGGGGCGCTTAAATTTATGCATGCATATAAAGTAGATTTATAAGATTGAGTGGGTAAGAGGGTCAGCGAAAAATGCGCTTCATTAAAGGGGAGGGTCAGGAGGATTTGAACATAGCCTCCTTCAATTTTCATCAGCCCTCCCCCATCTAAGTAATGACCGGTCCCTTATTAGAAGTCTTAGAAGGTTATGGCATAAACTTAAGACAGGATAATCATTACAGACATAATAATCTTATGCCCGAAGGCAACATACAGACAAAAGAGACCGCTCTATGTTTGACATATTGCTTTTAATTTTATTTGACAACATTGCGAATGCTAAATCGCTTTTAGTGTATCTAAATGACAACAAGTGAAAATGCCACGTGTCTGATATGCGTAACAGAACATTCCACGGTTTTGCTTTCAGCTTTAGAATTAACGAGCATCTATCGACGCTACTGAAACGAGCGCTTTTAAATCGGTAAAACTGCAAAGTTTGAGAGTCATATAGCGAAAATATGATTCTATACAAAGTCGGAAAATTTTACATACGTTTGTATGCTGGGGGGAGGGAAGGGGGGGCACAAAAATCTTTTTCTAGCTTTAAATCGTCAGGAAAATTACATGTGCTGGTGATCTGAAAATGAAGTTTAATTTTACACAAATAATATTGTAAGTCACAATCGCAGGCTATATTGTTTTGGGTGTGCTTTCGTGACTCGAACTAGGCCGTTAAATAACGTGCGTGCACTCGAGTTTATTTTCCGTTGAATGGGAGTCCCTTGTTAATTAGTTTTTAATTGAAACTAATTGTGCCTTTCCAGATGTGTTTTCAGCTGGTTTGGCGTTGATAGTTATGTCGAACGCCCCGGCAAACGAGATCGAAATGGCTAATATATATTAACGCGCGTGCAATCAGGTTTATTTGTCTCTTGTGGAAATAGAGTCGATAGCAAATAAGTTTTTTAATTGAAACTAATCGTGCGTCTCCAATTGTGTTTTCAGCTGGTTTGGCTATGATAGTTACGTCAAAACCCCACGAGCAAAATCGAGAGGGCTACTTTAACACAGAGTTCCTATGAGTTTCACACTAACACTACTGCTTAAGCACTACCACCTTACCTCATTTAACATAAGGCTGGCAAGATCTACTCACTTAAATACTCACCAGAAAAAAATGGAGAATTTAACCGTGTTCGCGACCCGGGCAACATAATGCTCTGTCAGGTACGTTAAATAATAATTCAGTTATATTTACAGAGGGTGTGTTAAAACGACAAGTGCTTTAGTTTAACCCTCGCTGTTGTTGTTCACAGAGACATGGAAGCTTTTGCGATGAAGTTCGTTTTGTTTCCTGCTCTCTTAGCTTCCACTTACAGCTTTGAAATTGGCAAACAGGTGAGATTCATAACTTGATTTTGTCGCCGTCTACGAATATGGGGGAGCAGGGATGGTGCAGTGGTGAGAGCGCTCGCCTCCCACCAATGTACCCCGGGTTGGATTCCGGCCTGGTTCTGTATGTGGGTTGAGTTTGTTGTAGGTTTTTCCCTTGCTCCGAGGGTTTTTCTCCGGGCTCTCCGGTTTTCCTCCCTTCCGAAAAACCAACATTTCTAAATTCCAATTCGGCCTGGATAAAGGACCCGCATGAAAACCAGCTAGAGCTGATGAGGCTTCCTCTCTCGCTAATTATAGCAATTTATGTGTTGCAGTTTTTCGGGATGTCTGGAATAAACCTTGGTTCGTTCTAAAATCCTTGTCGTAGTTGTGTATGGCTGTTAGGTATTCACTAACGTGATATCAGTCCTTAGAACAATGTCACGTGTAAGAAAATCGTTCTTGTATAAGTATTACCGAGTTTTCGTTGGTTTGACTTATTTCAATTTATCTTACGTTCTATACGCGGTTTGTAAAAAATGAACAAAATTCAATGAGGGAAGTTTAAAAATTTTCAATTTTTCTGTCCACGCGGCAACGAATCCTCATGAATCCTGCCATGTTGCGGATGTTAGGCGGGTTCAATTATGATCGCTAAATTATAAGATTTACTTTACGGAACGTCAAAAACACTAGTTAAATCAATTTAAACAATAGATCCGCATAAACAATATTAGGCAGGAAAAATTGTATTTCAGGGATTAATTTGCAAAGACATTGCAGCCATAATAAGAAAGGAAGCCCGATTTTACAGATTTTATGTGGGTTTTTGGACATTTTTATCTCTCCCAACGAATTCGGTGACCCCCAATTATTTACATCTCTGATATGAGTAACTCATAATCTCGCAGTGGTGGAAGTTCTAGAAAAAAATGAATGTGGAAAGATTTTCTTGCGAACGTCCTTTCTCAAACTCATTAATAATTCATCAAATATAATAAAACAAAGAAAATCATAACCGTGAAGGAGGTTTGGATGGTAAAAAGGTAAAGTCTATGTCCGAACCAAGAGGCCCATGCAGCCGGAGCTTATTCCGGTTTCTGTAGCATTAAGCGACTAGGAGTATTGCTACTCTCCCCTGGAAGGGATACTAGTCCATTGCAGGGTTACCCCCAGCAGTAAATTCGCCGGTACCCATTTAAACACCTGGGTGGAGAGAGGCACTGTGAGAGTAAATATTTTCAACTCTCTTCTCGGTGTTTGGATATCCCGATAAAACACTGTCTCTCGTGTTTTATATATTACTAAATGATTCCGAATTAAGTGAAAATATTTCTCCACAGACTTATATTTTTGCATGTTATTTACATTTCACAGAATGATGGCGCATCTTCTTGCAATCCTGTCACAATCAATGTTCAGGGTAATATCGACATGAAGGTATAACAAAATGTCATTTTTCAAAATGCTACTTTAGGCTGCTTTTCACTAGTGACGGAGTCGAAGTCGTAATTGGAATCAGACGAAAATGCAAACATTCGGATTCTTCCGACTTCGATTCCGAGCTTCCGAGCTTATCATAAAGACTGGGCTTACACTCCGATCACGACTAAAGACTATTTTTTACTAGCTACAGAGTTGTAGTCGGAAAAATCAGAACATTTTCGTTTTCTTTTGTTTCTGCTTACAATGACACCGCGCTTATAGTGAAAACAAAATTGACAGAGTCGCAACTGCCTCGTCCCCAGACGTCCTCCTCCTTGGGCGTGCACGGTTCGCTTGACGTTGTGGGCCTGATGCGGACGTCAACCCCCGCGCTGCCTGTTTTCCCGCCATACCGCCTTAACTGTCCGGCCGATCGGCGCCTGGGGACGAGGCAGGAGGATGGCAAGTCGCAAGCAGAAGCGAAAAAAAAATCACAATGCTAGTTCTCAGGCCCTAAGAGCGCTTCCTTTCTGCTTGCGACTAGTAATCTATTCCCAGTGGGCGCTCGCTCAACAAAAGGCCCGAGGACTCGAGAGTTGAGTTACGGGACATGCGAGTCCGCAGGCGCGGAGGCGTAGGACTAGACCAAGATGAGTGCAAAATGAGGGAGGGGGAGGGAGGGAAAAACAATCGTACAAAATGAGGGTAGGGTAGGGAGGGTAAAACAATACAGGCGGGGCGTAGACCAACCATAGACCAACCGTAGACTAACCCCCCGCCCCTGCCCCCATTACCGGAAGAGGGGTTCGACTCCACAGGAATCCAAAATTCTTCCGCGCTTGCTGCTAAACTGGACAGATTCATCTGCACACGTGTTTATTATATACAGAAAGCCACTCCCAAGGGAGATAACCAAACACACGCCTGAATTAATAATCTCGCTAGTCATTGGCCAGAGTAGAGGCCTGTGTTGCGCGAGCGAGCACTGAGAATAGTAATCTATTCCCAGTGGGCGCTCGCTCAACAAAAGGCCCGAGGACTCGAGAGTTGAGTTACGGGACATGCGAGTCCTTGGCTCGGAGGCGTAAGATAGCCTTGGATGAAATGAAAGGTATCCACCAGCCTCCCCCCACATAAACCCGCAACTAAACTCCCGAATCCCAAAACTAAAAATTCCAAAACAAGCACGATCCTAAGAAAACGTTATAAGAAAGCCGGCGAAAAGCCAGCAAGAATGTTACATTTACGGAAAGTGTTTCCCAGATGTTCTGCTGAAGAACCGCTTCCACTGTCAATAGTACTACGAGCCAAGGCATCTGAAGAGGTGGATACAGTCATAACTTTTTCAACTTGAGTATAGTAGTCGACCAAGGCAGTAGATTTCCATCCAATGTGTTTTGCTACCTCCTCTCTAGACACACCGAGAAGTCTAAGGAGGATTGAGTTCCCGGCTCTAAAACCGTGAACTGATTCGCCATCGTTAATTCCAAGAGATGAAAGGTATTTAATGAGCCTTGCTTGCGCGGTAGAAGCGAGGAGGGGTGCATTGAGAATACCACCTTTTTTGGATGTGGGACGGAAAAGAAAACCAGAAGAAAGGTCGACGCACATTGATTTGCAAAGGTTGACGAAGAACTGCAAATTCCGCACGGGGCAAATAGCAGGATTAGCAGTTTGTTTAACCGCAAATGCTCTTGAATGTTTCCCTCTTAATGTTTTGCCGACGCGTTGGTGAAACAGGAGGCTAGTACCGTCAGGGTGTCTTAACACGTCCACTGTTTTAATTCTGCCAAGGTCGGATGCCCTGTCGCCAGAGAAAAAATCGAGCGAGAAAAACGCTAGATCTCGAGCGTAAATATAACGTTCTGAAGGGGAAATGCCGTTGCTTAACAGAAGGTTCCTCAAGTGGTACACAATTTTCCTGTATTTGTCAAAAAAGACAGGGGTAGCTTGCTTTGGAGACACTCTAGCCTGTGACTGTTCCGACTGAATAGATTTAAGATACTGCTTGACCGACAAATGCGAGGCAGGGTTTCCAAAACCAAAACGGTCGTCCCAATCACCAGTACGGCCCAAGGCGATGAAAATGGATCGTAATTTCCCAATGAGAGAGTCCACTGTGCCAGCAGACAACCGGGTAGGACAGTTACAGGACTGCTTACCCTGTAAACCCAGGAACTGGCACGAGTCATTGTGCACCTTTGTTTTACCTTTGCCATCTTTCCAGATTAGAAATCTAACAATATCCTTGGGTGTGGCTGAAAATAACGACTTTTGCGGCTCTGAAGACGCCAGGAAATCTGAAAACTCAGCCTCTAGCTGCGATTTTTGGCGTTGATAAGCCTTCGAAGCTCTGGCGGAGTCGAGCTCTTTTATTCTGGTGTCTATCTGTCCAAAGTCAATTTTAAGCTTCTTGGCGGGGTGTCCCGAATTACTAGCATATTTCTGAAGCCCACATTGTTGGCAGAACTGAAAACAGTCATCGTTTGGATACGAGCATTCACTGCACTGGACAGCTGGTCGCCAGACACGGGGAACCGTGAAGGTGCCCTAAATTAAAATACTGAAATTAGGAAGAAACTCTAAATGCCCAAATGTTCCAAGGCAAAGGACGAGAAAGAAATGTTCCCTCTGAAGTGGGGAATAAAAGCACACCATGTTCGCCCAAAACGCCAAGGCGGACAAAATCTTGAGCGCGCCCCGAGATGAGAGGCCACCAGTAACGGCGGGGGTGAGGGTCAGGCACGACAATGGTGAATGGACAGGACTGGGAGGCTAGGAATCGAAGCACTATCCCAACTAAGGCTAACGGTGGGAACACGTAGGCGTTGTCCCAGTGATGGAGGGTCTGAGAGAAAACATTGACTCCCGCGGAGTCTTTGGTCGGCCAGGGGGTGAAATGTCTCAGTCGGGAGCCTTGAACATCAAAAGGCGCATTTGAATCTAAAGCCATTAAATCGATGGAGTGCGGGCCCCAACGCTTCTCAATTACTTTCCAAACTCGGGGAGAAAGCATACAGTCATTGGAGGACAGTGCTCTAGAGGGGGCATCTGCGAGGTTATCCTTTGAAGGAACGTACACCAAGGAGAGCGCGATATTAAATTGCAGAGTAGCTTCATAGATGGCTTGGATGACGTCAGAAAGAGCCTTGCTCTTGCCACCTTGATTAGCCCAGGCGCGAACTAGTGGGAGGCTATCAACGCGGGCGTCTACTCGGGAAGCCGAAAGCGACTTAGCGCTAGCCATGAGGGTATTTTTGAGTGCTAAAGCTTCTCTGATAATTATTGGTTGGGTACTTTCCGAAGGCGACCAGTAGTCACGCACTTCAACAGAATTTCCAGATTCGTCGGGGAAGACACCACCCCAGCCTGAATTTGACGCATCAGAATAAGTGGTTATAACTATATGCCTCTCGTCAAACCAGGGAAGACAGCCTTGCCAGTTATCCAGAAATCTCCAATATCGGGTTTCTCTCGATAGGTCGCCTGAGACCTTAATGGGCTTGTGGGGCGATTTAGAATTGGACGAGATAGCACGAAACGAGGCACGAGTGTAAAGCCGAGCTGCGGGAACTGCAATAGAGAACGAGGTGGTTTTGCCTGCAAAACGCTGCAAAGTTTTAAGATCCACAGTTTCTTGAGACAGAATTGATTCTCGTAAGGCCTTAAACTTGAGCTTCTTGTCTTCCGGAAGGACAAAGGCCAATAAACGGGAGTCCGAAAGGTATCCCAAAAATCGGACACATTGGGAAGGGACGAGAGACGACTTTGACAAGGCAAGGGTATAACCCAAAGAAGTGAGGACTGAAACAACAATAAAAGCAGCGGCTTCTGCTAAATCAAAATTGGACCATGCTGGCAGGTTCGGTTTTTGGCGTACCACAAGCTGGCCTGCATGACGGTCATCGATGTATTGGGAGCAGGGAACGCCAAGTGTTCTAATATAACTGGTCGCCAACAAACCGGTCGTGTGGTAGACGTAGGCACTCGCCTTCCAGCCGAAGGGAAGGGTGTTGTACACGAAATAGCAACCTCGCCAAGAAAGCCCGAAAAAGGTTCTACTGGACGGAGTTAAACAGATATGGTCATAGCCACTTTTATCATCACATACTGTCTGGTAATGGCCAGGACCAACGTATCTAGGGAGATCAGAAAGGTAATCAAGCGAAAAGGGGCAATCCTTGATCCACAAATTTAGAAACCGTTCGTCATGGCACATCCGTGGTTTTGAAGGCTCGACAGTTATAGGCATAACGAGATGCGGGGGTTGGACTTCCCCCACTTTGCCCCAAAATACGAGCGAACCATTTTTAAAGCGATCTATAATCGTGGTGGAGATAAAATCCTCAAACTGAATGCAAATAGGGTTATTAGGAAATTCCATTCTCGGTGGAAACGGTGCGTCGTAACATTTGCCTCCGAATTTACCTTTAAACGGAACTATGAAAGTAGTCACATCCACCTTATCTCGGATAAAACACATGGGCTCATCCTGGGAAGGAAATTGTTCTGCGATGCACTCCCATTGGGCTAGGTTGTTGTGAAGTTGTCCAGGCACAAAGGAAGATGGGTCTCTGAAAGCTAGCATACTAGGACTAGCGCGAACTTGCAAGGCAGCCACTTGTTGAGGCGCAGGGACCGGGCCGACAAAACTGGTGGGCTTGCCCTCCCAATTACACCATTTTTGCGTGACATAAGACACTGGATTGCTAGTAACAGACACAAAGAAGTCGGTTTTGAACTTCTTATAAGGAGGCATGCCCTGAAATAAAATAAGGAAGAGCTTAGAGGGAGGGAGAGGAAAGCCCACCAGAATTGCCGGCCTTAAGCAACCTCAAAGAGGCATAAAAGGCATTAGACACCCGCACTCAAGGCACGACAAAACTGGCACACAAGAGGGGTAACAAGTTATAAAAAAGGAAGAACAGAAAATATAATACATGTATCTTCTTTTATTACAACAAGACATCATTTGGTAATCACAGAGAATTACATTGTCTTTGGAAGTGCCCACGCTGTCCACAATTAAAACATGCTCCTCTGGCCCTAAAACCTCTACGAGGACCACGCGGCGGGACACCGCGTACAGGTACTGCTGGACGTTGCAGCGAATTCCACCTGGCATAGGGATAAAAAGCTACCGGATCCCCGCTGCCTCGACATTTTAGCAATTGAGTTGGCAACTTCACTCTCCTCTTTGCTGCCTATGAGTCGGATAATGATATTACCAAAATCCGGGGAGTTGGAGAGGGGTCTGCTTTGGCGGAGGATTGCCTCATATCTAGATGCGGACGGGTCACCAGTAACCCTCGCTTCGTCAGCTAGCTTCTGGAGGGCTGCCAAAATCGCAAAAGGGTCCCTTAAATGATAAGGGGCGGAGGCCAATTGACGAACCAATTGAAGGGTAACAGCAACATTCGCACCATTTCCAGCTTCTGCCTTAAGGGTATTTAGCTGCTCTTTAAGATCTTGAATTTGCTGGGCAAACTACAAAATACGAATGACCACAGTTACTAGGCGTATATGAACATACTCACTAACCGAGCGGTAACATAAAGAAATGCACAATATAAAAGGAAACAGGGTGGAGAAAATATACAATACACGGACGAGGCGTGAAACCGACAAAGAAGGCGAGAAAATCACACAATACCAGAAACATGCCGAGCAGGGCGATTACCGGGGAATAAGGGATGGACCATTAGAAAAGTGATGGGGGGGGTGGGGAATTTTCGGCTTGCACGAATTTTTTTTTCTGTCCATTTCTTGTGCAGGAATTTTTTTTTCGGGTGAAACCCTCTGCTCGAATTTTTTTTTTTGCCCAACGTTTTTTTTTCTTCAGACAAATGCCATGTTTTGTTACTTAATACCATAAAAATGCTGTTGTTCATTGACTTCATCCTTTTATAGGGACTGTCAATAAGTACCGAGGGGGGGGGGGGGGTGGTCAAAGAGCGGTGCAATTGGAAAAAGTGGAGACCCACCTCTTTCTTCTAGCTCAAAACACTCACCCCTGGGCGGGGGTTGGAAATTACATGATCCAACCCGGGGATCCACCCCTTTCTACAAAAAATAGTTACCGGTAATAAAGAAAAAGTCTGTTTGATTGTCTGAAATGGATTAGAGGTTTTTGAGTTGATGTCAGTTTTTAAAGTGCGATCCCAATCATATGCCACCATAATTGTCCCTAATGGACACTGTAATTCTGTGACGAGCTCAGGCCTTCGAAAAAAATATGCAAAATAGCTTAGCGGAGATTGAATCTCCGCTAAGGTAATTTAGATTGGTAACATAAGAACGTAGTTAGCACGTTGAACTACCGCAACGTACAGTGAAGTGTCAGTCATAAACGTCGCGGCTTCTCTGTAGAGAAAGAAAAAAAGATATTAACTGGAGTACGGGGTTGCCTAACAAGAAAACAGCAAACATCGAGGCAAGTAAGACAGAATAATTTAGCGCGAGGTTAATATTCTGCCCACAGATAACAAGAGCTCAGTAAAGAACTCACCACCCAAGTAAGACAGAATAATTTAGCGCGAGGTTATATTCTGCCCACAGATAACAAGAGCTCAGTAAAGAACTCACCACCTAAGTAAGGCAGAAAAAAATTAGCGCGAGGTCAGTAAAGCGAAATAAGTCAGCGCGCGATTAGCAAGGTTTAAGCACCGCAAGCTGATTATTATAGCAGTGCTTGACATAAGCGATCATTGTGAAACTGAAAACCCAAGTTAAATTTTATATTCCACAAATAAAAAAAAATAAAACTTACCATTGTGCGGTGTTTGTCTTGCTTCTATCATGGATGAACGGCGGGCCGCGCTGTTTGCGAATTGCGTTACCTTATTAGTTCCCGCCAGAATAAATTAACCCGGTAACAGTAATCATTTAGACGAAAATGCCGAATCTCTTTTCGTTTATTGGGCGAAACCCTTGCAAAATCTTACAGGGCTTTCCTGTTTGGCATTCATCCACACGAGTTTTGCAGTGTAGCGAGTACCATGTAGCAAAAAATGAAATAAAAACGTCTTAAATTGGTAACAATGCTACTCAATTCATGTCGTGAAGACTAGCTACAACAATAGACTCCTTGAAAGCCCCGATCTTCACACATTCAACTTGTTTCCGCGTGCAGAATTACTGTTGATCTCGCTCTTACCGATATCATATTCGTCGACTCGCTTTTACATTCATTATAACTTACCAAAGTCGACTCATACTTGCGGCTGTCCGTCGGATATCCAATGTCGTATAGCTTCATTTAGCTAATACAAAAACACCAAAACGCCGCCTCAAACTTGACCGTGTTGCCAAGAAAACTTATGAAACAGGACTGAATCATTTAAGGTCGCAAACAATACCGATATCGACAGTTTAGCAAAGAATATTGTTAAAGAAGATACACCAGCACGTTTCGAAACCGCAAAAGCAGAAACTGCGTGCACAAGAAACATCACGTACACATAGCTAGGACCGGTTTCATTTCACATTTCCTGGCATGCGGTGACAAGTTATGTACAAGATTAAAAGACCTCCTGGACAGAATTTTTTCTGAGGGCTAAGCTTGTCATTAGTTTCTTACACATCTTCTTTCGTTTCTTAACACACCAAAGCAGGATGAATTTCTCAATCACTTCGTATAATAGATTTGTGTTTTTCATATATTTCTGTGAAAAGTCCGTGGGAAAACTTAGACATAAACATATGCAAAAACTAAAACTATACGTAATAAAAATTCATAAATAATTACTGCAGAAATCCTCCTTGACCGGAATTGACAACATAAAGTAAGACCACTGTATATCGTACCATTCATGTTTGCAATCTGTTTGAGAAATGAGTTAACTAGTAAGCAATCTACGCAGGCTAGAGAGAGACGAGCTAAAGGAATGTTATGATCACAATCCATTTACGGGGGGTGTGGGGGCATGCTACCTCAGAAAATTTTGAAATTTCTAGGCTCGGAAATGCTTCTTTCAGCGTTTCCACCATATATTTCGTCGAAAAATAGATCTCATCTAGTGTTAAATGACAGGTATTATCAGGTATTAATAGGACCTTTCCTTCTGCACGAATTTTTTTTCTTTGCCTTCCCCTTTGCACGATTTTTTTTTCTTTCCATTTTGGCTTGCATGAATTTTTTTTTTTTTTTCCCCACCCCCCCCCCCATCACTTTTCTAATGGTCCGTCCCTAAATTTTAACTTTTTAGTTTTTTTTTTAACTATATTGTAATGCGCAATTGAAAATTTTTTAAATTGATAATTGCGCAATATAAGTAAATTATTTATTATTATTATTATTATTATTATTATTATTATTATTATTATTAATTCTGAGTGGATACGCAGTGTAACAAATAAAATTCTTAGTGGATACGCAGTGGAACAAGTGAAATTCTGAGTGGATACGCAGTGGAACAAGGTAACTTCTTAGTGGATACGCAGTGGAACAAGGTAACTTCTTAGTGAATACGCAGTGGAACAAGGTAAATTCTGAGTGGATACGCAGTGGAACAAGGTAAATTCTGAGTGGATACGCAGTGGAACAAGGTAAATTCTTAGTCGATACGCAGTGGAACAAGGTAAATTCTTAGTGGATACGCAGTGGAACAAGGTAAATTCTGAGTTGATACGCAGTGGAACAAGTGAAATTCTGAGGGGATACGCAGTGGAACAAGGTAAATTCTGAGTGGATACGCAGTGGAACAAGGTAAATTCTGAGTGGATACGCAGTGGAACAAGGTAAATTCTGAGTGGATACGCAGTGGAACAAGATAAATTCTGAGTGGATACGCAGTGGAACAAGGTAAATTCTGAATGGATACGCAGTGGAACAAGTGAAATTCTGAGTGGATACGCAGTGGAACAAGGTAAATTCTGAGTGGATACGCAGTGGAACAAGGTAAATTCTTAGTGGATACGCAGTGGAACAAATGAAATTCTGAGTGGATACGCAGTGGAACAAGGTAAATTCTTAGTGGATACGCAGTGGAACAAGGTAAATTCTTAGTGGATACGCAGTCGAACAAGGTAAATTCTTAGTGGATACGCAGTGGAACAAGGTAAATTCTGAATGGATACGCAGTGGAACAAGGTAAATTCTGAGTGGATACGCAGTGGAACAAGGTAAATTCTTAGTGGATACGCAGTGGAACAAGGTAAATTCTGAGTGGATACGCAGTGGAACAAGGTAAATTCTGAGTTGATACGCAGTGGAACAAGTGAAATTCTGAGTGGATACGCAGTGGAACAAGGTAAATTCTGAGTGGATACGCAGTGGAACAAGGTAAATTCTGAGTGGATACGCAGTAGAACAAGGTAAATTCTGAGTGGATACGCAGTGGAACAAGGTAAATTCTGAGTGGATACGCAGTGGAACAAGGTTTCTGAATGGATACGCAGTGGAACAAGTGAAATTCTGAGTGGATACGCAGTGGAACAAGGTAAATTCTGAGTGGATACGCAGTGGAACAAGGTATTCTTAGTGGAACGCAGTGAATTTTGAGTGGAAGAGTGGAAAATATTTTAAAGGTAATTTTTTGAATAATTTTTATGGAACTGGAAAGATTTTGTTATCGCTGAAATATTTTAGTGGACCAGTGGAACAAGGTAATTCTGAGTGGAACGCAGTGGAACAGTATTCTTAGTGGATACGCAGTGGAACAAGGTAAATTCTTAGTGGATACGCAGTGGAACAAGGTAAATTCTGAGTGGATACGCAGTGGAACAAGGTAATTCTGAGTGGATAGGCAGTGGAAAAGGTAATTTTAGTGGAACGCAGTGGAAAAGGTATTTGTGGACGCAGTGGAAAGGATTCTAGTGAATAGGAGGAGTGGAAAAGGTATTCTTAGTGGATACGCAGTGGAACAAGGTAATTCTTAGTGGATACGCAGTGGAACAAGGTAATTCTTAGTGGATACGCAGTGGAAAAGGTATTCTTAGTGGAACGCAGTAGAAAAGGTATTCTTAGTGGATACGCAGTGGAAAAGGTAAATTCTGAGTGGATACGCGTGGAAAAGTGAATTTGAGTAGGTGGAGTAATTGTGGATGATTTTGCTGGAAAGGTTTCTTAGTAACGCAGTGGAAGGTTTCTTAGTGGAACGCAGTAGTATTCTAGTGGAACGCAGTGGAAAGTTTTTATGGAACGCGTGGAAAGTTTATGGATGCAGTGGAAAAGTAAATTTTAGTGATACTGAAAATTTTTGGTCGCGTGGAAAAGTTTAGTGACTGAGTTTGGTGGTGGTGGAAAGGTATTTTAGTGGAACGCATGGAAAGGTTTTAGTGGATACGGTGGAAGTATTCTTAGTGGATACGCGTGGAACAGGTTTTTAGTGGACGCGTGGAACAGGTTTTTAGTGGACGCATGGAAAGGTATTTGAGTGGATACGCTGGAATGTTTGAGTAAGGAAAGTTTTTTATCGTTCGCTATATTTTAGTGATAGTACGTGAATTTGAGAAATTTTATAACGGTGAATTTTTTGGAACGCAGTGGAACAAGGTAATTCTGAGTGGATACGCAGTGGAACAAGGTAATTCTGAGTGGATCGCAGTGGAACAGGTATTCTTAGTGGACGCGTGGAACAAGTAATTCTTAGTGGATCGCAGTGGAACAGGTTTCTTAGTGGATACGCTGGAAAGGTTTTGAGTGGATCGCTGAACAGGTTTTGAGTGACCTTTCGCGTGAGTTTCTTGTGGATACGCGTGGAAAGGTTTTAGTGGATACGCGTGGAAGGTTTTTAGTGGAACGCGTGGAAAGGTTCTGTGGAACGCATGGAGACGGTTCTGAGTGAACGCTGATTCTGAGTGGAACGCGTGGAATGGTTTTGTGGATACGCAGTGAATTCTTTGGATACGCGTGGAAAAGGTTTCTAGTGGATACGCAGTGGACAGGTATTCTTAGTGGAACGCATAGGTAATTCTTGGACGTAGGTTTTTAGTGGAACGCGTGGAAGTTCTTATGGATAGCAGTGATTTCTGGACCTGATTCTGAGTACCTATTTATGGACGCGTGGAAAAGGTATTCTGAGTGAACGCATATATTTGGTGGGCGTGACATTTGGTGGCCTGGAAAGTATTTTTGGAACGCTGGAAGGTTTTGAGTGGATACGCAGTGGAACAGGTATTCTTAGTGGATACGCATGGAACAGGTAATTTTAGTGGACGCTAATTTTTGGAACGTGAAGTTTTTATGGATAAATTTTGGACGCTGAAGTTTTAGTGGAACGCGTGGAAAATTTCTTATGGATGCTGAATTTATGGATGGATTTTAGTGGGTGAATTTTGTGGACGCTATTTTTGTAGATAGCTGGAATTTTTAGTGGAACGCTGGAATTCTTAGTGGAACGCAGTGGAACAAGGTATTCTTAGTGGATACGCATGAAAATTTGGTGAGAATTGAGAGAATTCTGAGTGGATACGCAGTGGAAATTTTAGTGGATACGCAGTGGAAAAGTTCTGAGTGGATACGCAGTGGAAAAGTATTCTGAGTGGATACGCATGAAAGTTCTTAGTGGATACGCAGTGGAAAAGGTAAATCTTAGTGGAACGCTGGAAAAGGTATTTTAGTGGATACGCAGTGGAAAAGGTAAATTTTGTGGATCGCAGAAAAGGTATTTTAGTGGAACGCAGTGGAAAAGGTTTCTGAGTGGATACGCAGTGGAAGTTTTTAGTGGAAGCAGTGGAAAAGGTATTCTTAGTGGATACGCGTGGAAAAGGTATTCTTAGTGGATCGCAGTGGAGGTTTCTTAGTGGATACGCAGTGGAAAAGGTAATTCTGAGTGGATACGCGTGGAACAGGTTTGAGTGAAGCGTGGAAATTTTTTTTTTGGGTGGGTGGAAATAAATTCTTAGTGGATACGCAGTGGAACAAGGTAAATTCTGAGTGGATACGCAGTGGAACAAGTGAAATTCTGAGTGGATACGCAGTGGAACAAGGTAAATTCTGAGTGGATACGCAGTGGAACAAGGTAAATTCTGAGTGGATACGCAGTGGAACAAGGTAAATTCTTAGTGGATACGCAGTGGAACAAGGTAAATTCTGAGTGGATACGCAGTGGAACAAGTGAAATTCTTAGTGGATACGCAGTGGAACAAGGTAAATTCTGAGTGGATACGCAGTGGAACAAGGTAAATTCTTAGTGGATACGCAGTAGGACAAGGTAATTCTTAGTGGATACGCAGTGGAACAAGGTAAATTCTGAGTGAATACGCAGTGGAACAAGTGAAATTCTTAGTGGATACGCAGTGGAACAAGGTAAATTCTGAGTGGATACGCAGTGGAACAAGTGAAATTCTGAGTGGATACGCAGTGGAACAAGGTAAATTCTGAGTGGATACGCAGTGGAACAAGGTAAATTCTGAGTGGATACGCAGTGGAACAAGGTAAATTCTTAGTGGATACGCAGTGGAACAAGGTAAATTCTGAGTGGATACGCAGTGGAACAAGTGAAATTCTTAGTGGATACGCAGTGGAACAAGGTAAATTCTGAGTGGATACGCAGTGGAACAAGTGAAATTCTGAGTGGATACGCAGTGGAACAAGGTAAATTCTGAGTGGATACGCAGTGGAACAAGGTAAATTCTGAGTGGATACGCAGTGGAACAAGGTAAATTCTTAGTGGATACGCAGTAAAAAAAGGTAAATTCTTAGTGGATACGCAGTGGAACAAGGTAAATTCTTAGTGGATACGCAGTGGAACAAGGTAAATTCTTAGTGGATACGCAGTGGAACAAGGTAATTCTTAGTGGATACGCAGTGGAACAAGGTAAATTCTGAGTGGATACGCAGTGGAACAAGGTAAATTCTTAGTGGATACGCAGTGGAACAAGGTAAATTCTTAGTGGATACGCAGTGGAACAAGGTAAATTCTTAGTGGATACGCAGTGGAACAAGGTAAATTCTTAGTGGATACGCAGTGGAACAAGGTAAATTCTTAGTGGTTACGCAGTGGAACAAGGTAAATTCTTAGTGGATACGCAGTGGAACAAGGTAAATTCTTAGTAGATACGCAGTGGAACAAGGTAAATTCTTAGTGGATACGCAGTGGAACAAGGTAAATTCTTAGTGGATACGCAGTGGAACAAGGTAAATTATTAGTGGATACGCAGTGGAACAAGGTAAATTCTTAGTGGATACGCAGTGGAACAAGGTAATTCTTAGTGGATACGCAGTGGAACAAGGTAAATTCTGAGTGGATACGCAGTGGAAAATCAAATTCTGAGTGGATACGCAGTGGAAGAAGTGAAATCCTAAGTTGATACGCAGTGGAAAAGGTAAATTCTTAGTGGATACGCAGTGGAACAAGGTAATTCTTAGTGGATACGCAGTGGAACAAGGTAAATTCTTAGTGGATACGCAGTGGAAAAGGTATTCTTAGTGGATACGCAGTGGAACAAGGTAATTCTTAGTGGATACGCAGTGGAAAAGGTAAGTTTAGTGAACGAGTGGAGTGGGTGGGGGGGGTTGGGGTGGGGTGGGGGGGTGGGTGATACGCTGTGCAACAAGTAAAATTCTGAGTGGATACGCAGTAGAAAAAGTGAAATTCTGAGTGGATACGCAGTGGAACAAGTGAAATTCTGAGTTGATACGTAGTGGAACAAGTGTAATTCTGAGTGGATACGCAGTGGAACAAGTGAAATTCTAAGTGGATACGCAGTGGAACAAGTGAAATTCTGAGTGGATACGCAGTGGAACAAGTGAAATTCTTAGTGGATACGCAGTGGAACAAGTGAAATTCTGAGTGGATACGCAGTGGAACAAGTGAAATTCTGAGTGGATACGCAGTGGAACAAGTGAAATTCTGAGTGGATACGCAGTGCAACAAGTAAAATTCTGAGTGGATACGCAGTGGAACAAGTAAAATTCTGAGTGGATACGCAGTAGAACAAGTGAAATTCTGAGTGGATACGCAGTGGAACAAGTGTAATTCTGAGTGGATACGCAGTGGAACAGGTGGATACCCCATTTGTTCCCGGTGCATTTGCCCTTTCGTTTCCTTTGTTATCCCTTCACGTCTCTAGTCTGTGATACCTGTACGTTTTATGTGATTTGCATAACCTGCGTGTTCACGCATGCTTCCCAGTGTACAGTTGAATCCCGATAACTCGAACTGGCTTCTGCTAACTTGAACCTTTTTATATTCTCCTTCAGGTCATTTTCTTACTGATTTTACCCTCGATAACTCGAACTCCCAATAATTCGAACCTTTTTTGATTTCCCATGAATGTTCGAGTTATCGGGACATGTTTCTTCTACGTTCTCCCATGCCTTTCTCCCTTTATAATTTCCCTGTGAATCTCCCCTACGTTTCCCTCTGCAATCCCCTGTTTCCTGTGCGCTCCGTCTTGGCTTCGCGTTGTCCTTCCTCCAGCGATTCCCGTGCGTTATCCGTAGCTAAAACCGACAATTAGATGTATTGAAATTTTGAAGATGAAGTTTTCAACATGACACGAGCGTGGGACAAAGAAAAAATCTGAGTCCCCGACGGGAATCGAACCCATGGCCTCCCAGATACCAGTAGCGCGCTCTAACCAACTGAGCTACGAGAGACTCGTGGTGAGCTGGGCCATTTACTAGGTTGATATGTGACACGCGTCCTGCATACTGCTAGGATCAGCAATGTCGAAATTATCAAGTTTGTAGTAAATAATGAAGATGGTAAATTTTTATTTACTGTATTGAAATTTCTAACACAAAACTGACTTGCACGAATAACATTCTCCTTTTTTATTAAACCTGTTGTTTACTAGATTGTGGTACATCTAAGTTATGTCCAAACTTTAACCTTTCCATCCCACCCACAGCTTGCTACACAGCTGGGTAGGGTGGGGTGGTAGGCGACATTCATACATGGCGCGGAGTGAGCGTCTAGTGTCCTTATCACACGAGATGTAAAATGATCGTAGAAAAAGATTTTGCCGTCCGCTGAGCCAGAGGAAACTATTCTACCATCAGGGCTGAAATCGCATCCAATGTGATAACCACTCACCTGAAAACAAATGAATTACCAATCAAGTGTTAAAATTACATGTATAGAGCGGTTTTCACTTGAGTGTCGAAAGTAACTCGCGTTTGCATTGGTTTTGCATTATTGCGCTCAGGAATTGGTTTTAAACTCTCGAGCCACTTTCTCGGCCAATCAAAAGTAAAACCGAAACCAATCGTGACTCGCATCGCAGTTATGTAGTCGCAGATATTTAACCTGCCAAAAAAACGATTTTGGTTTAAAAAATCTATGTAACTGCTAAAATTTCGCAACTACGATGGTCTTTCAAGTATAAAATCTTACAATTGAAGTTGTAATATATATTTCATATATTCACTATCATATCTGCATCGCTCTTCTACAGGCATATTACGAACTCGCTAAGTGACCTGCTCCCAGTTAGCACTGCGCCGGTATCGCCGAGGTCATGGTTTCGAATCCCGTTAACGCCTGAATGTTTGAGGCCTTTTTCGCAACCGATGGTCTTTCAAGCATTAAATCTTTCATCCACAGTTATACTGTATATATGTAATAAATCCAATATTATGAATCCAGTAAGGTAGGCGCAGTCGAAAACCTTGTCCAAACAGATCAATCGCCGTGAAACCGAGAAATTCCTTTAGATTGCGGTCAAACCATTTAACCATTTTTAAATTTTTTCTCACAACAACTAAGAGACTTGACACTAAACTTCCCCAGCAAAGGAAAGGACAACTTGGCCTGGTAACGAGTCTTACTTAACTCGCGCGCCCTGCGTCATAAACGCTTATTGTGACGTCAAGCTCTCACTTTGCTCTTTTTCGCGGAACGAACAAGCTGTGCGTTTTTCGCGGGAAGAAAAAAGTTTTGTTGTAAGCATGAAGTTGATATTTCCGCTTACGGCGCTGTCGATTTTCTTTTGATATCACACCTTAAATATCCTGCTAAACGAGAAGGTAAGATTTGTTCGCGCTTTTAACTAGTTTTTCTTTCTCGTTTCGCACTTCAAAGAATCTAACAGTTATTGCGTCCTTCTCGTAATGAAACTTTTTTTTGAAAATTTCATGTAATTTCTCCCGCTGATAGGAAAAAAAGATACAAGCCTCTAAAAACAAGCGGATCTTTTATGATGGCAAAGTTTTAACCTTTTCTTCATTTTTCAGAGAGCCAAACATCTCTGATTGCCATGGTAATATTCCAGGGTGTGACGCGCGTGCGTTCTTTTACATGTACATTGTTTTCAAGCGCGCGCTTTAACGGTTACTTTAATTTTAAGTCCACTCGGCATAACGCATTGTTTTCTTTATAAAGTGATTATCTAAGTTGTCTGTCGTTCTTAAAGTGGCATTCTCAAACTCATCAGGATACTCGGTCTTAATTTGCATAGATTTTTACCTTGTGGCCCTCGTATCTCTTAAACTTGTTCAGCTTGTAAGGTTTTCTTGTTGAGAACAAAGCAATGTAGTCTCCGTTTGACTGCGCTACAAAGTGTGATTCAGTTGGGTGAACCTTTAAACAAGTACAGGTAAATGCTTCCTGAAAATAGAAATACAATAAAATGTTTAATGTGGTCATTACACTGAGCTATGGTTTCGATGAGTCCCGCAGATATGGTTAGCAAAATTATCTGCGGGAACGCACCAGCTAGTTTACAGGTTAGCCACAAAGAAAAAAAAAGAAAAAAGAAAAATAAAATTCTTCAAAGCTTTATAATATACCGTAAAATTCCGGTTATAAGCCCCCCCCCGCTTATATGCCCCCCCCCCCCGGTTATAGGCCCATCCTCCTGGAAACAAAAAAATACATCCGATTATAATAGGTCCCCCCCGGATATAAGCCCCCTCTACCAGGTGACAGTACTGAACAGGGCTAAATGTTGCTTTATTATGCGTTTTTAACTTAAAAACGTATTTCCATCAACATTCCCGTGACTTGTTTAAAAACGTTTTTTTCATTCCGCTTATATGCCCTCCCAGATATAATCCCCTCCGCTTATAAGCCCACCCAAAACCCCTTACGAAGTTGTATAAGCCCAGGGCTTATAATCGGAATTCTACGATATGCGACCCATGAATAAAAAACGTTAGTTTATAAATTACTATCAGTGAAAGGTTAACAAATGTTAAGATTTCTTGACTAAAATTT
This sequence comes from Oculina patagonica, assembly GCF_052425735.1. NCBI lineage: Eukaryota > Metazoa > Cnidaria > Anthozoa > Scleractinia > Oculinidae > Oculina > Oculina patagonica. The sequence goes on from NC_135770.1 coordinate 5,683,503, forward strand.
GTTTAAAAAATGAGTGAAATCTTATTAAATCAGATATACAATTATTTATAAATGACGGCTTATAGCTACAGCATGCAGTGTCTTTCTAAAGGTTTTATAGCAAAGTAAAGATCAGACGAAGTCTGAGTGGCTGTTTCATAGTTTTGGGGCAAAGTATCGCCAAGATTTAAGCCCGTGCTTGAAAATATGCACTTAAGGTAGATTGAGAATGTTTTGTCCTTTTAAGTTGAGAAAAAGATAACAGTACTAAATAGCAATAGATTCTTCCATGTACCATATTTTCTCGATTAAACGCCGGGCCCCGAATAAACGCCGGGTGTCCAAGCTGTATTTGAAAATAAACCCCTTAAACAATTATTAAAGGTTTAACATGCTTTAAAAATAATGTCTAAATATATTGCTGTCAAAAATAATGAATAAAAATAGGGCCCCAATGGGTCCATGTGTTTTGCTGCTAGAGCAAAGTCTTAGGGAACATGTTGATGAAAGACAAGTGAGTCGAGATTGAAATCCAACGTCTTTTATTGTCTGTCACTTGTGTGCAGGTTAATAATTGCACTATATTGTAGTCACTTTGTGTTAATTCAATCCTGATAATTTTACTGATCAATGTTATGTTGAAATCAAAGACAGCAAACATAATTTAATTACTAGTAAGTGAACGTAATGTCTGACATGATTGTCTCTTTGATAAAAAACAGTAACTCTTAACATTATAAAAAAATCTCAATGAACTCAATGTGATTCTTTTAGTGGCGTTATCTCACTGGTTACCGTTAGTTGTATTTGGAATCATTGTCACAATGGTAGCGTTTTAACAACAACGAAAAAGACAGAATCTATTGACCTTATAAGAACTCAATGTGATATATTTATTAGTGACAAGACAGTGGTTCTTTAACCACTTTCACCCAAATTAAACACTGGAACAACTAACTCTTAACAAACTTGTTGTGTCACCCTGAGTTAAATATGCAAAATTCAGAAATTATAAATAATCGCACGCGCACCGGCGTACAACAACAGAAAGACGGCGTTGAACGTAACGCAAAGTTCATTTTGAAAGCGAAAGTTTACAAATAATTATTATCATTCGTCAGTCATCCCTTCACGCATGAACACTCGTCGAATTTCAGTCTTCACAACAAGATCGGAAGATCGATAAGGACCAATTTTTGATTCTGCGAAAGTTCGTTTTCTTAAAGTTTTAGAAATTTGTGAAGTTGGAGGATTCACTGAGGACTGCGTAGCCGAAGATGCAGTGGCTCGCTGGACATCAAATTCTATTTTTCACGGCGTTTAATTAATCTTCACAAAATAAACATGTGGCGCCAGCGCGTCTGGCAGTCAAAAATTCATTTTTCAAAAAACTTTCCCTTTCCAGCTATTTTAGCGGGGCTTATACTATAGTACCTACCTGTCAGTCGTAGAAAAGCTGAAATTTAAGGATGAACTGTTTATTAAATGAAGACCGTATTATTTTTTAATAACTAGTAAACAAACTGGTCGCCACGCATTTAAACACGAACTGACGAATGTTGCATCTGATGCAGTGAATCTGGTGAATGAGAACTTCCTTTAATATTTCTTTGTTTTCGACGGTGTGCACCACTGAATAAGTTTCTTTCCCATTATGATGTTACTAGTATTAATTCGTTTCTAGCTGTCTTTTATATAGCTCGAATACAGCTACAATTAGCGGTGCAGCCTACCAGCATGGTATATTCCTTTCCAGCTGTCTTTGCGTGACAAGTTACACGTTCATACATTTTATTTTAAAATATGAAGTTCAGAGTTAATACAGTACTAGTATGCTGTAGACAGTGTAGACAAGGTGAGGGTAAGTTTATTTTCAAAGCGAAAGTTTACAAACTGTGCACTAACCGGTTCTTTGGAGAAAATATTTATGACCTTCGGCGAGGTTCCAAGTCTTCGCTCTTTTCGTAAATGATGAAAACTGCAGAATAATTTTCTCATAAAACTGGAGTGGTCGCGCCACAGTTTGTTTTCTTTCCCAATGCGATATACTTTTAAATCGGTTTTCTGTTTTCCAACGTGTCCAACGTGGTTTGCGTTCGAATACTTTGGCCCGTAACTTCGAATGCGATCAGCGCTACGGTTCATTGGTTTCGATTTTGTTTGTTCATGGATTTGATTGACATCGGTAGTTCAGATTTCTCCTCTGTTACGGCACTTACACCTTACGGCACTTACGGCACAAACTTCAGCTCTCAATGTGTTTTGCTTGCAGCCATTGCGGCTGCAGCAAAACACAAAAATCATTTCTGAGAAACATAGGGCTTGAAAAACTCCTGAAATCAAATAAACGCCGGCTCTATCGGGCCAAGTTTGAAATAAACGCCGGGGGCGTTTAAACGAGAAAATACGGTATTTTTGGTTTTGTTTGTTTGTTGTTATTGATTTAACTGTAGATATTGGCCAAGAAGTGGAAATCTAACAATATTCACTGCTGGAACGAGCACCTTAAAATGAGTAAAATGGCCAAGTTTAACAGCCATAGAGCGATTTTTGATTGAGTGTTGTAAAACCAAAACCAAAATTATCACTCTGGCTAATCACAAAAGGACACAGAAAAGCCAGTGAACCAATCAAAGCTCGAATCAATTATGCATGCAGCCGGCATCAATTGTGGGAAAATGTATGTGAGTGAGTCATGATTGGTTTTACTTCTGATTTGATGAGAAATTAACCATTCACTAAGAGTAGTGATGCAAAACCAAAGTAAATGCAGGCTACTTTTGACACCCAAGTGAAAATCGCCCTATCTTGCAAAATAGCTAAAATGCGATTCTACAAAGTGCGGAAAAGCTACAGACTTTTGTATGCTGGGGGGAGGTACAAACATGCCCTTCAGTTCAGCATACAAATATCACTATGTAAAATTTCCTGAATTGGCAGATCTGTAACTTAATGATTCTATAAGACATGACTTACAAATTTAGCTATGCTGCCAATTTTGAGGTACTCTTATTTTATAATACTTGCTTTTAAGTTGTTCAGTTCGTGATATACTCCCATGAAAAGTTTCACTTTTAGACATTTAATTTATGGACAATTTCTTATTTTGAAACAATGATAGATGATTCCATTTCAGTTGTTACTGATTTTCCCAAATATGATAGTCCTAGCACTACCTTTAAATTCCTTAAAAATCCATAAATTCTTTACACTTAACAGAAAATCTGATGACATTTCTGTAATTTGCACACAATTTTACTTTAGTAAGGAAAATTATACACGATATGGGGCAATATTTTATCAGTTTTTACAGCAAAGAAAATACACTTAATATCACAAAGTAAGTCTCCAAGAATACCTTTTAGATAAGTAAGGCAAAGTCTGCGTTGAGCCAAGTGGCCCATACTGTCAGAGCTTACCGTATTTACTCGAATAAGCGCCACGGCGCTTATTTAATTTTTCGCGCCTCAAGTGCGGCGCTTATTCGAGGGCGGCGCTTATTTGAGGGCGGCGCTTATTTAAAATTTGAATGCCACAAAGAATCTCACCTTATACAGCAATTGAAAATAGCGTCTTTTGATTGTCAGTATTCGTCTCTTGCTGAAGAGAGAAGTGGTGCTAGCTGTCCTGGCAAAGTCCGCGACCCTCACAACATTTACAGAACTACGTATTGTAAGAATGTTGGATAGAAAAAACTAATGGGCGAGCGGTTAAACAATCACTTTTGATGGAAAGAAATGTCCAAGTTTGTTTTAGAGTTGCTTTGTAGGACTTGTAGCGTTGTTTTTAGTTAAACGAAATTCCTCAAATAAGTGCCGCATCAGGACTGCGGCGCTTATTCGGGGGCGGCGCTTATTAACTTTTTTGTCCCAAATGCGGCGCTTATTCGGGGGCGGCGCTTATTCGAGTAAATACGGTATTCTGTTTCCATAGCGTTAAGTGACTAGGAGTCACTTAACTAATGGTGAATGGCATGCTAGTCCATTGCAGGGTACCCCCAGCATTATTTCGCAGGTACCCATTCATACACCTGGGTGGAGAAAAGCACTATGAGAGTAAAGTGCCTTACCCAAGAACACAACACAATGACCTCGGCCTGGACTCAAACCCCGCCGTTCGATGCGGTGTCCAGCGAGCTAACCATTAGGCCACTGCACCTCCCAAGATAATACCTTACCTTAAGAAAAGTAGGGCCACTTTAATTACATTTTCCATTTACATGTTAACCTAGCTAATCAATCCTCTTAAAAAAAGAATTTGACTTAGCCTGTCAAATTAACATACCTGGTAAGTTTGATTTGATAAAATTGCTGTGGATCTAAAATCCCAGACCATGATCCCTTTGTCTGTAGAGTTTCGTCTCACTACCTCAGCAGCAGAAATAAATTCCTCTCCCCCAGGAAGAAATGCTATGTCCTGCACTTGGCCAAAAAATGCCGAGTACGTTGAGGCAACCTGTTGACAAAAAACAGTCACAGTTACCAATAAAGAAAATATTTAAGTTGACTAGTGCCTCTAGTTATATCACTCTGTTAAAATGACAAAAAGAAATTTTTGTCAATGTGCTGTTTAATAAAATGCAAACCTGCAAATTCTGAGCTTTATAGAAGTTAACAATTGTTGCATTTTATCCTGCAATCAATCAACTTAGGTTCCAAAGGTTTTTTAAGGGGGGGGGGGGTGGGCTGTGATTGGTGGATTTTGATCCAGTTTGCTCAATTTTTTAGCTTTTATCCAGGGTCGTACCTAGGATTTTTAGTCTGCAGTGGCAAACTCTGCTAAATGCCGCTATGGGGACAAACTCCAAAATAGCTACAAGAAATAGCCCAGCAAAATCAAAAACTATGTTAGAAATTTAGTTTTCCTGGTGGGGGCAACTGCCCCTGCTGCCCCCCGCTAGGTACGGCCCTGTTGTCAGAAATGCCTTGAAAGCAATGACAGTGCAGCTTAAACATATTACTCACGGTACTTACGTTTCCAGTTCTTGTGTCCCAGCATAGAATGGCAGATTTAAATGTCCCAGCTAGGAAAAGGGCAGGCTCTGTGGGATGAAACTGAACAGAAGTCACATAGTTCTTGTGTGGAAATGATTTGATTTCCTGTCCTGTCGTAAAAACAAAAGGCAAGTGGACTTAGTTTGATAATAATACAAACTAAATTGACAACATGTCTCATAAAATTTCCAGGAAAGGTTAAAATGGTCTATATCTTAAAAAAATGTCATAGAAGCAGGGAAGAATTTGCTTGCTTGCAGCAACCATCATGTTTCCTACTATAAAGGGAAGCCTTGAGCCAAGTGGTCCATACTGCATTAAGCATAGCATTAAGCAACTAGGAGTATTTCTATTCCTCCCTGGATGGGATGCTAGTCCATCCCTGGGTACCTCCAGCATTATTTCCCTGGTACTCATTTATACACCTGGGTGAAGAGAGGCACTATGAGAGTAAAATGTGTTGCCCAAGAACACAACACAGCAATTTCCTATTTCCTACAATTCCATGCATTTATTTTTAAATAAAAAATAAAGGCTCTTTTGCACCATTGGATGACTTAATTTACTTTAAATACCCTTTTCCCCTTCTCCATGCTAGCCTACTGCAAGGGCCAATTTACATGGTATTACTATCTTGCTACAACAAGCTTATGACAGGACTATGACATGACTTTAAGCACCATTTACATGTGCGCGTCTGTCATTAAGATGTGGTAGGTTGATTTACACAGCACAATTCCTGTTGTAGTCATGTGTTGCATGCAATAATTGTAGCCAAATTGTACTGTGCAATTTGCCCCTAATCAGTGTCATTACCTGTTTCCAAATTAAAAAGTCTTGCAGTTTTATCATATCCACAACTCAACACTTGCGATCCACACAAGCTCCACCTAGAGTCTTTGACGGCTTCAGTATGACATGTTAATCTTCGGGTACAGGCCCTGCCTTTGTTTGTGTCCCAAACACTAACCACGTGTTCCATTGACGCAGACAACAGCAAATTGCTCTCTGCTGGATTCCATCTGACGCAGTTGACCCCCTGGGAATGTCCTTCAAGATTGAACTGCAGCTGTTTAGGTGGTTTACACACAACATCTGCAGTCTTTCTGCTTGAAATTTCAGTGTTTTGTTTAGAATTAAGTGTAACCCCTTTCAGAGAATCATCACAATCAATCCTTTTTTAACTGATGGTCTGTTGAAAGCGTTGAACCCGAGGTTGCAGCATTTGTTTGAGTCAATCTCTCTCTTTCTCTCTTCGACACGTAAGGTTTAACACTCGCCCCTGAAATGCTCGCATTTGTATTCGTTCTTCGTGCCACTGGTCCGACGAAAGATGGAGTATTCTTGTTGTGGTTAGTCTGGTTAACAATATTAACTTGAGACTCGAAGCGATCCGAGCGATTTGAAGCACTAGAACAGCAAGTTGTAATTTGTTTTGATTCAGAGACGTTCCTTCCAAGTATTCCACTATCATTTGAAGGTTTGACAGAAGTTTTCAGCATTTTATCCACTGGCTGTCTGCCGTTTCTTGCTTGTCGAACGCTATTGCCATCGACTTCTGTTAACTTTTGTTTCTTGTTTTTCGGTGACTCGTCATCGGAAGACGAACTGCTATCGTACGCACACAAACTCTCCATACCTCGCTGAAATATTGCAGCGTTCAAATATCGGCAATGTGAAGCAATATATAGTTATAATAACGAGAAATCACAGAAGACTGCAGCAAAAATAACAAGCTGAACTGAGATCCTTGCATCTGTCCGCCATTTTGACATTTTGTTGATAAATTCGTCCCCAGGGTCTCTCGAGTCATGATGGCGGACCCTCTGAGTATATATTTTTTTAATTTTATAGTGTGGTATTAAAAAGTGTTTGGCCAATTTTTACCTAACTATAAATTTCCTAAGTAACCAATGTGCATCGGCATGTAACCTACAAAAACAACATTCAAAAGCTGAGAAAATTATAAAGCTGTTGAATTTTCCTCAATCAGGAAACAGTTTCCACTGAAATTAAATGATTACCAAATCTTTGTGTCATTTGTGTGGAGACAGAAATACTTTGAAAGTGCTTTCAGTGATACGTTGTCGTGAGCGTTTAGCATTCATGTGTTGCCAGAAATCACATTTGTTATTAGTGGAGGGGGACAGGGGGGCGGGATCCCGGGAGAAAAGGGGCAGGAGGTGGGAGAAGAGAGGGCAGCTGGAAGTGGGATTCCTAAGATGGTGGGAACCAGGAGAAAACGAGTAAAATTTCACAACATTTTGTTATATTTTGCAGTAGATATGGGACAAAGAAATGGGAAACACCACAGAAAGGGGTAGGAAGCGGGAGTAAAAGGTACGGGAAGCGGGAGGTTCATGCCCCCATATCCCCACCCACTTATAAGTAAGCCCAATAGTTATGACCCTCAAGAATTCAACATGGTATAGACATTAAAAATTTACATATAATTGTCATCAGTACATATTTTTAACAATTGAGTCAAGGGTATAAGCTGTACATATTGTTTACAGAAACCAGGAGCTGACCTGCAGAAACGTGGTCGCATTAAAAAAACTGATGTGATCAAATCACATCCTATGAGTTTTACTTCATACAATTATGAAAATACTACATATTCTGAAGAGTACCTTGCTTTGTCATGCTTTAAGTGGCAAATCAAGAAAATACCTTATTCTTAATGATTATTGGGTGACAATATTGAAGATACTATAAACTATGAATCCATGGATGCAAGTCTATAGTTACGTAAGTTCACATCTTTGATGCCTGCAGGCAATAGGGGTTGCAAAGTTAGAGTGCATTCCTTTGGGATGATCCAGATCAGAATCAATGATCCAAGATCACCCAGATCATGGTGCATCAAAAGAACTGGTGGAACCTTGCCCAGTCAGACTGGATTCATTGGTTCCTTTGATGTACCATGATCTGTCAGCCGGTGATCTTGGATCATAGTGATCTTGATCCAGATCATTTCAAAGGAACGCACCCTAATCAAAGATCAAAATTTACATACACACAAATTCTTAAAAAAAATTATCTATCATGTATTGCTGCTATCAAGCTGAATTCTGCAAAATCCATTGAATCCATCAGAATACAATGTTCACTTCTCTCCTTCCAGAAGAAATAAGGTGCAATTTTGAGTACCCATAAAACATCTTTCTTTCCTCTTTCCAGAGTGTCTTTCCCCTTCCTGCACGGGAAATATAATAGAAAAACTCTCAGGATCTGGCTGCTATTAAAAGAACAAAAATTTCAGAAAATATTCAGACATATTTGATGTTTGGCACCATGATCTTTATGTTGTAGACTGTAAAAAGATCATGAGGGTGTGAAACTTTACAAAACCTGTTAACTGTAAGTGATAAAAAATGGAAGATAATTACCATGAACTGAACAATTTATTATGACTAATGTGTATTTGAGTGTATTGGAGTGGGATCGACTCATTTGCATTTATAAAAAATATTTAAGACAGTATACATGCTCTCATTGGTTGATAGTGTTGTGTTTAGATGGGAGTATGGGAAACACAGTTGTAACATCCTGCTTCTGTGTTTCCTGGCACAATTGTAAAACATGTTAGGTAATTTCAAGTACTTATAATATTAAAAAAAAAAATGGAGAAAAATTTGCCAAGTGTTGATTTGAGGCTTGGCTTTCTCTTCCCCGAACCCATGGAAAAAAACAAAACAAAAGAAAAAAGAAACACAGCGCTTTGCCTGCCTTATACATGTTAATATAATCAAATGCGCATAACAAAAAATTAAAAAAAATTACTGAAAAACTACGTTAAAAATACTAAAATACTTATAATATGTACTCTTCAATTTATCAAAAAGCTAAATTAAAGTATATAAAAATTCAAATATTTAAGATGAAAACAAATAGGAAGCTAAATTTATAAGTAAATATCAAATAAATAATAATCTACTATTACATTGACATTGATAGTCATGAATTGTTTTCATTAAAAATAGGCTTCGGCAAGAGGAATTAACAAAGAATAGATATTTATTAGATAACCAAAGCAAAATTTACGCCAATTTGAGGTTATTCTTCGCTTGAGGCACGGACAAAGACGGAGGAAACTACAGTAGAAGCACACTGGATTGGTTTAGAGCGCCGATCTGAACAACCCGTACAAGAAAGCTAAAGAAAGGCATACACATTGCTACTGGCCAAGCTAGACCCGCTGCTTGTGGTATGATTCCCAACCAGCAAAACTTCGCAAGGCACAATGAGCGATTCTTCTCGGGATTTTTCTCCACTACTCATGTTGTCAGGCTGTCAAATCGGGCAAGTTCGCGCCACTGTCAAGAGCGATCAAACACAGTTACATTCATCCCAGGGTTCATTTTAAGCCTAAATAAACTCATCTTGAAGTTCTTACAGTTCCTTACAGAATCGTATATTTTGAGCATTTCTTCTAGTGTTTGCCAATCTTTAGGTATTTTTCTGCAAGATTTACCAGCATTTCAAGATGAAATCACTTCCTGATTGACTACCGCGCAGCTGCAGATGCGTGTTTTGATTGGCTAGTTTGTTTGAGGGCTGGAGTTACTTATCCCAATTTTCCCCAGGGCAAGAGCGTGTGAGAAAATCTATTTGAATCACGAAGTAAATAAACAAATTTCCCTTCATTTGTCGATTTATATCTGAGAAATATTTCATAAAAGCAATGAAACACTTACTAAATATTAAATACTCGGTGAGGTGGCAGAATTCTCGAAAGTCATGCAAACCCTCGACTGTGTCTCGGGGGTTTGCATAACTGTTTGCATAACCGAATTCTCCTAACTTCCTCGACTTTCTCGTTGTTCTCGATTTGCCGATGCTTTCTTTACAGAAATTATTTTGGGCTCTCACGTCTCTTCGAAGATCTTCGGTGTGGATTTTTTTTTAAAGTTGCGCGGCACACTGGCGTTAAGTATAATAAAGGACCTTGGCGTAGATTTGTAAAAAAAAATGGGGTATCTTCGGCGTTTTTTGACGCCTGATCGCAGGTTAGCTCCGCGCGAGAAAGTACTGTGAGCACTCTGGCATCCATAGTACTCATAGTACTTAGTGCATCCAGTAAAAAGTCATACTCACTTGTTCAGGGGTCGTTCAGCCTTGTCGTTCGTCGTGTTCCGTCGGAAAGCGATTGCCACGAAAATTGTGCGGGGTTCTGTCGTTTATCCTCCTCCGATAATTTCTCCTCCTAACGATCACAGGTTCTTCGTGTTGTTGATCTCTCGGCTGCCAATTCATTAGAGCCCGGTACATCTTCATCACGTAACACAGGATCACGAAAAGTATAATAACAATCACAAACTCTTGAATGGGAAGCACCATTTGTGACTGCATACTGATGGAAGATTCAGTTATCATATGATTTGCTCGGAACGTCAACTACCGTCGTAGTAGTGGTAGTAGTAGTAGAGGTAAATTGGCAAAACTGAAACATTACAATGAGGGTCTACAACCAATCAGGAGTTGACGTACAAAAAAGGGTTTCCCCGTAAAAGCTTTCTGATTGTTCCAGTTCACCAATCAGCTGATTCCTTTTAAAAAAGAAATCAGCTGATTGGTTCAGCTGAACTTCGCGCGTACGGGCATAAACACCAGAAACCCATGAAAACAAGGAATGGACTGGACTGGATTGAACTGGATTGGATTTGTAGAATATGAATTTGTAAAATATGGATTTGTAAAATATGAATTTGTAAAATATGGATTTGTTAACCATGGATTTGTAAAATGTAGATTTGTAAAACATGGATTTGTAAAATATGGTTGGATGTACCCGGGAAGGAAACTCATGGCCCGCAAACCTTTTAAATGGGAAATCGTAAAGTTGGCTCGGGGGTAGGGTGACCCTATGGGGCGAGCCAACTTTTTCACTTGCATGTAAACACTTCGGCTTTTTTTGACTCACCTACCAGTGACAACATGTCGGACTCCAGATCGAGCGGTCTGCACTGTGTTGTGTTCTTGGGCAAAACACTTAACTCCCATGGTGCCTCTCTCCACCCAGGTGTATAAATGGGTACCGGTAACATAATCATGATAATGATAAATGATATAATAATATAATGCTGGAGGGTACCCTGCGATGGACTAGCATCCCATTCAGGGGGGATCGAGTAGAAATATTCCTAGCCGCTTAATGCTACCGACACTGGGATAAGTTCCGGCAGTATGGGCCTTTTTTGTTTTTGGTCCCAGCATGGCTCGAGGCTTTCCCCACCAGGGACAACTCTGGACATGCAGAGCATGCGTGACATGGCCAACTTTTCTCATATAAACGCTCGTTAAAAGATGGCTCGAGGGAGAGGGTAACACTCCTACCAGGGAGTAGGGAAGCCGAACGCACGGTGAAGGCACGGGAAAAAACGTCAACGGACGCCAAATCACTGGAAACGCATAGAGGAAAGCACTAGAAAAAACGAGAGAACGCAAAGGTGTAAGCACGATAACTCACCGGAATCAAATGCGTGGAATGCGAACGCACGTTCGAAAGTACAGGGGACGCACATTGTAATGTTAAAAGTGCAACAGAACCTACGGGCACGCGGCAAGGAACGCACCTAGTGGGCATAGGGAACGCAAGCGTAAAGGAAGGCAACGCAAAACAAACTCACTGGAAACGACCTAGTAAACGCACATAGAAACGAGAAGTGATAGCCCCATCCAAACGGACGCAATATTTGAACGCAACATATCGTAACATTGTTGGCTCATGTGAGATGTTGGGAAGGTGCTGCCCAAACGGACGCAACAGTTGAACGTAACATAGCGCAACATTGTTAAGCACAACATGTTGCAAGCATTTGGCCACCCTGTTGCAATATATTGCAGCATGTTGGATGGCGCAATCCGAAATGGTGCGCATGCCCCGGCGCAACAATGTTGCTCGAACGTGGCCAATCGAATACAACATCATGCAACATCCAAAAATGTTGCGAGATGTTGGCATGTTGCACCAGGGTGGCCAAACGATTGCAACATGCTGTGCGCAACAGTGTTTGGGATATGTTGCGTTGAAATATTACGTGCGTTTGGCCGGGCCTTAACTCTCAAGAAGGCTGTGGACGCACGTTGTAACGTACTTAGAAGCGCATAAGGGAAGCCGCAGATAACGCATGGAAACGCCGTGGAAAACGCACCGGCGACGCATGGCCGCAAGGCATGGCAAGGCAGGCCAAATTCACTAAAAGTGCACAAGGAAGCGCTCACTGGGTGATTGCCGTAAAAGGACATGCAAGTGGAACACAAAGGGAATGCAAGAGGAGATGGATTAGATAGGAAAACTCACATGAAATGCAACATAAATGCAAGAGGAAATGCATTTCACGTTCATTCTGCCATGCGTTCCTAGGGCAAACACCTATGCCTCTAAACTGTGCATTTCTGTGCGTTACCCGCGTGTTCCATGCAGGTTCTTTCATGCCTTTTCTTCTTTCTCTGTGACTTTCCCCTGCATTTCCTTCTGCATTCCCCTCTTTTTCTGTTGTGTTCCCTCCTGCAACGCCCGTATGTTATCTGTGGCTAAAACGACACAATATTTATTAAAATTTCTAACACAAAACCGAGTTTCGAACATCCTCCTCCTCTTTTATTAAACCTGTTGTTTACTAGATTGTGGTACATCTAAGTTATGTCCAAACTTTAACCTTTCCATCCCACCCACAGCTTGCTACACAGCTGGGTAGGGTGGGGTGGTAAGCGACATCCATACATGGCGCGGAGTGAGCGTCGAGTGTCCTTATCACACGAGATGTAAAATGATCGTAGAAAAAGATTTTGCCGTCCGCTGAGCCAGAGGAAACTATTCTACCATCAGGGCTGAAATCGCATCCAATATGATAACCACTCACCTGAAAACAAATGAATTACCAATCAAGTGTTAAAATTACGTGTTTAGAGCGATTTGCGCTTAAAACGGTGCAAAGTTTCGCGTTTGAATTGGTTTTGATAAATTCCGAGCCACTTTCTGAGTCAATCAGAAGTATGACCGGAAACCAATCGTGACTCGCATCGCAGTTATGTGTCGCAGATATTTAACCTGCCAAGAAGGAGCTTTTCGAGTTACAATCAATCTATGTACTTCTATTTCGCATCTACGAGAGAATTCCAGGCTTTCGCATGATCTTACAATTGAAGTTCTAATATATGTCTGAATTTATCAAAACCGGGTCAAAGAAAAGTGACGTTAGTATTCTTGAACAAGTACGTTACTGCGCGAATTGGCTTAAAACGCCACAAGAAAGGGAAAAAAAAAAGAAATACAGCGCTGAAAGGTAGAGGAGAGAGAGGAGAAGAGAAAAAAAGACTGACATTCCCTTAAGTTTTTATATCATTGAGTTTGGAGATAGTTTCTGGCGAGAAAAAAACGCGTTTACAGCGATTTGCGCTTAAAACGGTGCAAATTTCCTTGACCTGGTTTTGATAAATTCAGACATATATATATTTCATATACCGTATTTTCTCGATTAAACGCCGGGCCCCGAATAAACGCCGGGTCTCCAAGTTGTGTTTGAAAATATACCCCTTAAACAATTATTAAAGGTTTAATATGCTTTTAAAATAATGTCTAATTATATAGCTGTCAAAAATAATGAATAAAAATCATTTCTTAGAAACATAGGGCTTGAAAAAACTCCTGAATTCAAATAAACGCCGGCCCTATCGGGCCAAGTTTGAAATAAACGCCGGGGGCGTTTAATCAAGAAAATACGGTATTCACTATTATATCTGCATCGCTCTTCTACAGGCATATTACGAACTCGCTAAGTGACCTGCTCCCAGTTAGCACTACGCCGGTATCGCCGAGGTCATGGTTTGGAATCCCGTTAACGCCTGAATGTTTGAGGCCTTTTTCGCAACCGATGGTCTTTCAAGCATTAAATCTTTCATCCACAGTTATACTGTATATATGTAATAAATCTTATATTATGAATCCAGTAAGGTAGGCGCAGTCGAAAACCTTGTCCAAACAGATCAATCGCCGTGAAACCGAGAAATTCCTTTAGATTACGGTCAAACCATTCAACCATTTTTAAATTTTTTCTCACAACAACTAAGAGACTTGACACTTAACTTCCCCAGCAAAGGAAAGGACAACCTGGCCTGGTAACGAGCCTAACTCAACTCGCGCGCCCTGCGTCATAAACGCTTATTGTGACGTCAAGCTCTCACTTTGCTCTTTTTCGCGGAACGAACAAGCTGTGCGTTTTTCGCGGGAAGAAAAACGTTTTGTTGTAAGCATGAAGTTGATATTACCGCTTACGATTTTCTTATTGCTTTCATACCTTACATATCCTGCTAAACGAGAAGGTAAGATTTGTTCGCGCTTTTAACTAGTTTTTCTTTCTCGTTTTTTCGTTTCGCACTTCAAAGAATCTAACAATGATTGCGTCCTTCTCGTAATGAAAAGTTTTTTTAGAAAATTTCATGTAATTTCTCTCGCTGATAGGAAAAAAGATACAAGCCTCTAAAAACAAGCGGATCTTTTACGATGGCAAAGTTTTAACCTTTTCTTCATTTTTCAGAGAACCAAACATCTCTGATTGCCATGGTAGTATTCCAGGGTGTTACGCGCGTGCGTTTTTTTACATTGTTTTCAAGCGCGCGCTTTAACGGTTACTTTAATTTAAGTCCACTCGGCATAACGCATTGTTTTTTTTATAAAGTGCTTATCAGGCGTCTAAAGTGGCATTCTCAAACTCATCAGGATACTCGGTCTTAATTTGCATAGATTTTTACCTTGTGGCCCTCGTATCTCTTAAACTTGTTCAGCTTGTAAGGTTTTCTTGTTGAGAACAAAGCAATGTAGTCTCCGTTTGACTGCGCCACAAAGTGTGATTCAGTTGGGTGAACCTTTAAACAAGTACAGGTAAATGCTTCCTGAAAATAGAAATACAATACAATGTTTAATGTGGTCATTACACTTAGCCATGGTTTCGATGCGTCCCGCAGATATGGTTAGCAAAATCTGCAGGAACGCACCAGCTAGTTCACAGGTAAGCCACAAAGAAAAAAAAAAAGAAAAAAAAATTCTTCAAAGCTTTAAAATATATGCGACCCATGAATAAAAAACGTAAGTTTATAAATTACTATAAGTGAAAGGTTAACAAATGTTAAGATTTCTTGACTAAAATTTGTTTAAAAAATAAGTGACATCTTATTAAATCAGATATACCTTATTACATGAAATTTTCGCGACACGTCAATTTCGCGATTTTGAGGTGCGCATATTTCGCGACACTTAATTTTCGCGATTTTGCGAAAATTTTGAATCACTTTAATTTCGCGTTTTTGAGTAAGACACAATTTACATTTCCTTGACAATATTATTTTACATGCCTGTTGAACTAAAAAAAAAACAACTTCATCAAACTAAGGAACAGTAACGTCAAAATTAACAAAACCACAAGGGTGGGCCTAAATCTCGGCAATAGCAACAACAGAGTAGTTCTCACAATGTCTACAAGTAGGTCATGCCTGTACGCGAGTTATTGTTCTTGAGTCAATTGACGACAACATCCATTTACATTGAAAATTCCTTCTTTCAGTGGTAATAAACTGATTCCTTCTTGATTATTGACATAATGTCTGTCACTTAATTTTCGCGTCATTTTATGTTCGCGACACTTATTGTTCGCGTCACTTTAATTTCGCGATTTTTTTGGAATCGCAAAATTCGCGAAATTAACGTGTCGCGAAAATTTCATGTAATAAGGTACAACTATTTACAAATGACGGCTTATAGCTACAGCATGCAGTGTCTTTCTAAAGGTTTTATAACAAAGTAAAGATCAGACGAAGTCTGAGTGGCTGTTCCTTATTTTTTGGGCAAAGTATCGCCAAGATTTAAGCCTGTGCTTGGAAATATGCACTTTCGGTAGATTGAGAATGTTTTGTCCTCTTAAGTTAAGAAAAAGATAACAGTACTAGATAGCAATAGATTCTTCCATGTACCGTATTTTCTCGATTAAACGCCGGGCTCCGAATAAACGCCGGGTGTCCAAGCTGTATTTGAAAATAAACCCCTTAAACAATTATTAAAGGTTTAACATGCTTTAAAAATAATGTCTAAATATATTGCTGTCAAAAATAATGAATAAAAATCATTTCTGAGAAACATAGGGCTTGAAAAACTCCTGAAATCAAATAAACGCCGGCTCTATCGGGCCAAGTTTGAAATAAACGCCGGGGGCGTTTAAACGAGAAAATACGGTATTTTTGGTTTTGTTTGTTTGTTGTTATTGATTTAACTGTAGATATTGGCCAAGAAGTGGAAATCTAACAATATTCACTGCTGGAACGAGCACCTTAAAATGAGTAAAATGGCCAAGTTTAACAGCCATAGAGCTATTTTTGATTGAGTGTTGTAAAACCAAAACCAAAATTATCACTCTGGCTAATCACAAAAGGACACAGAAAAGCCAGTGAACCAATCAAAACTCGAAGCATAAATTATTATGCATGTAGCTGGCACCAAGCATGGGAAAATGTATGTGAGTGAGTCATGATTGGTTTTACTTCTGATTTGATGAGAAATTAACCATTCACTAAGAGTAGTGATGCAAAACCAAAGCAAATGCAGGTTACTTTTGACACCCAAGTGAAGATCGCCCTATCTTGCAAAATAGCTTAAATGCGATTCTACAAAGTGCGGAAATGTTACAGACTTTTGTATGCTGGGGGGGGGGGGGGGGGTACAAACTTGCCCTTCGGCATACAAATGTCACTCAAATTTCCTGAATTAACAAATCTGTAACTTAATGATTTTACAAGACATGACTTGCAAAATTAGCTATATTGCCAATTTCAATTTGTTTGTGAAATACTCCCATGAAAAGTTTCATTTTTAGACATTATATTTATGGACAACTTCAAATATTTTGAAATAATAATAGATTCCATTTCCAGTTGTAACTGATTTTCAAAAATGTGATAGTCAGCACTACCTACCAGTTAACCAGTAAATTAGATAGTTCAGTTAGGCAGTTAGTTAGTCACTTAGTTAAGTTAGTTAATGAGTTAGTTTTTCATTTAAAGATTTTAATGATTCTTAGCTTTTATTTCCATTTTTACTGCTCATCTATTTTATTTGTTAGTATTTCCTTTTATCACTGATGTAAATTTTTAAAGTAAATTTCACTTTTTAATAATATTTTTACTGTAAAGTGCCATGAGCCATGGATATGGCGCTATATAAATCTTTTATTATTATTATTATTATTATTATTATTATTATTATTATTATTATTATTATTATTACCTTAAAATTCCTTTTAAAAACCCATAATTCTTTACACTTAACAGAAAATCTGATGACATTTTTGTAATTTGCACATAATTTTACTTTAGCAAGGAAAATTATACACCATTTGGGACAACATTTCGTCAGTTTCTTCAAACCTTCAAAGTGAGCAACAAAGATATTAAATTGCATCCCTCCTAGAACACGGAGGGTCGTGGGTTCAAATCCCATCTGGAACTCGGATTTTTTTCCGAGTTCGATGCTATTTATATCTTATTTAGTTTCTTCAAAATCAGGAAATTAGCCTCCAGAAATACCAGTACCTTAAGATAAGCAGGGCCACTTTTATTACATTTAGTTTGAATGTGTCTTTTATTTTGTATGTTAACCTAGCTTCTCTTCCTAATCCATCCTCTTTATAAAAGAATTTCACTTAGCCTGCTATTAACATACCTGGTAAATTTGATTTGATAATATTGCTGTTGATCTAAAATCCCAGACCATGATCCCTTTGTCTGTAGAATTCCGTCTCACTACCTCAGCAGCAGAAATAAATTCCTCACCTCCAGGGAGGAATGCTATGTCCTGGACTTGGCCAAAAAATGCTGAGTAAGTTGAGGCAACCTGTTGACAAAAAACAGTCACATTATAAGTTGACTGGTGCCTCTATCACTCTATTAAAATGATAAAAAGAAATTTTTCAATGTGCTGTTTAATAACATGCAAACCTGCAAATTCTGAGCTTTATAGATGTTAACAATTGTTGCATTTAATCCTGCAATCAATCAACTTAGCAGAAATCAGGTCGGCCAGGGGGTAAGTGTATACTAGTATACCTAAAAAGCATGTACCCAGTATACCCAAAATTTCCCTTCAAAATCACGCAAAATACCAAAATGTGAAATAACACAGTATACCGGTACTTTATACCCATAAAAGGCCCAATTTTAGGTAAAATACAGTATACCCAGTTTAAAATGCCCCAGTATACCGTATACCTAAAAACCCTGACCTAAGTTAATTTCAATGGGTTACAAGGGTTTTTTAAGGGGTGCGGTGATTGGTGGATTTTGATCCAGTTTGTTTGTTTGCTTGCTTTCAAGTTTGTTTGTTTATTTTGGGATCAATCATACTTTGGAGAGGGGTTGGGCAATAACCAAAACAAAAATTCCTGTGCAGCAATTACGAGAACAAAAGAAAACTAAGCCTTCTTTGTGAGGCACAAAAATACCTAACAACTCAAAAAATTAATCCTACACAGAACTGAAGTTGACATAAATATTTTGTTAGAAAAATCCCCCCCCCCCCCCCCCGATCCCCTCTCCTGAAAAATTTAATAGATTATCCCTAACGGTCTGTTGGTTGCCATGGTAATCTTAATAATTATTAAAATTACTATTAATAGTAATTAACTAAAAATTATTGTTGCCAGTGTAAAAAGCAACCATTACTACTGTTAAAATGTCAAAAACCATCCAAGCCAGGCTTGAAAAAGTTAACAGCATCACAACACCATTAAAGTCCATAATTTGACTGTGACCTCCCCTAGAAAATTAAACCATTATTATTGTTGGGATTTTCTATGATCAAATTTCATTTTTGAGCTTTTCTCAGGAATGACTTTAAAACAATGACAGTGCAGCTTTAACATATTACATACTTACATTTCCGGTTCTTGTGTCCCAGCATAGAATGGCAGATTTAAATGTCCCAGCTAGGAAAAGGGCAGGTTCTGTGGGATGAAACTGAACACAGGTCACATAGTTCTTGTGTGAAAATGCTTTGATTTCCTGACCTGTCATAAAAAAAAGCAAGTGGTCTTAGTTTGATAATAATACAAACTAAATTGACAACATGTCTCGTAAAATTTTCAGGAAGGGTTAAAATGGCCTATACCTTACAAAAAATATCATAGAAGCAGGGAAGAATACGCTTGCTTGCTGAATGCAGCAGCAATCGTGTTTCCTACTATAAAGAGAAGCCTTGAGCCAAGTGGTCCATACTGCGGGAGCTTATCCCTGTTTTGATAGCATTAAGCAACTAGGAATATTTCTATTCCCCCCTGGATGGGATGCTAGTCCATCACTGGGTAACCCCAGCATTTTTTCGCTAGTACCCATTTATACACCTGGGTGGAGAGAGGCACTATGAGAGTAAAATGTCTTGCCCAAGAACACAACACAGGGACCCCAGCCAGAGCTCAAACCCAGCTCGAGTTTGATTATTCATCATACCATAAATACGCCAGGGCACTTTAGTTTGTTTTTAATACCCCAAAAAATCCCCTATTTGAATCAAGTCACCCAAAAAAATACTTGCCAAATTTTCCAACCCAAAAAAATCCCGGAATCGAAAATTTCAAACCCAAAAAAATCCTTCGATCATCCCAGTAATTTACAAGCCGGAGTACCCCCCCTGGGCTCCATGGTAGCCTACTATAAAGGCCAATTTACACAGTATGATTTCCTTGCATGCCGTCAAGCTTACAACAGGCCCATGGCATGACTTAGGACCATTTACATGAGTGCGCGTCTGTCGTAAGGATGTGGTAGGTTGATTTACACAATACAATTTGTGTTGTAGTTGTGGAAAAAATGTCTTACATGCAATAATCATAGTCAAATTGTACCATACATTTCACCCCAAATGTCATTACCTGTTTCCAAATTAAAAAGTCTTGCAGTTTTATCATATCCACAACTCAAAACTTGCGATCCACACAAGCTCCACCTAGAGTCTTTGACAGCTTCAGTATGACGTGTTAATCTTCGGGTACAGGCCCCGCCTTTGTGTGTGTCCCAAACACTGACCACGTGATCCATTGATGCAGACAACAACAAGTTACTCTCAGCTGGATTCTATCTGACACAGTTGACCCCCTGCGAATGTCCTTCAAGATTTAACTGCAGCTGTTTAGGTGGTCTGCACACAAGATCTGCAGTCTTTCTGCTTGAAATTTCAGTTTTTTGCTCAGAATTAAGTGTAACCCCTTTCAATGAACCATCACAAGCATTCTTTTCTAACTGATGATTTCTTGAAAGCATTGAAGCCGAGGTTGCAGCATTTGTTTGAGTCAATTTCTCTCTTTCTCTTTTCGACACGTAAGGTTTAACACTCGCCCCCGAAATGGTCACATTTGTATTCGTTCTTCGTGCCACTGGTCCGACGAAAGATGGAGTATTCTTGTTGTGGTTAGCCTGGTTAACAACTTGGTCAACTTGCCACTCGAAGCGATCCGAGTGATTCGATACACTAGTACTGCAAGTCGTAATTTGTTTTGATTCAGAGACGTTCCTTCCAAGTATTCCACTAGCATTTGAAGGTTTCAGAGAAGGTTTAGTAAGCATTTTACCTTCTGGCTGTCCGATGTTACTTGCTTCTCGAACACTGTTTCTCAGATCATTTTCTGCTGACTTTCGTTTCTTGCTTTTCGGTGACTCGTCGCTTTCATCGGAAGACGAACTGCTATCGTAAGCACATAAACTCTCCATACCTCGCTAAGATCTTGTGGTGATGTGAAGCGATTTATTGGTGAACAATGCGGCGCGCAGAACAATCATCATGCCTCACTGGCCGGCCGCCATTTTGGCATAATTTGTTCCCAGGGTCTCTCGAGATCTCTTAGGACTACCAACATAACACGACATAACGACAAGGTCACGCAAATGCAAAAAAAAAATCCTCACGTTGATGTTTTATGTCACCAGTGTGAACAAAACGACATAACGACATAGTTGAAACATAATAACATAAGGAAAGAACTTAACTTTTCTTTTTGTCGCAGTATGTCCATGTGGTTATGTCCCTAGTGTGAACCAGGCCTTAGACCAGCCCCTGAACTCTTCCTTCCGTGCACTGTGTATTGAACTCCTCGTTGATCTGAACCCCAGGCGCTAGTTATCCCGGACTCTCTCTTCTTGCGCTTGGATTCAATTGCCACGCGGGGGGGGGGGGGGGGGGGGGGTTCAGGGGCTGAACTAGAGATCTCTTGATTCAAGATGGCGGAAGCACCCGTAAGCTAAACCGGAAGTAAGCTTTTGGCGAGACTAAAAACAATGAAACAAGGTAGTAAAGAAATTATTCAACATGACACGAGCGTGGGACAAAGAAAAAATCTGAGTCCCCGACGGGAATCGAACCCATGGCCTCCCAGATACCGGTTGGGCGCTCTAACCAACTGAGCTACGAGAGACTAAAGTCGAAAGTGAGGCGTGACAATTCGTAAAACGCGATTTCCCGCTTTGAAAATTGACTTTTTGACCTTGACTTTTCAAATATAATTGAAAATTGAATTTCTACATCGACTTTTGATTTTTGATTTGGACTTTTCACTTTGAAGATCGACTTTTGATTTTGACTTTACACTTTCGATAGTCACTCTCGGCCACGGTATTCAGGAGCAGAACGAAAAGTCCAGTCCCGAGTTCTGTTTTACCTTTTTTTCTTTATTTAGCTGTAAATTTAGTTCACATTGCTGTTTGGTTATTTTGTCACTATTTCTCCTGATCGAGTGTTCGAGAATGCGTTCTTGAATACGAGTGCTTTTGTTTTCTGAAACAAAAGCTGTTCTAGCTGAGGGAAACTCCTGCCCTTAGGGCATGTTGGCAGTTTTTTTTTCATAGTTGCTGCTCAATCATTAAAGCCTGGTTCTGATATGATCGTCCCGATCGTCTCTGTCGCTTCTGTCGCTTCAAAAAGTTTGCTTGCTCCAATCACCTCAGACTTTGCAAACGACAGAAGCGACAGAGACGATCGGGGCGATCATATGAGAACCAGCCTTAAGGCATCTGAGTATACAAGTTCGCAGGTGGTCTCGTCATTAACGTGACTGATACCTTGCATGTTTGAGTAGAGCCGATTTAAAAAATTACAGAAACATGGTCGATTATAAAGGCTGATCGAAACAAATCTCATCCATATATAAAAACTGAGCTCATGTCTTTATTCTAGAGAGCAGTAAACTACAATCGATAGACCTCGACGTTTAGTCGTTCCATGTCATTAACTCTGCGCTCAGATAAAGCAAATTTAAATTACAATAAGAAAACAACACTGACCGTGAAATAATTCACATTAATTCCCTCTAAAATATAGTATATAGTAAACAGTTTCTCAGTACAAAGCCGGTACAATTTTCTGTGTATTCCATGCCCCTCGGCTATTTGTAGTGCTGAACTCCTGAAAGTCTTGCCTCATGCCAGTATTTAATCCTCGAAAAAGCACAATTCGCATAGGAAACCCCTGTTTATCCTACGGAAATATGAAAGAAAAGCTTCAGAATCCAGCTGCCTTACTTTTCTTATAGCAGTGCTTTTAGATTTTTCTATCTCAAAAGTATTACTCAACTATTTAAAATTATTGAAAAGTATATATGAATGACCGCTGCCATTCGGAATTTTACGGCCCCCTTATAAACTAAACAACATAGGAGAAGTCAGAAAAAAAAAACAAGAGTTGAGCTTATTTCAACTGTACGCCTCTGTAAGCTTCTGTAAAGCTAAGTAAAGGTGCATAATTTGGTTCTTTACGGTAGTTTTACGGCGACTCAACGGAGCAGTTAGTTCCATGTCGTGCTTTGGTTTGATAATAAAAAGTGGTCTCAAATTAAAAATAAAAGAATATTAGAAAGAAAATTAGAAGAAAAACAATATACACCTACTTTTAGCTCTAAAAATGTTAATAACCTTGGCGTTCGTCGTGTTCTCTGGGAATCTGGCGACTGCGCTGTACGCTGTGATTTTGATTCTCCTCGTCAGTTCTACTCAAGCTTAGCCCCCTGGCTGCCACAGGCTGTTTTGGTTGATTCTCCTCCACTCGTGGCTCCCGATTCATTACAATCGTGCAGTAGATTTTGATCAAGTAGCACAGGGCCACAAACAGTAAAACAACACACGCTAGGTTGGAAAATTCTTGAATGAGAGCCATGAAACGACTACTTCAGGTAAGATCTGAAAAATGTTGTTGTCACTAGTGCGAGTATGTCTAAATGACGACCGTAGGTCGGCACAGCCCACAGTTATCTAACCGTAACATATGCATCAGACAATGGTTTCAGCTAATTTACTATTCACGTAACACGCACGGCAGAACAAAAACTCGCGGTAGGGATCGGTAAGCTTCTAAGATGTTCGGCTGTCTCCGGCTGGCGTTTCAGATCAGGTTCATCGTGACAAAAGTCACAGCATGAGACGTGCGTTGCCGAGAAGAAATAACAACTGCACGCGGCTCATCCAGGTGAAGCCGCACTGCAAAACACCCTTGATCGAACTGAGATCAAGTTCATTTTCTGTCACAAAAATAAGGATTTTTAAACAACATTTAGGTTCCATGCTTTGAAGATTGTTTGAAAACATTTCCATGTGAAGAACTGTGACTGGTTATGGGTCTTTGTCGTGGAACAATAAAAGGCAATAAATCAGTATTCAAGTAGGTACCCCTTAGGCCATGTTGTAGAAGTTTCATTCCTATGTCGAAACAGCGGAAGTTCGAATTCAAAACAAATACATTGACCAACAATTAAGAAGACGAAAGCCATATTGATAACGAATTCCCGTGGTGTTTTCAAGAAGCCCCATTCTTTCACAGTTCGATCATAGACTGCTCAGAGAACTGAAAGTCACTTAACATTATTACTTGTAACGGGAAACTCGAAAACATTGAAAACACGTTTCATTATCAAAAATATCATATCTACTGCACCTGTTAATTTCCTTCATCACCGTTAAACAACTAAACAATTAGAAAGTCATCCATAACTAATGATAACTGTTTATTTTCACACCATTCAAGTTTTATCTTATTCAAATTGACCAAACTGGACACGAAATATGAACAATATAGTCTAACTGGAACATAAAATTAAAGAAGATCTTAAAATTACAAATCAAAATATATATATAAAAAAAATATGTGCAAATGTTTGATTTTCGAATATCCAGAAACTCCATTTTTGCAAAACATTATTTTAAAAATGTTACACGTTGACCACTTGGATTTTTAAATTCTACAGATTTATTCAGACAGTTCATCTAGCATGTCTAAGACCCTACGTTCATATTTCATCAAGCCTAATATCTCCTAAGTAACTTCGGCTTCGTGAATTATTATTTACCGGTTACCTTCTAGTGCTCGAGGCGCTTTCAAAGCCTAGCTGGAAACAATGCTGCTAATTAAAGGACAAGGCAGTTAGTTTTTCACGTAAAAACCTCTCCTCGGTACTCCGGGCAGCTTTTACTGAACTACACACACTTCATATGAGTATTAAATAATAAAAAAGGTATTTCTTTTCAAGATAAGTATATCTTATTTTATCTTAATGGGCACACACTGCTCCCACGAGCCGGCCCAGATTGCTCCAGAAACCTACGATTTAGTGAGACATAACGACTGAACGAGTTCCTAAGTGAAGCAAAAAATCTCCTAAGTAACCAGCGCGACGGTTACTTTGGTGTATCGGTATGAAGGTGTATCAGTATGAAGGTGTATCGGTATGTAACCTATATTAACAGCATTTAAAAGCTAAGAATCAAGCTATTGAATTTTCCTTCATCAGAAAACGATTTCGCCTGAAATTAAATAATGGCGAAATATCTCTGTGTTATTTGTGTGGACAGAGAAATACTCTGAAAGCGTTTTCAATGACGTCACGTTAAGTACATGGTGAAAGTCGAGATCTGAATAAGTTGCATGTGACAACCATTTTCAAAATTTCGTTAGCTTTTAGTGTTCGTGTGTCGCCAGAAATCACATTTGAAAAATCTGTTATTAGCAAACCTGATAGCAAACAATGTTTTGAAACTGTGGCCCTCGAGGCTACGACACACATACAGACACTGAAAAACAGTCAACCTCGAAAACTAGTCACGCAGTGGTGCGGAAATGCTTAAATTTAATCAAAGGCAGTTTTGTTAGTTGTGTTATAAAGGCGTTTTTATTTACAGAAACATGGTCGATTATAAAAACGTCACATGTAAGCTACACATGTAAGCTACACATGTAAGCTACACGTGTAGGCTACACGTGTAAATAGACGTGCGAATAACCAATCGCGAAAGAGATTTAAGTAAAAGGGGTTTCTCCTTCTCGGCCGGGTCAAACGAAGGTCGTTAGGTTTGAAGACCGGTTCTTTGCTTGGATAAACTCGGACTGCTTTGAAAAAATGCTTTTGTTTCTTTGTTTCCTAGCTTAGTGACAGTCAACTGGCTACTAAAACAAAACAAAAATGGAGTCGAAACGATCCTGTACAATAAACGCGCATCTAAAACTCATGCTGTTACCTCTCTGAGCTAGCCAATGTGTTTTAAATAAATCAAAGATACAAAAGCAAGTGTCGATCATCATTTTTCGAACCTACAAGGCCGACAGAATTCAGAAACTATGTAAAAAATTTCAGAAAATATGTAAAAAGAAGCCAAATACAAACAAAGCCCGATCAGTGCCCGACACGCATTCTGACTTTAAGTTGACATCAATCGCTGCTATTTATCTCTGACTATTTATCTCCAGGTGTTCAATGTACAATGACGAAATCCAAAGCTCGACTCGCATTCTGACTGATCTCTTCTGGTAGAGCACAGGCAGACTACCCTATTTGTTTGCAGTCATTAGCATCACTTCGAAAAGTCAAAAGTCAAAAGGAATATTTACATTCATAGCATATAGCACTCAAGAAGTGCTCTCGTTGCTTCCTTGCGTGCTTTATAACAGAACAATGCACGACCAAGGCTTTTTTATTCGTGAAATATGGATGACAAACCGCCTACGCTTCCTCTTTCGGGAGCAGAACGAAAAGTCGATGTTAGAATGCCGAGTTTGTTTTTTGTTATGTTTTTTAAACTTCCGATTTCCCTTGAAGGTTCGAGTTATCGGGGTTCAACTGTATTGTATTTTTTCTTTAACGGTTAGGTGCTAAGGTAAGTGGAGACAGGTGGGAAAGTTGGAGGATAGCACGTCCGGACATCGCAACTCGTTTTTAAAAACTTGATTCGTTCGATAAAGCTGAAAAAGTTAGATTTAGAACCTACACAAGGCATTATTGCTAAAGGGTCTTCCGTGTATCAAAATGAAAAAAATGAAAAAAGAAAATGAGAAGAAAACTAACTATAGTTAATAACCTTGGCGTTCGTCGGGTTCTCTGGGAATCTGGCGATTGCGCTGTACGCTGTGATTTTGATTCTCCTCGTCAGTTCTGCGCACACTACGCGTACGCCTCCTGGCTGCTTCAGGCTGATTCTCTTCCACTCGAGCCGGCTTCCGATTCATTACAGTAAGGTAGTAGATTTTGACCACAAAGCACAGGGCCGCAAACTGAAATACAACACACGCTACGTTCAAAAATTCTTGAATGGGAGACATAGTTGCGGAATGCGTACTTCAGAATGAGTGTCAGCTAGCGAGTAAGCATTATTTTTTATCGTTGTCTGAAGTTAAACATCCGGCATTAAAAATTCAACCATGCAAGCAGCACCTAAACAATGGCAGTCAGACTTAGAGGGGCTTTCTCTGATTTTAACCCCCGTGTTCAAGCACGCTGCAAGGTGACATATATTCTGTCCAAAAGCACAAAGCTCACAAAGCCGATTAGATAAGTTAGATATTTGTAAGCCATCCGGGTAGCAGACCTCTTGACCTTGTGATATAAAATGAAAAATGCCTCTCGTTTAATTTGGAACAATTGTATTTTTCCCGGGGTATCCAATCGAACGTTCGGTAATCGAACTCAATCGAACACCAATCGTTCGATTGGGTTCGGTAATCGAACATAATCGAGCTCACAATAAAATTTGGTCAATCGAACTCAATCGAACTTTCGATGACCGAACAACCAACAAACGAACTCAATCGAACGTTCGAATACCGAACTCCTGTTTGTTCCCCTAATCCTTTTTTGGCGATTCGCCATACCTCGGGATAGGATGATTGTCTGCACAATAGCCACGGGCACATCAGTCTGCCACGAAGTTGGTAGACATTTTGCCAAATGTGTTTCTTCACATATTGAACACAACTGCCTGTGTTGCAGTGAATGAAATGGTGCAACTTCTGTTTGAGTGTAACGGTGAAAAGCAGGGCAGAAACCATATCCTTCCTTCTAATATAGAAATGTAAACAATAGTGCATTTCAGTGATTTTACCGTCGTTTTGTTCTTTTTTACCAAATATATTTTACTAAACATTGACATTCAGTTCGTTATTTGGACGTTTTTATATTCCATTCAATAAAAGTTGATTTTGATTAGTCCTGCGTGATTTACTTATCAAGAGAAAGATCTCAAACAAAATCCAACCCGATTGAGTTCGATTGTGTTCGATTATGTTCGATTGGTTCGATTGGTTCGAAAGTCGAACTCACAGCAAAATAGATGTTCGATTATGTTCGATTACCGGACCCGATCGAACGATCGGCGTTCGATTGGGTTCGATTGATTTTTGGTTCGATTTTGTTCGATTGGATACCCCGGGATTTTTGCAGCAGTTGTATCAACATGCCTCGAACCAGTAACAGCTCTGAAGGGAGTGACTTATAACCACAGATTACAGTACTGGCGATTACAGACGTGCTAGTTAACGTGTACATGTCTTCTCGGGTTTGTTTCCCAAACGTCTAAACAATACGAAAAACCATTCAAATGAATAACTATAACGAATGCACGTGCAGTATTATTTAGTGCAGCAAGCGCAGCAGGGAGCACATGAGGCTCTCCGTGTTCAGCAGTCGACTCAAGACGGACCCCGGGGGGGGGGGGTACTCCCTATAATGGCCTATACGGGGAGGCTCCGCCCGAAAGGGGTACCTTTTTCAGGCTTCAGGTATATAAAAGGGTAGGGATTTCACGAGGTTAAGTATACGGAAGGGTATGGAAATCTGTCATTTGGCTATTTAAAATTTCGAACGGACGCAATTTACGGTTGTATTATTTTAATTTATTAAGCGCTACATAAAAATGACAAGAAAACGTCCTATTTCAAGTCCACGCCATGTCTCTCAGGTATATGAAAGGGGTACCTTTTTTCAGTTAAAAGTATACGAAAGGGGTACAATTTCTGTGAAAAATGGTATATAAAAGGGTAAGGGGTAAGAACTTGGGGCGGAGCCTCCCCGTATAAAACTTTTTTGAGTAGAGCCCCCGGGAGACGGACTCAAAAGACGACTGGGGACGCATGAAATCCCATACACAATGCGGGATAATGACATCCTTTACTCCTCCATTGGTGTGTAATGACGTTCTATTGAATTTCATCAAAACACATCAAAGCTAAACAATTTTCAGCGGGACACCTGACAAATTCTAAACATGTCTAGAATTAATAGTTTCTAAAACCATCGGTCCATGAAACTCTTTACTCCTACGTTAGTTTGTAATGACATTCTACTGAAGTACAATCAAAGCTCTCTTAACGGACACTCTCGTAAGCGGACAGTTCTACTTACGGCCGCCTTGTTAGAAACCCCGTTTTTACTCCCATACAAACTCTGTATTTTACATTCTCGTAAGCGGACATTCCCGTAAGCGGCCGCGGACACTTTCCAAGATTACGACTTAAACTTTTTCTTTGTTTTTAAGCTCCCAGAAGCGGACACCGCAAAGAAAATCATATAAAAACCTCTGTACTTCACATCGCCGTTCGTCACTGTAATTACAGTCTAGTACCATATTTCAGTGTTTGTTTTGTCGTCATCCACGTCCGGTTACATTTCGAAACACCACTAACATGCATATTACCATTATGTTAGCTGGGCAAGCTCCCGTAAGCTGCTATCTATCCCCTACACCTCTAGTGGCCGCTTACAAGAACCATTCTCGTAAGCGGCCAGCTCCAGTTGCGGACACTTTTTTCGCGTCCCGAGGGTGTCCGCTTACGAGAGCTTCGACTGTAGTAGTATAATTTCATCAACACACCTAAAGTATAAACATTTCTATAACCAGTTTCTAAAATCAACGGATAAAATCCCATGTACACAATGACATTCTTTACTTCTACATTAGTAGTCTTTAGTAAGTAGGTAATGATGTTCTATTGAATGAGGATCATTTCATCAAAATACATCAAAAGCTACATGAAAATTCATCAAGACACGTGCACCTGATTAAGTATAAACATGTCAAACCACAGTTTCTAAAATCATCGGATGAAATCCCATACACAATGACATTTTTCTGTTTTTTTACTCCAACGTGAGCGAGTTGTAATGAAGTTCTACTGAATAAGTATAATTACATCAAAATATATCAAAAGCTACACGAAACTTTATCAGGACACCTGATAAAGTATAAACATGTTTATTACCAGTTTCTAAACCATCGGATGAAACCGTAGATACAATAACAATCTTTACTCCTACCTTAGTTTGCAATGACGTTCTATTGAATACATGATCATAATTACATCAAAACACATGCATATATAAAAACTGTGCTCACTTCTTTATTCTAGAGAGCAGTTAACTACAATCTATAGACCTTGACGTTTAGTCGTTCCATGTCATTAATTCTGCTGCTCAGATAAAGCAAATCTAAAATTACGATACGAAAACAACAACTGTGAAATAATTCGCATCAATTCACTCTAAAATGTAGTATATAAACAGTTTCTCAGTACACAAGACAGTACAATTTGCTGTGAATTCCATTCCACTCGACTATTTATAAAGCTGAACTCCTGGAACTCCTGCAACTTGTCTTGCCTCATGCCACTATATCCCCCTGTCCTTGAAAAATAAAGCTTTCAGCACAATTTGCGTAGGAAACCTTTATGTAAGTCCTACAGGAAAATATGATAGAAAGCTTCAGAATCCAGCTACTTCACTTTTGCTTCTAGATTTCCGATCTTATACAACATAACTTTTAAAAATTATTGAAAAATCGGATACGAATCACCGCTTTCTACCAAGAATTGCACACTGAAACTGAAGGGCATAAAAGAACACAGAAAAGTCATAACAAAATTGAAGTTTGATAATTAAAAACGGTCTTAAATGTTTAAAACTGAAAAAAAAAAAAAGAAAATTAGAAGAAAACGATACACACTTACTTTAATTAATAACCTTGGCGTTCGTCGTGTTCTCTGGGAATCTGGCGATTGCGCTGGACGCTGTTATTTTGATTCTCGTCAGCTCTGCTCACACGACGCCTACTGGAAGCTGCTACAGGCTGCTGTGGCTGATTCTCCTCCACTCGTGGCTCCCGATTCATTATGCAGTAGATTTTGATCAAGAAGAACAGGGCCACAAACAGTAAAACAACACACGCTAGGTTGAAAAATTCTTGAATGAGAGCCATGATGGTTTTGAAATGACTCAGTTTCAGGTGAGATCAGTAAAAATGATGTTGTCAAGTACGAGTATTACTAAATGAAGACCGTAGGTCGGCACGGCCCACAGTCATCTAACTGTAACATATGCATCGGTGGTTTCAACTAATTTACATTCACATAACTACGCACGCGCGGCCGGCATGCAAAACAAAAACTCGCGGTAGGGATCGGTTGGCCTTTTACTGAACGTCCCAGATGTTATCCTGGGTACCAGAGGATTTTTTCTCGCGCGCGGTGGACCCAGATGTCCTATCCGGCTGGAAAATCAGGTCGTGAGGAAATTCACAGCATGATGCCACGCCGAGAAGAAAGAACAACTGCAAGCGGCTCTAGGTTTCATAATTGAAGATTGTTTGAAAAAATTTCCATTCGAAGTATCAGGTGAGTGGTGTGAATCTTTGTCGTGAAACAATGAAAGGTTGATTTTTACACCAACAATAGAGAAGAATTTGGAATTTATTCAGCTATACGCTGACTATACATTTTTACTCAAGTATAAAGGTAGATGATAAAGAGACTTCTTTACACCAACTTTAAATCACATTTACACACGGTAGCTTTAATAGGCATTCGTCGGTCAAGGTTGACCATGGGTAGCATCCTGGTTGTCTGCTTGGCTTGAGCACCAGCGTCTGTGGCTGCAGAGGCCGATGCAGGAGTGACAGTCTTTATTACCGAGGCTGCATCTGTGCTCTGTCTCTGGTCTGTCAAGGCTATCGCTTTGTTTTCTGCGGACCCTTCTCTCTGTGGCACCACCTTTAACAACATCTAATTGATGGTGTAAAGAAGTGTAAATCCCAATTTTCATGCCGTGCACTCGCCGATCGCAACACATGATCAAGGTATATCAGCCATTTTCCACTCTTATCATAGCGTTTCTGACAAGATAAGTTTAATTTGCACTGTACTGTATACTAAAGTGCTGAAAAATCAGTGAAATATCAATTGTTAACCGACCCCGACAATTCGAAACTCCGCTAGCTAGAACTGTTTTTCCTTTTTCCTTCAGAGTTCGAGTTAGCGGGGTTCTACTGTAATATTTTTCGCAGTTAATTCAGTTCAGTTCATCTGTTTGGTTATTTTGTCACTGTTACTCCGGATGGAGTGTTCGAGAATGCGTTCCAAAAGTTAACGTAATTGAACAAAGAAAGTAAGAAGTTTTTCCGGACTTTCGGCGAGTCATTAGCCTCCTACGCAGACACTATTTGTTCGGCGAGTACAAAGAGCGTCTGCGTTGAAGGCTAACGAGGCATGCGAGAATAGTGACTTCTGAAACAAAACTGAACTGTTTTATGTGTAAACAATAGAAAGTTTTTCTTTTATTGTTGAGGGATAACAATGGATAAGGAATGGTCGGAAGCATTTTGTTCTCTTCATCACTCAAATGGCTTTTCACGGTCCCTTGTGATATATCGTGGAAAATGAAATCATATGATCTACGAACGCACAAATACAAACTTGAGAACGACAGCAGATCGAAATAACATAAATATGGGCCTCTGTGTTTTGTAACGCTGAAGCGAGCTCTCGCCCTTGGAGCGTGAAGTTTGCTTCTTTTTGTTTTCACGGACAGCTGCTTGAGCATTTGCTTCAGTCCAGTGCTTTTAATGAAAACAAGTTTGCGCATTGCATTGTTCGATCGCAGGTGGTTTCACCGTTGCCAAAAGAAGTAAAAGATGACCCACTATACACGATTGAGTAGTAAGTGCGGAAATATTTTAATTATTTACAGAATTAACATGGTCGATTAAAACAGTACAGGTGATTGAAGCAAATCGCTTAAAGTCCACTTCTTCATTTCTAGAGAGCAGTTTACTTCAATCGAGTGACATTGACTCGACATTGACGTTTAGTCACTCTATGTCATCGGCTCTGTTGCTCAGATATACCTTATTCTCACTAAATTTGGCGATTTTCGCGAAATATACTGAGGACACGCGAAGTTTTAAATCGCGAAATTTACTATCGTACTGATAATATAAAAAAATAATGAAACTCGATGTGTTTTATCATAGTTAATCATAGTTATTCTAACATGTCTGAGCTTCATGTTTAGGAGTTTTTTGTTTAATTTTGTCCATTAGTTATCTCCCACTCTATCAGTCGCACTGTTCGAACTGTTCTCTGCCGCCAAGTTCCTCAAAATCTCGCTCTTGCAGTCGAAGATGAACCTATAAGGGATTTAGACTGTTGAATAACTTATGTTTTGTTATGTGTATATTGTTTTGTTTGCTGTTTTTACGATGACTTTCATATTAATTATGTTGTTACAGTTCCGAGGTCAAAGCTTCATATTGAAGAATAGATAAAAATCGCGAAATTTAATACACTCCGATTGTACCTTCCCCTCAAAATCGCGAACTGAAATTAATAAGTACTCGCTAAATATGGCTCTTGATTTTTCGCGAAATTAAGTACTCGTGAAATTTAGTGAGAATAAGGTAGCAAATTTAAAACACAATAAGAAAATAACAACCATGAAATCCAAAATACAATAATTCACATTAATTCGCACTAAAATATACTTTCTACAGTTTCTCAGTACAATTTGCTGTGTATTCCATGCCGCTCTGCTATTTATAGCCGGTGCTGAATTCCTGCAACATGTCTTGCCTCAAGCCAGTATACTTTCCTTTGCCCTCGAATAATAAGGTCTTCAGCAAAATACGGGTAGAAAACCTCTTTGTCTGCCCTACAGGAAAATGCGATAGAGAAGCTTTAGAATCCAGCTGCTTTATTTTTCTGATCGCAGTCCTTCTAGATTTTCGACCACAAAAAAGTATTGAAAAAGGGTTACAAATGACCGCTCACTTCACACGCCGGAATTGCACTGAACAACATAAAAGATAACAGTAAAATCAAAACAAGAGTGGAAATTAAGAATAAAAAGCAGTCTTCAGTGTATCAAAATGAAAAAAGAAAATGAGAAGAAAACTTACTTTAGTTAATAACCTGAGCGTTCGTCGTGTTCTCTTGGAATCTGACGATTGCGCTGGACGCTGTGATTTTTATTCTCCTCGTCAGTTCTGCTCACACTACGCCTCCTGGCTGCTACAGGTTGCCGTGGCTGATTCTCTTCAACTCGAGCCGGATCCCGATTCGTTACCGTTAGGTAGTAGATTACAAAGCAGAGGGCCGCAAACTGAAATACAACACACGCTGCGTTCAAAAATTCTTGAATGGGAGACATAGTTACGGAATGCGCCGTACTTCAGAATGAGTGAAATAGCTAGCAAGTGAAAGTATGACTCTCTCTGAATTTAATCATCCAGCCATAAAAAATCGTAATCCAACCATGCAAGCGCCTAACCAATGGCAGTCAAACATAAAGAGGGGCTTTCCCTGATTTTAACCACTCATGTGCAAGCACGCTGCACGGTCCCATATATTCCGTCCAAAAACACACACACACACACAAGCTGACAAAGCCAATTATGTGAGTTAGATATTGTAAGCCTTCCAGGTAGCACACCTCTTGACCTTGCGATATAAAATGGAAAAATACCTCTCGTTTAATTTGCAGCAATTGTATTTTTGCGGCAGTTGTATCAACATGCCTCGAGCAAGTAACAGTTCTTCTGAGTGACTTTTAACCACAGATCACTGGCGATTACAGACGAGCTAGTTAGTGCGACCATATCTTCTCGTTTTTTCCCCAAACGCCTGAACAAATCGAAAAAAACATTCAAATGAATAACTATAACGAATGCGCGTGCGATAACAGCAGCAGGAAGCCGAAGAACATTAAATATCACAGTCAAGGCACTTGAGTATCGCATGAGATCCCATACACAATTGCGGGACAATACACTGTGACAATGACATTCTTTACTCCTACGTTGGTTTGTAATAAAGTTCCATCAAAACACATCAAAAGCTAAACGATTTTCATCAGGACATCTGACAAATTCTAAACATGTCTATAATTAGTTTCTAAAACCATCGTTTCATGCCATTCTTTCAGTACTTCAACGACGAACGTTAGTTTGTGCTGACGTTCAATTGAAAAAGTATAATTTCATCAAAAGCTACATGAAACTTTATCAACACACCTGATAAAGTATAAGCACGTCAAACTAGGTTCTAAAATCATCGGATGAAATCCCAAACACAATGACATTCTTTACTCCAACGTGAGTTTATAATGGCGTTCTATTGAATAAGTATAATTTCATCAAAACACATCAAAAGCTACATGAAACTTTATCCAGACTCCTAATAAAGTATAAACATGTCAAACCAGTTTCTAAAATCATCGGATGAAATCGTAGACACAATAACAATCTTTACTCCTACGTTAGTTTGTCAGTAATGACGTTTTATTGAATAAGTTGTAATAAACGTCACACAGGAAGATATAGACAGTTCCTGAAGTCGTTTTTACTGTTTTAATCGCGTAGCCGAGTAACAAACAACAACATACACCGAAGTCAAATCGTTCTCTCTACCACGTGCTTTTAGTCCGATCCTTACACTATGTATAATGCACAAAGTGTCCCATTACACTATCCCCTCTACTAAAAAGAAGGAATCTCCAGATTCACGATCATTCCGTGTACTAAAACGTGTACTAAAACAAAATAAAGTCAATCCGTTAACTTAATCTCTTAAGAAAGTTCTGAAACAGTTTGAGTACTCTCAATGTTCTCGCAATGTTCTAGCTTTCTTCAGCAATTTTGGTTTCAGTTTCTTTATCCGCTCCTTGTCCTGCCTCTGCTTGTCTTCCAACATCTTCAAGCGGTCCGTAATCTGCTGTAAACTATTCAGAATCCATTCTCCATAACGGTCTGGGGGTCTTCTTATGCGTGCTGGTCTTTGGCTCTGGCCAATTAACTGTTCTTCTTCGACCTCGTCTTCATCTTCTCTGCTCTCTCCCCCATTCCTGTAACAACCTTGAGCATTCTCTGACTGTTCACCTCCCTCAGCCGCTGGTATTTCTACTACATGGTCACTTCTAGCACCCTGTTCAATTTCCCTGCCTGAAGCAGAATCAGCAAGGAAGGACGGGTCCCCGCTAGTGCTCTCGCGGTCACTTCCAGCACCCTGTCCAATTTCTCTGTCTGAAGCAGAATCAGCAGTAGGACGGGTTCCCACTTGCGCTCTCGTCTGGCATATCAACAACCTGGTTGTACCCTTCACTTCTAGCCGCGGCTCAAACAACCTCTTCCTCAGTTCCACTGGTTACGGTATCAGGTTCCATTGATACCACTCTCTCCAATGTTGTCTGTACCTGTTCACCAGCTCCGCTGCCTCCTTGTTGTGCATCCACTGCTTCCCTGGCACCCGTTTCCTCCCCACTTCCTTCCTGCCTTCTCTGATACAACCGCAAGTTGTTGAAATGGACTACTTGAGACTTCCTGGAATGTCCCCTGACCTTCTTCACACGGTACGTTACATCAGTGACCCGTTCCACTATCTCATATGGTCCCTCCCACAGTCGATGGAACTTGCTAGTTTCACCCTGCTTCAGCTGTGGGTCGTAGCGCAACACCAAATCACCAGCTTGAAACACCATGTGTCTCACTCCCTTGTCGTACGCATCCTTCTGACGACGTTGAGCTACTTTGAGATTTTGCCTCACATCTCGGTATGCAGTTTCTAGGCTTCCTTGAAGGTCCGCAACAAATTCAGAGTAACTGCTTTCATTACCCATGGGCCCACTGCCCATCATTACATCCAGAGGTATCCTCATCTCCCTCCCAAACATTAGCTCAAAAGGTGTATGTTCCGTGGAGGAGTGGACACTACTTCGGAAGGCCATCATGCAGTAATCTAGCTGTTCATCCCAGCCCTGCGGATCACCTTCAACTCTGGCTTTCAGCATGCTTTTAAGTGTCTTATGCATATTCTCAACTTGTCCATTGCCCTCTGGATGATACGCAGTTGTCCGAGTCTTGTTGATGTTCAGCAAATGGCACATTTCTTCAAACACCTGGGACTCAAAGTTTCTTCCCTGATCGCTGTGTATGCTGTCTGGCACACCATACCGACAAATCCAGTTCTTTACCAGCACCCTTGCACAAGTTGTGGCGCGTTGATTAGAAATGGCATACGCTTCAGCCCACTTTGTAAAACTATACTGCACAGTCAGAATGTAGCGATTTCCCCTTCGAGACCTTGGTAAGGGGCCAACTATGTCAATATGGATTCTCTGCATAGGGTTTCCAGATGGTATCGAATGCAGGGGTGCCTTTGGGTAAGGCCTGGACTTACACTTGGCACATGTAACGCAACTGCTACAATACCGATGGACTTCTCCAAAACCTGGTTTTCATCTTCTTCAGGGTCTTCATTCTTCCTAAGTGGGCACCTGCTAGACCATCATGAACTTCTCTGAGCGATTCTTTAACAAGTTCGTGAGGTAAGACCATCCTGCTTTTGGCTGACGGAGTTCTTTCGGATGACCGCAGATAAAGTACTCCTTCTCGTAGCTCCAATAGTTCCCATTGCGCCCAGATTTCTCTTGTTGCTCGACTCAAGGGTCGGAGTTCCTCATCGGTTGGTTTCTTCCATTCCTGCAATAATCGATCTACAACTGGGCCAATATCAGGGTCCTCACTTTGAGCTCGCGCCACATTCTTGGATGACCGCAGATCCTTTTCATTGTCCTCGTGATCACAAGGCAGCCTGCTGGTGACTGTTGCTACCTCTGACTTTGTCGGTGGAACACATGAGGGACATTCTCCATGATTTCGCCTAGGCCGTCGAGACAAGCTGTCTGCATTACTGTGTTGCTTTCCTGGCCGGTGTTGTACCTCATAGTCGTACTCTTGGAGGCGTTCAAGCCAGCGAGCCACCTGCCCTTGAGGCTCCCTTGAGACGTCAACCATTTCAATGAGGAATGGTCAGTTCGTATACGGAACCTTCGCCCTAACAAATAGTATCGGAAGTAGTCAACATAGGTCACTAAAGCAAGCATTTCCAACCGAGTGGCACAATAATTCTTCTCATGTTCATTCAAGGAGCGACTACCATAAGCAATCACCCGCTCAGTCCCATCCTCCTGCTGCTGAGATAGAACTGCTCCAATTCCATGGTATTGGCTTGCATCAGTGTCAAGTATGAAAGATCCTGCCTCAGGACTGAAATCGGGATATGCTAGCACTGGCGCGCTTACCAGGCGGTCTTTCAGTTCCTCGAATGCTGACTGTTGTTCCTGTTGCCAAGTGAACGCCACATTCTTCCTACAGAGTTGATAAAGAGGCTCAGCGATGATGGAAAATCCAAGGATGAATTTCCTATAATAGCTAGCAAGACCAAGGAAGCTTTGAAGCTCTTTCACATTCACTGGCACTGGCCATGTTTTGACGGCTTTAACTTTCTCAGGGTCAGTCTTTATCCCATCGGAAGACACCACATGTCCCAGAAAGGCAACTTCCTTTCTGAGAAATCGACACTTAGTTGGCTTAAGTTTCAAACCAGCAGCCCTTTTACGATCGAACACCAACCGCAGACGGCGAATGTGTTCTTCAAAGGTAGGAGCCCAGATGATGATATCATCCAAATACACTAAACAGTGGGTCCAGGTGAGACCATTGAGTGCTAGATTCATTAATCTGGTAAAGCTAGCTGGTCCGTTTGTCAATCCGAATGGCATAACTGTCCACTGAAACTGTCCACGATGAGTTGAGAAAGCTGTTTTAGGCCTATCCTCTTCTTTCACCTGCATCTGCCAGTACCCCGAAGCCAAATCCAGACTAGAAAACCACTGAGCTCCACCCAAGGCCACCAACAAATCATCTGTCCGAGGCAGGGGTATGGCATCCTTCTTTGTAGACTGATTAAGTTTACGGAAGTCAATGCACATACGATATGTTCCGTCATGTTTCCTTGCAAGCACCACTGGACTGCTCCATGGACTTTGAGACGGTTCAACCCTGCCTGTAGCTAGCAGCTCATCTATTTGCTGATCAATAACTTCTCGCTGGTAGGGTGGTACCCGACGGGGAGGCTGTTTCACTGGTTTGCAATCACCGGTGTCGATGGAATGTTCTAAGAGGCCCGACTTTCCTAAATCAGAGCTGTCCTTCGCAAAGATGTCCGCGTATTCTGTTACTAGAGACAGAAATTGTCCTCGCTGGTCTTCTGACAGCCCTTCCAGGTTACCTTGTAAACTTGATTTCCACTTTTCTTCCTTCATTGGCTCCTCATCTTTCACTACTGGTCTGTCAATAACCGAACAAGATGGATGAGAGGCACTTGTAACATCTGGATCCATTTCCATGGGAACAACATGGCCATCCACACTACTAATAGGGTGGTATTCAGCAACAGGAAAATCTGACCGCAGTCTGATGGGTCTATCCGAGAAGTTAGCAACTCGAACTATGGTCAGTCCATCCCTGGGGATCACTAACGAACGAGCTATATTAATTTCTGATTTGCCCCTCAGTTCCTTTGACTCCTCTAAAATCCCAGGACTGCCAGTGTTACGATCATATCCATTCTCTAACTTGGCTTCAAATACTTGCTCAGTTCCGGGTTCTACTTGTATGTCATCACTCAGAAAAATTCTACAAACACTTGGTGTAACCTTGCTGTACCTGATTGGAATTTCGGTATGGCCAACTACAAAGGTTCCAGTGTCATAGTGAACTTGACAGCCAAAATGCTGGAAAAAGTCTGAGCCAAGTATGCAATCATGGGATAGGCCCCGTGCAATCATGACTGACCAGAAACAATCAATGTTTCCTACTCGAAATCTAACTTTTGTTTCTCCCAGAACCGTTAATTCATT
The DNA here is from genome assembly GCF_052425735.1 of Oculina patagonica. Lineage (NCBI taxonomy): Eukaryota > Metazoa > Cnidaria > Anthozoa > Scleractinia > Oculinidae > Oculina > Oculina patagonica. Next base: position 5,722,786 of record NC_135770.1, read on the forward strand.
TCCATTTGCAGTGGTCAGGGTCCCAGTCACTGGGTTGACTTTTGAGACATGTCCACTTTTTCTCCATGTTTCCTCATTCAAAACACTAACAGTTGCACCAGTGTCTAGCAATATACAAGTTACACTATGGTTGACAAGTCCTGAAATATAGATTCCAGAGTCTGATATGGCAGAAAGTACATTGTTACTTATAAAAGCAGGGTTGTTTACCTCATTGGCGACTTCTGGTGCTTGGGCCACCACTGTGGGCCTCACGGGGACTGCCTGGCCCTCGGCAGGCCCCGAGCTCTGTTTCCCCCTTCTTTGTATGGACAACTCCGAGCAAAATGGCCAGGTTCGCGGCAAGCAAAACACACCCCATCATTGCGGCGCCGTGCAGTCGAAGTCGATTCAGCTTTCCTTTCCAGCTCTTGAATTTTCACATTCATACCAAGGACTATCTCCTTAAGCTCACGAATCTCAGTCGAAATTTTGTCACCATCCGCTGAAGCACTCACCACATTCACCGACTTTTTTCTTTTCCACAGATGGCACGGCCTGGCAAGCTTTACGCGCGCTTTCCAACCGACGAACAACACGAACAGCCTCCACAAGCGACGCCGGTTGACTCATGAAAACTTTTTCTCGTAAATCATCACTGATTGCCACTCCTTGAATAAACTGATCTCTTGCCAGTTCCACCTTGAAGGAATAAGCTGCCTCTGGGTAGGCATTTTCCACTAGCTCCATTAAATGATCGGCGAATGCTTCGAAGTCCTCATTTGGCCTTTGACACCTAGCCCGTAACTGCAATTTATAATCTTCTTTCGTCTTGCCCGAATCAAACCTTTGGATCAGTTGTGCCGTGAATTCCTCGAAAGTTAACGATCCCGAAAGCTTGAGCAGCTCAACCGCTTTGTAGGCCGGTTGATCCAGTAGGGTGAGCAAATAAGCTCGACGATCTGAAGGCTTGATATGTACGAGATTTGCATACTGAAGAAACTGCGAAAGCCATGTTTTGAAATTTTGACCCACTGAATAAACACGCGGAGCTCGTACGTTCCTCCTAAATTCCGTTTCGCTAGAAACCACCGGCTAAACTTCAGAATACCCGGCCACAATTCCGTGACATTAAAGTTCTGCTCCCGCAGTCCCGCAGTCAATAAATATTTGCATATGGAAACAAAAGAGAAATACATAAGAAGCATGCTCCCGCAGTCCTGTAGTCCCGTAGTCATCCGCAAATAAAAAACTTACGCTAACGCATGAAAATACGCCATGAGCCGAAAACAAACACGCTACACATGAATATTCCTCGTTCTATAATCCATGAGCCGAAAACAAGCACGATACACATGAATATTCCTCGTTCCATAATCCATGTGCCGAAAACAAACATGCTACACATGAATATTCCTCGTTCTATAATCCATATGCCGAAAACAAACACGCTACACATGAATATTCCTCGTTCCATAATCCATGTGCCGAAAACAAACATGCTACACATGAATATTCCTCGTTCTATAATCCATATGCCGAAAACAAACACGCTACACATGAATATTCCTCGTTCTATAATCCATGAGCCGAAAACAAGCACGATACACATAAAAAACTTACGCTAACATGAACATATACCTCGTTCCATAATCCATGTGCCGAAAACAAACACGCTAAACATGAATATTCCTCGTTCTATAATCCATGTTACACATATAATCCACGACCAGTGCATGTTCGCAGTCACACAATTGTTGCTTACTTTGTATAAGCGTCACGTAAAGTTGAAAATGTCAATTCCGGAATCGCTTACAACCAATAAAAACAGCAAAGACTGACAAATGACACATATTAAAATTCACATTTTTTATTTACCTTAAAATCCTAACAAGCACTTCATAACATCCTAACAACGATTCACAAATTATCATTTTGCTAGTGCCCAATTTTGGGGTCTTAATTCGCTGCATAAATTTTCTTCACATCATTCAAAACTCAGAGACTCAAAGGACAGTACAGAATGCAATATGGCCAATCAATCGACAGCATGATAATAATTTTCCAGGGTAATTTCGCTTGAGAATAAGTCAAATGAGTTCACCTTTCAGTTCAGTATTGAAGCAGCAAACGTGATATTTGTGCTTTTCGTACAAAGGTTTGTAACATGATACCTTTGTTTTTCTCTTAGACTGCTATGATGCGTTTAAATCTAATTAAATTAACGCCACGGATTCTACAAGAATCATACCGCATTGTCCCCTTCAGCATTTAGAAAAAGACCTAAAAAATTACAAATTTTCAGAACAGTGCACGAGCAAAGCACAAACTATTAATTACAAAGCATAAAATGTCGAAATTGCGACTTTTCCCCCGAAATTGTCGCTAAAATTGCGGCTTTTTTCCCCGAAATTGTCGCTAAAGCATTTCGTGCACCAGATCATGCTCTCGCCACGGTCTGGTGAACACGTCACACGCTCACTCAAGCATGAAGCCGAGAAGCACGTAGTGTGAAGATTTCTTTCAAGAAATGTCGGAACCGTCACGAAAGCATGTTCAAACACTAAAGCGGCAGAGGTTTTACAAAATAAAACGGAGGTTAGTTCAACCGATGGAGAACAAATCAAAGGAAAGGAAGTGACGGATGTAACATGATATTGTTGTTTTTCTCGCAGATCGCTGTGATGCCTTTTAAGTCTAATTAAATTAACGCCACGGATTCTACAGGAATTCAACCGCATTGAAAAGCACACCACGTTGGGCTTTAATACAAAATTTCTAAACACGTCCCTGTTATTTTAATTTTCGATAGCTTGAATTTCAGTTTAATATTGAAACAGCAAACGAGATACTTTTGTTTTTGTCAAAAACATGTAACATACTTTTGTTTTTGTCGAAAACGGATGTAACATGATGATATGGTAACGTGATTTATTTTCTGCAAACAAGGCGACATTGATTATAACACAGATATTATCAATTAATTATGAGATGCTAGATCACCTTTTCTAAGAAAACAGCGTTGCCATATCAAGAATTATTTCACATGAACTGCTATGACGCCTTAGTGTCTAATTCAATTAATTTGTGGTTTTAACTTGGGACCACGGAGTCTACACGAATCCTTCTGCAGAAGAAAAACGCAATGTTCGTGATGTAGACTGATCTGCGCATGCGTTTAGCACAAAGTATTTTTTTTCCAGAAAGAATTGTACCACAAGGAGAGCATAGTGCTTTCTGAAACAAATATATACCTTGAGTTCTTCAATTGTAAGTATCGTAATGTACTCCCCGATTTACCAAGGGCACACGGTCAGGTGCTCTCCATCCCTTCCCCCCTTTATAGAAATAATTAATTAATTGATATTAATTAATTAATTGGTGATTAAAAGTTTACACCGCGTTAGCGGTTTAGTGGTTTAGGGGTTTAGCAAACGCCAACCCACCAAACCATCACAATAGTGCATTCTGCACTAAAAACCATGAACAAGTCCTCGCCTCTGTGAGTATATCGCCACATAAATTCAGCCAAATAAGTTGAAAACAAATGTTTCCGTACTCCGAATTTCGGAAGTCTGCACTTCGCATGCCTCCAATGTCCTTCTATTTTATTTTTGTGATCGCCTTCTTCATTTACAAATTCAATCGAGTGGTTCACTGTTCGATGTTCATACCCATGCTTGTCAAGATTGGTGTAAGCTTTCCAGCAATCGGACACGATAATTGTTCCTGGTGCGATCCACTTTTCAATTATCGGTAATAGCGTTCCTTCATCCCGTTTTTCGACTGTCACAAGAAAAGACTTCCTCACTGTCCTCTTCAATTCCGCCAAACACCCACTGACCTTCCACGTGATGCCCTCGATGGTACTTCCTTTTTCCAAATTTGCTCTCGTCAATCTGCATGAACTTGCCTTCTCCTCCAAGTTTTTCGCTGTTTTCAAACATAGTGATTTCACAAACTTCCCGACAAAAGCTGTCCCAGTCAACACCAGTACTTTCCGCGAGTCCCAATTCATGTTTAATTTGAGACTGGTCAAGATCTTGGCACCACCAGTACGTCAACTTCACAATCTCTTCCAACGTCATTTTGCTCTTCTCGAACCAGCTACCTTTCCTGATCGATATCTCTGCTTTGTGCCTTTCCCCTTTTACCTGCTTCCTGCATTCCCACTTGAATGAATCTGAACGATCAGCACATTTTGTCAAGGTCATCCCTTCCTCGCACTTTGGACACAATCGTTCCTTTGCTATCAGGCCTTCATCCATTAGCCAGTTAATAAACATCTCTTTATCCACCATTAGGCCTACTAGATCACCGTAACGCCACTTTTTGTGTTTGTTGTTGCGGCCGTAGCTTCCTGTTTGCGATATTCCTGTGTCAGGTAAGTATTTCTTTTTGTTTTCGACTGCGGGAGCACTAGTTTTATACACTTGTAATATTTCTTTCTTATCGACTGCGGGAGTGCAGGACTGCGGGAGCACCAGTTCTATATATTTGTAATATAACCACCATGCTCTCCTTCAGGGCCTGGGATAAGGTATTCACAAGCTGCTGAATTTCAGAACTCTCCTCCTGCGATGCACTTTTTGAAGCTTTTGGTAGTGGCTTCGCTTCTTGTTTTGGCGCGGTTTCTGTTGGAAGACCGCCTTCGGCGCCTTTGGGAATTTCCTCTTCTCCGTCACTCATTTCTGGTCACTTCGAATCCCAGACCGCTGCCACCAATGTAATAAACGTCACACAGGAAGATATAGACAGTTCCTGAAGTCGTTTTTACTGTTTTAATCGCGTAGCCGAGTAACAAACAACAACATACACCGAAGTCAAATCGTTCTCTCTACCACGTGGCACGTGCTTTTAGTCCGATCCTTACACTATGTATCATGCACAAAGTGTCCCATTACAAAGTATAATAACATCAAAACACATGGAAAGCTACATGACATTCGGACACCTGATAAAGAATAGTCATGTCTATAACCAGTTTCTAAAATCATCGGATGAAATCCCAAACATAATGACTTTCTTTGCAGTACATGTATGTAGGTAATGACGTTTTATGTAAGCTTTGCTTTGAAGTGATAAATTGTTGATTTTATATATTATTCCTTGCTGTTCTTTCAATTATGCCGCGTCCCCTGGCTACTTAAGGCTTTTGCGTGGGGGTCAACTGCCTGGTGGTGTTTCATTTTTTTTTTTTTTTTTTCAACCCCTTCTTTAAACCTCTTAAAATTTCATTCAAATTCAGGTAGCACCCCACCTTAAAAGGGCTAGGTCACGGTATTTTAGCTAATACTATTTATATTCGTTATTAAGCGCTCTAAACTTTAAACTGGTAGAGCAAAAGTCTCTTACATTGGCAAAATCACGGCCACATAACAAACAAGGATGATTTTCGAGCATTGTAAATGACACGTTCATACAAATTGAGACAAACTTGAAAAAAAAGTCGGGGCAACGTTTTTCAAGTTAACCCGAACGCAATCCATTTGAATCTTCGCGAATTTTGCCCATCCATGCCCCTTATTGGGCTTTCTGTGTTTCTTTTGCGTTCTTCTACAGTTTTAAGCCGTTATTGTGATATTTCAGTTAATTCTATGAAGTTGGCTCCAATAATCGATGAACTACTTGCTGCATTTGGCAGTGAAGTTCTGAGAGCTGAGGTAAGACAAAGTACATTTTTGGATGCGCGATTCCAGTTAGTTTTCCATACAGTATGTGGGTAAATAATATTACACGGATTTACATTTGTATATATTAAATGTGAATCTGAACTTTGACGGAAGTGTAATTAAGTGTATCTATTTCGCTATATTATCTTTGCGTCATGCAATATGTAATTTGAATTCTTATAAAATATCTCTCTCGTTAAAAATGGACTGCTCGGCAGTTTATTCGGACAAGCGCTACATCACCATTCTCCGATGACCACACCGCAAAAAAGAACTTCTCGACAGCATTTTTATATGTTCTTTTTTACCAGTCTTTGATCACTTCATTGTAAAAAGAATTGCTTGGCACTTATGTCAAGTATTTCATTAGTCTTCGATCGCCACACTGCATTGCATCGGCGATTAAAGTTTCGCACAAGGAACCATTCCTGCCACGCGACACACTTCATCTGCCACGCGTGTTCCAGTTTCTATAGCAGTAGGCACAGTTGAACATGACCGCAGACTAGTAGCTTCACCAGCAAAAAACAGGCGATCTTCTACAGGGCTGGCGAGCACGTGACGAGAGTCGTACGCATGAGCAGTAGGTGAGGTGTATCCTCCGCGAATGAAGGGATGGTTGGACCAGTGGAAGTACACATAATCTCCATGAACGAGTTGCTGGCGGGATGTGGGTCAGCATTCGGCGAGTAATTAGCCTCCTGCGTGACGGGCACAAAGAGCGTCTGCGTAAAGGCAAGCGAGACACGCGAGAATAGTGACTTCTGAAACAAAAGCTGTTTTACGTGTAAACAATAGAAGGTTTTTATCTTTTTGTTGATCGAGGAATAATAAGGAATAATCGGAAGCATTTTGCTTTCTCCATCACTCAAATGGCTTTTTACGGTCCTTTGTGATATATCGTGGAAAATGAAATCATATGATCAACGAACGCACAAATACAAAATTGTGATCGACAGCAGATCGACACAACATAAATGTGGGTCTTTGTGTTTTGTAACGCTGAAGGAAGCTTTCGCCCTAGAGGCACAAGTTTGCTTCTTTTTGTTTTCGCGATCAACTGCTTTAGCACTAACCAAGAGAGGACACTGCAAAAACAAAAGTTTGCATTGTTCGCTCGCAGGCGGTCTCACCAAAATATGACCCATTATACTGAAACATGCTTAAGTAGTGCGAAATATTTTATTTACAGAAACATGGTCGATTATAACCGGCTGATAGAAGCAAATCGCTTCTAGAGAGCACGTTTACTTCATTCGGGTGACCTCATTGACGTTTATTCATTTTATGTCTTCAGCTCTGCTGCTCAGTTATAACAAATTTAAAACACAATAAGAAAACGACAACCATGAGATAATTCGCATTAATTCTCACTAAAATATAGTTTTCAAGTTTCTAGAGTTTCTTAGTACAATTTGCCAGTACAATTTCTGTGTAGCCATGTTGGTAGGCTGAATTCCTGCAACTTGTCTTGCCTCATGTCACTGATGCCAGTATATTTTCCTTTGTCCTCGAATAATAAAGCCTTCAGTACAATACGGGTAGAAAACCTCTTTGTTTGCCCTAGAAGAAAATGCGATAGAGAAGCTTTAGAATCAAATTGCTTGATTTTTCTTATAGCAGTCCTTCTAGGTTTCGACCTGGTAGTACTTAATATTTTAAAAATTATTGAAAAAGAATTACCTTATTACATAAAATTTTCGCGACACGTAAATTTCGCGATTTTGAGGTGCACATATTTTGCGACACTTGAGTTTCGCGTTCTTGAGTAAGAGACAACTTTCTTTCCCTTGGCAATATTATTTTACATGCCCTTGAATTAAACAAAACGAGTTCACCAATGGAACAATAACGTCAAAATTAACAAAAACGCAAGGGCGGGACTAAATCTCGCCAATAGCAACAATAGAGCAGTTCTCACAAGTAGGTCATGCTTGTACGTGAGTTACCTTCAGTGGCACTAAACTTATTCTTTCTTGATTGTTAACATAATGTGAGTCACTTAACTTCTGCGTCATGTTATGTTCGCGACACCTATTAAAATCGCGTCACTTAAATTTCGCGATTATTTGGAATCGCGAAATTCGCGAAATTAACGTGTCGCGAAAATTTCCGAAAACATCGAAATCAAAACAAGAGTGGAAATTAAGAATAAAAAGCAGTCTTCAGTGTATCGAAATGAAAAAAAAAAAAGAAAATGAGAAGAAAACTTACTTTAACCTTGGCGTTCGTCGTGTTCTCTTGGAATCTGACGATTGCGCTGTACGCTGTGATTTTTATTCTCCTCGTCAGTTCTGCTCACACTACGCCTCCTGGCTGCTACAGGTTGCCGTGGCTGATTCTCTTCAACTCGAGCCGGATCCCGATTCGTTACCGTTAGGTAGTAGATTACAAAGCAGAGGGCCGCAAACTGAAATACAACACACGCTGCGTTCAAAAATTCTTGAATGGGAGACATAGTTACGGAATGCGCCGTACTTCAGAATGAGTGAAATAGCTAGCAAGTGAAAGTATGACTCTCTCTGAATTTAATCATCCAGCCATAAAAAATCGTAATCCAACCATGCAAGCGCCTAACCAATGGCAGTCAAACATAAAGAGGGGCTTTCCCTGATTTTAACCACTCATGTGTAAGCACGCTGCACGGTCCCATATATTCCGTCCAAAAACACACACACACACACAAGCTGACAAAGCCGATTAGATAAGTTAGATATTGTAAGCCTTCCAGGTAGCACACCTCTTGACCTTGCGATATAAAATGCAAAAATGCCTCTCGTTTAATTTGCAGCAATTGTATTTTTGCGGCAGTTGTATCAACATGACTCGAGCAAGTAACAGCTCTTCTAAGTGACTTATAATCACAGATTACCGGCGATTACAGACATGCTAGTTAGCGCGACCATGTCTTCTCGGGTTTGTTTCCCAAACGTCTGAACAAGACGAAAAAAACCATTCAAATGAATAACTATAACGAAGCGCGTGCAGTATTATTTAGTGCGGCCAGCGCAGCAGGAAGCACATGAGGCTCCTGAGTCGCATGAAATCCCATACACAATGCGGGACAATGACATTCTTTACTCCTACATTGGTGTGTAATGACGTTCTATTGAATAAGTATAATTTCATCAAAACACATCAAAGCTAAACGATTTTCATCATAACACCTGACAAATTCAAACATGTCTAGAATTAATAGTTTCTTAAACCATCGGTCCAAGACACTCTTTACTCCTACGTTAGTTTGTAATGACGTTCTACCTGTTCTACTGAAGTAGTATAATTTCATCAACACACCTAATAAAGTATAAACATTTCTATAACCCGTTTCTAAAATCAACGGATAAAATCCCATGTACACAATGACATTCTTTACTTCTACATTAGTAGTCTTAGTAAGTAGGTAATGATGTTCTATTGAATGAGGATCATTTCACCAAAACACATCAAAAGCTACATGAAATTTCATCAAAACACTTGATAAAGTATAAACACGTCAAACCAGCTTTTAAAATCATCGGATGAAATCCCATACACAATGGCATTCTTTACTCCAACGTGAGTTTGTAATGACGTTCTATTGAATAAGTAGAGCAGTTTTCAATTGAGTGTCGTAAAACCAAAACCAAAGTAATTACTCTGACCAATCACAAAGGACACAGACAATCATGTGAACCAATCAAATTTCGAAGCAAATACATGTAGCTGGCACGAAGCGCGGGAAAACGTGCGCGAGCGAGTCACGATTGGTTTTAGTTTTACTCCTGATTGGCTAAGAAAGTGGCGCGAGATTTTTAAGCCAATCACTAAGCGTAGTAAAGCAAAACCAAAGCAAACGCAATTTACTTTCGACACTCAAGTGAAAACCGCTCTATAATTACATCAAAATATATCAAAAGCTACACGAAACACCTGATAGAGCGGTTTTCACTTGTAGTGCGGTCCGGTATGTCCGAAAAATCGCTCCCGTGGGATTTTCGTGCCGAAATTGATTTTTTCGCTGTTTTGCACTAATTTTGGGCCGAATAATAAGAATCCGATGGGGTTCAAATTTTTCGACCGCATCTTCCCATGTTTCCGGCTACTTGAGGATTTAATTTATGCTAATGAGATGCTAATTATATGCAGGAATAAGTTTTGTGGATATCTTTGCTCTGATTTAAGATTAACGTACCAAATGTTATACGAAGCTTGCTTTTGATTAGTTAAGTCATTTGACTTAAATTGGTTTCCATGGCAACCGGCGATGACGTCAGAATTAACGACCTGCTATTTTGGCGGCGGCCATCTTGGATCCGCCATCTTGGATTTTTGAACTCTCACTTTTCTGTAGCAAAACAAAGCATTTTAAATAAACTTTAACTAACGAATGATTTCCAGTACGAACAATGTCCAGTTAAGTGCAAAAAGGTTCTTTATTCTCCTGTTTTACAGTTTTCTACAAAAATAACATTGACTTTTGTTAGTCCCATAGTAACAACGCAAACGCTATTTGTCTTCTTTCTGTTACTGATGTTTTATACTTTTGAAGATTTCCGTTTAAAGTGTTCGTGTATTTAAACGGTTTTGTGGTAATATCTTTGCTCTGACTCCATTTTACACCGAAAAAACTTACAACGTAGTTTGACCTTTTGACGTGCGTCGTATGACTAAAGTTGTTATTCTTGTGGGTAGAAAACCTATTTAAGTCAATTAAAGTTCGGTTCGTCAGGTAGAAACGCACAATGATGTTTCGTTTCTATTTGTTCTGTCCTGGGTTTCTTTTTTCTTACATAAAAGAAGGAGAGTGACCGATCAAGGTAAGCGTATTTTAAATTTATCAGAAGGGAAAGCTGAAAGTAAAGCTTAAACAATAAAGTAAGAATAATTTGAGAAGCGTTATTGTACGCCAATCAGGAAACATTTAAGGGTATTCTTTGGACATCAAAAATCTGTCATTTATTAGCACACTTTCACACCCAAAAAACAAAGCTGTAAAACTCAAAACTTTAGGCGTATTTTCACAATTTCGAGTCCTTAAAAGAAACTCGTCAGCTCGAGCTGCACATTTAAGCGTATAGACTAGGCTTTTATAGATTGTGCTAGCATAATTTTTGGCATAATTGGAGCTAAAAAGCATAATTTGTGAAACGAGCACTGCCACGGCATAATTAGCAATTTTTAGCACTTTTTGGAGCATAAATTCCTAAAATGTAGTAAATATGGTGTACTTTCTACAGAAATAAATGAAATTTAGGTAGTTTGTTCTTGCAATGCGTGTTTTAGCTATACAATTGTGATTGTTAAGTCGTTGGAGGCATTTTACAAACGGTTTAGAGATGCGAGCAGCTAATTTGGACAGCTGACGGCCGTGATAAACTGCCATAAACACAAATAAATTTACAACAACAGTTTATTTAAAAAACACCATAATTTGGTGTCGTTATTGCGCACCTCTATGTATAGAATCTACGTCATTTTGTGAGCATAATTTCGGAAATCAGAAGCATAATTTGGGAATTCTGGCATAATTTTTGCATAATTTGGCAAAATTTTGAGCACTGCTAGTAGCATAATATGCCACTTTTAGGAGCACAATCTATAAAAGCCTAGTATAGACACAAAACACAAATTATTTATTTTAACTTGTTGTTGTTGTTTTGTTAAATAAGAGTCAAGTAGTAGCGATGAAGTCATGTCTCATTTGGTGTGTATTATCTGCAACGAGGGTTTTGCATTGAATAAGACTCTAACAAGCAACCCTTTAATGATTGAGCATCTGTACAAGTACCTTGGGACAGACTGACATCAAGTCACTTACAGACCGGTGAGTGCCGCGAACCGGTCGATAACAGGGGTATGATTGAGCGACTAAGAGTTGCAAAGCGGGCCTAGACAGACAACTCCTCATCCTCTATCCGGCGAGGCCCTGGTCGTCCTTCTAAGTCATCGACCTCTTCGCGGCCTTAAAGGGCAAGAACACTCCCTAAGTCGCAGCCCGGTGAAACTGTAATAGATTTACCGCGTTTTTTTTTTTCAGATCAAGTGGGAACAACGCTATTAGAAATAAAGAAAAATACGCAGGGATAATGCAGAAAACGCCTCAGCACTTAATCGATAACCACAGGAGCTGTTTGCGTTACGCTCAGCGCACCTTCGGCGCTGATTGTGAATGTGGTTCTGTAAAATAAGTTGTTCGTTCGGCGTGCGATGTAGAATTAGTTCTGGCAGTTCAAAACAAGCTAGCGGACGATAGCGCCAGCTTGAATATGGCTGAAGTAAATGACATCTACGTGGCAATATTAAACAGATATTCGATGGAAATAAGCGAAACAGGAAATTACTAAAAGTGATTAAAACAACTTTTAAGTGAGCAGCTTCCAAATCTGCAGTTTGTAAGTCGCTGGGTAAAAATGAACCTAACAAAGTTGTATAGTTAGCAGCCGTCAGCAAGGCTATAGATGTACTGTCAGCTCAAATGGATAGCAAGTAGGGATACCATTAAGGCGATGTTTCGGGAATGCGTGATAAAGAAGTCAACAAAATTGTTAACTTAGCAGGTCAGTTCGCTGTCCAAAACACAAGAAGTCAAGTCAAGGATCAACCTAAGGCAAATAAGGGATTGAAACACACCGTGCAAACACCTCTCTCAGTCGGTCTGCCCCTCGCTATTCAACCAGTTAGCCAACGGAGAACTGCCTACTCAAGTTAAAGACCTAGAGGAAATTGTCTGCCAAGTGTTCTGCAAAGCGGGACCTACCACCCTTGCTGAACTTCGATGGGAACTCTTTCGATCCAGGAACTTGGAAGCTGAGATGCTGCCTCCAATGCGTGCTTTTTTACTCCCTTACATCATCCGCGCAAACGGATGCGCGACATATCCTTTACCACCAGCTGCCCGAATCTTCCACCCCTTAAAGAGAATTGCTTTAGCGAACACCAAGGAGCATTCGTTACTGTTATGTGCCTGTCTCTCCCTGTACTCTAAGCTGTTGTGGAGCTAAATAAATGCAGCTGCAATTCGGACTGCAAGGGACGCTGTAGTTGTTTTAAGAACAGGCTTCCATGCACTCCTCTTTGTTAATGTTTTTTAAAAAACGTTTCAAATCCATTCAAAGGTGACACGCAGGTTGATGATGAGGAAGAGGATGATGCTGCTCTTAGTGCATAAACTTAAGTCAACTTAACGGGACTCTAGCTACATTAGTATTAGACATAACAGGAGAAAGACGAGTAGAATACTATGGTACTAACAAAGTACATGCGCTTAACTAAAAAGTACATGTGCTCAATAAAAGGAAGAAAAAATAAGAAAGTTCTGCCCTTATTTGGACATCACTCGTAATGGAAATCATTCGTTAGTTAAAGTTAATCAAAAAAAGGCTATGCTTAAGTAGTCAAAAGCAAGCTTTTTATAACGTTTGGTACGTTAATCTTAAATCAGAGCAAAGATATTCGCAAAACTTATTCCTGCATATAATTAGCATATAATTAGCATAAATTAAATCCTCAAGTAGCCAGAAACATGGGAAGACGCGGTCGAAAAATTTGAACCCCATCGGATTCTTATTATTCGGCCCAAAATTAGTGCAAAACAGCGAAAAAATCAATTTCGGTACGAAAGTCCCACGGGATTACATACCGTACCGCACTATTGAGTGTCGAAAGTAAATTGCGTTTGCTTTGGTTTTGCGTTCACTACGCTTAGTGATTGGTTTAAAAATCTCGCGCCACTTTCTCAGCCAATCAGAACTTAAACCAAAACCAATCGTGACTCGCTCGCGCACGTTTTCCCGCACTTCATGCCGGCTATATGTATTTGCTTCGAGTTTTGATTGGCTCACTGGATTGTCTGTGTCCTTTGTGATTGGTCAGAGTAATTACTTTGGTTTTGGTTTTACGACACTCAATTGAAAACTGCTCTAAAGTATAAACATGTTTATTACCAGTTTCTAAAATCATCGGATGAAACCGTAGACACAATAACAACCTTTACTCCTACCTTAGTTTGCAATGACGTTCTATTTAATAAGTGATAATTACATCAAAACACATGCATATATAAAAACTGTGCTCACTTCTTTATTCTAGAGAGCAGTTAAACTATAATCGATAGACCTTGACGTTTAGTCGTTCCATGTCATCAACTCTGCTGCTCAGATAAAGCAAATTTAAATTACAATACGAAAACAACAACTGTGAGATAATTCGCATTAATTCACTCTAAAATGTAGTATATAAACAGTTTCTCAGTACACAAGACAGTACAATTTGCTGTGAATTCCATTCCACTCGACTATTTATAGTGCTGAACTCCTGCAGCAACTTGTCTTGCCTCGTGCCAGTATATTCCTCTGTCCTCGAAAAATAAAGCTTTCAGCACAATTTGCGTAGGAAACCTTTTTGTTTATCCTACAGGAAAATATGATAGAAAAGCTTCAGAATTCAGCTCTTTACTTTTGCTTCTAGATTTCCAATCTTATATAACTCAACTTATAAAAATTATTGAAAAAACGCATACGAATCACCGCTTCTACCAAGAATTGCACACTGAAACTGAACAGCATAAAAGAACACAGAAAAGTCATAACAAAATTAGAGTTTGATAATTAAAAACGGTCTTAAATGTTTAAAACTGAAAAAAAATTAGAAGAAAACGATACACACTTACTTTAATTAATAACCTTGGCGTTCGTCGTGCTCTCTGGGAATCTGGCGATTGCGCTGTACGCTGTTATTTTGATTCTCGCCAGCTCTGCTCACACGACGCCTACTGGAAGCTGCTACAGGTTGCTGTGGTTGATACTCCTCCACTCGTGGCTCCCGATTCATTACAATCGTGCAGTAGATTTTGATCAAGAAGCACAGGGCCACAAACAGTAAAACAACACACGCTAGGTTGGAAAATTCTTGAATGAGAGCCATGGTGGTTTTGAAATGACTCAGTTTCAGGTGAGATCAGTAAAAATGTTGTTGTCAAGTGCGAGTATTACTGAATGACGACCGTAGGTCGGCACGGCCCACAGTCATCTAACTGTAACATATGCATCGGTGGTTTCAACTAAACATTTACATAACCACGCACGCACGGCGTGCAGAACAAAAACTCGCGGTAGGGAACGTCCCAGATGTCCTATCCGGCTGGAAAATCAGGTAGTGAGGAAATTCACAGCATGATGCCACGCCGAGAAGAAAGAACAACTGCAAGCGGCTCTAGGTTTCATGATTGAAGATTGTTTGAAAACATTTCCATTCGAAGTATCAGGTGAGTGGTGTGAATCTTTGTCGTGGAACAATGAAAGTTTAATTTTTACACCAACAATAAAGAAGACGAAAGCCATATTGGTGTTTTCAAAAAGCCCCATTCATTTACAGTTCGATCATAGCCGCTCAGAGAACTGAAAGCCGTTTAAAAATCATTTAGCTGTAAAGAAAACTGGAAAACATTAAAAAAAACATCATATTAACAAAAACATCCTATCATTATGTTAAAAACATCGTACAAATGCAGCAATTAATTCCAATTATCACCATTTAACAACTAAACCATTAGAAAATCATCCATAACTAACAGTCTATTTTCCCCCTGTCCAAGTTTTTGTCTTATTCAAATTGGCCAAACCGGCCACGAATTGTTCTATGTTTATATGTTGTATTCACATTTTATTTTATTTTCGAATATCCATTAATTTCATTTGAAATCAGTGAGACATAACAAAACATTATTTTAAAACTGTCACACCGTGACCTTTTTAGTGTGAATAAATCTGTTAAATTGAAAAGTATTTGAAAAACTTTGTTTTTGTTTTAGTCACCGTTTTCGTTTTCGATTTTGCTTGTTTGCTTTTTTAACTTTCAAAAATGAAATAATAAAATAGAAAATGGAAATAAAAAAAATCAAAACAAACAAAAAGATAAAAGGATAAGCTTTAGTACCCGTAAATGTAAATACAAAAACAGAGAAAATAAAATCAAAAACGAAAACGAAAACAACTGAATAACAATATTAAAAAAATAAAAATTCCAAAAACGAAATTAAAACGCGAGGATCGAAATGTGAAAACATTGAACAACAACAACATTAAAGCAAAACCAAAAACGAAAACATTGAAGCAAAAAAAAAACATTGAAGCAAAACCAAAAACGAAATTTTCGCGTGACAAAAATGAAAATTTAAAAAACAAAATGAAAAAGCATATATAAAATTTGCAAAATGAAAAACTAAGAAACAAAAAATAAAAAAAAAAATGAAAAACAAAGAAACAAAAACAAAAACGGCTGGTCAAAACTAAATATAAAAACAAAAACCAAAAAAAGGAAAAGGAAAAACATTAAAACAGAAATGAAAAACAAAGAAACAAAAACAAAAAACAAAAACGGTTCGTGACCCTTCTGGGCCGCCGTAGGAAACAAGTCGCCGGCTAATTCAAAAGCCGAGGCGATTAGTTTTTACGTAATAGAACTCGTAATAAACCACCTCTCGGCAGTCCGGGTTTTAAATAAACATTTCATATTTAATAGTTGGAATCGTAAGAAGAAGTCGACAGGTATCTCTCTTCAAGATTCGAGTGATTGAGTTACACACATACGCGGGCATACGCGTAAAAGCTCCAATTTCTCCCTGTGCCTACTGCTCTCTCGCGCCGGCCCAGAACTTCACGATTCACTGAGACATTACGACTGAACGAGTTCCTCAGTGAAGCATAAAACCTCCTAAGTAACCAGCGCGAAGGCAGATGTGTATCGGCATGTTATTGTAAGCAGCATTAACAGCAATTAAAAGCTAAGAATCAAGCTGTTGAATTTTCCTCCATCAGAAAACGATTTCTACTGAAATTAAAAGTATTTCTGTGTCGTTTGCGCGGACAAAGAAATACTCTGAAAGCGTTTCCAATGAAGTGACGTGTCCTGGAACAACCTCTTCGTTCGGTCTTTAAAAATAAATTAACTGTAAAAAAGATATGTGCCATTTTCTATTCGTTTGAAGTGCACGCACAGCATGGGGGAAGTCTATTAATTAAGAGGCTGTCCACGGGAAAACCACACAGAAGGTGCTGAATTAAGCTTGGATCGCGGATTTCAGTGCCCATATTTTGCATATAAGACAATGGAAGGCAATTTTTTTTTGTCAAGTGCCTCTTAGGGTCCTAAATCATATTGTACGGTGTACGATGAGTATCATGCGTTAAAATCTTGAAAAAATACATAAAATCTTGAAAAGTGACATGAAATCTTGAAAAACACGAAAAAAATCTTGAAAACAAAGTGAAAAA
The DNA here is from genome assembly GCF_052425735.1 of Oculina patagonica. Lineage (NCBI taxonomy): Eukaryota > Metazoa > Cnidaria > Anthozoa > Scleractinia > Oculinidae > Oculina > Oculina patagonica. The sequence continues at coordinate 5,739,689 of NC_135770.1, forward strand.
TCTTGAAAAACGCGGAAAATCTTGAAAAACGCGAAAAAATCTTGAAAACGCGAAACAAATCTTGAAAAACGCGAAAAATCTTGAAAAACGCACAAAAATCTTGAAAAACGCGAAAAAATCTTGAAAACGCGAAAAAAATCTTGAAAAACGCGAAAATCTTGAAAAACGCACAAAAATCTTGAAAAACGCGAAAAAATCTTGAAAAACGCGAAAAATCTTGAAAAACGCGAGAAAACTTGAAAAACAGCAAACAATCTTGAAAATCACGCGAAAATCTTGATATAAACGCTGGAAGCTTGAAAATTATCATGAAAAGGTGAAATGAGATCTTGATCTCACGTGACACGACGTGCTTGTTGAATACATGTCTGTTAGGCCAAACACGACTCCCGTTGGCCGCTTAAAGTTAACCTTCAGTCTGTTTAATTAAGGATTTTACGTTCTTTAGATCTCTAGAGCTGTTTCGGTAAAAATATTAATGCCATTATGTTTGCTTGTTCTGTGGCATGTTCAGTTAAATTAAAAGAATATTGTTGTCTCACTGTCTGGAACGTGTATCGGATCAGTGGACCTCTCGAACATAGCCTGCAGAACAGGCGCTTTTCAGTTTGCGGGTCGAGGCGCGAAGTGCTAGGTTTTTATTTAGCGGGTCACGCGAGGGCGAGCGCGAAGCGCGAATGAAAAATATAAAAACCGCCTGTTCTGCAGGCTATCTCGAACAATGATTTTGTTTATCACAAGCGTGCGGTCAGCTCGCAGGATTGTTTCTTTTCAACGGATGCGAAGATCTAAAGGCCCGGCCAAACGATCGCAACATTTGAACGCAACATATGCCAACATTGTTGCGTTCAGATGTTGCGATCATTTGGCCACCCTGTTGCAACATGTTGCAACATGTTGGATGATGTTGGGCCAAGTTTGAAAATGGTCAAATTTTTCACCCAACATCTCGCAACATTTTTGGATGTTGCGTAGTGTTGTATTCGTTTGGCCACATTCACGCAACATTGTTGCGCCTAAGCATGCGCACTAGTTCGATTTGTCGTTTCAAAGAGCCAGTGGAATCATGGGTTTTTGTCTTTAAAATGGCGGACAATGGCGCGCAATTTGAAGAGGCAAAAAAGAAAACGCCAAGAAAGTGGACCGAGAAGGATACAAATTCTCTGATAGATATGTTGGAGGCCCGTCCCTGTCTATGGAACGTATTTGAGAAATCATACCACTCAAGGGAGGCTCGAGAAAAGGGGTATGAAGAAATACAGATGGCCCTTGAAGTTAGTGCCGCGGACATTAAGGCGAAGATAACTTCTTTGCGTTCCCAACTTGGGCGTGAACTCAGCAAAACCAGGACTACAAAGTCTGGACAAAGTTTAAGCGACTCATACAAGTCCTCGTGGATTTTCTGGCAAAGATTACAGTTTTTGGTCCCCGTGCTAAACGCCGGAAAAAGTAAAGACAACCTGAGCATTGCTCACGAACTCGAAAATGACGAGACAGCAGATGAATTGGCGAAGGTGGTGGTAAATTTGGAGCAGGAGAGTGAAGGTACCAGTGCGGATCAGTTGGGTCAAAACTCAGGTTACAAAAAAACAACCAAAAAAAAACGCATGAATGAAAAAAAAGAGGAGCTCTTTTCGAGCTGCATACGAGCGCTACAAGAGCCTCCTCCAAAGCTAGAAGCTGCGCAAAAGGTGAGCGCCTTCGCGATGTATGTAGACGAAAAACTAAACAAACTGGACAAGAGAAGCAGATCAGTAGCCGAAAAACGAATAAACGACATTTTATTCGAACTAGAAATGGGAGGGGAAATTAATACCCAACCCCCTGCTCATACACAGCAGTTTCAGCAATTCTCGTCCAGCACCGACGGTGGCAATACGACCTACTTGCAGAATTCAGTGGCCATGGGCAGGCGGGATTCTGGACATTTTATGTCGCTGTTGAAACCAGACGAGCAATATTACTAAGGCCACAGATTCAATAACCTTAAACTAATTACATAGCCGGACACAACCATATTTGAACTTTAAGAATACCGTATTTATTCGATTAAGCGCCCTGGGCGCTTATTAAATTTTTTGACCTTGAGAGTGGGCGCTTATTCGAGGTGGGCGCTTATTCGAGGCTGGGCGCTTATTAAATTTTCACCATTTCTCGCAAGTAGTGAGTTTATTTCACAACAATACAATGAAAATAATAAAACTGTTCATTGAAAGTTTCTGTAAAATACTAAGAAAACTTGGTCTTCAGGGAAGTCTCTTAGTAGTACTAAGTCAATTTCAATCTCAATTTCAATAATAATCAAAGTACTCCTCTTGTGCTCTTCAGGGGGTGGGCGCTTATTCGAGGCTGGGCGCTTATTAACTTTTTCTGCCTACAGGGTGGGCGCTTATTCGAGGTGGGCGCTTATTCGAGGTTGGGCGCTTAATCGAATAAGTACGGTAGTTTATAGTTTGCAAAAATACTTACAAGTCTTTTAGAGCTGGCTATTATTGTCTATTTTTAGAGGATTTTATCATTTGTCCCTTTTATGGTGTATTTGATTTAATGAAAACTCGGTTTGAACTTTTTTCTATTCGGAAGAAATGCGATGCAATCCTAATTTGTAAAAGAAACAAGTTTAGACAATAATTAGTTTGTAAGAAGAAACAGCTATTATTTGCAACTGTGACAGTGGTTGTAAGGAATTTTGACGGTGTCAAGCTATTGTTAAAACTATTACTGTTTCTCATATTAAAGAGTAATCCTACACACTGTGCACTTGTTCTAACATTTTATTCACACAGAAAATGGGCTTTTATAATTTGTCAATCAATGTAAACAACATAGGACCTAGTAAGTGTTTCAATGACATTTATGGTTTACATGAATTACATCCCAGCTATTGATTTGTTATTCGAACAAGTACCAGTAATGACAACTCAAAAGCACTAGAACAGTAAAATCAACAATTTGAGAACATTTGAAATTCACTTAAGGAACGTTTATTTTATATGGAGGGGGTGGGTGGGTGGAAAATGTTAAAGGGGATATATTGGGGGGTGGGCTCAGAAAAAAGTGTTGAAATTACAAAGGGTGGGAGGCATGATTTTTTTTCATTGATATGAACAGAGTTCTTTTTAACCTGAAAAAAAATAAATAAAAAATGAGTTTCCAGTATAATTTAACACAAACATTGTATAATTTGGTTTAATAAACTGAACTGTTAGTAACATACTTCTTTTTTCCCACCAAACACAATATTCAATAACATCTGACAACACAACACTTGCAAAAAACAATTTAAAGTTAGGTATTAAAAGATACAAATCAGTAAAATCACTGTTTCTGAACAGGTCCGTGACAAACTACACCTGCAAGGTTAACAGTTTTTTTTTAAAACTGGGGAAGTTATCCTGTTAAAAATATGTATTGCGATGTTTCGACTGCAATACTGCTAGCATGGTCTTCATCAGGCGATGAGGTCGATTGTTTACGCTAGGCTATTTATGCACGTTGGTTCACTGCTTCCTTGTTGTCAAGGAGAGAGGACAAGGCAAAAACTCTGTGCTCATTTTACAAAGCTATGTTTAGTGGGCTTTTGTAAATTTTTGGATGATTTTTGGGGATGTTTGGAAAGAGATAGTTTTCCTCAAAGGCTTAGTAAAATTGGGAGAAATATTAAATATTTAATGTGATTTTAAAATTAGAATTTGAAGTTAAGAATTACAAACAGCAGCTAAAGAGAAACAAACTGCCTTCACACTTCGCTTTGTTTGCCCAAAGTGATGTCTTAGTCGGCTAGTTATTCAACTTGTGTGGTATATATTAAAACAATTATTCACCTCAGTGTTGGTGAATAATTGTTAATTATTATAAAGTCTCAAATACAATAGTCACGTGTGATTCTCTTCACTTGATCATCCTTTCTACCAACAGTTTGGTGTTGGCTAGTTGCCAATAACGGCTACAAGAAAGCCTATAAATACTGACAATATCAACTAGGGACTAAGAATGGGATGTAATTTAGTATGCCTTTAGTGCCAAAAAATCCATGCTCCCCCCCCCTCCCCCCCCAAGAACATAAAAAAAAAACAGAAAAGGGATTGGATAAATGCAGAAAGAAGAAAGGGTAAAGGGGGGTTTAAGGGGTTATTTACTGGAGCTACATAACATATAAATTACAGAGGTATTGAAAATTGTAATGCATAGCTATTTCTAAAGCAAACCTACATGTCAAAAATAATTGCTTTCTTTAATTCAATATTGTTTGGTTCAAGTTCAGAAGTTTCTAAATTTCCATTTAAATATTGAATATTGGTATTATTAATGACAAAATATATTTTTTACAATTTCTCACAAGGCAAATAAAGTTGTATTTTGAGTGGTGTGACAAAAAAGATTCATAAGTGCACCATTTTAATTTCAAACCAGACAAATGCTATTATTGACTGAAATTTACATATATCCAATAATTATAATCAACCAAAACAGCATATTGAAATTGAAATCCTGCTGCTTAATTATATAAACTGCAGTCAATTATCTCAAACCTACAGTTGAATAATTGCATTATTTAGTAGCAGATTGGATAATTTCCATTTAAAAAACAAAGCAATAGTGGATTGACGTGGAAAGTTAGGTTACAACTTGGGGCACAAGATGGGGCACAATTACTTACATTTTCTGGGGCCCTATATAGTGAAGTCAAAAGCCACCTATGTTCAAGGCCCAGGGGGGTACTCGAAGTATACATGATGGGGGGTCCGACATATTTTTTTGGGTTGAAAATTTACACACTCGGTATTTTTTTGGGTCAAGGGATCGGTTACGTATTTTTTTAGGTCTTATCTCCGAGTGAACTTTTCATTTAGGGATTTTGTTGGGATCAGTGGATCAGAAAAATATTCATTCTAACTTTTTTCAGTATTGAGGTATTTAAGTCTTGTATTTTTTGGGTTGGAATTTTTGATGCCAGGTATTTTTGGGGGTCTTAAATTTCAGGCTTGTGTATTTTTTTGGGGTTGCAATATGAAGCTCTGTCGGACCCCCCGTCATGTATACTTCGAGTACCCCCGCTGGGGATCAAGGTGCTCTGCAATGTTTTTGAAGCATCATACACTACATGTTTCTGAGACATCACCAGTTTGCCTTAGAGAGTTAAGTACATCTTTCCCACTGCCACTCAATTGCACCTTCATTGACGAAGTAATCCGAGAACGCCTCCCTTATCCGTTTTGCCTCTGTGGTGGCATTATGTCCCCTTGAAGGAACCTGCAGGGGGAGAAAGGTTTCGGATGCAACGTCTTGTCTCCATAGACCAGGCACCAGTTTGCCATCTTCACTTTCTGTGTCGCTTAAACCAGCTGGGAAGTAGACGTCTTTCGAGGAGCTGCGTTTGAGAAAGTTATGAAGGGTCAAGGTTGTCATAACTACCACTTCGATTGTTTCAGGTGGTACTTGCATGATTGATTTGAATACCAAAAAACGGTTTGCCAGGATTCCAAAAAGGTTTTCGGAGATTCTTCTTGCACGGCTGTGGCGGTAATTGTACACCCTTTTCTGTATGTCAAGCCCATGCTGAGGAAATGGTTTCATTAAGTGTGGTTTTAATGCAAATGCATCATCACCAACTAGGACATGAGGTAGTGGTTCTGATCCATTGGGAAGGCATCTGGGTGGTGGAAGTGGAAGACTGCCATCTTCTATGACTTTTGCTAGGCCACACTTATTCCAGACACCCCCATCAGAAATCCGGCCATTTGTTCCTACATCCGCATACAGGCACTGGTATTCTGGACCAGCCACAGCCATTAGTACAACTGAATGGCTGTGCTTGTAATTGAAGAAATAGGAGCCTGCATTAGGCGGTGGCTGCATGATGATATGCTTGCCATCGATGGCTCCAATGCAGTTGGGAAACTGCCATTTCTGCTGAAATTTATCGGCAATTGCTCGCCATTCCTCAGGAGAAGATGGCACTCGTAGAAATTGAGGCCCTAGATGCTCGACAATTGCAGAACAAACTTCCATGATGATATACGAAATTGCGGCCCTGGAGATTCGAAACTGAAAACTAAGGGATCTAAATGTTTCTCCTGTGACCAAATATCTCAATGTTACTGCCAGCCGTTCTGGTGCAGTGACCACCTTGTTACCACCCAAAATCTGCTGTGGGGTAATGTCAGCTTCAATGTACCTTGAACAAATCAAACAAACAAAGATCTCATTCAAATGGACTGTGAAATTTTCTAGGATGACTCAATGGCTTTATACATATAATCAAGCTCAAAATAAACACACTTTCATGAATTTTTTTCTTCACACAAATCAGACCATCAGAATTTAATCATTTGTCTAAATAAATGCTGCTATTAATTACATTTTACAGGCAATTTTTTTATTTAATGTTTCATTTCAAACTTTGTTTTTTGATTATTTAAGCCAAGGAAGTAGTTCCAAGGCTGTGGGGGCAAGATAAAAAGGAAATTAATTCAGTTATCCACATAAAAATATCTTAAGTATTACGGTAAGCAACGTCAAAACGGTTTGACCTAAGTTGAGGGTGGTAAAGGGTATTTTTGGTGACGTGTGATCGGCCCTTTTTATTTTGAGTGAAATGTAAAATGGCTAGTTTCCCTCGTGAATTGTGATTGCCATAGTAGCTGTAAACCGTGATTTTCGAAAACGTTCTCTTAATTTTATGTGAAATGCCAATATTATATTTTTCGTGAATCGTGAAAGGGCCATTTTATTTTCCGTGAAACCCTCAAACATGATCTTTATCCCCCCTTACCACCCTAATTTAGCTGATTTCATTCTTTTCTTCAATATGAGTTAAATGGTTCTCAGATGTTCAGATGTTGGGTTGATTATTGTCTGGCTTCACATGACAGGCATGTGGGAATTTGGACATTTGAACATTTCAAATGGTCTACCGAAGAGGCTCAAGAATGCTACTGGCAGATCGAGGAAATTGGTAAAAATTTTGTTGCCTCGATCAGTTTTTTAATGCAAGTTTATGTGATTGTTTTTTGAATTCTAATAGGCCTGCAGTCGTGTGATGCCATAAACTGAGTTTTTAAATATAGAAGCCCTTTCAGCATTGAAATATTCGAGAATAGAAGACTGAAGCAAAGAGAAAAAGAATCGAATTTCTAGTTCCTCGTGCAACCTAGTGGGCGTATCAACACCTTCGTTCCGCAGTCCGCAGTCCGCAGTCCGCGGTCCTTATTTTATATCGACAGGACGAGAAACATGGCGGCCATTACTCGACCTTTCGACGGCTGATCTCCGAGAGTAAGCAGGTTCTTTTTTCCTTTTAGGGTGAGTAAAAAAATAAAATTCAGGATGGACCATGGGGTAGGCCAGGGGATGGGCCATGGCCTAGCCAAGGTTTTGTACACCCTACGTGCCCCCTACGTCATACGTGTAAATTACAAAATGCCAAAATTCTTGCACTCGAAAAACTGTTTTAAACATCCGCAGTCTGATATCCTTTTTGAAATTTATAGCATGTAGCGGCGAATTTTATGTAAAATGGGATTTGCTTGAACTGTAAAAATGGCAATAATTAGATTGAAGTCATTGAATTTCGACGGCGCGAACACGATTCGATAAACTTATTTAGACAAGACAATTCAACGTCGCGTTTTAATATCAACACCCCTCTCATAAATGAAGGTTTTAATCGTATAAAAGGCCATTTAAAACTAACTGGGGTCTAAGGAGCTCTGGTTTTAGGCCTGTCGAAATCTTTTACATGAAAAATGAATGGATTTGCAGACTGGCGTGACTAAATGTGCAAATGTTACCAAAATGAACTTTTGTTTATAATAGGTTCCTGTCTTTCTTTGCTTGTAATTTTGTCATATGCGACAAAAAAACCTTAACACCGCTTAACGGTAAATATCACTGTTTATCTGGGTTATGTGATAGCTGATTTACCTGAGAATCGTGTGGAAATCTGCAAGTTTCATTCGGAACATTTCCCTGTATCCCGCTACGTCTTCTATCATCAACTCCTGGACGATGTTAGCGAAATACCCCTTCTCGTGTCTCCTCTTAATCCATTGTCGTGTTTTTCCTCTTTTTGCCTCACTTTCTTCACTTGCTAGTAGTAGCGCTACTGATGATATTGCTAAAATGCGCCGACGCCGACGCCGAAACAGCTCATACTCCTCCATATTGGATACAATCAGCCCACGCTCGCGCCAGACATACGCGACAGATGTTGCGTGATGTTGCGTGCGTTTGGCCAGCTGCTTCGCAACATCTCACAACATGACCCAACAATGTTGCGATATGTTGCGTTGAAATGTTGCGATCGTTTGGCCGGGCCTTAAGATCCGAGTCCTTTCAAGGGTAATATAATACAGTCTCAAAGCATTGTGAGTTATTTCAGTTTTTCAAGCTCCCCTTAGCTTGGGTGATGAGATTTGTACAAAAACGGCAAATCGAATGATTTCAAATAATTCGACGAGACTTTAGGAGCAACTGATGAGTTCCACTGAAGAACCGAAACTCGAGTCTTGCTTAAGAATAAAATAACCGGCACGCATACATGCATGCACAGGCGATGACGCTTTACAATGATCCCAGAAATTGCATTTTTCTTATTCATTTTAATTTTTATTTGCCTTGACTACAAAACGAACCTCCAATACATTACAAACGTACAGTATGATAAGATAAATACATTAAATCATTATGAACTTCGTCATTTAGCAACAGAAAGGCCCAGGATTGATTTCCACACCTAGTCGATACTGAAGATTGTGTGACACTACCGTATTGAAATGGTCTGAAATGTAATGAAGTCAACACCGCTTACTAGAAATAGGGTAGAAGTTCTTTCTTAATTTCTTAATTCTTAATTCTGGCTTCTCGTACAAATAGGAATACGGATACCGTCACTGTTTTGTTTTTAATGGCTTGAGATAAATACCCGAATAAATATTATCAAAAGCAGTAAAATGAAGATGGCGAGTCACGAAGGGAAAAGAAAAGAAAAGAAAATTAACTTAAACTTAAATATTATCGACAACAATGCACGTCAAAGCAAACAAAGATTTCAGATAGCTCACCTGTGCAATCTAATCAAGATACTGCTGCCATCGGTCTCCCTTTTGGAAAGGTTTCAAAAGTTATGACACTAACCGGCCTTCACTCGTCAAATTCAACATCAGTCAAGTTAGTCTGCCATCACGTATGCCGACTTCGAATACACGTATAACGGTAGAAAAGTTCTTTAAGCGAGCTCACAATTATCCAGTACATCATTCTCCCTTGAACCCAAAACTCTGTTTAACTGTACGTTAGAAATCAAACGCGTTTTGCCGATGGATGCTCTTAAAGTTGATTCAGTACTCATGACAATCAAAGATGGCGTACCAAAACTGAGTAAACAACAAAGTGCCTAGTTCCCAGTGCTACTCGGTTGGAGTAATCGTAACATTGCCCGTCCACGGGCCACAGCATATAGGCGTTGCGTCACCGCCTAATAATTGCCAGAAGAGATCATCGTTACCGCATCCTGGAGACTTCAAATGCAGTAATCAAACTGTAATAGAATTTATTTGTTGGATGCAAGTAACGAGACAAAACGAATGAAAAAAAATGGAGGCAGTTAGTTGAGTTCCAAAACGCAAATCTCAACCAATACTTTTACCGAAACAGCTCAAAGGGAGTAGTGTTTGGCCTAACAGACATGTATTCAACATGCAAGCACGTCGTGTCACGTGAGATCAATATCTCATTTGACCTTTATTAATCTTCAAGCTTTTTCGCGTTTTCAAGATTTTTTTTCGCGTTTTTCAAGATTTTTCGCGTTTTTCAAGGTTTTTTTCGCGTTTTTCAAGATTTTTCGCGTTTTTCAAGATTTGTCACTGTTTTCAAGATTTTTTCGTGTTTTTCAAGATTTTTCACTTTTTTCAAGATTTCTCTCGTTTTTCAAGATTTTTGTTTTTCAAAATTTCATGTCACTTTTCAAGATTTTATGTATTTTTTCAAGATTTCATGTAACTTTTCAAGATTTTATGTATTTTTTCAAGATTTCATGTAACTTTTCAAGATTTGTATTTTTTCAAGATTTCATGTAAGTTTTCAAGATTTTAACGCATGATACTCATCGTACACCGATATTGAATGATTTTAGTTCGTAATTGGAACGGCGGGTGTTGGAATTAAAAACAAATGTTTCTAAATTTAAGTTTGTTTGGCGAAATAACAGAAGAAAACACACGCGCCATCGTCTGGCGGGAGTCAAGGTCTCAGTCATCCATTTTCAATAAACTTCCTTAAGTTTTTAGCGTTCGTTTGTGGCCAGAATTTGAAAATCTGCTATAAGTTAGTCTAGTAAGTCTAGTAAGCCTGATGGCAAACACTGTTATATAAGCTATGACATCCTGACCCTCAAGTTGAAAAAAAAAACTATAAAAAAAAATCAAGAGCGTAATTTCATAATAAAGATAAGATGTTCTACATGACACGAGCGTGGGACAAAGAAAAATTCTGAGTCCCCGACGGGAATCGAACCCATGGCCTCCCAGATACCGGTTGGGCGCTCTAACCAACTGAGCTACGAGAGACTCGTTGTGAGCTGGGCCATTTTACTTGGTTGATATGTGACACGCGTCCTGCATACTGCTAGGATCAGCAACGTGGAAATCATCAAGCTTGTAGTAAATAATAAAGATGGTAAATTTTTATTTACTGTATTGAAATTTCAAACACAAAACTGACTTGCACGAATAACATTCTCCTTTTTTTATTAAACCTGTTGTTTACTAGATTGTGGTACATCTAAGTTATGTCCAAACTTTAACCTTTCCATCCCACCCACAGCTTGCTACACAGCTGGGTAGGGTGGGGTGGTAAGCGACATCCATACATGGCGCAGAGTGAGCGTCTAGTGTCCTTATCACACGAGATGTAAAATGATCGTAGAAAAAGATTTTCCCGTCCGCTGAGCCAGAGGAAACTATTCTACCATCAGGGCTGAAATCGCATCCAATATGATAACCACTCACCTGAAAACAAACAAATTACAGTTAAACCTCTCTAATACGGACACTGAAGGGAGAGGGCAAAGTGTCCGTATTAGAGCGGAATCCCAAACCAAAAAATGGGGATGGGACTGGGATTTGAGCAAAATTAAGGCTGGCAAATGGGATTTATACCCCGTTAAGGGTTAAGGTCCCTCAAAAAACGTTTATATATTTTACAAGTTGAATAAACAGTAACCGCATGTAGAGTAAAATAACAAAATGAACAAAGCGTTGTTGTAACTACAAACAGACAAACTATCACTACCTGATCATCGGAGTGTCCGTTTTAAAGAGGTTAAGTTTATATGAATTTGCTTTCAAAAGTCTGGGATTTAGTTTCCATGGTCTGTATTAGAGAGGTTCCGAATCATAAAGGGTTTTTTTTAAAATAAAATGTGAGAATTTTGTCGGGATATCCGAAATTGTCCGTAATAGAGGGTTAAGTTTATATTAATTTGCTCCCTGGGGCCGAGATTTAGTTTCCGTTGTCTGTTTTAGAGAGGGTCCGCACTAAAGAGGTTTTTTAAAAGAATGTGAGAATTTTGTCGGGATATCCGAAATTGTCCGTAATAGAGGGTCAAGTTTGTATTAATTTGCTCCCTGGGGCCGAGATTTAGTGTCCGTTATCTGTTTTAGAGAGGGTCCGCACTAAAGAGGTTTCCGTAAGAAGAGGTTCGATTGTACCAATGAGGTGTTACAAAATACAGAAAGACCATTGCTGTTATATCGTCGCAATAATTTAGCCTACCGAAAAACAGTTTTGGTTTGAAAAACAAATCCACGCAACTGCTAAAATTTCGCAATCTTAAAATTAAAATGTTCCTCACAACGAATAAGAGACTTAACACTAAACGTCCACAGTACAGGAAAGGACGACCTGGCCTGGTAACGAGCCTTACTCATCTCGCGCGCGCTGCGTCATAAACGCTTATTGTGACGTCAAGCTCTCACTTTGCTCTTTTCGCGGAAAGAATGTGCGTTTTTCGCGAGAAGAAACACGTTCTGTTGTGAGCACGAAGTTGGTATTTTCGCTTACGGCGCTGTCGATTTTCTTGTTGTTATCATACCTTGCATATCCTGTTCAACGAGACGGTAAGATTTGTTCGCGTTTTTACGAGTTTTTCTTTCTTTCCTTTTTTCCGACTCACTCTTCAAACTTTTAAACCCAAGAATCTAGAAATTATTCGTGCGTCCTTCTCGTAAAGAAAATTATTTTAGAACATTTCATGTAGTTTTTTCACGCCGATAGGAAAAAAGATACAAGCGTCTAAGAACAAGCAGTTCTTTTCCGATGACAAAGTTTCTTTTTATTTTTATTTTTCATTTTTCAGAAAACCAAACATCTCTGGTTGCCATGGTAGTATTCCAGGGTGTTACGCGCGTGCGTTCGTTTTCATTCTTTTCAAGCGCGCGCTTTAACGGTTACTCGACATAAAGGCCCGGTAATACGGGCAACAAATTTGTGTTTAAAAGGCCCGGTAATACGAGCAACATTTTTGTTCAACTTGTCTCGCAACATTGTTGCATTGCAAGTTGAACAAGTTGTTGCCCGTATTACTACCGCGCGCTCAACTTGTCTCGCAACAAATTTTGGTGTTGCAAGTTGCAGCAACATGTTGCACAAAGTAGAACCGAGTTCTACTTTTTGCAACAATTGTTTTCAACTTGCAACACCAAAATTTGTTGCGAGACAAGTTGAGCGCGCGGTAGTAATACGGGCAACAACTTGTTCAACTTGCAATGCAACAATGTTGCGAGACAAGTTGAACAAAAATGTTGCTCGTATTACCTGGCCTTGGGCCCGTTTCTCGAAGGTCCCGAAAAGTTTTCGCACCCGGAAAGCCATAGCAAAATCCTAAACACTTATGATTACAAAGTTGTTTTATTCACATATTTTTAACATGAACAGAAGGTCCCTTCATACAAAATTTCAGGCCAATACACTTCTTCGTTCTTAAGATACAGTTGTTTAAAAATGGCTTTGCGGGCCCGTTAAGTTACCGGGGCTTTCGAGAAACGGGCCCCTTGACGCATTGTTTTCATTATAAAATGCTCATCTAATTTGTCGCTCTTAAAATGTCATTCTCAATCTCATTTATATTTCATCAAATTTAAACAAAGGAACATCATGACCGTGAAGGAGGTTTGGATACCCGGTCTTATTTAGCATAGATTTTTACCTTGTGGCCCTCGTATCTCTTAAACTTGTTCAGCTTGTAAGGTTTTCTTGTTGAGAACAAAGCAATGTAGTCTCCGTTTGACTGCGCCACAAAGTGAGATTCAGTCGGGTGAACCTTTAAACAAGTACAGGTAAATGCTTCCTGAAAGAAGAAAAAGATATCAGCACTAGATAGCAAAAGATTCTTCCATGTTTTTGGTTTTTGTTTTTATCTGTTTGTTTGTTTGTTATTGTTATTGTTGTTGTTGATTTCACTGTAGATTCATGATTAAAAATAAAAAAACGTTTCTCTGGTTAAAAATTGTTATGAAGTGTTCGTAAAAAGATCAAAATGTTGGCAAAGTAGTGGAAATTTAATAATAAACCCTGCTGTAACGAGCACCTTAAAATGAGTAAAATGGCCAAGTTTAACAGCCATAGAGCAATTTTTGATTGAGTGTTGTAAAACCAAAACCACAGTTATCACTCTGGCTAATCACAAAAGGACACAGATAAGCCAGTAAACCAATCAAAGCTCGAGGTAATAAATTATTATGCATGCAGCCAGCACCAAGTGTGGGAACATGTGTGAGTGAGACATGATTGGTCTTGGTTTTACTTCTGATTGGACAAGACCAAAGCAAATGCGGGTTACTTTTGACACTCATTAATAAATGAAAATTGCTCTATCTTGCAAAATAGCTAGAAAGTGATTCTACGAAGTGAAGATAAGGTAACATAATTTTGTATGCTGGGGGGGGGGGGGGGGGGTACAAACTTGCCCTGCAGCATACATAATTTTGAGGTACTCTTGCTTTTATCATCCTTGCTTTCAAGTTGTTTGTGACATACTCACATGAAAAGTTCATTTTTAGACATTATATTTATGGACAATTTCCTATTTTGAAATAATAACAGAGTCCATTTTAGTTGTAACTGATTCTCCCAAACGTGATAATCGTAGCATCATAATGATATGAAAAAATCTCATATGCGACTACAAAACTAGTTTCGTCAAATTTAAAAATTCCTTAAAAAATCAATTAATTCTTTACACTAAACAGAAAATCTGATGACATTTTTGTAATTTGCATACAATTTTACTTTTTAGTAAGGAAAATTATACACCATTTGAGACAATATTTTAAAAATACACTAAAAATGACAGCCTCCAAGAATACCTTAAATAAGTAGGGCCATTTTTATTACATTTTAACATTTACGTGTCTGTTATTTTGTACGTTAACCTAGCTTTTCTTCTAATCCATCTTCTTTATAAAATAATTTGACTTATCCTGCCATTGATTAACTTACCTGGTAAATTTGATTTGATAATAATGCTGTTGATCTAAAATCCCAGACCATGATCCCTTTGTCTGTAGAATTCCTTCTCACAACCTCAGCAGCAGAAATAAATTCCTCACCCCCGGGAAGAAATGCTATGTCCTGCACTTGGCCAAAAAATGCTGAGTAAGTTGTTGCAACCTGTTGATGAAAATTGCACTTGCCGATTAAGAAAATATTTAAGTTAACTTGTGCCTCTACAATAACAATACAATCTTTATTACGAGAAATATGGTCAGCAGGCTTAGCTGAAAAGCTAGTTTACAGGTGCGCTACGAAATAAGAATACAAAATAGAACAATAAAAACTTCCTCAGAAGTGTATAAATTAAGTAAGTGCTACAATATTGTTTAACTAAGAATAAAATATAAAAATTACTGCTAAAAAAAGAAAATATAATAATAATAATAAAAATTGTCACAATTCTTCAATGGTCACAGCCTGTAAGGTTTAATGTTCTTAAATTGTTCTTAAAAACCGTATATGTTTCTGTCTTTCTTGATTCATCTGCGAAAAATTCCACATTTTCGATGCAGTGTTTGTCCACGATTTTAAGCTGTAATTAAAATCATTCACTGTTTTCCGGGATCTTTTCCGAAGTTAAGAATATTTAAAATTCGACGTTTCGATCAGTTTCACTGATCTTCTTCAGGCTGTTGTTAAAATGACAATATGGCGGACTGTTTCCTATTGTCATTTTAACAACAGCCTGAAGAAGATCAGTGAAACTGATCGAAACGTCAAATTTTAAATATTCTTAACCTCGGAAAAGATCCCGGAAAACAGTGAATATTTTAATTTCTTAAGATGAGAGGTGAAAGTTTCAGAAATAGGATTTAAGCCGTAAGTTGTTGATTTTACTTTTGGAAGGTCCACAATTGTGGTGCCCCTGAGGTTATAAGTGGAGCGTCTTACTGTAATGAAATCATGTAAGCTTGCAATTGCAGCATCGCTCTAGTTATATTGCCTCATTGTGCTGTTCAATAACATGGAAACTCACAAACTCTGTGCTTTATTAATTATAGATGTTAACTAATAATTGTTGCATTTTATTTTGCCATCAATCATCTGAGCAGAAATTTCAAAAAACAAATAATTTAATTAATTTTAATGGGGTCAAAAGTTCATTTCTTTGGGTTGTGTTTGGTGGTTTTTGATCCAGTTTGTTTGTTTTATATGAATGTTTATTTTTTGGATCGAACATACTTTGGAGAGGGGTTGGGTAAAAATTCCTGTGCAGCAATTAAAAGAACAAAAGAAAACTAAGCCTTCTTTTTGAGCCACAAAAATACCTAACAACTCAAAAAATTAATCCTACACAGAACTGAAGTTGTAGGAAAATATTTTGTTAAAAAAAATTGCCCCCCGTCCTCTCTCCTGAAAAATTTAATTGATTATCCCTAACGGTCTGTTGGTTGCCATGGTAATCTTAATAATTATAACAATTACTATTAATAATAATTAATTAAAAATTATTGTTGCCAGTGTAAAAAGCAACCATTACTACTGTTAAAATGTCAAAAACCATCCAAGCCAGGCTTGAAAAAGTTAACAGCATCACAACACACATTAAAGTCCATAATTTGACAGTGACCTCCCCTAGAAAATTAAACCATTATTATTGTTGGAATTTTCTATGATCAAATTTCATTTTTGAGCTTTTGTCAGAAATGGCTTGAAAGAAATGACAGTGCACCTTTAAACTATTACATACTTACGTTTCCAGTTCTTGTGTCCCAGCATAGTATGGCAGATTTAAACGTCCCAGCTAGGAAAAGGGCAGGTTCTGTGGGATGAAACTGAACACAGGTCACATAGTTCTTGTGTGGAAATGCTTTCATTTCCTGACCTGTCGTAAAAAAAGGCAAGTGGTCTAAGTTTGATAATAATACAAACTAAATTGACAACATGTCTGGTAAAATTTCCAGGAAAGTTTAAAATGGTCTATACCTGCAAGTACAAAAAAATGTCATAGAAGCAGGGAAGAAGAATATACTAGCTTGCAGCAAGCATCATCAGGGCTCGACAAAAACTTGAATTCCAACTTGCCCTTCGGGCAAGCAAGACTCAAAACTTTTTGCCCGAGCCGATTTCCCACTTACCCGCATTAAAAAAATAAAGTAAGAAATAAGCTCATTAATAATTCATAATCCTCGGATGATTAGATCTCTTTAAAGTGTTTTATGATTGCTTTACTTCGTTTGAATGTTTTCCTCACATAACATGGTAAATCATCCATATTTCCTATGCTATTGTCAATATACACTTTACATAATTATTGTAGTTGCCGTGGTGTACAATGTGGGAAAAGTGAGAGGTTTATGCAAGCTTTATTTAATGTGAGTTTACTGCCCAGCAAATATGTTTTTTCGCTTAAAAGAAGAATGTCACCAGAATTTAAAGCTTGCCCAAAGTCGTCTTGTGCAAGGGTCTCCCACTTTGTAATGCGAACCTTGCGAATTTCGTGCAATTCGTTCGCTTTTTTTTTCAATTTCTTTGATTACAAACACTCAGAGTATTCAGTTCAGTGAATAAAGATCTATAAACTGGGAACAAGATAAAATTTACGCTTTTCCGATCAGAAAACCATTTTGAAGTGAATAAACCATCCAACTCCATTCCAACAATTGAAGTGACTGATTGGTTTTCTTGTTCACATATTTTTTTTCCCAAACCGGCATGTTGCGAGACTGCACGGCGGAATGTTTATTTTTGGCATTGGAAGACACTAAACTGGTTTCTCATCAGTGGTGGTTATTTTATGAGGATTATATTTTTGATGTTTGTACAAATGAAAAGAACTTGGTTTCATTAATTTTTGGGAGGTTCACTGAAAATTTATTTCGCTGATCTAAAGCATCAGCCTAGTTGTCTACACTGCGTTCGTGCAAAATTCTTACCCTGTTTATAAGTATAAAGAAATTTGATACGGTCAGATTTTAGTCTCATGCTAGGCAACCAGGCAATCACAGTGCAGACCTTCGAACTGGAACGGTAACGATTTTTTAAAACGTTTTGGAAGATTTTTCGTTCAGCTTTTTCCGGAAAAGGCTCATGCTTTGACAGCTCCGACTTCAGGTTTCGGTTTCAGCGGATGCAAGACAAAGTACCGGGTAACTGAAAGTAACGTTGAACTGCAACACTTTTGTTCAGATTCAATTTTAGAGCCTTTCCGTTCATTCAAATTGAAGTTTTGTATTCATATTACCCAACAGAACGGATGCAAAAAAAGTTTGCGAGTTTGTTCAGTGCACACCAACTCGCAATATTTTACGCTTGAACAAACACGGTAAAATTTTAGCCTTCACAGATCACACTTCAATGCACTTAGGGACGGACCATTAGAAATAACCGGAGGGGGGGTGACTTTTACCAAAAAAAAATTCCTGCAAGGGGAACTTGTCGAAAAAAAAAATCCTGCAAGCGGTTGTGCCCGAAAAAAAAATTTGTGCAACGGAATTACCAGTAAGTGTTGTATGATGGCATCTATAAACGTCCATCAGAATGGCTAAAATAGCGTTTCTGAGGTTCTGAAAATTAAAATTTTCCCGGGGGAGCATGCCCCCGGACCCCTCTAATTTGTCATGTTACCGAGAGAACAGCTTCAGCTTAATCCTATCAACTATTTGGTTGCAAACACACGTGACCCACCCTAACAATCACGTCCCATCAGTAAACAGTTAATCAAAAGCACAAACAGTATTACCGGTATTATTATCACTATAAACTGCAATTATGTCTGATATTCTAAAGTTTAGCTTGATAAGTTTTAGTTGTCATCTTTTTCATCTTTTTTGTTGAGGAACCAGGGTAAAAATTTCTAATAAGGAGGGGGGGGGGGGATTATATTTAACAGGCACTTTCTAAAAAATCCCTTCAGCCCCCCAACCCCATAAAAATGAACAGTCCCTAAATGTCGCTTAATTCAAAGAACAAATCTGAAAAATGAAACAATAATGATATTTAATAATGATAATAATATTGTTGCGCAAATCATAGATGCATTACAAAAAAAAAAGCCTGTATCTTTGTGCGAAAAAAATTAGTGCAAAGCTTGTGCCCCAGAAAAAAAATTCCTGCAGACAAGTAGGCCTTCAAAAAAAATTCCTGCACCGAAATTTTTTTACCCCCCTTCGGTTATTTCTAATGGTCCGTCCCTTAGTCAATGTTTAGAAGACACATATTTTAAGATGTGTAGTACGTTAGAAAAAGTCATTTCAGCGATTGTGTGACTGACAAATGATTGACATTTTTCACAGTTTAAGCATTACGAAACAGTTGTTTTACGATGTCTGTAGTTCTGATTATTTTTTCATTTAATTGATGGAGGGTTTTGCCCGGGCGCTTGCCCATCGGGCAAGTGACCATGAAAAGTTACTTGCCCGGCCTCGAAAACTACTTGTCCCGGACGACCGGACGGGGGTTTTGTCGAGCCCTGATCATGCTCTCTACTATTTCAAGCATTAATTTTCAAGTAAGACTGTCTTACTGTCTAGCACCAAATGGATGTCCCTGTTCACTTCTAGTAGCCTCTCATCCCTTCTCCATGGTAGCCTACTATAAGGGCCAATTTACACGGTATGATTTCCTTGCATGCCGTCAAGCTTACAACAGGCCCATGGCATGACTTAGGACCATTTACTTGTGTGCATGTCTGTCGTAAGGATGTGGTAGGTTCAGATTTACACAATACAATTTGTGTTGTAGTCGTGGAAAAAATGTCTTACATGCAATAATCGTAGACAAATTGTACCGTCCATTTCACCCCAAATGTCATTACCTGTTTCCAAATTAAAAAGTCTCGCAGTTTTATCATATCCACAGCTCAAAACTTGCGATCCACACAAGCTCCACCTAGAGTCTTTGACGGCTTCAGCATGACGTGTTAATCTTCGGGTGCAGGCCCCGCCTTTGTGTGTGTCCCAAACACTAACCACGTGATCCATTGACGCAGACAACAACAAATTGCTCTCTGCTGGATTCCATCTGACGCAGTTGACCCCCTGCGAATGTCCTTCAAGATTTAGCTGCAGCTGTTTAGGTGGTCTACACACAAGATCTGCAGTCTTTCTGCTTGAAATTTCAGTTTTTTGTTCAGAATTAAGTGTAACCCCTTTCAATGAGCCATCACAATCAATCTTTTCTAACTGATGATTTGTTAAAAGCGGTGCAGCCGAGGTTGCAGCATTTGTTTGAGTTAATCTCTCTCTTTCTCTCTTTGACACGTAAGGTTTAACACTCGGCCCCGAAATACTCACATTTGTATTCGTTCTTCGCGCCAATGATCCGACGAAAGATGAAGTATTCTTGTCGTTAGTCTGTTTAACAACTTGAGACTCAAAGCGATCAGAGTGATTTGAAGCACTAGTACTGCAAGTTGTAATTTGTTTTGATTCAGAGACTTTCCTTCCGAGTATTCCACTAGAATTCAAAAGTTTTTGAGAAGGTTTTAGAATTTTATCCCCTGGCTGTCTGCTGTTTCCTGCTTGTCGAACACTATTGCCATCAACTTCTGTTACCTTTTGTTTCTTGTTTTTCGGTGACTCGTCATCGGAAGACGAACTGCTATCGTACGCACACAAACTCTCCATACTTCGCTGAAATCTTGTGGCGTTTAAATATGGACAATGTGAACTGCACTGCACTGCAGCAGAAACAACAAACTGATATGAGATCCTTGCAATGGAAAACATGCACATGTACTCGTTCGCCTACTAGTTCTCTCACGGGCCATCCGCCATTTTGACATTTGTTAGACAATTTGTTCCCAGGGTCCCTCGAGTCTCACAATTCAAGATGGCGGCTAACCCGGAAGTACAAGCTTTTGGCGGGAAACCTCACCGTCGACACAATTTAATGATCATTTTGATCAAGATCAAGTTTGATTTTCCGAAGTTTCATTTGTGAAATGACGTCAAGAAAATAATCACAATTTTTTTCATTGACTGAGCATTTGTTTGATACCATATTTGTAGCAGTTACTGATAAACATTTGTAGCACTGACCCATCAAAGTATGAGCTGAGAGCTGGAAAGTGCTGGAAAACAAATAATTTAAACTAGTAATACGTGACTCGCAGGGCCTCGCGAAGCTCTGGGTTGGGAAGGGAGGGGGGGGGGGTGTTATAAATAAGGAGTGATAACCGGTTTTAACCGGTGATTTGTCATTGTTGCCTAGTAACGGACATGGCAGCGACACCCTCGTTCCCAGGGTCTACTCCGCTTTGAAAATGGCGGCTCTTTCTGGTTCGTAAAGAGGCATAAAGCGTTGGGAAGCGCAGGCTATTTTCAAAATCATCGACAAATTATTGGATATTCGCATTTTGGACATTTATTTCAGGACATTAAAAAAAAAAAAAGAAGAACGAACGGCAGGAGGATTCGAACCCTCCGCCCGCGCGCCCCTGATGGCCATGCAGCCATGAAAGGTTTATAGCCTGAATAGGTGTTGAGGGAGTATCATGTGGAAATCAGTGTTATTTTAATCCGAAAAGAAAAACGATAAAAATGAAAGGCTCAGGATTCGAACCCACAAAAAAAATAATATAAAAAAAAGAAAAAAAAAAGAAAAACCTTAGCCGGATTCGAACCCCCGCCCTCAGTCCCGAAGATCTGATTTGAAGTTCGACGCCTTACCATTAGGCCACCAGCGCGCGGCCGTGTGACGTCATTTCCGCCAGACACCAAGCTCACAAATATATATATATATATGACCGTAAACTTCACACGAGATTTCATCCCGCCTGAGCCCTGCTTTGAGGAACAAAATTATACACCCCGCTACGCTCGGCCTTCGGCCTCGCTTCGCGAGGAAAAACAACAAAGAAGACAAAACTTTGAATTTCCGTGGTGTTTTCAAGAAGACCCATTAACTATTAAAGTGCTTTAATTGACATCATTAGTCTATCATTTAGCTGTAAAGAAAAACTCAAAAACATTGAAAACCGGTTCACTGTCACAAACATCGTATCAACTGCAGCTGTTAATTTCATTCATCACCTTTAAACAACTAAACCATTAAAAAGTTATCAATAACTAACTGTTTATTTTTGTCATTTTTGCCTCATTCAAGTTTTTGTCTTATATGCATTCAAATTGGAACATAAAATTATATTTAGACTCAATGACTGACTGAGATCTCAGAAGTTTATTGCTATTGGGGTAGGGCTGACTTCACAAAATTGTGCAAACCCTCCTCGAATTCCCTCAATCCTCCTACCACCCCCTTCCCCTTTTTACGCCTGCTACACAGGCAAGCAAAACATTGTTTTAAAACTGTTACGCGTTGACCACTTAGATTTTTTAATTTTACAGATCTATTCAGACAGTTCATCAAACATGTCTAAGAGTCTACGTTCATATTTCATCAAGGGTAAGGGACCGATCGTTTATTACGTCCCAGGGGGGGGGGGGGGCGGTTTTTTTTTTAAAAAGTGTAGTGTTTCAAAACTGAACCCCCCAAAATTATTTTCATATAAAAATTATACCCCCCCTTCGTAATTCTTATTTAAAAAATGTACCCCACCCCCTCGACCAGGCCATAATTCTCTCTTTTCTTCCTTGCAGATTTTTTATTTTGTTGATATAGCCAATCAACATCGCTGCTACGTATTTAACTGATCGAGGTTTAATATCATATGTAGCCATTCTCAATGAACTTCACTGAATACTCCAGCAAATTAATTTCTTTCCACCACACACTCAAACCATACCGTAAAACACAGCACTGTGTCGCGATGTCGCTTGTTTCTGAAGACCAATGCCGCATGAACAACAGTTGCAGATGTTGCTGACGTTTTTCGTTGGTAGTGTATTATCACCATCGGTTATTTTTTTTTAGGAGAAACTGTTTTGTCACAGGGTTGTTTATACGGGACTCCAATGAGATTCAGTTTGTAAAAAGTTTGATGAAGGTGAATGTGAATTTTGTTAGGGGGGTCCGGGGGCATGCTCCCCGAGAAATTTTGAAAATCTGAGCTATCAGAAATGCCAGTTCCTGTATTCTGAGTCACTTTCATGCTTGGTTTATGGTATATTTATGAGCCTTTTTTAACGATTATGAGTAAACAACAACAAGAACCGCCAGCGAGAATTTTTCCTTTTTTTTGGTTTCAGTTATAAAACCTGTTAGACTGCCGTTGCTGTGTCATAAAATTTGACCCCCCTCACGTTTCTCATAAGTGAAAAACTTACCCCCCAAAAAGGGGCTTGTTTTAAAATTGAACCCCCCCTCCAAAACCACCGCCCCCCCCCCCCCTTGGGACGTAATAAACGATCGGTCCCTAATATCTCCTAAGTAACTTTGGCTTCGTAAATTAGTATTTACTCAACCGGTTACCTTCTAGTGCTCAAGGTGCTTTCAGAGCCCAGCTGGAAACAATGCTGCTAATTAAGGGACGAGGCAGTTAGTTTTTCACGTGATTAACCTCTTCTCGGCATTCCCGGCAGCTTTTACTGAACTACATACACTTCATATGAGTAAAAAGGTATTTCTTTTGAAGATAAGTATATCTTATCTTATCTTAATGGGCACACACTGCTCCCACGAGCCGGCCCAGATTGCCCCAGAAACCCACGATTCACTGAGACATAACGACTGAACGAGTTCCTCAGTGAAGCAAAAAATCTCCTAAGTAACCACCGGGATGGTTACTTTGGTGTATCGGTAGGAAGGTGTATCGGTATGTAACCTATATATTAACAGCATTTGAAAGCTAAGAATCAAGCTGTTTTTCCTCCGTAATAATGGCGAAATATCTCTGTGTTTTTTGTGTGGACAGAGAAATACTCTGAAAGCGCTTTCAAGGAGCTACGTCACGGACAATGCATCTCGAAAAAATTAAGCAATTTTTTTTCAAGTTTGCTGTTTGTAATCCATCATAATTTTCGTCAGTCAATTTTTTGGCTTTTAATTACTTTTCAAGTTGTTGTTTTTCTACCCTGAAAAACTATTATTTTGAGGTTTCCTTCAATTTGAAAGTAATCCGAAAGTGAGTTGAAATATCGTGACATTGCTCCTTTAAAAAAAGGAAAATAACTGCAAACAAAAACGCGCGCTAGGGTTTGAATAATAAGATGCATGTTATATCCATTTTCAAATTGTGCGTGTCGCCAGGCGTAAAAATCACATGAAAAATCTGCATTAGTAAGCAGATTTAAAACAATAGCCCTCAAAGCTACGACACAGCAGATTGACAGCAGACATTAATAACTGGTCATCATGCCCGATAGACCTGACTAAAATTAACAATATTTTTAAAATACGACCCTCAAGGGTCCTCAAGGCTTCGATACGGCCGACAGTGAGAAATAGTTGCAATGAATATATTTCAATGTAGGCCAATATACCATTCGTTTATTATTAAACAACTCAGAAGGCTGCAAACTTCGGAAATGTTAAGTTTTAATCAATGTCAGTAGCGGGGTCGATTATAAAAACTGATAAAAGCAAATGACATCATGTGAGGTATACTTCAAAAAACTATAAAATACTGCTTTTAACTTAGAAACTTAAAAATTTCGAACATTTGCGACCCCTACTGATATAGAACGAGTCAAATACTAATGTTACCCAGTGTTTGTTACGGATGAATAAAGATAATTATTCAGTATAATTTTTCATTATTAACATCTATTTACTATCGTCTGCTGGATCGGTGCTAAACTCCCACAGTATTCAGTGAATCTGCCAGAATCTGACAATGTTCGAGTTTCTTTTCTCTCCTCTCATCTCGGAACTAATAAACAAAGCTTCCACGTCCTGCACGGGAAAAATAATAGAAAAGCCTCAAAATCTGGCTGCTATAAAAGAAGAATTAAAATTCTAGAAAATATTTCAACATATTTGACGTTAGGCAGTGTGAGATTCTGTAGGACAATGTAGCCCTATCTCACAAGAAAACAGGTTAAACAAAAGAAACGCGAAGTTTCATAAAAATCCACTGTGCACTTCCACAAAAATAGAAAAATGAAAATTAGAAAAAAGGTGCACCCACTTGTTCAGCCTTGCCGTTCGTCGTGTTCCGTTGGATGGCGCGGATTTTGATTGTACGGGGTTCTCAAGTTTCTGGTTCTCCTCCGGTAGTTTCGTCTCCGTGGTTCTACAGGCTGTTCTCGTACCGCTCTCGGCTCCCAGTTCATAAGAGCCCTGTACATTTTGATCACGTAACACAGGATCACAAACAGGATAATAACAAGTATAACACACGCCAAATCTTGAATGGGAAGCTCCATGATGAAATGTATACTCCTGGCAGAATGGATTTAGTAGGAATATGTTGATCTGGTTGAAACGTAGAGTGCTCACTTTCAACGACCGTCGTTAGAAGTGAACTAAAAAAGCTGAAACAGGAAAACTGCATACCTAATCAGGGGCTACATGTAAATAGACGTGCGAAGAACCAATCGCGAATGAGATTAAAGAAAAAGGGGTTTCCCCTTCACCGTCGCCAGCCGCCGGGGTTCCATGCTTGGAAAAACTCGGACTGGCGGTTTTGTAATCTTTGTTTCCTAGCTTAAATACATCTGCTCCAAAACTCAGCACAGTCAACTGACTACTGAAAACAAGACAAAAATGGAGTTAAAACGATCCTGTTTGAAAACTCACAATAATTATAAACGCGCATCCAAATTAAAAACCATGCCGTTTCCTCTCTGAGCTAGCCAATGTGGTTTAAACAAAACAAAGATACAAAATCAAGTGTCGATCATCATTTTTCGAACCTACCAGGCTGACAGGTTCCATAACTATGTATAAAATGCCAGAAAATATGTAAAAAGAAGCCAAATTCAAACAAAAGGCTGGCACGCATTCTGACTTTAGTTATTTTAACCCCGTAACCCCTGCTATTATCTCCGTTTATTTACCTTAGGCCAGGTGCTCAATATTATGTACAATGATGGAATACACTGATTCAGCCGGAAGTTGAGCTAAGTTGCATGGAAGCACGAAAACTAAAAATTAATCATTAAGCGATCAAATGCCATGCAATCACCGGGTGCAATCAAATTACAATAAAAACCAACCTTGATCTAGCTAGATATGTGCATACTGTTTTCATGACGGCACAATATGAAGCGAGAATTACTCTAGAATATTGTGCCTGAGCAAGAGAGTTGGCCTAAGGGCAATTCTTTGTATTCTATACTACGTAATAAAAAATATAATGCTTAAACAAAATATACTTTGTGGTGACTTTTCTCGGATAATGTAATAACGAGTTGTTTTTATATGTAACGACTTTCTAAAGCCATGTCTAAAAACGGGTGTATATTTTCAAGGTCAGGTCTGAAAACGGGTATGGATTTTTGAGGCCAGGTCTGAAAACGTGTGTGGGAAATGGCATATTTTGGTCTGAAATTGGGTCTGGATTTGGAGATGCGGGCGGCACACCCCCACCAAAAATTCCAAGGAGTAACCCCCCCCCCCCCTCCGGGAAGCCGCCACTGCAAAACGCCCTTGATCGAACTGGGATCAAGTTCAGTTTTTGCCACTGACTAACTAAGAATATATTAAATATTTAGCTACATGTTTTGAAGATTCTTTGAAAACATTTCCATTTGAATTACTGTGACTGGTGATGGCTTTGTCATGGAACAATAGAGGACAATAAATTATTCAAGTACCCCTTAGGCCATGTTATAGAAGTTTTATTCCCTTGTCGAAACGGCGAAAGTTCGAATTCAAAACAAATACATTGACCAACAATTAAGAAGACGAAAGCCATTTTTCAATTTTACAGATTTATTTAGACACCGACAGCTTTTACTGAACTACACACACTTCATATGAGTTGAGATTCTAGGTATTTCTTTTTAAGATTAGTAACATACTGCTCCCACGCGCCGACCCAGAAATCCGTGATTCACTGAGACATTACGACTGAACGAGCTCCTCAGTGTAAAATCTCCTAAGTAACAAGCGCGAAGGTTACTTAGATGTATCGGGCAAAATAATCGGTTGGAAGGTGTATCGGTATGTAACCTATATTAACAGCATTTATTAAAAAGCTAAGAATCAAGCTATTGAATTTTCCTTCAGCAGAAAACGATTCCGACTGAAATTATTAAATGATCACGAAATATTTCTGTGCCATTTGTGTGGACAGAGAAATACCCTGAAAGCGCTTTGATGACGTGGCGTGTTTAAGTGCATGGCGAAAGTCGAGATCTGAATAAGTTGCATGTGACAACCATTTTTAAACTTTCGTTAGCTTTTAGTGTTCGTGTGTCGCCAGAAATCACATTTGAAAAATCTGTTATTACCAAGCCTGATAGCAAATAATGTTTTTAAACTGTGGCCCTCGAAGCTACGACACACATGCAGACACTGAAAAATCAACCTAGAAGAATAGTCACGCAGTGGTGCGGAAATGTTTATATTTAATCAATGGCAGTTTTGTTAGTTGTGTTATATAGGCGTTTTTATTTACAGAAACATGGTCGACTATAAAAACTGTTAAAAGCAAATTAATGGCATCATGTGAGGTATACTTCATAATTTACTTGAAAAATGTCTGCTTTTTGTCGTTCAATTGAGCTCCCTCCACGAGCTCGTCTAGCTAACAATCATCGAGGCAGGCAAATCGCTGTGGTTCTTCTTTCTTTTCCCTTTTTTCTCGGGTTCATATGGGAAGGGAAAGCCGGAGCACATATCAGAATTTGGTATTGTTTTCCATTTCTTTAATATTTGTACTTGAAATTACTTTACAAGTCTTTTTGACAGTTATAATATTTTGAAACTGTGCTGGGAAACACAGAAAGCGTGACGTCACAACCGTGTTTACATGCTCTCATCTAAACTCACCTATCGACCAATGAGAGCGTGCGTACTACCTTAATTATTTTATAAAGCCTAATATTGCACAAATTATGATATTGATATTATTAACATCTATTTATATCGTCTGCTGGATCGGTGCTAAACTCCCGCAATATCCAGTAAAACCGCCAGAATACAATGCTCTCTCCTCTCGTCTCAGAACTGATAAACTAAGCTTCCATGAGCCGTAGAACACCTTTTCCCACGTCCTGCACGGGAAATATAATAGAAAAAGTCTCAGAATCTGGCTGCTGTTAAAAAAAGAACAACAATTATAGAAAATGTTTGACATGTTTGATGTTTGGTACTGTGAGATTCTGGAGGCCTGCGTAAGAAGAAAACCGGATAAAACAAAAGAAACTCTAAGTTTTATAATGTGCACTATGAACTTGCATAATAATAGAAAAGTAAAAGTTATACCCACTTGTTCAACCTTGTCGTTCGTCGTGTTCCGTTGGATCGCGGTTGTGATTGTGCGGGTTTCTCAAGTTTCTGATTCTCCTCCGGTTGTTTCGCCTCCTGCCTTCTACACAATGTTGTTTTTCCACTCTTGGCTCCCAGTTTATTACCGCTCTGTACATTTTGATCACGTAACACAGGATCACAAACAGGATAACAACAAGTATAACACACGCCAAATCTTGAATGGGAAGCTCCAGTGTTGGAATGCATACTCCTTGCACAACGAATTCAGTGGGAATATAATGATCTGGTTGAAACGTAGAGTGCTCACTTTCAACGACCGTCGTTAGAAATAAACTTAAAAAGCTGAAACAGGAAAACTGCATATGTTATCAGGGGCACATGTAAATAGACGTGCAAAGAACCAATCGCGAATGAGATTTAAGTAAAAGGGGTTTCCCCGACACGGCCGGGTCAAACAAAGGTCGCTTTGCTTTTGTCCCTTTGGTGCAAGACTGAAACGCTTGGATAAACTTGGACTGCTTTGAAATCTTTGTTTCCTAGCTTAAATACATGTGCTACAAAACTAGGCACAGTCAACTGGCTACTGAAAAAAAAAAATGGAGTTAGGAGTTAAAACGATCCCGTATAGAAACTTACGATAAACGCGCATGCCAATGTGGTCAAAACAAAACAAAGATACAAAAACAAGTGTCGATCATCATTTCCAGAAACTATATAAAAAAAATCCAGAAAATATGTCAAAAGAGGCCTGATTCTGACAAACGCCGACACGCATTCTGACTTTTATTAAATAGTTGTGAACCAACCCCTGCTATAATCATCTCTGTTTATTTACCACCGGCCAAGTGCTCAATATTACAATGACGAAATACACCGATTCAGCCGGAAAGTTGCATGTAAGTAAGGTCAAAGGGCCCTCGCCGGCTAAAAATTGTAAAGCTTGTATAAGCTTGTGGGGCATTTGTAGTCGGAAAAAATTTCCTTCACACATTAGCCACAAGTCGTGATCCTTATGAGTGCAAAAGTATGAAAAAGAAGAAATGTAAGGTCTCACAGGCGAGAGAAACAATTCTAACAGCCTTTATTTAAGCGGTAAGATTTTATTGTTGTCGACTTCATAAGAATCGAATAATTTAATATTCTGATTTCTCTCATCAACATAACCTCAATTTCAGCCGTTCTCTGACAGTCAATTGTAGATTTTGTTGATGAATAGAATGTAACCGCCTTATAATTTACAAGAACTTTTAACCCTTAATATGCTGAAATTACTCGAAAAAACACGTTTTTAACAGTTAAATTGATTTTTGGGGCGCTGTGATGCTAAATTTTTCTAAACTTGCTAGAAAGAAATGCACTTTCTCGCACTGTAGTAAGATTTTGATTAGGATTTCATGTAAAAATGTACAATATTTTACTTTGGCGCATGCGCAATAGGCCAACGTTTTTGTTTGTTTGTTTTTGCAGAACCGTTTCGATTTTTTTCCTTGCTCCGTTCGATTTCGTTTCTTCTGGCCTGAAAAGTTTCGATCTTTATCAATGGAAAGGCCTGGAAAGCAGACCATGATCACGTACAGGTATGTTTTAACACAAATTTTGCACCAAAAACTGATCACGTTTTTTCGATTAGCTCTGTCAGAATGCAGTCGATATTCAAAATGGACAGTCCTGTGGAAAGATCTATCCAACCTGTATTAGTTGCATATTACAAAAATCTGCTGACGTGAAAATTGGCGACGTTACAACAGTGGTTGTATAGCCCTTCCAACAAATCCCGGAAAAATCCGATTAAGAAGCAGATTTTCCTTTGGGAGGCCCCTTGGTATTCGATCTGCAGGAATGAATAATTTCCAGTATTGGCCATGCTTTTTTACAGACCGTACACTGAATAAGTAAACTGCATAGATTTATGGAATTGCTTCATATTGAATTTTGCCCAAAACTGATCATGTAATGTACCATTTTTCAAGACATCAAATTCATTCAGATACACAGTTTCACGGATATCTTGAATAATTGTCAGAAATATCACTTGTGTTTTTTGTTAAAAAAAAATAGTAGCTGAGTTTTTTTTTTCAGCATTTCTCCCTTTTTGGGTTTTACACTGTCTTTTCTTTGCCAACCGAAGTTCCTTGGCAAACTAAATTTCACTGACCCAACGTTGCTTATCAAACTGTATTCTTATCCTGGATAATGGCTAACGGCAATAGAAAACAACGGCATAATTTAATGACTATATATACCTCATGTTTTACCGAAATTTCTTAAAAGTATGAGCGAGATTTTAAAACATTTCAAAAAATAAACACACTTTTGAAATTTCAAAGACATGTTTCGGATACAGTAAAAACCCGCGTATAAGAACCTAGGTTTTTTCAAGTTAGCCTAAACAGGTTCTTATATAAATGGTATTTAGTGTAAAATTAGGCTTACTAGGTTCTTGAGGTCGCGGGGGATACCTACAGCATGAATAAATTCATGAAGGGAAATTTTGCTTGACCTGCAACTTTTAAAACGCTTATTTCTCAGCTGTTATGGGTTCGATTATGCTCAAATTTTACAGAGACACAAAGAAATGATGAAAGATTGTGAATGTCGTCTTTTATTTGGTAGATTGCATTTAAGGGCGATGTTATAGCCTCGTGAATGCCAAATTGGGAAAAACATGATTTTGTGGCAGAGTTTGCGGAACGAGTAGGAGACAGCACACTGTGATCTTGTCAAAAACTAATCAGTCAATATCTCTAGAGTGTCATAACAGAAGCGGATTTTTTAATTTAAAGTTTGCCAGCAAGTTACGGCGGTTTAAGTGCGCAAATTTGAATTTAATGTCTTCTACCTCTTTCTATAAGGGCTCTTTTAAAATTCCGCTTCTGTTATGACACACTTCAGTATTCATAGTTTACCTATCTGCAGTGGCAAGTCATGAAGTTCTGTATCCGTGCTGTATTCTCTGCCACAAAATTGTCGGAAAAGTCCAAACTTTGAGATTTCCGAAGGTGTCCCGACCTAAATACGATCATTTTGCCAAGGAGAGATGTAATTATGGTAATTATATTCCACGCTTTTATGGTGAGAACAATGCGTTTTTAAACAGGACACGATTGTTTATGCCGAATATTTTTGTGATTACTCTGAGTTGCAGAAATATTCAAATTTAGATGAAAATAAGCTCAAAGACTTTCTACAAACTATATGAACGTATATCGCTAAGTGTTGTTTTAAATTGGCTAAAATATCAAAGAAACAGGAATTTTTTTACAAATCACGCGCACGCGCCCATATTTTTGTCCAGTCATAAATATCTCGTAAAGTTGTCGATGTCAGTCGTTGTACTTCGCGCATACGCTTTAAATAAATGCATAATGATGAGCCTAAGGTGTCCCCCCGCGACCTTAATTAGGTTCTTAACTTTTGTTCAAGAAATAAAGTAGAATTTTTAAATGATCTGCTCTTTAATGTCCAATAACAGTATTCTTGGAGGCTTCGGTAAGCAAAATACTATACTATTTTAATCTGATTCCGTTAAAATCAAAACTATACTGTAACCTTCACTATAATTCCCAATAAATCTTGTAACTATGCTGTAACTATAATGTGTACAGACTGTGTTATAAATATATTTTTGAGAAGATTTTTTAATTCTATATTTTTGAGAAGATTATTTTTTCTTTTTTGAAAATAAGAACCTGTTTTAGAATTTTAGCCTAAAATGGTTCTTATGTAAAGGGTGCTTAAAAATGAAATTTTAGCCTAACAGGTTCTTAAATGTTAGGTTCTTATACGCGGGTTTTTACTGCACTACGTATCCATCATCAGTTTGAAGATGTTGTTCTGCATTTCAGATTTTTTTTTTATTTCAGATCTTGTTTTGCATTTCATCTGTACTTTCAACGTATACTCTCGCCGTATATATTAACACGAGTCTTGCAGTATTTTGGCGAGCGCCGATGGTGACTCAAACTGAAAAAGACAAGTAAAAAAATAGAGCGGTACTACAAACTAAAATATCTAACGTTTTTCTTTCCCGCAATTATGACTTTGAACCATGTTTGTAGCTCTCGTGCAGTCAACATACACGAATAAGAGGATAGAAAAAACCGGTCTTTTAGAGCCACGGTGCTGGATATTTGTGCATAGTACAAATATCTTGCGCTACAAATAATAAACAATTATTGGATGAGGTTTTTGTGATATCCGGAATAATCAAGGTCGATGTAAGTGTTATCAGCCGAAGCCGAAGGCTGAGGCTGATAACACTTACCGAGACCTTGATTATTCCAGATATCACAAAAAACCGAATCTAATAATTGTTTTATTATACATTGTTTTTCTGGAAAACTAAATCGTGGAATAGTTCCTTCCCAATTTTTGTTGGTCATTTTGTGCTTTTTTTTTGTGCAACAAAATCGCACCCCGCGCCCCACGGACGTTCACAGTTACATACACGATTGTTAAAAACTAGCAATGGTATATTGCAATTCCCGAGTTTTGATTGGTTAACAGGCAACACGTTAAAGTAAAGCAGGAAGAAAAGAAAACCTTGACATTTCCGGATATTCGGCGAGTAATAAGCTTCCTACGCAGACCCTCTTTATTTTTCAATACG
Organism: Oculina patagonica; assembly: GCF_052425735.1. Taxonomy (NCBI): domain Eukaryota; kingdom Metazoa; phylum Cnidaria; class Anthozoa; order Scleractinia; family Oculinidae; genus Oculina; species Oculina patagonica. The sequence goes on from NC_135770.1 coordinate 5,772,072, forward strand.
TAGCGAGCACAAACAGCGTCTGCGTTGAAGGCTAGCGAGTCATGCGAGAATAGTGATTTCTGAAACATAAGCTGTTTTACATGCAAACAATACGACGTTTTTTTACGTCCTATTGTTAACGAATAAGAAATGGTCAGAAAGTTTTGTTCTCTGCATCACTCAAATGGCCTTTTCCTTTTTTTCACGGTCCTTTGTAATATGTCGTGGAAATCGACAAAAGCACAAAAACAAAATTGAGATCGACAGCAGATCGACACAACATAAATATGAGTGTTTGTGTTTTTAACGCTGAAGCAAGCTCTCGCCCTTGGGGCGTGAAGTTTGCTTCTTTTTGTTTTCACGGACAGCTGCTTGAGCATTTGCTTCCGGTGCTTCTAATGAAAACAAGTTGGCGCATTGCATTGTTCGATCGCAGGTGGTTACACTAAAAGAAGCAAAAATGACCCACTATACACGCTTGAGTAGTAAGTGCGGAAACATTTTATTTAAATAATTAACTTGGTCGATTGAAACAGCTGATTGAAGCAAATCGCTTAAAAGTCCACTTCATTTCTAGAGAGCGCGCAGTTTACTTCAATCGAGTGAGATTGCTGTTTAGATATAAAAAATTCCAAACACAATAAGAAAGCAACAACCATGAAATCTAAAATACAATAATTCTCATAATTTCGCACTAAAATATAGTTTTATAATGTTTCTCAGTACAATTTGCTGTGTATTCCATGCCGCTCTGCTATTTATAGCCGGTGCTGAATTCCTCCAACATGTCTTGTCTCAAGCCAGTATACTTTCCTTTGCCCTCGAATAAAAAGGTCTTCAGCAAAATACGGGTAGAAAACCTCTTTGTTTGCCCTACAGGGAAATGCGATAGAGAAGCTTTAGAATCCAGCTGCTTTATTTTTCTTATCGCAGTCCTTCTAGATTTCCGACCTCAGTATATTACTTAATACTTTAAAAAATTATTGAAAAAGAGTTACAAATGACTACTCACTTCACACCCGGAATTGCACTGAACAACATAAAAGAAAATCAAAGCAAGAGTGGAAATTAAAAAAAAGCAGTCTTCCGTGTATCAAAATGAAAAAAGAAAATGAGAAGAAAACTTACTTTAGTTAATAACCTTGGCGTTCGTCCCGTCGTGTTCTCTGGGAATCTGGCGATTGCGCTGTACGCTGTGATTTTGATTCTCCCGTCACTTCTGCGCACACTACGCCTCCTGGCTGCTACAGGCTGATTTTCTTCAACTCGAGCCGGCTCCCGATTCATTACAGTTAGGTAGTAGATTTTGATCACAAAGCACAGGGCCGCAAACTGAAATACAACACACGCTAGGTCCAAAATTTCTTGAATGGGAGACATAGATGCGGAACGCGTACTTCAGAATGAGTGTCAGCTAGCAAGTGCAAGCATTATTTTTTATCGTTGTCTGAATTTAAACATCCGGCATTAAAAATTCAACCATGCAAGCAGCACCTAACCAATAGCATTCAGACTTAGAGCTAGAGGGGCTTTCTCTGATTTTAATCCCCGTGTTCAAGCACGCTGCAAGGTGACATATATTCTGTCCAAAAGCACAAAGCTCACAAAGCCGATTAGATAAGTTAGATATTTGTAAGCCATCCGGGTAGCAGACCTTTTGACCTTGCGATATATAAAATGAAAAATGCCTCTCGTTTTTATTTGGAACAACTGTATTTTTGCGGCAGTTGTATCAACATGCCTCGAACCAGTAACAGCTCTGAAGGAAGTGACTTATAACCACAGATTACTGGCGATTACAGACGTGCTAGTTAACGCGTCCATGTCTTCTCGGGTTTGTTTCCCAAACGTCTGAACAAAACGAAAAAAAAAACATTCAAATAAAAAACTATAACGAATGCACGTGAAGTATTATTTAGTGCAGCCAGCGCAGCAGGAATTACATGAGGCACCTGAGTCGCATGAAATCCCATACACATAGCGGGACAATGACATTCTTTACTCCTACATTGGTGTGTAATGACGTTCTATTGAATAAGTATAATCATCAAAACATATCAAAAGCTAAACGATTTTCATCAGGACACCTGACAAATTGTAAAGAATTAATAGTTTCTTAAACCATCGGTCCATAACACTCTTTACTCCTACGTTACTAACGTTAGTTTGTAATGACGTTCTACTGAAGTAGTATAATTTCATCAACACACCTAACAAAGTATAAATTTTCTATAACCAGTATCTAAAATCAACGGATAAAATCCCATGTACACAATGACATTCTTTACTTCTATATTAGTAGTCTTAGTAAGTAGGTTATGACGTTCTATTGAATGAGGATCATTTCATCAAAACACATCAAAAGCTACATTTCATCAAGACACTTGATAAAGTATAAAGATGTCAAACCAGTTTTTAAAATCATCGGATGAAGTCCCATACACAATGGTGGCATTCTTTACTCCTACGTTGTTTTGTAACTGGACGTTTTATTGAATAAGTATCATTTCACCAAAACACATCAAAAGCTACATGAAAATTCATCAAGACACTTGATAAAGTATAAACATGTCAAACCACAGTTTCTAAAATCATCGGATGAAATCCCATACACAATGACATCTTTTTACTTCAACGTGAGTTTGTAATGACGTTCTACTGAATATTAAAGTATAATTACATCAAAATATATCAAAAGCTACACGAAACTTTATCAGGACACCTGATAAAGTATAAACATGCATGTTTATTACCAGTTTCTAAAATCATCGGATGAAATCGTAGACACAATAAAATCTTTACTCCTACCTTAGTTTGCAATGACGTTCTATTGAATAAATGATAATTACATCAAAACACATGCATATATAAAAACTGTGCTCACTTCTTTATTCTAGAGAGCAGTTAAACTACAATCTATAGACCTTGACGTTTAGTCGTTCCATGTCATTAATTCTGCTGCTCAGATAAAGCAAATTTAAAATTACGATACGAAAACAACAACTGTGAAATAATTCGCATCAATTCACTCTAAAATGTAGTATATAAACAGTTTCTCAGTACACAAGACAGTACAATTTGCTGTAAATTCCATTCCACTCGACTATTTATAAAGCTGAACTCCTGGAACTCCTGCAACTTGTCTTGCCTCATGCCACTATATCCCTCTGTCCTCAAAAAATAAAGCTTTCAGCACAATTTGCGTAGGAAAGCTTTATGTAAGTCCTACAGGAAAATATGATAGAAAGCTTCAGAATCCAGCTACTTTACTTTTGCTTCTAGATTTCCGATCTTATATCACATAACTTTTAAAAATTATTGAAAAATCGGATACGAATCACCGCTTTCTACCAAGAATTGCACACTGAAACTGAACAGCATAAAAGAACACAGAAAAGTCAAAACGAAATTGGAGTTTGATAATTAAAACGGTCTTAAATGTTTAAAACTGAAAAAAAAAATTGAAGAAAACGATACACACTTACTCCAATTAATAACCTTGGCGTTCGTCGTGTTCTCTGGGAATCTGGCGATTGCGCTGGACGCTGTTATTTTGATTCTCGTCAGCTCTGCTCACACGACGCCTACTGGAAGCTGCTACAGGCTGCTGTGGCTGATTCTCCTCCACTCGTGGCTCCCGATTCATTATGCAGTAGATTTTGATCAAGAAGAACAGGTTCACAAACAGTAAAACAACACACGCTAGGTTGAAAAATTCTTGAATGAGAGCCATGATGGTTTTGAAATGACTCAGTTTCAGGTGAGATCAGTAAAAATGATGTTGTCAAGTACGAGTATTACTAAATGAAGACCGTAGGTCGGCACGGCCCACAGTCATCTAACTGTAACATATGCATCGGTGGTTTCAACTAATTAACATTCAAATAACTACGCACGCATGCAGAACAAAAACTCGCGGTAGGGATCGGTTGGCCTTTTACTGAACGTCCCAGATGTCCTATCCGGCTGGAAAATCAGGTCGTGAGGAAATTCACAGCATGATGCCACGCCGAGAAGAAAGAACAACTGCAAGCGGCTCTAGGTTTCATAATTGAAGATTGTTTGAAAACATTTCCATTCGAAGTATCAGGTGAGTGGTGTGAATCTTTGTCGTGGAACAATGAAAGTTTGATTTTTACACCAACAATAGAGAAGACGAAAGCCATATTGGTGTTTTCAAAAAGCCCCATTCATTTACAGTTCGATCATAGCCGGCTCAGAGAACTGAAAGCCGTTTAAAAATCATTTAGCTGTAAAGAAAACTGGAAAACATTAAAAAAACATCATATTAACAAAAACATCCTATCATTATGTTAAAAACATCGTACAAATGCAGCAATTAATTCCAATTATCACCGTTTAACAACTAAACCATTAGAAAATCATCCATAACTAACAGTCTATTTTCCCCCTGTCCAAGTTTTTGTCTTATTCAAATTGGCCAAGCCGGCCACGAATTGTTCTATATTTATATGTTGTATTCACATTTTATTTTATTTTCGAATATCCATTAATTTCATTTGAAATCAGTGAGACATAACAAAACATTATTTTAAAACTGCCACACAATGACCTTTTTAGTGTGAATACATCTGTTAAATTGAAAAGTATTTTAATATTTAACAATGACCTTTAAAAAGATCATTGTCTGAATAAATCTGTTAAATTGAAAAGTATTTGAAAAGCTTTAGGTCTTTAGTCTCGAGGCGCTTCGAGAGCCCAGCTGGAAACAAGTCGTCGGCTAATTCAAAAGCCGAGGCGGTTAGTTTTTTACGTAATAGAACTCGTAATAAACCCTCGGCACTCCGGGTTTTAAATAAACATTTCATATTTAATAGTTGGAATCGTAAGAAGAAGTCGACAGGTATCTCTCTTCAAGATTCGAGTGATTGAGTTACACACATACGCGGGCATACGCGTAAAAGCTCCAATTTCTCCCTGTGCCTACTGCTCTCTCGCGCCGGCCCAGAACCTCACGATTCACTGAGACATTACGACTGGACGAGTTCCTCAGTGAAGCATAAAACCTCCAAAGTAACCAGCGCGAAGGCAGATGTGTATCGGCATGTTATTGTAAGCAGCATTAAGAGCAATTAAAAGCTAAGAATCAAGCTGTTGAATTTTCCTCCATCAGAAAACGATTTCTACTGAAATTAAAAGTATTTCTGTGTCGTTTGCGCGGACAAAGAAATACTCTGAAAGCGCTTCCAATGAAGTGACGTGTCCTGGAACAACCTCTTCGTTCGGTCTTTAAAAATAAATTAACTGTAAAAAAGATATGTGCCATTTTCTAATCGTTTGAAGTGCACGCACAGCATGGGGGAAGTCTATTAATTAATTAGAGGCTGTCCACGGGAAAACCACGCAGAAGGTGCTGAATTAAGCTTGGATCGCGGATTTCAGTGCCCATATTTTGCATATAAGACAATGGAAGGCAATTTTTTTTTGTCAAGTGCCTCTTAGGGTCCTAAATCATATTGAATGATTTTAGTTCGTAATTGGAACGGCGGGTGTTGGAATTAAAAACAAATGTTTCTAAATTTAAGTTTGTTTGGCAAAATAACAGAAGAAAACACACGCGCCATCGTCTGGCGGGAGTCAAGGTCTCAGTCATGCATTTTCAATAAACTTCCTTAAGTTTTTAGCGTTCGTCTGTGGCGAGAATTTGAAAATCTGCTATAAGTTAGTCTAGTAAGTCTAGTAAGCCTGATGGCAAACACTGTTATATAAGCTATGACATCCTGACCCTCAAGTTGAAAAAAAAACTATAAAAAAAATCAAGAGCGTAATTTCATAATAAAGATAAGATGTTCTACATGACACGAGCATGGGACAAAGAAAAATCAGTTCTGAGTCCCCGACGGGAATCGAACCCATGGCTTCCCAGATACCGGTTGGGCGCTCTAACCAACTGAGCTACGAGAGACTCGTTGTGAGCTGGGCCATTTACTAGGTTGATATGTGACACGCGTCCTGCATACTGCTAGGATCAGCAATGTGGAAATCATCAAGCTTGTAGTAAATAATAAAGATGGTAAATTTTTATTTACTGTATTGAAATTTCAAACACAAAACTGACTTGCACGAATAACATTCTCCTTTTTTTATTAAACCTGTTGTTTACTAGATTGTGGTACATCTAAGTTATGTCCAAACTTTAACCTTTCCATCCCACCCACAGCTTGCTACACAGCTGGGTAGGGTGGGGTGGTAAGCGACATCCATACATGGCGCAGAGTGAGCGTCTAGTGTCCTTATCACACGAGATGTAAAATGATCGTAGAAAAAGATTTTCCCGTCCGCTGAGCCAGAGGAAACTATTTTACCATCAGGGCTGAAATCGCATCCAATATGATAACCACTCACCTGAAAACAAACAAATTACAGTTAAACCTCTCTAATACGGACACTGAAGGGAGAGGGCAAAGTGTCCGTATTAGAGCGGAATCCCAAACCAAAAAATGGGGATGGGACTGGGATTTGAGCAAAATTAAGGCTGGCAAATGGGATTTATACCCCGTTAAGGGTTAAGGTCCCTCAAAAAACGTTTATATATTTTACAAGTTGAATAAACAGTAACCGCATGTAGAGTAAAATAACAAAATGAATAAAGCGTTGTTGTAACTACAAACAGACAAACTATCACTACCTGATCATCGGAGTGTCCGTTATAAAGAGGTTAAGTTTATATGAATTTGCTCTCAAAAGTCTGGGATTTAGTTTCCATGGTCTGTATTAGAGGTTCCGAATCATAAAGGTTTTTTTTTTAAAAGAAAATATGTGAGAATTTTGTCGGGATATCCGAAATTGTCCGAAATAGAGGGTCAAGTTTATATTAATTTGCTCCCTGGGGCCGAGATTTAGTGTCCGTTGTCTGTTTTAGAGAGGGTCCGTACTAAAGAGGTTTTTTAAAAGAAGTTATATATGTGAGAATTTTGTCGGGATATCCGAAATTGTCCGTAATAGAGAGGTTTCCGTAAGGAGAGGTTCGACTGTCACAATCAGGTGTTACAAAATATGGAAAGACCATTGCAGTTATATCGTCGCAATAATTTAGCCTGCCAAAAAACAGTTTTGGTTTGAAAAACAATTCTACGCAACTGCTAAAATTTCGCAATCTTAAGACTAAAATGTCCCTCACAACGACTAAGAGACTTAACACTAAACGTCCACAGTAAAGGAAAGGACGACCTGGCCTGGTAACGAGTCTTACTTGTCTCGCGCGCGCTGCGTCATAAACGCTTATTGTGACGTCAAACTTTCACTTTGCTCTTTTTCGCGAAACGAACAAGCTGTGCGTTTTTCGCAAGAAGACTAAAGTTCTGTTGTAAGCATGAAGTTGATATTTCCGCTTACGGCGCTGTCGATATTCATATTATTATCATACCTTACATATCCTGTTCAACGAGAAGGTGAGATTCGTTCGCGTTTTTAACTAGTTTTTCTTTTTCTTTTTTTTTCGTTTCACACTTCAAACTTTTAAACCCAAGAATCTAACAATTGCGTTCAGTTCTTCTTGTAATGAAACATTGTTTTTCACAAGTTATTTAGTTTTTCTCGCTGATAGGACAAAAAATACACTAGCCTCTAAATACAAGCAGTTCTTATCCGATGGAAAGTTTCACTTTTTTTCAATTTTTCAGAAAACCAAACAATTCTGGTTGCCATGGTAGTATTTCAGGGTGTTACGCGCATGCGTTCTTTTTCGTTCTTTTCCAGCCCGCGCTTTAACGGTTACTTTTACATTGCTAGTTAAATTGAAGAAATTATAATAGTTAGCTCACTAATAAGTTTTCCTGGATCGGAGTAGATTGTCATGAAAGCTTAGAAAGTTTTACTGTAAGTCTGACGTTAAGTATCTGAAGTACTTCATATATGTGAACTGCGGATGAGATGTAAAATGAAGAAATGATCCTTGCAGTGAATTGCAATTAAAGAAATTGCAAAGAAAGAAACCAGAAAAAATTCTGGCTTCAACAGGATTCAAACCCGTGACCTACCGGTGAGATGCTCTACCAACTAAGCTATTGAAGCCACACTTTGGGATGCAATTAGCAGAATTCTAGCAGAATTCATTGTCAAATCTTTACGGTAAAGTAGCCCTGTCCCCTAATCAACCCCTCTGTCATACCCTGTGTCTCACAATTTTTTACGGATGAGTCTGCAGAGGTGAAACCAGGGGGAGGGGATTGAGTGACTAGCCCCTACATCCTCCAAAAATATAGGTAAGCACATTAAAATAGAAATAAGGACAATGACACTGAGAAGGGTGTGAAAATTGTGGATAACTTAAACATAAATAAAATGAAAATACCGGTACTTGATAACATCCACATCCCCTTCCCTATAAAAAACCTAGGGCTAAAACAAAATAGACAACCCTCTTTTGGAAAATCCTGGATCCACCCCTGAGTCAGACATTGACCTAAGAAGTGTGTTCACTACCTTGTGACCCTCGTATCTCTTGAACTTGTTCAGCTTGTAAGGTTTTCTTGTTGAGAACAAAGCAATGTAGTCTCCGTTTGACTGCGCCACAAAGTGTGATTCAGATGGGTGAACCTTTAAACAAGTACAGGTAAATGCTTCCTGAAAGAAGAAAAGGATGACAGCACTAGATAGCAAAAGATTCTTCCGTGTGTTTTTGTTTTTGTTTGTTCGTTTGTTTGTTGTTGGCCAACTAGTGGAAATCTAACGAGCAAAAGTTTCATTTTTAGACATTATATTTATGGACGATCTCTTATTTTGAAATAATAATAAATTCCATTTCAGTTGTACTGATTTTCCTAAATGTGATAGCACTTCCTTAAAATTCCTTTAAAAATCCATAAATTCTTTAAACTTAACAGAAACTCTGATGTCATTTTTGTAATCTGCATACAATTATACTTAAAGCAAAGAAAATTATACACCATTTGGGACATTATTCTATCAGTTTCTATAGCAAAGAAAATACACTAAAAATCACAATTAGCCTCCAAGAATACCTTAAGAAAAGTAGGGCCACTGTTTTTACATCTTTGCGTAATTTTACATGTCTGTTATTTAGTACGTTAACCTAGCTTTTCTTCCTAATCCATCCTCTTTATAAATTTAAGAATTTCACTTACATGTAGCCTGCCAGTAACATACCTGGTAGATTTGATTTGATAATATTGCTGTTGATCTAAAATCCCAGACCATGATCCCTTTGTCTGTAGAATTCCGTCTCACTACCTCAGCAGCAGAAATAAATTCCTCACCCCCAGGGAGGAATGCCATGTCCTGCACTTGGCCAAAAAATGCTGAGTAAGTTGATGCGACCTATTGACAAAAAACATCACAGTTACCAATAAAGAAAGTATTTAAGGTGACTAGTGCCTCTAGTGATATTGCTCTATTAAAATGATAAAAAGAAATTTTTCAAAGTGCTGTTTAATAGCATTACTTACCGGTACTTACTTACTTACTGCCCTATACACCATCGGCGCTAAGGGCAGCAAAATAGCATGCAAACCTGCAAATTCTGAGCTTTATAAATGTTAACAATTGTTGCATTTTCTCCTGTGTCAATCAACTTTGCAGAAATCTCAGAAAACAAATACGGTAAGTTAATTTCAATGGGTTCCAAAGGTTTTTTAAGGGGGGGGGGGGGGGGGCAGAGCTGCAACTAACAGTCGGACATTGGCCGACCAAAATTTGCTCATGTCCGGCAAAATCCCAAGTGTGGTCGGACATGATGTCCGGACAATTTTTAGATCATAAATTATTTTACAGCAACAATGAACTAAGTTCAACCTTTTGTTTTTGGTGATGTCTGACCACAATTTTGTTTTGTCCGACCAAGATGGTGTCTTAGCAGGACATATGACCCTTCAAGTGAAAAAAATTATTTGCAGCCCTGGGGGGGGGGGGGGTGATTGGTGGATTTTGATCCAGTTTGTTTGTTTGCTTGCTTTCAAGTTTGTTTGTCTAATTTTTGGGATTGATCATACTTTAGAGAGTGATTCGGCAATAACCAAAACAAAAATTCCTGTGGAGCAATTACGAGAACAAAAGAAAAGTAATTCTTCTTTGCCAGCCACAAAATACCTAACAACTCAAAAAATTAATCCTACACAGAACTGAAGTTGTAGGAAAATATTTTGTTAGAAAAATTGCCCCCCATCCCCTCTCCTGAAACATCCTCGGAGACCCAGGGGCAGTTAGTGGGGGCGACGGGCAGCTTATCGGGACAACGGGATTTTCGGGCGAAAGTTTACAACATAGAGCGTAACAACCCCTGGGCACTTTGTCTTACCGAACCAGTTCCAGAAGCGTTTGAACTCCTTTCTCCTGATTGGCCACAAAAATATTTTTGTGGCCAATCAGCGACGAGGACCGGCCAGGAGACTCTGATGTCTTCTTACACGAAGTTGTTTTCCTCATAGACTCGTCGTGGATGCTCTGCCCATCAATCGGATGCTATTACATGGAGAGTCTAAGAAAAAAATAAGCCTTAGACGACTGCCAGTTCTACACTGTTAGTTGCGCGCTTTTTAATAGTTATTCGAGTAAACAACAATTCTTATTATTTTTCTCGGTCGTTGCCCGACTTCTGGAACTTGCCACGGTCTGTTTACTTCACTGCACGGGCCACGCGTTAGCGAAGATATCGCTGTCGTCACCTATTGTTATTTTGTTGCCAGCTTGACAGTTAAAACAAAGGGTTTTTGTTTAATTTGTTGGATATTTAAATAACAAAAAGAAAACTTATAAACAAGAGGTGCTCGCGTATAGCTTTAAAAACTTTTGGTTTCCTTGCGCTATGCTACATTTAACAAGTGACCATTTAACATATTCCCAGGCCTCGCTGTTTTGTTTTTGTTTTGCTTTTTTATCTGAGACCCACGTAGTATCATCCGATGGATGGGCTTAACAACAACGACGAGTCTATGAGGAAAACAACTTCGTGTAAGAAGACGTCAGAGTCGCTTCTGGTCAACCTCGCTGATTGGCCACAAAAATATTTTTGTGGCCAATCAAGAGGAAGGAGTTCAAACGCTTCTGGAACTGGTTCGGTAAGACAAAGTGCCCAGGGGCAATTACGCTCTATGTTGTAAACTTTCGCCCGAAAATCCCGTTGTCCCGATAAGCTGCACGTCGCCCCCACTAACTGCCCCTGGGGGTCTCCGAGGATGCTCCTGAAAAATTTACTGGATTATCCCTTACGGTCTGTTGGTTGCCATGGTAATCTTAGTAATTATTAAAATTACTATTGATAATAATTAAAATTATTGTTGCCTGTGTAAAAAGCAACCATTACTGTACTACTGTTAAAATTTCAAAAACCATCCAAGCCAGGCTCGAAAAAGTTAACTGCATCACAACACAGATTAAGGTCCATTGAGTGTGACCTCCCCTTTCTATTAATGGTTCCTGTCATTTGTTAAGTACTCATGTACAAAATTAAACCATTATTATTGTCGGAATTTTCTGTGGTCAAATTTCATTTTTCAGATTTTGTCAGAAATGGCTTGAAAGCAATGACAGTGCACCTTTAAACAATTACATAGTACTAACGTTTCCCATTCTTGTGTCCCAGCATAGGATGGCAGATTTAAATGTCCCAGCTAGGAAAAGGGCAGGTTCTGTGGGATGAAACTGAACACAAGTCACATAGTTCTTGTGTGGAAATGCTTTGATTTCCTGACCTGTCGTAAAAAACAAAAGGCAAGTGGTCTTAGTTTGATAATAATACAAACTAAATTGACAACATGTCTCATAAAATTTCCAGGAAAGGTTAAAATGGTCTATACCTTAAAAAAAATGTCATAGAAGCAGGGAAGAATTTGCTTGCTTGCAGCAACCATCATGTTTCCTACTATAAAGGGAAGACTCGAGCAAAGTGGTCCATTCTTTGCATTAGGCAACTAGGAGTATTTCTATTCCTCCCTGGACGGGATGCTAGTCCATCCCTGGATACCCCCAGCATTATTTCCCTGGTACCCATTTATACACCTGGGTGAAGAGAGGCACTATGAGAGTAAAATGTGTTGCCCAAGAACACAACACAGGGCCAGCAGAGCTCCGGTTTTTGGCAATTTCCTATTTCCTATTATTCCATACATTTATTTTTAAATAAAAAATAAAGGCTCTTTTGCACCATTGGATGACTCAATTTACTTTAAATAGCCTTTCCCCCCTTCTCCATGCTAGCCTACTGTAAGGGCCAATTTACACGGTATTACTATCTCGCATGCCACAAGCTTATGACAGGACTATGACATGACTTTAAGCACCATTTACATGTGTGCGTCTGTCATTAAGATGTGGTAGGTTGATTTACACAGCGCAATTCCTGTTGTAGTCATGTGTCGCATGCGATAATCGTAGGCAAAATTGTGCTGTGTAATTTACCCCTAATCAGTGTCATTACCTGTTTCCAAATTAAAAAGTCTCGCAGTTTTATCATAACCGCAACTCAAAACTTGTGATCCACACAAGCTCCACCTAGAGTCTTTGACGGCTTCAGTATGACATGTTAATCTTCGGGTACAGGCCCCACCCTTGTGTGTGTCCCAAACACTGACCACGTGATCCATTGACGCAGACAACAACAAATTGCTCTCTGCTGGATTCCATCTGACACAGTTGACCCCCTGGGAATGTCCTTCAAGATTTAACTGCAGCTGTTTAGGTGGTCTGCACACAAGATCTGCAGTCTTTCTGCTTGAATTTTCAGTTTTTTGCTCAGAATTAAGTGTAACCCCTTTCAATGAACCCTCACAATCAATCTTTTCTAACTGATGATTTGTTAAAAGCGTTGAAGCCGAGGTTGCAGCATTTGTTTGAGTCAATCTCTCTCTTTCTCTTTTTGACACGTAAGGTTTAACACTCGCCCCTGAAATGCTCACATTTGTATTCGTTCTTCGTGCCACTGATCCGACGAAAGATGAAGTATTTTTGTTGTCGTTAGTCTGGTTAACAACTTGTGACTCGAAGCGATCAGAGTGATTTGAAGCACTAGTACTGCAAGTTGTACTTTGTTTTGATTCAGAGACTTTCCTTCCAAGTATTCCACTAGCATTTGAAGGTCTGAAGGAAGGCTTATTAATAATTTTATCCTCCGGCTGTTCGATGTTTCCTGCTTGTCGAACACTATTGCTATCAACTATTGTTAACTTTTGTTTCTTGTTTTTCGGTGACTCGTCATCAGAAGACGAACTGCTATCGTACGCACACAAACTCTCCATACTTCGCTGAAATCTTGTGGCGTTTAAATATGGACAATGTGAACTACACTGCACTGCAGCAGAAACAACAAACTGATCTGAGATCCTTGCAATGGAAAACATGCACATGTACTCGTTCGCCTACTAGTTCTCTCACGGACTAGCCATCCGCCATTTTGACATTTGTTACTAGACAATTTGTTCCCAGGGTCCCTCGAGTCTCACAATTCAAGATGGCGGCTAACCCGGAAGTACAAGCTTTTGGCGGGAAACCTCACCGTCGACACAATTTAATGATCATTTTGATCAAGATCAAGTTTGATTTTCCGAAGTTTCATTTGTGAAATGACGTCAAGAAAATAATCACAATTTTTTTCATTGACTGAGCATTTGTTTGATAGCAGTTAATGATAAACATTTGTAGCACTGACTCATCGAAGTATGAGAGCTGGAAAGTGCTGGAGAACAAATAATTTAATAAACAATAAAGAAGACAAATCTTTGAATTTCCGTGGTGTTTTCAAGAAGCCCCATTAACTATTAAAGTGCTTTAATTGACATCATTAGTCTATCATTTAGCTGTAAAGGAAAACTCAAAAACATTGAAAACCGGTTCACTGTCACAAACATCGTATCAACTGCAGCTGTTAATTTCATTCATCACCTTTAAACAACTTAATCATTAAAAAGTTATCCATAACTAACTGTTTATTTTTGTCATTTTGCCTCATTCAAGTTTTCGTCTTATATGCATTCAAATTGGAACATAAAATTATAGACTGGCTGAGATCTCAGAAGTTTATTGCTATTGGGGTAGGGTTGGCTTCGCAAAATTGTGCAAACCCTCCTCGAATTCCCTCAATCCTCCTACCACCCCCTTCCCCTTTTTACGCCTGCTACACAGGCAAGCAAAACATTATTTTAAAACTGTTTCGCGTTGACCACTAAGATTTTTCAATTTTACAGATTTATTCAGACAGTTTATCTAGCATGTCTAAGAGTCTACGTTCATATTTCATCAAGCGTTATATAGTAACTTCGGCTTCGTGAATTAGTATTTACCGGTTACCTTCTGGTTGTGCTCTAGGCGCTTTCAAAGCCCAGCTGGAAACAAGGCGCTATTAAATTAAGGGACGAGGCGGTTAGTTTTTCACGTGTCCACGTCATTAACCTCTTCTCGGCACTCCCGGCAGCTTTTACTGAGCAACACATACTTCATATTTTGAGTAAAAAAGGTATTTCTTTTCAAGATAAGTATATCTGATCTTAATGGGCAGATAGTACTCCCACGCGCCGGCCCAGAAATTCGTGATTCACTAAGACAACGACTAGATGAGTTCCTCAGTGAAGCATAAAATCTCCTAAGTAACAGCGCGAAGGTTACTTAGGTGTATCGGTAGGAAGGTGTATCGGTATGTAACCTATATTAACAGCGTTTAAAAGCTAAGAATAAAGCTATTGAATTTTCCTTCATCAGAAAACGATTTCGTCTGAAATTAAATAAGGCGAAATATCTCTGTATTTTTTGGGTGGACAGAGAAATACTCCGAAAGCGCTTTTAATGACGTGACGTTAAGTGCATGGCGAAAGTCGATATCTGAATAAGTTGCATGTGACAACCATTTTCAAACTTTCGTTAGCTTTTAGTGCTCGTGTGTTGCCAGAAATCATATGAAAAATCTGTTATTAGCAAGCCTGATAGCAAGCAATGTTTTTAAACTGTGGCCTAGCCTCTCAAGGCTAAAAGACACGAATGCAGACACTGAAGAAAAGTCAACCTCAAAAAATAATCACGCAGTGGTGCGGAAATGTTAAAATTTATTCAATGGCAGTATTGTTAATAGTTGTGTTACGTTTATACAGAAACATAGTCGTTTACAGAAACATAGTCGATTATAAAAACTGATATTAAAAGCAAATGGAATTCTGTGAGGTATACTTCATAAAAACTATAAAATACCGCTTAGAAACTTAAAAATTCCGAACATATTTGCGACCACTACTGGCGATCACATTTGTTATCATAAACAAACTTTTAATTTTATGCATAAAATTATTGATATTACATGTATTAACATCTATTTATATCGTCCCTGCTGGATCGGGCAGCAATATTCAGTGAATCCGCTAGAATCTGACAATGCTCTCTCCTCTCGTCTCAGAACTGATAAACTAAGCTTCCATTTTGAGCGGTAGAACACCTTTTTCCAACGCCCTGCACGGGAAATATAATAGAAAAACCTCAAAATCTGGCTGCTATTAAAAAAAGAATTAAAATTGTAGAAAACATTTCAACATATTTGACGTTAGGCACTTTGAGATTCCGTAGGACCCTGTCGCCCTATCTCACAAGAAGGCAGGTAAAAAAAAAAGAAACTCGAAGTTCCATAAAATGCATTATTCACTTGCACAAAAAACAGAAAGATAAAAATTAGTAAAAAGTTGTACCTTCTTGTTCAACCTTGTCGTTCGTCGTGTTCCGTTGGATGGCGCCGATTTTGTTTGTGCGGGTCTCGCAAGTTTATTCTCCTCTGGTAGTTTCGTCTCCTGGCTTCTACAGGCTGTTGTTTTTCCACTCTCGGCTCCCGATTCATTAGGGCTCTGTACATTTTGATCACGTAACACAGGATCACAAACAGTATAATAACAAGAATAACACACGCCAAATCTTGAATGGGAAGCTCCATGTTGAAATGCATACTGCTGGCAGAATGGATTCAGTAGAAATACGTTGATCTGGTTAGAACGTAGAGTGCTCACCTTCAACGACCGTCGTTGGAAGTGAACTAAAAAAGCTAAAACAAGAAAACAGGAAAACTGTACTGCATATGTAATCACGAGCAACATGTAAATAGACGTGCGAAGAACCAATCGCGATTGAGATTAAAGAAAAAGGGGTTTCCCCTTCACCGTCGGCCAGGTCAGGACTTATTTGCAAGGACACGGTTTTCAATCGACACGGTTTCATGACCTCGAAACCGCATCGAAAACGACACGGTTTCGAAGTGTTTACACGGAGCCTATTTACCGATTTTCCGACTGTTTTCGAATGTGATTGTATAAGCAAGCGATGCTCTCTATGCTTGTTTCACCATGTTTACCCTTCGCAAGCCAGCCAGTTCGTGCCAAAATACATGGCCGTTTTCAAATCGATGCGGTTTCGCCATTTTTGACCGTTTACACGACAACGAAACCGTATCGTTTTGAAAACGCTCCACTTTTGACAGCGTTTTCAAAACGACCCGGTTACAGTAGTGGTCTCGATCGGTGCCGTGTAAACGAAAGGCGTAACCGCATCGCTTTCGATGCGGTTACAAATGAAACCGTGTCCGTGTAAACGTAGCCTAAGTTTTGAAGACCGGTCTTATGCTTGGGACAAACTCGGATATTGCTTTGCATTGAAAAGAATGTTTTAACAGGTTGTATGGTCTGTATGGTGTTACATGATTAGGAAACAATATTCCTAAGGATTTTTGGCTGAAATTGGGCTCGCACTAAAGCTTGAAGAGTTTATCAATCATTTGTATTGCGTTGTGTAAGCTTGTTGTATCTTGTGCTGTATTGTTTTATTGACCCGACGTGACAATGTGGTATAAAACAAAACAAAGATACAAAAGCAAGTGTCGATCATCATTTTTTGAACCTACAAGGACGACAGATTCCAGAAACTATGTAAAAAAATCCAGAAAATATGTTAAAGGAGGCCAGATTCTGACAATGGCCGACACGCATTCTGACTTTTATTAAATAGTTGTGAACCAGCCTGCTATAATTATCTTTGCTAATTTACCTCTTGCCGGGTGCTCAATATTACAATTAATGACGAAATACACCGATTCAGCCTATAAAACCGGAAGTAAGGCCAAAGGGCCCTCGCCGGTAAAAAATGGTAAAGTGTGGGACATTTGGAGTAGGAAAGGTTTTTTTCCATTATCTCTGTCAGAATGCAGCCAATATTCAAGATGGACACTCCTGTGGAAAGATCTATCCATAGGCGTACGGGCATTTTTTGCCAGGGGGGGGGGGGGGGGGGGGGGGCGGCGAGACATTTGCCCAAAAAAATTTCGCAAGTTGCCCAAATTTTTACGAAACAGTCGAGAAGAAACGAGGGTCATACGATGCACTAACATAGGCTTACAAATGAATTGAAAAATTCTTACATAATAATCTATCATATGAGCCCATAAAACACGTTAAAAGAAATAGCTGTCCCTACCATTTCGACGGCCGAAGATATTAAC
Source organism: Oculina patagonica (assembly GCF_052425735.1). Lineage (NCBI taxonomy): Eukaryota > Metazoa > Cnidaria > Anthozoa > Scleractinia > Oculinidae > Oculina > Oculina patagonica. Next base: position 5,789,482 of record NC_135770.1, read on the forward strand.
AATACGACCCATGTCATTGTTGACTACAGAGTTGGAATATGCCCATCAAATGCTAATACAAGTGTGATTACAAGTAATAATTTAGGCCAAGTTAAAAAAAAATGTTTCTCGTCCGGATTTCTATAAAAAAGAGAGCGTGCGGGCGCATTTTTTGGTATATTTTAATTTTTTATTATTTTGTTGCATTCCATACGGCCTATGTTGTTCGAATATCGATGTTTTTTCCTCCATCGTCAAATTCTCCAGGCCAAAAGCGAACTTCCAAAATAAATCCTGCAAGGTATTTGACCTATCCAGTACGGACCAGCGTAACAAGTATTTAAAGTTTTGGTCTTAATTTGTATTTAAACGCAGACAAAAGCCATATCTTACTCCGTACAAAGTGAAAGTTTTTGATCGTTCTATCTTTTCCAAAAACAAATAATAACAAAAGAGAGGCGGCCCGAAAAAAATGAAGCGGGAGGGGACGAGAAACATTTGTTTTGTTATTTTACTTGGCCTTATTGGCCTTACTACACGTTGTCACCCCGTCAGGTGCTGCGGAGGTATGTTTTCAATCTGTGCAACGCACTAAATGATCGTTCTGCAGAACACGATGTACGTAGCAGGTATCACTGCATGGATATGAACCACGTAAGGAAACTCTGAAAACTTAATCAAATAGAACATTCTCTTGCATTGTCTCCAGCATTTCTGAAACAGTCATGTTGTCAATCCGCGCACACGACAAAAACTCGCGCGCATTTTCTGCTCGGCTTCCAGAATCTCGCCGTCGATTTTGTAAAATTTAGCAACGCGGAAAAGCTTTCTTTATCATGTGTTTAACTGTGACAGATATTTGCAGTACAGTGCCCAACAGTAAAAAAAATTACAAATAATATTATGTATATCAACACATGACCCCTAAGAAACCACTGTGGTAAGAAACCACTGCCTCATGTGAGTTTAACTGCTTTAACTCGCTGACTTCAGGTTAAAATAGAAAATATCTATCTCTTCGAAGAAAAAACTTCTTTTAAAACGGGCTTTGCCCAAATTTCTCTTGCTGCCCAAAAAACTGAGTTGCCCAAAATTTGGGGGGGCTGCAGCCCCCCCTGCCCCCCCAGCCCGTACGCCTATGGATCTATCCAACCTGTATTACTTGCATATCACAAGAATCTGCTGACGTTAAAATTGGCGACGTTACAACAGTGGTTGTATAGCCCTTCCATCAAATCCCGAAAAAATCCGATTAAGAGGCAGATTTTCCTTTGGGAGGCCCCTTGGTATTCGATCTGAAGGAACGAATAATTTCCATTATTATATGGCTACCATTGTACGCGCGCTCTGATTGGCTGCTGAGCGGGCATTATTTTCTTGTAATGACCGGGCATTATAAAAAAATTTTCTCGGCTCGACAGTTTTTTGAGTTGTGAGTAAAAGCTACTAACGAGAGGGCAAAAACAACAAAAAAGCCGACAAAATATAATTATCTTTTCAATAACTGAAATAAAAATATAAGCATACCGATACTTCTTTAGTATGAGCGACGAAGAGAGCCATAGAGAGCAAGTTTTACCTCCAGTGTTTTTTCCCTTGATTATACTCTTTTTTTTAATAGTGCTTAAAACCATATAATAAATAACTTATTAACCTCATCCGTTCGGTCATTACAGGGGAATCTCAGATCTCGACCTTGATGTATTGACCGAGCGACAGCGAGGTCAATACATCAGGGCCTCGGTCTGAGATTCCCCTGTAATGACCTCACTCTCGGTTAATAAGTAGTATATATTGGCCATGCTTTTTTACAGACCGTACACTGAATAAGTACAAACTGCATAGATTTATGGAATTGCTTCATATTGAATTTTGCCCAAAACTGATCATGTAATGTACGTAATACGGCATATTTCGAACAAATGTTCATCATGAGAGAGGTCAACTCTGATATGCCTATTTATTAAACGGAACAAATGTCGGAAAAAATCAAATGCCCCGAGCGGGATTTCAACCCACGACACCCCGATCTCATGGAAGGTGCTCTAACCCCTGAGCTACCGAGGCAACCACAGTGGAGTGAGTCGAATAAGATGAGTAAATATTTTCTTTTTGTTTTTGCTACAAGGGAAACATTGATTACCAGACATTTGCTCCCAGGCCTCTCGGACTGGGAATTACTTCTGATCATGTAATGTACCATTTTTTAACACATCATAATCCATTCAGATACATAGTTTTACTGATATCTTGAAAAAAATAGTAGCTGAGTAATTTTTTTCACCATTTCTCTCTTTTTGGTTTTTACATTTTACTTCTGTATGCCTGTCTTTTCTTTGCCAACCGAAGTTCCTTGGCATCCTAAATTTCACTGGCCCTACGTTGCTTACCAAACTGTATTCTTATCCTGGACGATGGATAACGGCAATAGTAAACAACAGCATAATTTAATGACTATCATGTTTTACCGAAACTTCTTAAAAGTATGGACGAGATTTAAAAAAAAAAGAAACACACTTTTGAAATTTCAAAGACATGTTTCGGATACTTCGTATCCATCATCAGTTTGAAGATGTTGTTCTGTATTTCAGATATATCTTTTTAATTTCAGATCTTGTTTTGCATTTCATCTGTACTTTCAACGTATACCCTAGCCGTATATATTAACACAAGTCTTGCAGTATTTTGGCGAGCGCCAAGGGTGACTCAAACTGAAAAAAGACAAGTAAAAAAATAGAGCGGTACTACACACTAAAATATCTAACGCTTTTCTTTCCCCCAATTATGACTTTAAACCATGTTTGTGGCTCTCGTGCAGTCAACATACACGAATAAGAGGATAGAAAAAACCGGTCTTTTAGAGCCACGGTGCTGGATATTTGAGCATAGTACAAATATCTTGCGCTACAAATAACATGAGATATTTGTACTGAGTTGGATCACAAATCAAGGCGATATTTTAGATGTTGTGCCAACAAAATCGCGCCCCGCGCTCCGCGCCCCACGGACGTTCACAGTTAAATACACGATTGTTTAAAACAAGCAATGGTATATTGCAATTCCCGAGTTTTGATTGGTTAACAGGCAACACGTTAAAGTAAAGCAGGAGGAAAAGAAAACCTTGAAATTTCCGGACATTCGGCGAGTAATAAGCTTCCTACGCAGACACTCTTTATTTTTCAATACGTAGCGAGCACAAAGAGCGTCTGCGTTGAAGGCTAGCGAGTCATGCGAGAAGAGTGATTTCTGAAACATAAGCTGTTTTACATGCAAACAATACGACGTTTTTTTACGTCCTATTGTTAACGAATAAGGAATGGTCAGAAAGTTTTGTTCTCTGCATCACTCAAATGGCCTTTTCCTTTTTTTCACGGTCCTTTGTAATATGTCGTGGAAATCGACGAACGCACAAATACAAAATTGAGATCGACAGCAGATCGACATAACATAAATATGGGCGATAGTGTTTTTAACGCTGAAGCAAGCTCTCGCCCTTGGGGCCACAGGCGGCCCAAGCGCATCTATGTGAATTATTCATAAAGTTTCAGCGAACGTGACCCTTGCCTTTGAGCGGTGTTGTGTTACAAAGATGCGATTTATAAGGGTTTGTATGGGAACTCAACGATTTTCTTTCAAAAGGAATAATATGTAATGTTTTGCTAATAAAATCGACTAACCTTATTACCTTGTTGTATTCTTTGTTGTTTGTCCGCTTTTCAGGCCATTTTGAAGCGTTTTCGGCGAGTTAGCGCTGGCTGGTGGTGTTCCACTATAAATATGGAACACCACCAGCCAGCGCTAACTCGCCGAAAACGCTTCAAAATGGCCTGAAAAGCGGACAAACAACAAAGAATACAACAAGGTAATAAGGTTAGTCGATTTTATTAGCAAAACATTACATATTATTCCTTTTGAAAGAAAATCGTTGAGTTCCCATACAAACCCTTATAAATCGCATCTTTGTAACACAACACCGCTCAAAGGCAAGGGTCACGTTCGCTGAAACTTTATGAATAATTCACATAGTGCGCTTGGGCCGCCTGTGTTGGGGCGTGAAGTTTGCTTCTTTTTGTTTTCACGGACAGCTTGCTTCCGGTGCTTCTCGGCTAATGAAAACAAGTTTGCGCATTGCATTTTTCGATCACAGGTGGTTCCACCAAAAGAAGTAAAGATGATACACTATACACGCTTGAGTAATTAAGTAAGTGCGGAAATATTTTATTTACATAATTAACTTGGTCGATTAAAACAGCTGATTGAAGCAAATCGCTTAAAAGTCCACTTCATTTCTAGAGAGCAGTTTACTTCAATCGAGTGACATTGCTGTTTAGATATAACAAATTCCAAACACAATAAGAAAGCAACAACCATGAAATCTAAAATACATTAATTCGCACTAAAATATAGTTTCTACAGTTTCTCAGCACAATTTGCTGTGTATTCCATGCCGCTCTGCTATTTATAGCCGGTGCTGAATTCCTGCAACAGTGTCTTGCCTCAAGCCAGTATACTTTCCTTTGCCCTCGAATAATAAGGTCTTCAGTACAATACGGGTAGAAAACCTCTTTGTTTGCCCTACAGGAAAATGCGATAGAGAAGCTTTAGAACCCAGCTGCTTTATTTTTCTTATAGCAGTCCTTCTAGATTTCCGAACTCAGGATATTACTTAATATTTTAAAAACAATTATTGGAAAAGAGTTATAAATGACTGCTAACTTCACAACCGGAAAGGCACTGAACAACATAAAAGAAAACAGTGAAATTAAAACAAGAGTGGAAATTAAGAATAAAAAGCAGTCTTCAGTGTATCGAAATGAAAAAAGAAAATGAGAAGAAAACTTACTTTAGTTAATAACCTTGGCGTTCGTCGTGTTCTCTGGGAATCTGGCGATTGCGCTGTACGATGTGATTTTGATTCTCCTCGTCACTTCTGCGCACACTACGCCTCCTGGCTGCTACAGGCTGATTTTCTTCAACTCGAGCCGGCTCCCGATTCATTACAGTTAGGTAGTAGATTTTGATCACAAAGCACAGGGCCGCAAACTGCAATGCAACGCACACTACGTTAAAAAATTCTTGAATTATGGGAGACATAGTTGCGGAATTCGTGTCAGCTAGCGAGTGCAAGTCAGTATGACTGTTTATCGTTGTACAAATTTAATCATCCAGCCATAAAAAATCGCAATCCAACCATGCAGGCACCTATCCAATGGCAGCCGTCAGACTAAAGAGGGGCTTTCCCTATATTATATAATTAAATTTAAATAAAACATTGTTTCAAATTATTTAGAATCGCTTCGCATTTCTCAGCAAATATCGAATATTCTCGCAGGGTTTCAACTTCAGTTTTTGTAGAAATTATTCTATAAGAGTTGACACCGGAGTCAGAGTACGAATTTTTTCTAAGTGTCGAAGAATCAAGATTTTGTAGTACCGTATTTACTCGAATAAGCGCCGCGGCGCTTATTAAATTTTTCGCGCATCAAGTGCGGCGCTTATTCGAGGGCGGCGCTTATTTGAGGGCGGCGCTTATTTAAAAATTGGACGCCACAAACATCGAAAATAGACGAAACCTCTACAGTAACAAAAAGAAGGGACTTTTGATTGTCAGTATTCGTCTCTTACGGAAGAGAAATTTTGCGCTTGCTGTCCCGACAAAGTTCACGGTCTTCACAACGTTAACAGAACTACGTATTGTAAGAATTTTGGACAGAAAAAATAATGGGCAAGCGGTAGAATATAATAACTTTGAACTGCGAAACATCGCTTTTGACGAAAACGAAATTCCAAGGCTGTTTTAGAGTTGTTTTGTAGTGCTATTTTTAGTTACACGAAATTCCTCGAATAAGCGCCTCATCGTGACTGCGGCGCTTAACTTCTTGGTCCCAAATGCGGCGCTTATTCGAGGGCGGCGCTTATTCGGGGGCGGCGCTTATTCGAGTAAATACGGTATGCCCAAGCTCGAAAATTTCCTCAAACACAAAGCCAAAACTATAATTGAAATCGCTTGGTATTTCTAAGCAAAGATCTATAGTTTTGAGGAGGATTGGATTGGTTTTTCCGTGGAAATTCTAGAATAATTTCAGACTGCCGGGTATGTAGTATTTTGAAAACACTTCCCGGCTGCCGGGTATCTAGACACAATGTAAATAAAATGCATCTCGGCAGTTGTATCAACATGCCTCGTCGAGCAAGTAACAGTTCTTCTGAGTGACTTATAACCACAGATTACTGGCGATTACAGACATGCAAGTTAGCGCGACCATATCTTCTCGTTTTTTCCCCAAAATGCCTGCCTGAACAAAACGAAAAAAACATTCAATTGTATAATTATAACGAATGCGCGTGCAAGTATTATTTAGTGCCGGTAACCGCAGCAGGAATTTCAGCCGAACTACTAATCGACGCACTTGAGTATCGCATGAGATCCGATATACAATTGCGGGGCAATGACATTCTTTACTCCTACGTTGGTTTGTAATAACGTTCCATCAAAACACATCAAAAGCTAAACGATTTTCATCTGACACTTGAAATTCTAAACATGTCTATAATTAGTTTCTAAAACCATCGTTTCATGCCATTCTCTGCTTCAACGATGAACGTTAGTTTGTGGTGTCGTTCAATTGAAAAAAGTATAATTTCATCAAAAGCTACATAAAAACTTTATCAACACCCCTGATAAAGTATAAACACGTCAAACCAGATTCTAAAATCATCGGATGAAATCCCAAACACAATGACATTCTTTACTCCAACGTGAGTTTGTAATGGCGTTCTATTGAATAAGTATAATTCCATCAAAACACATCAAAAGCTACATGAAACTTCATCAAGACACCTGATAAAGTTTAAATACGTCAAACCAGTTTCTAAAATCATCGGATGAAATCGTAAACACAATAACAATCTTTACTCCTACGTTAGTTTGTAATGACGTTTTATTGAATAAGTATAATTGCATTAAAACAGGGCCTGAACAATCGATGAAACCGATGATCGGAAAATCAATCGATCAATCGATGACAATCGATGCCTTGTTAGTTAATTGGCATCGATTGGCCGATCAATCGATGACCAATCGATAATCACACAAAAGTGGTCGCGAACGTCATCGATTGCCATCGATTGGCATTATAAAAGCTGCACACAATCAATCCGAAGCATGAAGTAAATACTTACATACGTTGTTTTGTAAAAAAAATAATAAAGCTCCTTTCCATTGAGATGAGGTTTACATCATAAGCTTTAATGTTTCTGTTTTCCATTTGAGTTTCCTACTGTTTGCTAGCGCTAGAATTCCAAAGACACTTCGTTCTTCGTGACCGAGTCAAAATGGCGGACGTGTGACAGGCGAAACTCATCCCCAGACTCCCACTGTTGTCTCGTTTTCGTTCCGACGTACGGAAGACGTATTTTTGAGTTCCCTCTGCTACTGTTTGATTTTAATTACTTCAGACGAAATGATACGAGCGTGAAGATGTTTATAATATCCAAGGCGGCCGTTTAGTGGACTGCAAGACAGACTTTTAGAGAAATTACATATTTGTACTTTGTACTTTTAATATTCCTTGCTTTTCTTTCAATTATACCGCGTCCCCTATTTAACAAGTTGGCTCGAATAATCGATGAATAACTTGCTATATCGCTCCTAAACGTAGACTACAAAATCCTCACCAAAGCCATTGCAAAAAGAGTTGAAAAAGTGCTACCTGATATTATAAATGTTGATCAAACCGGTTATGTGAAAGGTCGGTATATCGGCGAAAATATCCGCTTGATACAAGATGTAATACACTTTACAAGCCAAATGAATGAAAAAGGAATTGCTATTTTCCTCGATTTCAAAAAAGCCTTTGACACGATCGAATGGACGTACCTTAACGCCGCCCTCGAACTAGCCTGCGAGCAGGCTCTCTATTTGGGGGCAACGTGTATATTGAACTCTTCGAGCGCCGAAGGCGCGATCCCGCGAGTGCCGAAGGCGCGAGTGCGTGGGCGGAGCGGGGCTTAATCGCGGGCTCGCTCCGCTCGCCCAGCGGCTCGCTTCGCTCGCCGACTCGCGCCTTCGGCACTCGCGGGATCGCGCCTTCGGCGCTCGAGCAGTTCAATATTCACGTTGCCCCCAAATAGAGAGCCTGCTCGCAGGCTACCCTCGAACTATTTAATTTCGGACCTGATATTATGAGCTGGATAAAAATAGTATATAAAGATGTCTCCAGCTGTGTTGTTAACAACGACCATGCTTCTACCTTCTTCCCTTTACAACGAGGCGTTCGTCAAGGATGCCCTTTATCGGGAATCTTATTTGTCTTAGGAATCGAACTATTTGCAAGAGCGTTAAAAAACAAAACTTCCATTAAAGGGATCGAAGTCGACAATCATGAAATAAAAGTGGCACAATATGCTGATGACACCACCGTCTTTGTCCGTGACAGAGAATCGGTGCACGAGCTTCTTGATTTTCTCAAAGAATTTAGTGCACAATCTGGGCACAATCTGGGCTAGAAATAAACACAGCTAAAACTAACACTATACGGGAAAATCAATATCGTTAAAACGCTAGGCCTTTCCAAACTGATTTTCAATGCTTCAGTTTTACACATTCCGGATCACTTCATAAAGCAAATTAATAAGATTACGTTCAATTTCATTTGGGGCGGTAAACCTCCCAAAATCAAAAGAACCACGATCATAGGTGAGAAAAAAGACGGCGGACTTAAAATGTGTGATTTTTCAATTATGGACAAAGCATTAAAGATCGCCTGGATTAACAGAATTCAAACTCAATCTTCGGCCGCATGGAAAATTATTCCAGGCTACTTCTCACGACTTAATGGCAACCTTGCTTTTTTAACAAAATGTAATTACGAAACTAAAATGCTGAAGCTCAATAACCTCCCGGACTTTTATCGGTCAATACTAGAATACTGGCAGTATTTTAAAACATTAGATTCTAAAGAAACAGACCTTAGACATGAAATTCTATGGAACAACCGCAACATCTTAATTGACAAGAAGCCAGTTTTTTATAATAATTGGTTCACTCAAAACATTGTTCACGTGCATCATCTATTGGACGAACAAGGTAATTTCTACGATCTCGCAGAATTTAAAACCAAATATAACCTGAATGTGCCGTTTACTACCTTCTACGGTCTCATCGACGCCATTCCTAACGCATGGAAAAATAAAATAAAACAGCGCTTCCAAATCGAGAGTAACTCAACAAACGGTAACACAGCCCTGTCCACAAGTTCAATTTATTCTGCTATCTTGACAAGCCTCTTCAAACCACCAACCTCTCAAAGTAAAATTCTGCGTCACGGCTTTACTGAAAACAATGTTCAGAAAGTTTACTTACTACCTTTTAAGATTACAAAAGAAATTAACATCATAATGTTTCAATTTAAAATTATACACAAATGAGTTTATATCGTGACGGTATCTCAGAAAACGATACCTGTCCTCTTTGCAAAAACGAAATACAAACCTTGAACCATTTATTAGTTACTTGCATCAAAACGACCTCCTTTTGGAAAACTTTTCATAGCTGGTGGTACGAGAAAACGCACGAAACGATACGCTTAGATCAAAGTAAAATATTGTACGGCTTTTTTGAAAAGACATCGCACTGGCAGCCTCTAAATTACCTTATTCTACTAGCGAAATATTACATTTTCTGCACAAATGGTCTACAGATGAACTTTGTTTCCAAAGCTTTCTACTACGGGTAAAAGACAAATTGCAAATACTTAGGGAGATCGCAATTGCAAAAAAATCATTAGAAAATTTTCAGCTAACATGGGCCTTTATTTTGTAAATCTTAAAATTATAAATATAGTGTAAACATAAATAACCGTTTAAACATCTGTTATAGCTTTTAGAATTGTATGTGGCGATTATGATTAGTAAGTACATATAGGGAAAAGACAATGTTATGTCAAAATGCTGTAATTAAATGTTTGTAAGTGATGTAATAATATATTGTAGTCTATTGAAAGTAATGTAAATAATATACTGTAAGCATTATCCCGTAAATCTACGTAAGTACTGTTCTGTAAGTTTTGTTGTGTATTATTAATAAAAAATAAAAAATAATAAAAAAAATAAATAAATAAATAAATAAATAAAAAAAAAACTTGCTGCATTTGGCAGTGAAGTTCTGAGAGCTGAGGTAAGTACATTTTCGGATGCGCGATTCCCGTTAGTTTTTCATACAGTATGTGGGTAAGTAATATTACACGCATTTACATTTGTATATATTAAATGTGAATTTGAACCTTGAAGTGTAATAAAATGCATCTATTTCGCAGTACTGATTGTCTTTACGTCATGCAATATGTAATTTGAATTTTTATAAAATATCTATCTCGTTAAAAATAGACTGCTCGGCAGTTTATTCGGACAAGCACTACACCATTCTTCGATAACCACACCGCAAAAAAGAACTTCTCGACAGCAATTTTTATGTGTTCTTTTTTACCAGTCTTTGATCACTTCATTGTAAATAGAATTGCTTGGCACTTTTGTCCGAGGGCATTTCGTTAGTTTTCGATCGCTACACTGCATTGCATCGATGATTAAAGTTTCGCACAAGGAACCAATCCTGCCACGCGACAAACTTCATCTGCCACTCGTGTTCCAGTTTCTATAGCAGTAGGCACAGTTGAACATGACCGCAGACTAGTAGCTTCACCAGCAAAAAACAGGCGATCTTCTACAGAGCTGGCGAGCACGTGACGAGAGTCGTACGCATGAGCAGTAGGTGAGGTGTATCCTCCGCGAATGAAGGGATGGTTGGACCAGTGGAAGTACACATAATCCATGAACGAGTTGGAAGCGGGACGTGGGTCAGCGGTTGTGCTGGAAAGATAAAAAGAATTACACGGTTATTTTGAACTCTGTAATGTTGCTCCTGAATTGTTGTCACAGAGGTTTCGTGTGAGCGTGTGTATTTTCAATGGCTTAAGTCACGAGCTTCAAGAAAGAAATTGGTCTCATTCTATTAGTCAAAGGCTTTCTTTTTGGACTCTTGGTGTTATTTGCAAATTGATTTTTAAACACGATTCACTTATATGTGTACCGTATTTTCTCGATTAAACGCCGGACTCCGATTAAACGCCGGCTTCGTATAAACGCCGGGTTTATTTGAGGTCAAGCTAACACGTAAATATATTCTCTTGAATAGCATTGCTATGACATACTAGTACGGTATGCTGCTTTGGGAATTTCAATAAACGTTCAAAGGAAAAGTCCGGCGTAACATAGCTAGGATGGACGCTGTACAACAAAATGAAACCTTGCAGTGTTTACGTTCCTGTCTTCATGACTGACGCATTTCCTTTCTTGTGTTAGTGCTCACAGTCGTTGAAACCTCGAGGATCCCTCCAGCGTTTGTTTATAAGTTAGAGAAGGTCGTTTAAAAACGAGGATGACGTTGGCGACTTTGCCTTTTATGAAGTTAAAACTTTGTACCCGAAACCTTTACTTGCAAGCCCCTTTATTGTTCATATACCGTTTATGTTCTGTTTGTCACAAATCTTGATTGCAACAAAAACGTGTTCAATCCGCAATAATGTACCTTTGGCTAACTATCAACTTTAGACACCCAGGGACAGTTTTTCGGGGCAGAACAAAGAGAAAAATCGTTCCGCCTTGACAAACTGCCCCTTTATCTCGGAGATCGGTAACAACAAATCAATCTGAAAAATTGACAGAAAATTGCAGTCGGTAAATAAACGCCGGGCTCCGATTTAACGCCGGCTTCAAATAAACGCCGGGTCCACCAAGCCAAGTTTGAAATAAACGCCGGGGCGTTTAATTGAGAAAATACGGTATTCCAACTAGAGAATATACCGTAAAATGCCGGTTGTAAGCCCTGGGCGTACGGGGTTTTGGGTGGGCTTATATCCGGGGGATATAATAATAAAATATAAATAATAATAATAAAAAAAAACGTTTCGAAACGAGCCACGGCAGTGTTGATCGAAATACGTTTTTGAAGTTGAAAAGTCATAATAAAGCAACATTTAGCCCTGTTCAGTACTGTCATCCATCATAGGGGACTTATATATCCGGGGGGGGGGGGCTTATAACCGGGTTTATTTTTTTTTTGTTTCCAGGTCGATAGTTCTATAACCAGGGGGGAGGGGCTTATAACAGGAAAATGACGGTCCCTGAATCCTGCTTCTTAACTCCGGTTTCTGTAGCATGAAGCGGCTAGGAGTATTTCTACTCCCCCTGGATGGGATGCTAGTCCATCGCAGGTTACTCCCCAACATTCTGTCAGGTTGCTCCAACAATTTGCCGGTACCCATTTCTACACTTGGGTGGATAGAGGCACTGTGAGAGTTTAGTGTCTTGCCTAAGAACACAACACAGTGACCCCGGCCAGGGCTTAAACCTGGACCGCTCGATCCAGAGTCCAGTGCAATAACCATTAGGCCAACGTGCCTAAAGGCTGGTCCTGATCGCCCCGATCGTCCGCGCCGCGGCAAAGCTGAGGTGATGGATCAAGCAAACTTGAAGCGACAGAAGCGACAGCGACGACGGGACGATCATATGAGAACCAGGCTTTAGTGAGCAGCCCTATAGTTCTTGAAAATGACTTTATTTTCTTACCCGAACATCTTATCCAAGTGGCTCAAGAACCCCTTTAAAGCCTCTTGTCCGCTGAGAACACTCTTCTCGTCCGCAGGCTCAGCAGTTTCGAACCCGACTATCACGTGACATCTCTCGTCACTGTCAGGCGAGTCACGTGTGCAAGTCCATATCTCACTAACAAACCCTCGAACACTGTAAATCTGATGAAGCGTCTCGGGCCAGAAGCGGTGTTTAAAGCGACACACGATTTTCCACGCTCCAAGCATCTGGATCGTGTCTATGGCTGCGTTCTTGCTGGCAGGAAGAGCCGGTACAAAGGTTATGTCGCCGTCTTTGAGGACTGTTAACGGGACAGTGATGATAACATACTTAGCGGTTAGTACTTCGCCATGTTGGTTTTTCAGTAGGATTCTTCCGCCAGGGCTAGACCTGCTTCTGTCTTCACCTGTCCAAAATGACAAATAAAATTAATAACACTACGCTAACTTTTTATCGTCAGCCGTCCCCTGGACAAATGCACAAGTGAAAGTCCTAAAACCAAAGTAATCACTCTGGCCAATCGCAAAGGACACAGAAAATCCAGTGAACCAATTAAAACTCGAAGAAAATAGATGAAGCCGACACGAAGCGCGGGAAAACGTGTGCGAGTGAGTCACGATTGGTTTTGACTTCACTTCTGATTGGTTGAGAAAGTGCATGGCACAAGATTTTTAAACCAATCGCTAAGGTAGTAATGAAATGGTTCCAGACGCGTCGCTAGAGAAGTCGGTTTATTTTAATATAATTGACCCATTGACCAAGTTACTGAAGTTCCCTAAAGCAAAGCCTGTGTACAGCCGTCCCGCTCGGCTAATTCGGCGATTTATTTTAGCAGAGGGGACGGCTGTACACAGGCTACCTGAAGCAAAGGCTCACCTTTCCAAACAACATCCTTAACTTGCCAGTTCAGACGCTTATCCACATCTATACTGTTATCCAAGTAGTACTTCACCAGCTGAGAATACGATTCAGCGAGTCTAAAGGAAAAAGTGAGGCAAAAGCGGGATTAATCTTTTCCTAGCACTTTGCTGAGAACTTGCTGTATACCGTCGGGAATTCTTTGAGTTCCTTTAGACGCTAAAAAACAGCCGACCTTCCGAGAGAAGCTACATTAATTTCAGTGACATACATTGCTATTAGAGCGGTTTTAACTTGAGTGCCGAAAATAATTTGCATTTGCATTACTATCCTTAGAGATTGGTTCAAAAATTTCGTGCCACTTTCTCATCCAATCAGAAACCCAATCGTGGCACTTCGAGTTTTGATTGGTTTACTTCGAGTCTTGATTGGTTTACTTCGAGTTTTGATTGGTTCACTGCATGGATTGTCTGTGTGTTTTGTGATCAGCCAGAGTGATTACTTTGCTTTTGGTTTTACAAACTCATTTGAAAACCTCTCAAATGCTTCAACAAGATCATCAAGAATTGGTAAAATTTACCTGAAGTTTCCCAGCCCCCATTCATATTTGGATTCCATTCTCCGTCTTCCCTCACGCACTCCATAATGTTCCAAGGAGCCAGCAGATATCTTCATTTTCCACCAATCCATCACATCCAAGACATCACGTGACAAACCTTTCTCTTCAAGCCTGACCTTCAGGGAATCTGACACTGATCCAGGTTCACTATCTTGATGTCTGTATTTGCTGTTGATTATTTCAGTCCATGCTTCTCTGGCTGATTTGATTTCTGGTTGATCACTGGATAACGAGTAGAGTTTTCCTTTGTAGTAGATTTTTTCGCCCTCTTCTTCGTCTTTACATTGAGATTCCTGCAAAGTTTTTTAAAATTCTTTTTTTTGTGACTAAAATAGCAAAAAAAAGGCCAAAAGCTAAAATCATCCAAATAGTTAACAATTATCCACCACATTCACTGACACTGAGGTTTTAGTATATACCACACAAGTTGAATAATTAGCGGACCAAAACTTCACTTTCGGTAAACAAAGCGACGTGTGAAGGCAGTTTGTTTATCTAAAGCTGCCCGGAGGTGAATAAACCCTTGCTTATCACCTCCAAGTTAACCAATCAGCGTGCGCGAAAAGCACTATTCACTTGTGTGATATATACTAAAATGCTTTATTGTTGGAACAGTATTTTCTACATAAAAAATAAATGTAAGTTAAGTATCTTTATAATATTGACCAAACCTGCTTGGGACCATAGAGGCAGACGACAACAAAAACCCGCAAGTAAGAACCTGTATTTTCCCATGTAAGCCTAAACAGGTTCTTACAGAAATGGTTATAAGCACAAATTTAGGCTGTTTAGGTTCTTAGAGTGGTTTTCACTTGAGTGTCGAAAGTAAATTGCGTTTGCTTTGGTTTTGCATTACTACGCTTAGTGATTGGCTTAAAAATCTCGCGCCACTTTCTCAGCCAATCACAAGTAAAACCAAAACCAATCGTGACTCGCTCGCCCCCGTTTTCCCGCGCTTCGTGCCAGCTACATGTATTTGCTTCGAGTTTTGATTGGTTCACTGGATTGTCTGTTTCCTTTGTGATTCGCCAGAGTAATTACTTTGGTTTTGGTTTTACGACACTCAATTGAAAACTGCTCTAATAGGTTCTCATTTTCTAAAGAAAAATTTACATTGTTGCTAATAGAATTTTTAGTGGTATTCAGCCTCTTCCTTATATGAAATTTGCATACCATTTTATATATATTATGTGTCAACTGATTTTATCAAGAAATAATATTTTATGATTTTCAACATTGGCATTTAAAAGTAATAAACATTTTTAATCGATTTTAGAAATAAGAAGCTATTTCCAAATTTTAGGCTAAAGAGGTTCTTATATATAGAGGGTTTCTAACTGGCAACTGGCAAATTTTAACCTAACAGGTTCTTACTCACGTGTTTTTATTGTATTTGTTGACCTTTGACATTTCTGCATTGTTCGGACCTCACTGCACTTGATTTGTACTGTCAAGACTAAGGTCTGCCAGTCACCAGGGCCTTTTATGCTTCTGAATGGGCTACCCTGACTAAATAAAGGTCTCCCTCTCTTTCTTACACAGATACAGATAGGCTGTCAACAGAATTTCAAATTTTCAGTTGACCCTTCCCCTCCCCCAAAGAACACCCCATCCTATTGTCAAAATGTTCTGTGAGTCATATCTTTCAATGCCATGTAATTTTCTCAAACTCATTAATAATTCATCAAGTTAAAACAAAGAAAATCATAACGGTGGAAGAGGTTTGGATATCCGGTCTTAATTAGCATAGATTTTTAAGATTTTGTTTCTCTGTTTACTCCATAGTTTTTGTTTCGATTGAGAAGATATGTCAAACACTCAAGACAGTGTTTCATCAGCTATCCAAACACCTCAAAATTTGTCAAAAATACTCTGCTGTTCATCATATTTTCAACTGTATTCTTGGTGTTTGGATATCCCGATGAAACACTGTCACTTGTGTTTGATATATTACATAATTGATAATATTAAAATTGATATCAGTAATATTTATTATGTAATATAGATGCAACTAACTTACCGGTAGAACAACCCAACCATTATCATGAGCAATCTTATTAACCACAGTGTTTGATCCGTGAATAAATTCCCCTCCAAGATCGAATGGAGGAAAACCTTTGAATGGCTGAACTTGCTTCACTCTGCCACCTGGTGTAAGCCAAAACACAAAATCTTATTTTTTTAAAAAAAAAATTACATCTTCCTTGTTTTATTTCATTTTTCCTTTGAAATCACATCTTTCTTATTCACTTACTGAGCTCAAAATTACCACCTTTCTCACACGAGGCTTAAAAAATTGCCAAACCCAAATTGCAGTATTTCTATTATTTCTATCTTGAACTATGGTATTGCGGTATTCTCCAAACCTATGGGGTATGTTTTCATAGAGTTTTTGCCAATGAAAAAAAAATTATCCTTCACTTTTTTCCGACCATTTTTAGCTGTTTCTGGTCATTTCAGAAGCAAGCTGAAACAGCCTTGTTTGGTCCCACCACACAGTTTTATCTTGTTTTTTGCCCTAAATAAGTTCAAGAAAAATAAGCTCTGTAATGCATTAAAATGCCAAAATACCTAGATAGTTGGCAGCTTCCAAAAGTACAACATCAAACCCAGCCTTGGAAAGAGAGGCAGCAGCAGCCAGACCAGCTAATCCTCCGCCAACAATAGCCACTTGATTATCAGGACAGGGTCCTGCTCTTCCTGAAGAAGGAAACAAGTAATTGACAAATTTACTACTACCAAGTAGTAAGGTTAAGTCCAAATTTGGGCTCAGTGGCCCTATAATAATAATCAAAATGTATTTATATAGCGCATTTTTCATATGTATATGTTCAAATGCGCTTTACACGTACTGTAATTTAACTACACAATTGTAAAGGCCAGACCACAACACCGGGAGCTTCGTGCCCTACTTTTTGCGAATAGTGTGTGGGTTCTTTAATGTCCCCTGTTATAAGACTGAAGATACAGGAGAAGGGACCTACGGTTTATCATCCTTTTCCGAGAAGACTCTAGAATGTCTAACCATTTGAAGATGAAATTACAAAGGCAGCACATTCTCCTCAGTTATTTCAAGACCCTGAGTGTTGGTCCGGTCTGGGGTTCGAACCCACAACCTCCCGCACAGCAGTCCGGCGCTCTACCAACTGGCTCTATATATACGGTCAGTGCTTTATTCAAATTTCTGTAGCTTGAAGTAACTAGGATAATTTCTATTCACCCTGAATGGGATGCTAGTCCATCGCAGGGCTACCCCCTAGCATTAAATTTGCCGGTACAATTCATACTCCTGGGTGAAGAGAGGCACTGTGAGAGTAAAGTGTCTTGCCCAAAGCAAGAATACAATGCAACCACCCCATCCACATGGCAGGGTACAAGCCTGTAAGGCTAAAGATCCAGAGTCTAGTGCACTTACCAATAGGCCACCACACCTCCCACATACCAAGTATAATTTGCAAGTAGTAATAAAGCAAGTTCTTAGCAAAGACTTGAAACTATATTGAACTATTACCTTAACAGTGTAAGCATAATCAGTTTTTGGGCTGGTACGAAAATGGAAATCATTCTTTGGATTGACATTTCAAATGTCAAGTCAGATTCAGCTTTTAAAGATTGGACTCAATCAATCCAAATCCCCCATGTTGATTGGATAACCGCTTAGCGCCATGCAGTAGGTACATAGGAATTTGTGCATGATTAATGTCAGGTACCTCAATTTTTTCAAAATAATGGCTGCAAATTGATATCAATCACTACTCACGAAACATAGGAAAACAAAATGCAAGTCCAAAGAGAAAAAGACAAGTGAATGGCTAAAGTTATACATACCATTCCAAGGGAAAGAAGATTTCACCATGCTTGACATCAGCCTTGAACTCTCTTTAAAAATGTTCATGTGGGCTTTGATTTGTTTCACAGCTTGCTTTCCGTCATAAGATGAATCCATAGAGCTGATGAGATCCTCGCAAAAGTTTAGCAGATCAGATGTGCTTATGTGATCCCCAACAACACCATCTTCAACTTGAAAGTTGGGCACTAAATGAGGCTTGTAAACAAGTACATGACTTTCGGTTGAAATATTAGATGAAAAGCTGTCAGTTTCTATCAGGCGAAATCCTGCTGCATACAGACACTTGCAGTGTTCAGACCATAATCGCTTGCTCACCATTGTGAATTTAGGCTTTTTACTGACCATGCTGAAAATTTCATCACATTTATTATAACCACTCTGCTGAGCATACTGCAAATGTGCAATAAATGCAATTAACAAAAATTATTTATAGATCACATTCAGTCAAAAAAAAAAAAACATTTTCAGGCCTCTGGTCTCCCATGTCTAAACAACTAATAAATGCGTTCACAGCATTTGAATATTCAGTTTTGTCAAGTACCATATTTGGAAACACAAAGAGTTTGTACGCGAATGCTTTACACACGTAATGACACATGCAACAACATTTTCAGTTTTGCGTTAAGTTACTTGAATTTTGACCTAAAGGCCGTAAATTTCTTATGGAAACTAAAGGAATTCATTAAGTGTATCCAAGTGATGTCCTCCAGACTACTTAACAACAATACAACAGGGGAATTTAACTAAATTCATCCAAGCTCGTACATAAACAAGATTATGTTATCAAGTGCGAGCTTGGGAGCGCTATGAATTTAATCCAAATATTGCAATTTTGATTGGTTAATTTTTTCTCCTGATTTTCCAAATATGGTACTTAATAGAAATGGGTGTGCAAATGCTTTGTACAATGCGAATCATAGGGAGTTACACGTTTCAACCCTTATGAGTTTCTGTGAAAAATGAATGAGATCGACCAAAGTTCTAATGTCACCTTTGCTTGTATTCAAAGGCATTTCACCTTTGTACAGATGGCATAATAATAATTTCCATCTACAAAAACTTTGCTGCAAAATATTTCACTAGTGTTTTCTGAATCAAAGTTTGGAACCCCACAATCAAAAATTCCTGGTCTAGAACAGCACCAATGAAGTATGACACCATTTTTTATTTCTTATGTACAACCGTAAACAAGATTGTCCTTCTGTCCTGAGCAACCTTAATGAGATCAAAATCTGTAATTTACACTTGTAAGCCAGACGATGAACATTCCCATCCCTTTCATAGCGGGAAGCAAAGAGTGTATGCGTGACACATGAGAAGGGCAAAAACTAGACCAAGGCACATAAAGATAGGGCAAAAAACTAGACCGTGACAAGTGAAAATAGCTAGAAAAGACATGTGATTTCGTGAATTTTGCTGTTTCAAGTATATTTGACACGTTTTCTTCTAGTCCGTTTTGCTTTAATTTGGTTAAAATTTGTGCGTGAAATGGGATCACAACCCCTCCCCCCCTTTGCTTCCCCCTTCATACGGGAGATCCCCCCTTCCACCCCAGTGCAGGGTATCTTTGAAAAATCCTCATCTTTAAGGATATTTGGTAGGTCTTTACAAATAATGCATTACGGCAGCATACATCGTGGCTTGTAAGTAAAAACTAACCTTGTTTATGACAGCGATGGCCTCGTTTATCAGCTGCAGTCTGCATTCGTTGTCCTCTCGATAACGATCATTCAAGCCCAAGAACTTTACAAATCCATAGTTTCCACTGGCAAAGTACTGAACGAGTACGCATTCTAATACAGATAACGTCTTTTTCGCTGAATCCTCCTGCAAAACTACAAGGACAGTTTTCGTTCGATTTTTCACTGAGTGCCTTTGTTGAAGGAAATCTCTGATCCAGTGTTCATCGCCGGCCAAATCAACTTCGACAAGGCAAGGGTGAAACTCTTCGGTCAAATTTACGATTCGCATAATGGACCTGCAACGATACTAATGGAGTCGATGTGTGCAGACTTCTGATGTTCTTTCCAGATTTCAAGTGTCCTTCCTTGCTAACGATCTGCAAATACGATTTTCGTCGGTAAATGCCTTCACAAAAACAACATGGCGCTACCCAGACAAGAAGACAATAGCAACTCGTCCCCAGGGTGTTTCTGGGGAAAAGCGTTGCGTGACCTGCTCCCCTATTCGAGGTTAGGGACGGACCATTAGAAAAGTGATGGGGGGGGGGGGTGGGGAATTTTCGGCTTGCACGAATTTTTTTTTTCTGTCCATTTCTTGTGCAGGAATTTTTTTTTTCGGGTGAAACCCTCTGCTCGAATTTTTTTTTAGATAAATGTTTTTTTCTTCAGACAAATGCCATGTTTTGTTACTTTATGCCATGTTTTTTGACAAATGTTGCTTTGTTGATTATTTTTTAAATATTTTAAAAATGCTGTTGTTCATTGACCTCATCCTTTAGGGACTGTCAATAAGTACCGAGGGGGTGGAGAGGGGGGGGTCAAAGGGCGGTGCAATTGGAAAAAGTGGAGACCCACCCCTTCCTTCTAGCTCAAAACGCCCACCCCTGGGCGAGGGTTGGAAATTACATGATCCACCCCTTTCTACAAAAAATAGTTAATAAGGAAAATAAAGTCTGTTTGATTGTCTGTAATGGATTAGAGGTTTTTGAATTGATATCAGCTTTTAAAGTGCGATCCCAATCATACGCCACCATAATTGTCCCTAATGGACACTTTATTTCTATATATAGTTTCTTACACATCTTCTTTCGCTTCTTAACACACCAAAGCAGAATGAGTTTCTCGATCACTTCGTATAATAAAGTCCGTGGGAAAACTTAGACATAAACATATGCAAAAACTAAAACAATACGTAATAGAAATTCATAAATAATTACTGCAGAAATCCTATTTGACCGGAATTGACAACATAAACTAAGACCACTGTATATCGTACCATTCATGTTTGCAATCTGTTTGAGAAATGAGTTAACTAGTAAGCAATCTATGCAGGCTAGAGAGAGACGAGCTAAAGGAATGTTATGATCACAATCCATCTAGGGGGGTGTGGGGGCATGCTCCCCCAGAAAATTTTGAAATTTCTAGGCTCGGAAATGCTATTTTCAGCGTTCTCCACCATATATTTCGTCGAAAAAGAGATCTCATCACGTGTTAAATGATGGAAGGTATTTTCAGGTATTAATAGGACCTTTCCTTCTGCACGAATTTTTTTTCTTTGCCTTCCCCTTTGCACGATTTTTTTTTCTTGCCATTTTGGCTTGCATGAATTTTTTTTTGGTTTTTCCCCCACCCCCCCCATCACTTTTCTAATGGTCCGTCCCTAAGCTATGCAAGCCCGGTCTAAGGAATAAAAATTAAACGCAATTTTCCGGCTCTAAGCGAAAACACAAAAATAAAATCGGCCACAGTAGGAATTACTGAGCCTTGACCGAGCATCAATTTTCTTGGCCCTTAGCGAAAACACGAGAATAAAATCAGCCACAGTAGAAAATACTCGGCCTCCAATTGGAAATTCCCAATTTCTCTAACTAGAAGTACACCCGAAACTGAGACGAATCTGGTACAACATAGCTAACTGGGCTACTAGCGAGGAAAAGACAGGATGAAATACAGCTACAACGAAAATCTAAACGCGACCTCGACCGAGCATGTAAGATAGTTCTTCTCGGCCACAACCGAGCTAGCGAGATAATTCCTCTCGGCCACAACCGAGCTTGTGAGATAATTCCTCTCGGCCACAACCGAGCTTGTAAAATAAATTCCTCTCGGCCACAACCGAGCTTGAAAAATAAATTACTCTCGGCCACAACCGAGCTTGTAAAATAAATTCCTCTCGGCCACAACCGAGCTTGTAAAATAAATTCCTCTCGGCCACAACTGAGCTTGCAAAATAAATTCCTCTCGGCCACAACCGAGCTTGTGAGATAATTCCTCTTGGCCACAACCGAGCTTGTGAGATAATTCCTCTCGGCCACAACCGAGCTTGTGAGATAATTCCTCTCGGCCACAACCGAGCTTGTGAGATAAATTCCTCTCGGCCACAACCGAACTTGTGCGAAACAAAACAAGGCGAGTAAAATAAAGTCGGCTTACAGTAACGAGACCAGCCAAACAGGCACGTAAAAATAATTTCCCTTGGCGGCAACAGAGCAAATGGCATTTTAGTTGCGGCATGATACGTGTTGACATAAAGACATGACTGGCACAACAGCAAAATTTAACAGCCGCCGACCAAACGAAGGAAACTTAAAATTAGCTTAATTCCAAGTCGGCCCCAACCGACTAAAATAGCGACATAAGAAAAAACGACTAAGAAAACTGTACACGTGTAAACCTTGCCGAAACTAACTAATGAGCAGAGAAACAAATTTACCTCTTGTGGAGCAGCTGGAGCAGCGACAGCAGCGTTAGCCGGGTTTTCTTCGCCCACAGGAGCAGGAACAGCAGCAGGAACAGCGGCAGGAACAGCAACAGGCGGCGCCTCGGGAACATCCGCGGGCAAAACCACAACTGGCAAAGGATGGACTTCATCGGCCATGTTGCAGGATTAAAAACAGATGAACAGGAATCCAAAATTCTTCCGCGCTTGCTGCTAAACTGGACAGATTCATCTGCACACGTGTTTATTATATACAGAAAGCCACTCCCAAGGGAGATAACCAAACACACGCCTGAATTAATAATCTCGCTAGTCATTGGCCAGAGTAGAGGCCTGTGTTGCGCGAGCGAGCACTGAGAATAGGATATAAGCAACAAAGTCATAACTGGCAATATTGATTTCCTTTCTTTCTTTTTTTTAATCTCAATATAGGGTTGTCACAAACCATCTGCTCACATCGAGGCTGCCAAAAAACAAGCTATCACCTACCCAAAAGGCCACGGTATTTTATTTATTTTCGTTGGTTTGATAAAGAATTAAATCTCTTATTACTCTAACTTTTTCCTGAAATTGCTTTTTATTTTTATAAATGTATAAACTACCGATCCTAGCTACAAACATCTAAATAATGATTGCGAATACATTTCTATGATTCTTAACCACAGTTGGGGGGAAGGGGGCGATCAAGTGTATTGTAGCCTACATGGGGTGGGGCTACACGTAGACTTGGCGTATTATAGAATACGTTTAGTCAATTCTTAATAACAACAACAACAACAGGATAAGGTCAACAGTTTCGAACTTTAGAAAAGCGTCGCGAAGCGACGACCGCGATTGACGAAGTACATGACATATCTAAACCACGCGTCGAAGGACTTTAAGAAAGTCTGATAATGGAATGCGATAGTTGTTTTTTTAGGCAAATATTGTCATTTGTTTTAAATCAATGAAGCACTGCATTATTTAATTTCAGTGATAAAGGACTGGTCTGTTAGTGCGCCATACAGTCATCTTGCAGGCGGTATGATGTACAACGACGGAAAACTGACTGTGCCTACCCCTGGTCGGTACTACATCTACGCGCAATTCTACTATCATTCCACTGGAAGAATCCATATTCGTGTGAACAACAATGTCGTTACCATGATCCAGTCACCGAGCGCAGGAGGAAGCCATGGCACTATGTCAACAGGCGGGGTGTTTAACCTCAAGGCTGGAGACGCCATTTCGTTGGATGTGTATTCTGGGTATGTACCCATCACAGTCTATATGGATGCCGTCCACAGCTACTTTGGCGCGTTTTTGATTTGAGCCTCATTCGTTGAGACTTCAAAACAATCCAAACTCGGCGCACCACGTCCTAATTATTTAATTAAGGGATATAAACTCGGGTTTTTGACTAGTTATGTTTATATTGATTTGTAGAAGACGTAGAAGACATTTACTACCAAAATCGTCTCATCGTCTCAGTTTGTTTGATCGCTGTAATTCTCAGTAAAATAAGTTTAAAATAAAAAAAAAGGATGGTGCTTTAACTCTGGATTACTGTCTATAAAAAAAGGGAAACGGTTTTGCCGATATTACGCTTTTTTAAAAAAACCTTCCTCAGTACAACTGAAGATTACCGTTTACCAGCGGTTTTTGTGTCTAGTGCAAAGCGCTACTAGACACTAAGCTATAACGCTAAAAATTTTCAGTAAGTACTTTATATGCGGCAAATTATGCCGTCATACTAACCAAGTTCCACTGAGGTTTCTTATACGCGACAGCGTACGCGAAGTATTTTGCGGTATTCTTCTCTGGGTAATAGTAATCGATAATCGCTCGTTATTCCTTCGTTACCCGGAGTGAACAGCCGATGACAACGTAAAACAAACGGAACAAGTCTAATTTGAGAATTATTAACTACGTCAACAAACGTCAACACAATGTGCTCTCGTGCTGTCTGTTAACCCGCGTGCGCTTAATTTAAGAGCAAGGCCACAGAAAATATCTAGAAAACCTAACAACACTCCCACTGATCACCTGGGATACTCTCATATGTCTATATAGGTATGTGCCGCGCGCAGGATAGGGTATAGTTTTTGGATAAGGTACCAAATAATGCAAGGACCACTTGTACAAACAGCAGCGAAGTGAAGCCGGATCTTGGCGTAGGTCAGGATAAGCAAAAAGTAAAACGATAAACCAACTGCAAGGCTGATTGGACAGCTTAAAAAATTATTTAGCCTGTTTAGCTGTCTGATCAGCCTTGCATTTGGTTTATGGTTTTTGCGGTTGCCAGTCCTGAAAAAGGGTATATTTTTTCCTTTTTTGGCGATATGTTCCTAATCCTGGTGAGATTCTTAAATAAGTTTACTTTAAATTACAGTGCGTAGGCGTCCAGCTAAGCGAGAAAGGATACGGTTTGTTAAAATGGGAGCTTCCCGTTAAACTTTCCAGGCTAGTTCACACAATTTTTAGCCGTCTTTTTCCCCTTGACTGGGGTGCAAGTGCACCTTGAAAAGAGTATCAATTTTCGATTTTCTACGCTTGAATAGGGTCAGGGTTCAAGAACAGCGGCGATCACCTATCCTGAAAAACCCTTATAAATGCTGGCTGGTTTTACCACCAAACCTTTCTTTCGAAGTGCTGCAAATTTTATCATTTCCAAAGCATCAAAGATGAAGAAAACTGCATGAAGGTGCCAAACGTTTGAGAATAATTCACGTAAACGAGGCTTGGTGGTGAATTTTGAACGTATGACGTCATCATGCAAAAGACCTATTTTTGCAGGACTGGAGTACCCCCCTGGGGATAACAGCTTTATTTCTTGAAAAAATAATATCACCGCCACCACTTTTTATCACTTTCTGGTTGGCTTGTGTAGATTTTCTCTCTCAGTCCCCACGGATTCTTGCGGTAAATTCCCAATGTTGTGTAAACATCTGGTTTGTAAGACATCGCAGTGGTAATTCCTACTTCTCTGAGACCTTTCTCGACAGCCCGTACTTGCTCTTCATTGGTGAAATCCTCTGTGTACACGCAAATGACATGTGTCTTCTTTTCAGGGTCACGTGTGCTAACCTTGGCAGCAAAGCCAAGGGTGCCGCTGACCACTGCTTTGGCGACAGACGTCCATATTGCATCAATACGGGCGCTAAAGCAAATATAAATTGTTTTGAAAAAAGCATTATGCAACAAGGTGTTTTTCAGTATGTTTAAATGGGAATTAAATTTTGTTTGAAGAACAGAACCTGACAATAAGGTATCCAGGGTACTGACACAAATTTACAAGCAATTGCTTTTGTTTAATCCTTGCATTGGATCAAGAGAAGACTGAACAAAAATCGCAAAGCAATCCGACCTTACTTGCTTTCTTCTCGAGACTACGGCTGTCCTTAAGATGCTCGGCAACTTTTGAGCAACTTTTCATCTTCCGAGCAACTTTTTGCAATTTCAAGATTGAAGCCTTTTTCATACTTCGCCGATGATTAACAAAATTAGGCAAGTAAAAATAAACGATGATAACAAACGACGTTTCGGAGTCGTCATGACCTGTCATGACTCCATTATCAAGTTAACAAAAAAAAAATGAAAAGAGTAAACTGTCAAAAAAAAATGTTCGCTTAGGGACGGACCATTATTTTCTTGGAGGGGGGGGGGGGGGTGAAAAATATTCCTCTGCAAACTTTTTAGTTTATGCACCTCTGCAAACATTTTTTTCGAAATTCTTACTATTTTTTGTTATACATATCGTGTTTGCAAACAATTTATTTTGTCTTTCCAGGCCCTGCAAACAATTTTTTTCAATATTTTTCATCCCCCCCCCCCTCCAAAAAATAATGGTCCGTCCCTTAAGATTAACATAATAAAATACGCAATGTCACGCAAATATATAACACAAACAGCGGTGATAAACATTATGAAAAATCGCATTTTTATAAACTTGACGTTTCGTATGCTAAGCTACATACATTTTCAAAAGTAAGACCGTTAAAATTTTGGCAACTATTTATATATTGTTATGAAAGGGGTCTGGAACCGAGACTGAGACAATTAATCTTCAGCAGTAACTTAATATTTACATTTAGGTTAATAAAGTAACAACCTAAATGTAAATAGTATTAACCTAAATGTAAATATTAAGTTATTATAGTTTATTTTTACTTGCCTATGTATATCAAAACCTTTGCTTATAAGGATTAACAAAATTTGCCGAAGATTTCCGAGAAAGGTCAGAAGATGCTTCGACTTTTGGATCATTCAGCATCTATCTGGAAAATTCTCCTTTTTCAAAAGCAACGTTTTGAATCTTTTGGAGCAATTTTCGAGCACATTTTGGATTTGGAATGACTTTTTAAGAAATTTCAAGCAACCTTTTGGGAAATTTCGAGCATCTTTCAGGCTGATCTTTAGGACAGCCCTCCTTGTGAACCCATGTACCGTTTATCTGTTAATCTTTTGTGCCGCCATTACAGGCTGAGTCAAACGTTCCAGGTATAGTTTACGCATCTATCAATGTGAAGCCGCTGTGGGGGAGACCAGTAGGCCTAGACACAAATATCCCGAAAAGTGCTCAAAAATCTATCCCGAAATTCCCAGTTTTTTCCCTAAAAATCCCTCAAAAATTTTCTAAATATCCCCAAAATTTGCTAAAAATCCCTAAATATCCCAAACTTTTCTGTCTTTCTCGAGTGACACTGGGCGCATCTTCAATAGAAATAGCTTCACTGGCTCCTCTGCTGGCTCAGCCCATAGTTAATAGAGGGAAATGGTTACGAAGCCCGGCAAACATCAAAGGAGCAAACAAAGAGGCCAAGATTTATGTTGGAAGGTCCACGACCCTGCACATCTTTTGTTTTCCGCTCACTGTACACTATGCATGAATTACGTAATCGCAATGTTTTTATTGGTTAGTTACATGAACACACGTAACCACCTATTGTATTTTGTCAGGTTTTGTGCAGGGTCAACCCCCAAAATAGCCAACAAAAACATACAACAAAGAACTTTGCCAGCCTTCCTAACCATTTCCCTCTATTAACTATGCTCAGCCATATGTTTGAAACTTACTTGGGGTGCATTAAGAATAGAAAACAACGCTGCACAATTGGATTGCAGTCTAGCAGTCACTTATTAGAAAACAATGGGACAAAAATATCATTTCATAGGAATTTTAAATAAAGCGGTAAAGAAAATAGAACAATTTTTTCTTTAAATCATCTGAAAATCCCCCACAAATCCCATTTTTTTCTAAAAATCCCCAAAATTTTCTAAAAATCTCGTGATGCTCTAAAAATCCTAAAAAATATTCGGCTTTTTGTGTCTAGGCCTAGAGACCAGGCAAAGGCCGGTCATTTGAACTTAGCTAAGTTTCTGTTCAAATACCCACCAATTTGGCCCGGGTTCGATTCCGGCCCGGTGTCATATGTGGGTTGAGTTTGTTGTTGATTCTCGTCCTTGCTCCGAGGGTTTTTCTCCGAGTCTCCGGTTTTTCTCCCTCCACAAAAACCAACACTTCCAAATTCCAATTCGATCGGGAATACACGCCCCCACAAGCTTATAGCTTTTTAAAGCTATAAAATCCTTACCGTGTCTAAATAAAAGTAATTTATTTTATTTTATCACAGAAACAAGGATATCTGTTGTTCAGAGCCCATTCATTGGACGTTACTTTTGAGTAAATCACACTTTTGAGTAAATCACACGCCCATATTTTTATTCAGTCAAGAATATCTCGTTAAACTTGTTAATATCAGTCACTGCACTTCGTGCATAAGCTTTGAATAAGCCTACTGAATATCTGTCATAAATAAGTTGCTGTTTTCGTTTTACCTTGCAGAGTAGATTAACCATATTTCACCGCTAAATCTCGAACAAAATCAGCAGTAATTATGACACACTACAGTATTCTTAATTTACCTCCCTGCAGTGCCAGCTCATGAAGTTCTATATCTGCGCTGAATTCTTGGACTCAAAATTGTCGAAGTATCCAAATTTTGAGACTTCCGAATGTGTCACGACCAAAACACGCGTGTTAAGGGAGAGATGTAATTATGGTAATTATGATAATTATATTCCACGCTTTAATGTTGAGATCAGAAAAGAACAAAAGAACACGTTTGTTTATGAATTTCCATGCATTCGTTTCCTGTTTTACGATATGATTTACTTTAAATTTCGTTATCAAAAGTCATTAAAGAAAAATGCGAACGAGAAGTAATCTCTTACTCAGAGAAATTCAAGTTCAAATTACTAAAGAGTTCCCACATTTCTCTTTCTTTTATAAATCACAGAAACAAGGATATCTATTTTTCAGAGCCCATTCATTTGCACGTTACGTTTGAGTAACATTTTGTTCACAGTGTCCGTACCACACGTAAACACTTCAAATCACGCGACCATATTTTATCCAGTCACGAATATCTCGTTAAACTTGTTGATATCAGTCGTTGCATTTCGATTATATACGCTTTTTAAAAATAAACCTATGGTGTCCCCCGCGAAACTGAATATCTGTCATAAATAAGTTGTTGTTTTCGTTTTACCTTGTAGAGTAGATACACCATTTTCCTGACTTGTAAGCATACTTCACCGCTAAATCCCGAACAAAATCAGCAGTAATCTTCTTGGGATTGCTTTTGCTAGTTTCTTCCCATTCCCGAAGTAACGAATCTTCATCGGGAGTCTTCCGAGGAGGGCTTTGAGGGTTTTCAACGACAATCCATGGATGGCGGGACTTCTCGATCAAAGATGATCGGTTTCTTCTAAGAAATACGTCGAGGGAAACATCTCCTTTGAAAACTATCCAGTCTCCTTCGATTTCACTGGACTGTTGTGAAGCCATAGATGGCAATTGACGGGTTAAATGACGCTGTAAAATGCAAATTTGTATTTGTATTGATGTCAATTTCTTATTCTACCAAAACCAAAGTAGTAATCACTCTGGCCAATCAGAAGGGGCACCGACAATCCAATCAACCAATCAAAGCTCGAAGTAAATAAGTACATGTGGCGGGTGCAAAGCGCGGGAAAACGTGTGAGAGTGGATCACAATTAACAAAATACAATCACAAAGCGTAGAAGATGCAAAACCAGAACAAACGCTAATTACTTTCGACACTCAAATGGAAATCGCTTTAGTACGAGTCAACATGAATGCTATTCTCATTCATAATTATGACGCGGAATTCAGAAGTGCGTGGATTACATAACCCCGTTTGTTTGTAGATGGTTGCGTTAGGTAATGCTTAATCACCACGTGCACAATCGCCGTATTTAAAGATCCCTTTGCTTAGTTTCGGGACATTTCGAAAGAGATGCGCAAGCCGGGAAGTCCGGGCGAATTTTCGACCCTCCCACCTTCCCTTCGGCGACGTAATACACAGCTACCTCACCCAGTCGCTCATTGCCTCGGCCACAATCTTTTGCCCTATCTTATCCACGCCGGACAATGAGCGGCATAATCACAGGGAGCTCTCACATGAGCTATGCGGATAAAGAACAAATCATTCATAGTTGTTATCATTCTCGTCCCCATAGCCGTCTCGTCATCCAAAAGGCCTATTTTTGCAGGACTGGAGTACCCCTTGGGGATAACAGCCCCCCCGGGGGGGGGGGTACTCCCTATAATGGCCTATACG
Organism: Oculina patagonica; assembly: GCF_052425735.1. Classification (NCBI taxonomy): domain Eukaryota; kingdom Metazoa; phylum Cnidaria; class Anthozoa; order Scleractinia; family Oculinidae; genus Oculina; species Oculina patagonica. The sequence continues at coordinate 5,819,459 of NC_135770.1, forward strand.
GGGAGGCTTCGCCCAAAAAGGTGTACCTTTTTCAGGCTCCAGGTATATAAAAGGGTAGGGATTTCACAAGTTTAGGTATATGAAAGGGTAGGGAAATCTGCCATGTTATTTTAAAAGGCCTTTATATCATATATTTCGAGAAGACGCAACTTTTAATTTATTAAGCACTACATAAAAATAACAAGAAAACTTCCCGTTTTAGGTAAATGTGATGTCGTGTAGGTATATGAAAGGGGTGCCTTTTTGCAATAAAAGGTATACAAAAGGGGTACCTTTTATACTTTTTTGAGTACCTCCCCCGGGATAACAGCTTTATTTTTTACAAAAGATTATATCATCGCCACCATTTTTTATCACTCGCAGTTTCTGGGTGGCTTGTGTAGATTGTAGGTTTCAGTCCCCACGGATTCTTGCGGTAAATTCCCAATGTTGTGTACACATCTGGTTTGTAAGACATCGCAGTAATAATTCCTACTTCTCTGAGACCTTTCTCGACAGCCCGTACTTGCTCTTCATTGGTGAAATCCTCTGTGTACACGCAAATGACATGTGTCTTTTCTTCAGGTTCACGTGTGCTGACCTTGGCTGCAAAGCCAAGGCTGCCGCTGACCACTGCTTTGGCGACAGACGTCCATATTGCATCAATACGAGCGCTAAAGCGAAAAGAATTTTTTTTGAAAAAAGCATTTTGTTACAAGGTATTTTTCAGTATGTGAAAATTAGAATTCAATTAAGTTTGAAGAATAGAACCTGACAATTTTGGTATGCAGCGAAATAGAACATAATCACAAGCGATCACTTTTGCCACTGCACTGGAACAAGGGAAGACCGAACAAAAATCGCAAAGCGGTCCGCACTTTTCTTTCGTCCTTCTTATGATCCATGGCAGGTTGAGCCAAACCTTTCTGGTGGTGTTCCCCTTGCCTCGGTTTTGGCAATTTTTCTCGTTTTCTCTTACACTTTCCCGACCTATGTAAGGTCACTAGTGCCAAGGGAGGGTGGACGGGGAGGAGGAGTAGGGGTGGGGCCACTGGGGCAACCTCGTTCCCAGGGCTTCTCTCCTTTTCCTCCCTTGTCGTCGCGGAGCGGCGAGGAGGGAGGAAAAGGAGAGATGTGAGAGGCCCTGGGAACGAGGTTGCCACTGGGGTTTCCAGCTTCACAGGCGTTTCACGGAAATCATCATATCACGATTTTACTAGTTCGTGATTTTTTTTCGCGTTATTACGTGTGACGACCAGTTTACGTTTTGTGCGAAAAGATCCCCGTTTTTTCACCTGAGTTGGTGCCAGAAAATGGTCAATTCATTGCTCACAAAAAAGAGGTTTACCACTAGGGCTTTCCACAAGTTGCTCGAAATTATTCAAAAAGTTGCTCGAAATTTCTGAATAAGGTGCTCGAAAGTTGCCCCAAAATCCAAAACGCTGCTTTTTATCAAGAAAATTTCCTCCAAATATTCATGCAATTTCCTGCAACAGAAGTCTTTCACTAAGAAAAATCGTGAAGATATCGATGACGTCATGTTTGCTGACTAATTATTAAATGTTTTGATGATGAATGAGTCGAAAGTCGAAACGTCTTTGGGTGTTCCACGAATTTCTCCGGCAAACTTCGTTAATATCGGAAACGTTCGTATGGCCTTCGGACAACACTCCAGCAATTTCGGGGATCTTCGGTGTTGAAATTGCTTAAAATGCAAGTTGCTCGAAAGGAAAAAATTGCTCAAAGGGGAAAAAGTTGCTCGAAATATGAAAGTTGCCACCTCCTTGTTTTTGACCGCGACAGGGAAAATGTTTACATTAACTTATGAATAATTGACTTTATGCACCAGTAATTTTTCAGAACTATTAAAAATTTAAAGAAATGTAAGCTTTATATGAAGGTCTGGCAAACAAGAATATTTGGGTTCCCGGCTTGAAGGAATTGCATGATTATAATCTAAAACCTTAGTTTCTCTTTTTTTTCTATATTTTTGCGACACCCAATTTGCTCCGCTGTGAGTTGGTGGGTGTTTTTATAGAGACTGAACCCCCATTGCGTGAATAATATTTACTCCAAAGTTAGTAATATTACATAAGGCGTGGCAATTACGGCCAGTTTGAAAGACAAAACTGAAAATCTGTCATATATAATGTTCTTTTTTTACCTTGTAGAGTAGATTAACCATTTTCCTGACGTGTACCGTATTTACTCGAATAAGCGCCGCGGCGCTTATTAAATTTTTCGCGCCTCAAGTGCGGCGCTTATTCGAGGGCGGCGCTTATTTGAGGGCTGCGCTTATTTAAAATTTGGACACCACAGCGAATCTCATCTTTTTACAGTAATTGAAAATAGCGTCTTTTGATTGTCAGTATTCGTCTTTTGCTGAATAGAGATGTGGCGCTAGCTGTCTTGGAAAAGTTCGCGGTCATTACAACATTTACAGCACTACGTATTGTAAGAATGTTGGATAGAAAACTAATGAACGAGCGGTAAAACAGTCACTTTGAACTTCAAAACATCGTTTTTGATAGAAAGAATGTCCAAGTTTGTTTTAGAGTTGCTTTGTAGTGCTGTTTTAAGTTAAAAGGAATACTTCGAATGAGCGCCGCATCGGGACTGCGGCGCTTATTAAGTTTTTTGTTCCAAATGCGGCGCTTATTCGAGGGCGGCGCTTATTCGCGGGCGGCGCTTATTCGAGTAAATACGGTAAGCATATTTCCCCGCTAAATCCCGAACAAAATCGGCAGTAATCCTCCTGGGATTTCTCTTGCTAGTTTCTTCCCATTCTTTAAGTAGCGAATCTCGATCGGGAATCTTCCGGGTAGGACGTTGGGGATTACGAACAGAAATCCACGGATGGCGGGACTTCTTGATCAAAGAAGATCGGTTTCTTCTAAGAAAATCGTCGAGGGAGACATCTCCTTTAAAAACTATCCACTCTCCTTCCATTCCACTGGACTGTTGTGAAGCCATAGTTTGCGATCGACACTGTTTACCAAAACCAAAGAAGCAATCACTCTGGCCAATCACAAGGGACACCGACAATCCAATCAACCAATCAAAATTCGAAGCGGGTGCAGCGGGTGCGAAGCGCGGGAAAACGCGTGCGAGTGGGTCTAGCCTGCAGAACACGCGGTTCTGCAGGCTAGAGTGGGTCACGATAGGTTTCATTTATAATAACAAAATACCGTAGAATTCCGGTTATAAGCCCTGGGCTTATACAACTTCGTAAGGGGTTTTGGATGGGCTTATAAGCGGAGGGGCTTATATCCGGGAGGGCTTATAAGCGGAATGAAAAAAACGTTTCAAAACGAGCCACGGGAGTGTTCATGGAAATACGTTTTTAAGTTAAAAACACATAATAAAGCAACATTTAGCCCTATTCAGTACTGTCATCTGGTAGAGGGGGGCTTATATCCGGGGGGGCTTATAACCGGATGTATTTTTTTGTTTCCAGGATGATGGGCCTATAACCGGGGGGGCTTATAACCGGGGGGGCTTATAACCGGAATTCTACGGTATGTCATTTATCGCTCAGAAAGTGACGCGAGTTTTTTAAATCAATCACTAAGCGTTGAAGATGCAAAACCAGAACAAACGCTAATTACTTCTTTCGACACTCAGTGTGATTAAACATTAAAGAGCTTTTTCCCTTCACTTTCTGGTGATTTTATGTGTATTTCGACCGCACCTTAATTCTAACATTTTATAAAAAGGAATTTTCAATCAATGACCTATTGAAACTTTAACATTTTTCGCTCGCAGGTGCATTTATTTATATACATGATGCAGGGTGACTACTAAATTGCGTGACCCAATATCAACAATGTGACTCAATATCAACAATTGCGTGACTCAATAGTCGCAATCTTCGTAGACTGAATATTGCAGATATTGGTCCTTCGTGATCCGCCATGTTTGGTGACTTACTAACCGTTCTATTTTCCTTTCAAGGCGTCTTGTTACTAATTGTTCTTGTACTAACATTGTACATTACCTTTAATTTCTTGTGTGATGTTCGTGTGTCGGATCTGGAGAAGAAAGCCGTGCTTATCACGGGATGTGACAGTGGTTTCGGTTACGAGCTGGCGAAGAAGTTAGATGCTCAGGGTTTGCGAGTGTTTGCCGCTTGTCTCACATCTGAAGGAGAAGCGAAGCTGAAAAATGAATGTTCTCAAGAACTGAGGACGTTAAAACTTGATGTTGCCGAGTCTAATGAAGTGCAGAATGCTTTGGAACTTGTGAAGTCAAACCTCCCTTCCCAAGGTACTGTCTGTGAATCGATTTGTTTCGGAGGGAGGGGGGGGATAAAGGGGGGAAGAGGGGGTGGGGGATGCCTTCTAAGAGGCTGTTTGGAAGGGAAGGACTTCATGAGCCATGTTGCTTTTTTTTTTCATTTTTTGGACTGAACCTTGATTACCTTTATTTTTTTATAGACAGGTTTGATCTTTAAAACAAATTGATATGTATCAGAAGAAAGACAAAATTTTATCATGTTTGGTTATAATTTTCTGAAGTAAGATTTTGAGAACTGCCTTTGATTGTTACCAAGAACAAATAGCAGTCAAGGATTGTACAAATTCAAATTAAGAGTTATCAGTAAAAATCAATAATAAAAATAATGATGATGATGATGATGATGGCGACGACGAGGATGAGGATGATGATGTTTCAAGAAAATGTCCACACTCCTGCCACAGAAAGGATTGGAAATTCCTGGGGGTCGGAGGGGTCTCAAAGGCCAAAACCTTTAAGGAAAAACAAATGCATGAAGCTCAATTGGAATTTCCACAGGGGTGAAGGGGACGTCCCTAATATTAAAAATTCCTTCCGTGGGGGAGGTTTGGATAATTTTTGGATAACTACACATGTGTGCTTTATAGAGTGATTCCAGTTAACCCATGAAATAGTTATTACACTTTTAAATACTATTAGTTCCATTGTTTTCTTTTGTTTAGTTTTGACTATTACGCACAAACTGGTAAATATTGTTTCACGGGTTAATTGAAATCACTCTAACATCAAATAAAAAGTACAAGAAACTATATTTTAATACTTTAAAATATATGGTATTTTAAAAGATATTTGGTAATTAATTTTGGATTTTTTTATTCTTATGATTACAGGACTGTGGGCAGTAGTAAATAATGCAGGAATTGCAAACCCAGGGCTGATAGAATGGCAGACAGTGGAAGAAATGAAGAGAATTGTCGACGTTAACCTCTGGGGGATGGTGTCAGTCACAAAAGCATTTCTGCCGCTGCTCAAACAGACCAAGGGGCGCATTGTGAATGTTGCCAGCTCTTCAGGACGAGTGTCAACGCCGGGTGTTGCGGCATATTGCATATCAAAGTATGGTGTAGAGGCCTTTTCGGATGCTCTGCGCAATGAAATGAGGCATTTTGGGTTGAAAGTTCACATTATTGAACCTGGAGGGTTTACAACAAACATAACTTCTGTTGAAAAGAACATCCAGTTTCTGGAACGACTGTGGAAAAACCTAGATGCCGATACAAAAGAATGTTATGGGATTGAATATTTTGAGAAAGGTAATATACCGTAAAGTTCCGTGTATAAGCCGCACCTTTTTCCTTAAAATCTTAGTCAAATATTGGGGGTGCGGAAACATCTATGGTTGGAGTTCACGGCTGTAGGCAGGATCTTGCATGGGTGTGTGCAAGTGCCAGAGGCGTGAGTGTCTTAGGTATTCTCCCCCAGAAAATTCTGAAAAATTAAATTGTTTAAGTCCACATTTCCTGCATTCTGAGAGTCATTTCAACCCTCACTCCCCGATTTGGCGGACCTTTCTGGCCTGTGGGTGGGTGCAGACACACACCCCCTGCCAACCGCGTTGTGGTCATGTGACTTCGATCAAAATAAGACAGAAATGGGTGATCAGCTTTTTACTGTTGTTTTCTTGATCTTAGCCAAATCTTTGATAGCTGATATGGAGTGGACCAGATCACCACATATTTACAAGGTGGTTGATGCTATGGGTCATGCAGTGACATCCACCAGGCCTAAGCTGCGATATGAAGTAGGATGGGACCACAAGATTTTCTGGAAGCCTCTTTCGTTTTTACCATCTGAAATACAAGATTTAGTATACTTCTCTTTCCCAAAACCAAAAGGAATTTCTGATCATAACTAACGGTAGGCAGTCGAGATTGGTAAATCATGTAAACACCTGCAAGAGTGTTCAGCACAATGTTATTGTTTTAAGAGCTCATGTCACGCAATTTTGGCACTGACCAAATTGTCATAAAAATTAACTGAAATATCACAATAACGGCTTAAAACTGGAGAAGAACTCAAAAGAAACACAGAAAGGCCAAAGAGGGGCATGGATGGGCAAAATTTAAGATTAAAATACCGGTAGATTGCGTTTGGGTAAACTTAAAAAAACCTCAACACTACTTTTATCAAGTTGAATGAAAGTGTTATGTTCGAAAATTATCCTTGTTTGTCATGTGGCCGTGATTTTGCCAATAAAAGACTTTTGCTCTGCCAATGGCTAGTTTTGAATAACACTCTGCTGATCGTGAACAAAGAAGTGAAGTTGAGGTTGAGGGGAATACAACAAAAGAAAATTCTAATTATTCAACCTCGACTTTATTCCTTTGTTTGTGATCAGTTGAGCGTAATTTGAAACTAGCCTATTTGAAGTTTAGAGCTCTTGATTAACAAAAATAAATATAATAACTTAAAATTGCAGGACATAGCCCCTTTAAGCTTTCTTGATCCAACCTAATTTGTGCATCTTTATTTCATAACAAGCTACAGAAAACACTGAAGAAAGTCATGGTTTGTGCCATGGTTTGTTCATTTGAATTCATTTGATTGTAATTATTGTTGTGACTGTTTTCTTTTTTAAAACATTAAAAATCTTTTTTGATACATGCTAGCTGATTTGTCACCTAGAAATAAGCACCCCTCCCCTGCACATCACAAGGGGGAAAAAATAAACAAGTCCCTCTCACAGATTTTTTAATAGTTACATCTGTTCTCAACCTACTTTCAGCACATTGTTGGTTTTGAGGTGGGGGAGGTTGAGATGGCTGTGGCAAGCTGTTTAAGCTGATGAACGATTTAAAATGAACTCAGTGCCATTTGGTGTTTGAAACATAAAACAATAGAGCTTTGACAACTGATGCTTTTATCAATTTTATTGTAACGAACCCAACACTCCAAACTACATCTACAAGTAATAGCTTTTGTAGTTCAATGGCAAATCAAAATAGTATACCCAAAATCCTTAGTGCCACCTTTTTATGGGTAGTGAAAACTGTTATAAATTACTTTCACAAAACTTACTGTCATGCAAAATGTTGCATGAATGCATCAATTTACGGTCATATTGAACTTATTTTAAGGCACATTCCCTACAGGGAACAACAGCGAAAAGCACATGTAATTAAACTTTGAATGAAATTAAGGTGATTTTTTTTCAACAGCTCAATAATAATTAAACTTAAGTTTTATCCCTTCACAGACGGTCCTGGAAGGGACAATTAAATAGCATCAATGTCCAAGTCGTCATCCTCTTCATTAGCAGCTGTCTTGTCGACATGAGCCTTCAGCTGCTGTGCCTTGGTGTCATAAACCACTTCAACCTCCTCCTCTTCCTCCTCTTCGCTAGACTCCTCTTCCTCTGCCTCTTTTAGCCACTTGATTAAAGGAGCCACTTTCTCATGGATCTGAGAGCATACTTCCTTGCTTACATACTTTTTAGAAACCTGAAGAAATAGGGTGATTTCATTTAACAATATCTAACAGTTAGTGTGTAATAGTCAAAACTAAGAAAAAGAAAACAATGGAATTAGAGTCTAATAGTATCTTAAAGTGTTATAACTATTTCACAGGTTTAGTAAAATCACGCCAGCCAGTCAACATTGATTTGCAATTCTAACCAATGATGTAGCTATACATTTATCTACTAAGTGTCTTGGATTGTCTGTTACTTACAAACAAATATCCAAACCACATTAACAGCCAATTTAGAGACACTACCAATGATCAACTCTGTAGAGCTCTCTATACAGAGTAATGACATTCAACGTACCTTTTCACTCCACTGTAAGATCACTTCCTCCTCCAGCAAGTCAGAGTCATAGAAAGCCTTTAAAATGTGTGGAGCCTTTGGCATCAGCTCTGTTGGAAATGACTGTCCAACAAGCAGTTCAAACGCACCCAGCAAATACTTTTGGGCCTTGTGGTTTCCATGCACAAACTGGTGATGAAATAAAAAATATATATATTTAAACAAAACCAGAACAGATACATGTATACAGTTCATGCAACAAACAATATAGTACATGTTGAATAGAGTGCATGGTGCCACATTCTATGTACATGTATAAGATAAGAATGATGCAGTTTTCAGTGTATGTTTGTTTGTGTAGAAAATGATCTAGTGATGTTTATAATTAAGAATAACTTGCTGCATATAGAAAAAATCAAGACCAGACTATAAAAAATAAATCTATTAATGATGAGGTGCATTGGAGAAAGTCCAAGTGACTATTTAGCTAATCTTCTGATACAGGTCTTTTATTTTTACTTTATTATTCAAGCACACAGTATTAGAATAGTACCGTAAAGATCCATGTATAAGCCGCACCTTTTTTCTTTAAATTCAAGTCAAAAATCGGGGGTGAGGCTTATCTACGGAAACATCTCTGGTTGGAGTTCTCAAAGGCCTAATTAATATTCACAAAAAACCCTCTCAAGACATCATTGAATAAACATATAACAACCTGAAAACTTTGTTGTTGTTCACTGCCTTTTGGTTCATCTGCAAAGCTGTTTGCAGTGAACCTTGGCGGTCACTTCAAAGCATGTCTTTCGGTCACGTGTGAGAAAGCACCAAGAAAAACGCGAGTAATCACAAGGCAAATGGCTGACCGCTTCACTTTTTTATTGACCTTCACAGCAAATGCATCTGCTGGATTATCAAACTCTTATTCTGCATGAAGTTTTTATCCTGTTGCGGGTAACAGTTTCCAAGAATCTTGAAAACGTACATGGTTTTTCCGAAGAAATGCCGCCATGTTTGTTTTTAATGCCCGACTCCTCTCTACATTCAAAGCTTGGCTACTAAGCATTCATCGTTCGCGTACGATTCGTACGAATTTTTTCAAGTGTTTCAGGAGTGTTTAGAAGTGATAATCTCGAAAATAATGATATCAAGAGAGCATCCAAGTTTAAGATATTGTGAACTCAAACTAAAAAGGAGGTATGACAAGTGAAGTTTTGCTTTCGTAAGACTTAATTTATAGTAAACATTGCAACAACCTCCATGTCAGTGTTTTGAAACCGTGCTTGTTTGCCCTTGTTTGTTTACCAATAGAACTTCACTTGAACTTCCAAATTTATTGTCTGTACATTTTTTTCCAAAATTTGAGCTTCCAAATCGGGGGTGCGGCTTATCTACGGGTGCGGCTTATACACAGAACTTTACGGTACTGCTATTATAATCATAGCCTGCCTGTATTAGAACTACCCTACATGTAAACAAACTTCAAACATTGCAAGCAGTTGATTAAAATGATTAAAAATCCAAAGAACAAAATTTTTGTCCCAAGTTGACGTCAAGACTCTCATAAAAATCTTACACAAGTTGTGATTTGAGGCACTTGATAGGGGAGAAACTTACCCTCAAAAACAGAGCACGGAATTTTGGGATTTGGCTGACCATATTTTTGTCAAACAGCAATTCACTAAGTGCCAAGACTGCCTTGTCCTTTATGTCAAGCCTTTCTGCTTCTGCAACAATCTCTTTGGCACTCTTTTCCACAGTGTTTGCTTCCTTCTTTTTCTGTCAAAAAGTAAATAAAAAAAATCGGCTTGGATTTAAGAGCTGGCACACTTTTGTTGGAAACATGGCCACAGTTGATGTTTTCATAGTTGCCACAGACATCGGTTTTCAAAATTTCCTGACTTTCCCCTGATAAAAACAAAATTTCCCTGGCAAAATAAATACAAAATGTCAGATTTAACTGCTGCCACTTTCAAAAAAAGAGTAGACATTGATCTGAAATCTTTCTTTAAGCCTTCAATGGTAACAAATCCCTGACTTTTCATCAAAATGACAGTTTTCCCTGACTTAAAAAATTATAATAGCCCTTATGCATGTTTACGTCAGACTGGCTAGTTTCACCACCAAGCCTCGCTTTCAAAGTGCAAACTTGTAAATTTTATCATAAACGAATTCCAAAGCAGCAAAGATGAAAAGAATACCCACGTGAAAACTGCATGAAGGTGGCAGAGGGTTGAGAATAATTCGCGTAAACGAGGCTTGGTGGTGAATTTTGAGCTAATGACGTTATCATGCATAAGGCCTATTCCCTGACCTTCAATATTTTTCCCCCCTGGCCATTTCCTAAACCTTTAGCAACGCTTCCAAGCAAAATGTTTGATACAATGGATGTGAAATTTAAATCATTCAAGATAAAAGATGTCAAACATATTTGAAACAAGTACCTTAACAAAAGCATAAAACAGATTGAAGCGCTCCTCTTGTGGCTTCTCAGCATCATCAGTCAGTGCTAATCCTTTGACTCCCGAGGTAAGGTTGCCCATTCTTGCTTGAACAGCTGCATCACTTGTATCCACACTCCAGTCATCATCTGCTGCTGCAACAGGCTGCAAGCATTGACAACACCGGCTTAAAGGTAACTAGCACATTAGCCACCTTTTTTCACATTTAAAACTTAGCAGTCTTCTATCAGATCGCTCTTCATTCTGTCCAGTGATGGTATTTATACAGCCAGTAATTACTAATTGTTGTAACAAAACAATTATAATTGGAAACTTGCTTAGTCTTAAGATTGGCATACCTTTTTGTTAAAGTCAGGGTTTTCAATTCCATTTTCACCTGGCTGCATGGGATTATGGGTTGGGCTTGTGTCGCCATTTTGCTGCCCTTTCTGCTTCTCTTTACGACGCTCCTTTTTGTCTCTGTAAATCAAAAAGTGACTGTCTTATCACAACTTAATTTCCACTAACCCTATAAGCTCCCTTCCCCTTCTCCCCTTGGCTAAGCTGGTAAATGATTTTGCTGCCCTGCCCAAGAACACAGCACAGTAACCCTGGCCAGTTAAAAAAACCTTTAGGCCCCAGTTGTTTGAAAGGTGGATATAGCGCTATTCACTGGATAAATCGCTATCCAGTGGATAAGTGTTAGCAAAACATATTACGCTATCCACCAGATAGTGATTTATCCGGTGGATAGTGCTATCCACCTTTTGAACAACTGGGGCCAGATCAATAATATAGATAAACATCTTCCTTACAAACAGTTCACTTGGCCAGTATTGGGTCTGTCCCTTCCAGTGTAAATGGGATAAACAGCACTGACTAAGGACTGGCTGGAGTATACATGTATGTTATTGCATTTGACATTAGGAGAACGCAACCTAATCCTGTCATTATGCGAAGAAAATCGGTTTTTCAGTTTGTGGCACTCGATTAGCCCCCAAGGAACCTGCTTATTCAACTAACCTTGTGGAGTACAATACTGCAAGACATTTGTACTGGTTTTGCATGTTATTTGTACCCCACTAAGTGGTGCACTTTTTGTCATCTGAAAGTCAGGTCAATCTGAACAACAAGAATAGCTCATGAAGCTTTCACTATGAACTGAAGATTAGAGATGGCTTGCTCTACCGTGTCTATGATGTAATTTTCCATGGATCCTGATTTTCAGGAATTCCAGGCAAAGATTTTGAAACAGGAAAGTTACTCACTTTTTTGAAGGTGTTCCTGACTCATTTGGAGGATTCTTACAGATGAAAGTTATCAGCCTATGCTGCATGTGGATAAATCCATTATACCCACAAGCTTTGCATGTTTGACCAATCCTTTCCTTGCGTGTTTCAACAGTCTAGAATGGTACAAAAAATTAATTTAGAATGGGCACTTCAAATTCACTTTAATAATCCCAAAATTAAACTTAAAGAAAACTTTTTTCTTACAAGAGGTGCAGTAGCCAATGGTTAGTGCACCGGACTTTGGATCGAGCGGTCTGGGTTCAAAACCTAGCTTGGGCACTGTGTTGTGTTCTTAGGCAAGACACTTAATTCTCATAGTGCCTCTCTCCACGCAGGTGTATAAATGGGTACCGGCGAATTTACTGCTGGAGGGGGGGGGGGGTAACCCCGCCATGGACAAGCATCCCATCCAGGGGGAAATAAAGAAGTACTCCTAGCCGCTTAATGCTACAGAAACAAGGATAAACTCTGGCCTGATGGGCCACTTGACTCAACAGCAGGCTTTACCTTTTTCTTACAAATCCCAGATGTATTTCCGATTACATTCTTCTCTTAAAAATCTCTGATAAAGGTGGACAGAAGCCATCAAGAATTCAGTAAAAACAAAACAGAATGGCTCAAGAAACTTTTCAAAATCCCAGAAAGTTATCTGCCTTTTGTAACATTGAAAAACATCCCCCACCTGAAAAAGGCAGCTGGCAGTACTTCTTATAAATAAAACAAAGCAATCTTCAAGTACCAATGTATCTCTTTGGTAACAGGATTAGTCAGCTTTAAATATTAGTACCTGACATAGTACAGAATAGTACAGTACTTAACATACCAAAACAGTTTCTGGATTGTCACATTCTGGACATAAAACAAACTTCTCGATAAAGCCATCAAGAATTTCCTGCAACTTGTCTGCGTCATGTGATCCATTCACAATGTAACGTTCATTCTTCAAGTCAATCATGGTTTGTGCACCCAGTTCACAACCAAAGTATTTGGTTGGATCTAAAGGGGGCAAAATAATTTATCATGCTTATTAACTGCTTAAAGAACATTGACTAGTCTCAAAATTATCAGATAACAAATGGGTTTGCTCTCATTTAGTGTAGGAAAACAAAATAGAACATTTCTTTTAATAATAAATTATTTTTGTTTATCTTAGGTCAGGAACAGAAGACGTAGGAGTTGGTGACCTGTATGCAATGTTAAAACTAGTACTTTGTTTATTTTGAGCTAAGCAATTCACCATTTTGAACATAGTGGAAGTTCTTTTGTCTACCAATAGCTGACTTGTACAAGGTATCGTTAACACTTCACTTAGTAAAGTGCAAGCAGAAGAAAAGTTAGTTGGAAATACAAGATCAGACTACGTGAACATAACAAAGAGGATGTTATGATCAACAAGAAAAATAATCTGATTCCACAAAGGGGTTAAAAAGTGGCACTGGAATTCAAGTGCTGTAAAGAGTAAACGATTTAAAGTTATTTTGCTTGACATTATACTATTAAGGTATCAGTGTACCCCAAATGACCATCATGCGTTGGAGCTGCCTTACCGTCTGTATAACGCAAAGTTATATTTTCTGAAAGCTTAGGAAATGTAGTTTACAGAGATATATTTATTTTAAGTAAAAATATTAATGTTATCCAAAAAGAGCGTGTTATTTCCAAAAGTACCAAGGCTCATAAATTGGGTTCGTTCCGGACAAATTTGAGTGGGAAAAAGTGATAGCATCGCTATTTCATAACTTTGTGTAGAGTCAATCTTTTTCCATGCTCTTTTTTTTTTTGGAAGAAAGGTCTTAATGAGATCTACCCGAAAATACCATATTTTTTCTTTAAAAGGTCAATTTTGGGGTACACTGATACCTAAATATAAAAGTATACATGCTGATTAAGTTTGAAGCAGATTTGTTATATAATAATTAAAAATACAGCATATCTCGCTAAATTCCCCAGATGAAGGATTGCGGTTAAAAGTCCTAACTAACACAGACACATTTATACTAAGCAAACAACACAACAAATGACTTTCTTACATGCAGCTGGTCTCTGCAATGCTTTGGCAATTTCTACCATATTGACAATAACTGTTTTGATTCCATTTCCTTTGCCCTCCACCTGAAAATATTTGACACGAAACTGAAAAAATCTGTTACATTTGGTTAAACTCCACAATAAAATTTTATCAACTCTGGTAACATGTGATCAAAATTTAACAAAACATCCCACAACTGTCACAGTACAATCATAAACATTTCCTGTACCCTGTTCTTGGCAATAGTTGATATATTAATTAATTAAATGGGATGTTGTGGTTCAGTTTTACCCTCAGTACAATGTAATGAATTTAAGGAACGGATTTTTAGGAAAATAACAGATCAGATTTACAAGTGTACAATTGAACCATTACATGTTTACAAAAAAAAAATCCTTCATTCTTCTGGCAGGCAAGAACATTCAGGAAACAAACATCCCAAAGTTATGGCCAATTAGAGATACAACTTGTGTTACTAGAACCATTTTGTGCAAATCCAAAACCTACAGCTTGTTTAAGATTGCTGTGTGTAGCGTGAAAAAGTTGTAGGACTTTGAAACATGTTTTGAAACCCTACAATGTTAATTTGTAGCCACAGACAATGTTACAAGTTGCCGAGTTGTATATGGATTTTGCATGGAGAGGAGTGTGTACTTCAAATTTGCATGTTGTCACATGTAACAAAGTTGTACAAGCTCTTGGACCTACTGGGTGTTGAGGATGTGATTAAATAGTCTGAATTCCTGGTTAAAACATTCTAGCTGTTAAAGTCAAAACACCTCAAGCATTCCTGTCAAGGGTGGATTAATGATTCCATTATTGCAAATTTGATTTCATTCTTTGATTCAATATTCCATTCTTGAATTGAATATTCCAATGTTCAAAGGGCAACTCGATTCAAAACTCGATTGTTGATTTCATTCATGCGACAGACCATTTGAATTTGAAAAAGTCCCCAATTTGCATAAAATGGGTCAACGACATTTTTCCCACTTTTTCTTCTGCCAGTAGTATTTTTGTGCCTTTTCAGTGCACCAATATGTCTCGCCTCCCTTTTGGTATTATCATAGGTTTGAAACAAAAGAGCGTGAAAGACAAAATGATGAGAAAACACCATAAGTGACATTTGACGGTTGACTAGTTTATGCAAATTCATGCCAAATTCGGCCACGTGCCTGTCGTGTAAAGCCATACAACAATCCAATCAACATTCGAGTTTTGAATTGAGTCGCCATTTGAACAATAAAATATTCAATTCAAGAATGGATTATTGAATTAAACAATGAAATCACATTTGCAATAATGGAATCATTATCCACCCTTGACAGGAATGCTTGAGGTGTTTTGACTGTAAAGTAGTACCTTGGCTAGGAGTTTTGGCATCTTGTAACGGTAAAACTGGTCGGTGTTCTTTCTGTTGACATTGACAAGAGCCATGGTTGATCCTTTTTTATAAGCTTCCTCTTTGATAAACGCTTGTAGTGATTGCAATTACTGCAATAATTTCTGCTGTGAATTATTTTCCCTGTTAACTTCATAAAAGTTCTATGTCTTGTCCGTATCGTGAAACAAGAGTGGCGTTGGAGCCTTGTTTTATTTTCTGTGTGTAAATGAATCTTGAGTCTGCTCAACCGAGTCCAACCTGGGAAAAAATAACTACATGTGAGCACAAGATAAGAATATTTTACGCGATACAGTTTTTCGGTCATCTGTGAACACTTTATTCTACAGAAACAAGAATTCTGCCCCAGCACCGATCCTCCAATCCCAAGACCAGGAACAGAAATACCTTTTAGCTTCAATCCTAAAAGCACAGATCCTTGTACCCTTGAGATGTCCATTAAACCTACATGTAATCTTGAATAATGGCCCCTTCAAATGTTCACCCACTTTTATAGGCCAGCAAACATAAAGGGCAAGTCCCTATAACAAGTTCCCTCTATGTAACACACTTTTTTTATAAAAAAAAGCCAGTCAAGGGGGAAACCCAACTTGGTCCAATTCTTGTGCGACAAATATGAACTGGTTTAAGTTCAAGGGAAAGTTTTCTGGATTTTTCCTTTAATCTGTTGTTAGGATAAGTTCCTGTAACCGAGTGAAAATAACCATTTATTATATAAACATCAGTGAAATACCAGGAAATCTTTCGCACGAAAAAATATCGATTTCGGAACATTTTCTGACAAGTTTGCCCTGTTTCAATGCTGAATGAGCCAACGAAAATCGATATTAAGTCGAAACATCCTTGGATCTTCCTCGGCAATCTTCGGCAGTCTTCGGATATCTTCGGAAAAGTTCGGAAACATTCGTACGACCTTCGGACAACATTTTGAAAATCTGCGGAAATCTTCGGAAAATCGTCAAAAACATCGTAATTAGTAGGTTTATATAATAAACAGAATATTACATGGTTGCTTGGAGATATGAAATTTATCTTCTCGTGTTCAAATCCATGTCCCACTCGTTCGCTGCGCTCACTCGTGACATATCGATTTGAACACTTGAAGATAAATTCATATCTCTGCGTAACCATGTAATATCCTCTATTTATCGCAGTTTAGTTATTTTGTAAGACAAGTTCTGGCACTTGTGGTCAGTAGCTTGTTTGTCCCTTCAATTTGAATTGGAGTGATAAGTATTCTGGTCCCTGCAACTAGAAAATTTTTTGACAAAAATATGTTGTTTACACGATGGGACTTTTTCCCAGAACTAATTTTAGGGAAAAAAATTATTCAAAGGGTCTTGTCCCCTCGTGTATGCGATCTTTATCGGAAAATGTGACGTGTACAAGTTTTGTTCCGAGCATCATTTTTTTCAACAAAAACATTACAATGACGTACTGTTCTTTGAGAGTTTTCACAAACAAAGTCCACCATTTGTCTAAGTATGTTTTGAACAATAAAATGTCCCAATAAAAATACAAAGCATTTGGATTTCACAAGAATTTTATCTTGTAGTGAACGAACAATTAAGACGAAAGCACTCACAATAAGCTTTAAAATATATAGAAAACCACGAGGATTTTGAACAGTTTGAGAAAAAAATACATTGTTTTCCTTAAAAAGAGAAATTTAAGAAGAAGTTATTAGCGGTTATTGTCTTACCTTCAGAGCACAAAAAAGTCATAAATTGCCTTGAGATGACGAAATCGTCGAAATCTCCTTGCACTAGAACTGCGCGTGAAAAAACACGCACTTTAAGAGCAAAATGTAGGATAAGAGTCCCTAAAAAGACAAAAACACAAGTGTAATGGAATTTTAGTACTAAGAAAACCGGTTGTATTCATGTGAGATTAAAAACAAGGCTTTAAATTGGAGGGAAAAAATACTCTACTCACTCTTTTCACGACAAAGATGGCGAGTTTCAGTAATTTTTATATCACGTGACTTGTTATGACGTCACAACTCATGACCAGTTCCCATTTCTCCTCGAACGTTTCGTTTCGTGCCCAACTCCCTTGGTTTCTTTCTTTCGAATTTCCCTTTCTCATTTGTTTGTAGTGAAATGTTTGTTTATTCTTCGGCCGTGGTTTTCTCGAAGATCATGTCCCCTTAAGGTTGAATTATGCTTTAAATCCGTTAAAACAGGGCTTCAAGCTCCTGGCTAGATAGAACATTGTTGTTATTTCGAGAGCTGAAGGAGCTAAATCGAGGAGTCTTTTGTCTCGTTTGGAAGGAGTAACCTCTGCACAAGGGTGCACTTTTGAATAGGATGGAAACGGCGGCCAGTTGTTTTCCCCTGAAAGACATCTCGTCCGTGGTCGAAGTTTTCAAGGTGGAACTTGCAAAAACAGAGCCGAATCTGGCGAAATTATCGATCATTTTGGGGTTCTTCGAGACGGCGCTAACTTGTAAAGGATCGTCGAATAGCTGTCCCAGTCTAGATAAAGAAACTTACGACGCGCTTGGCGGCAAATTTCAGGCCCTGATTCAGAAAGATTTGAATGTGAACAAAGAGCAAAAGCCAGCAACAAGAGAATTTATCGTAGATGTCGCAGATCTAGTGTGGAGTTGTCTTTCAAAGTCTTACTTCAAGGATAAACCTCACATTCAGAACCTGTACAGTTTTCTGACAGGCTAGTATAGCTACTAAGCCTCATATTTTGTTTATTGTTATCTTACATCTTTGTAGCTTATTAAATCTTTTTAGACCAAAGTACGAGGTTAATATATTTAATTTAGCACTTTGCATCTTTGTGATTCCTAAATATTCCTTCGTTACTTCACCATCCTACAGACGTTTGAGCTTAAGCTTATATTGTTCAATTGTTTGCAAAATAAATCATTGTGACCAAAATTCCAGATAGACGCTTACATTCATGCAAATATCGCATATATTTCACGTTTGCAAAATCAACAACAATGTTGTTGCAACTTAGTTCGCTTTCTTTTAACTGGTTACATTTCTTACAAACATGGAATCAAGTTATTTTGATTTGGTGAATATTTACAATGCTGCATTTAGGCTTTCTAAAACTGTGTTTTATTTGCTTAGCTAGAACAAAATCAAATATGTTGTTACTACATGTAGCATTTCATCTGTTACGTGAAAATAATGATTAATTCATAAAATAAATAAACTGCTTTACTGCAACTTTACATCAAGTGCAAGATTTCTGAAAGCATCATCTAAATTCGAGAAAAGAGAATATTTATACTATGTAGAATGCACAACCATTTTCAAGTAGAGTTGCTTTGTGTGCCCCTCCCCCCTCCCCTTATCAATGTTGTATGAATTTCAGGATTACGTTCAGACCGAAAAGGAACAACTTTGCA
Source organism: Oculina patagonica (assembly GCF_052425735.1). Lineage (NCBI taxonomy): Eukaryota > Metazoa > Cnidaria > Anthozoa > Scleractinia > Oculinidae > Oculina > Oculina patagonica. Next base: position 5,838,013 of record NC_135770.1, read on the forward strand.
AGGGGGAGGGGGGGGGGGGGGGTCACAATGAAAATTATTTGTTGCTTTTTCCAATATGAGGGCATATCTTTGAAGAAAATGCAATTTTCAATTGAGTGATTTGGTACTTATATGAGAGACCCCACAGATTGCAGCTATGTTAAAGTGCCTATGAAGTAAAAAATATTTTTGCTCAATTTGCTTGTTTATGTCTTAGTAAGCATGAATATGCGTGTTTAAGAGATCAAAAGCGCTTTTTTCTAGTATTTTTTGAGCCTCGAAGTTTGGATTTCGCAATTTGAAGTGGGTCCTTTTCGCGCGCGGCCTAACGCTCGAGTTTCACCGGAAATGACGTACTTAGTGGAAATGACGTACTTAGTGGTTCTAAAGACACCAGGATTATGGCGTAAAGAGAGCAAAGAGGGCTGGCGAAAGCGAAAGCTATGTGCTTTTGGAAACAATAACAATTCTAGTTATTCATTTTTTATAGGGAATTTCTCATTTTAATCTGCTTCACTGAACTTTGTTCCTCAGTCGTCGACCAGCACTTGTGTGAAAGAGCGGTTGGACAGGTCCAACTAACTACTTCAGTCCATTTAGTGTCACGATATTTCGTTGTGTGATTCTTTTCTGCTAGAAACACGCTCTGCCAAGTCCGCAGATGGCAACATATCGTTCTGTTCGGACAAGATTTCGATTTATCAACGAAAAAGCAGCAACAATCTCAGCTGAAGTAGTGAACTTCACTGTGTATCAACAAAATCTAAGTGTAAACTGATCCGTGGAACCACTAACTATCATCCGAGCCAAATTTGTGTCCTGTCTCCGGACTCACTGTTTTGTCTTACCGAGGGCACTTTAGGCGGCAAAAAGTCTGATTTCTCTCTCTTTGACATTATTCTTTTTTTAGTTTATCGGAAAGTAGACATAATAAGCTACCAAAAAAGCAAAAACATTTTTTACTTCATAGGCACTTTAATGGTTAGTGTTTTGGTTTTGCATCAAGGGATCTGGATTAGAATGTCACAACAAGAACACTATTGAACACTTATTGATCTGGATTAGAACCCTGGCTTTGGATGCTGTTTTATGTCCCCCCCCCCCCCCTCCCCTCTTTGCGGTGGAGTCTGGAGCCCTATTGTTTGGTTGCTTGAAGACATAATATTATTTCATTACAGAGCATGGACTTCTGAGAATGTTAATTGACACACAGCCCAGAGAACCTTTTTTTCTGGGGGCAGGCTGTTAGCCAGGTGGAAGTCCAGGAGTCCTATGGACGGCCACTTATCAGAGAAAATTAATATGAATAACTGTATACAGAGGTTTTTTCAGCAAATTTGGAAATCTTTAGATACCTTAGCACTCATAACTGCAGAAAAACACCTTGTATGCTCCTCAGGCTCTCCTATGGGGACAAAGTCAGGCCTTAAAAAAATTTTGGACTCCCACTTTTTAAATCCTGGCTAAAAGCCTGTCTGGGGGTCTTATAGTCCTGGAGCGCTAAACATCTTTGGGACCCTACAGGCTAGACACTTCACTCTCATGGTTCCCCCCCCCCCCATGTCCTAGCATGGAAGTTTGCAGGTTGAATTTTAGTTGCTAAACTTGTGGTAGAAGAACTGACCACACAAATAGATGATAATCTTATTTCTTTTAAATGCTTCATGTACAGGAAATCGCCTAGACTGCTTTGGTGTCGCCTTTACTGTGGTGGCAATCTGTCAAGCACTGGGCTTTAATGATGTTCACCTAGCACTGTCTGAGGACCATGCCTGGGTAGTGTTTGGCCAGAACGGGACAGAGACGGCAGAGGTTACCTGGCATGGCAAGGGTAACGAGGATAAACGAGGCCGACCTGTTGACTTTGATGAGACCACTGCACAAAGCTGGCTATACCTCAGTGGTTACCCTGTGAAATGCACGAGGCACATGGAGGTCGCATCTATGGTATCCTCCATTAATCCAACCATCACAAATACTAGTGACAGTGTGGAATTGGCTAGTCTGCAACAGGTATTCTACAAACCATGTCATAATAAAAATAACCATAACTACCAGTAAAGCGAAATAATGGGGATAATGGAGAATTAAATATTTGCTTCCAACAGAACTTTAACTGGACTAAACATGATTAAATATAAAAAAAAATACAGCAAGGGTACATTCCCTTGGAATGATCCTGTTTAGGATCAATACCGTCGCTTGCATCTAAGCGTGAACACGTGCTGCCGAAACATGATCTAATTGGGTATCAAACGTGGCATGATTGGTCATCAAACGTTTGAAGTTTAGCAGACCGTAACGGCAACTTTCGCGCCGAAACTTCAACACATTCCGGTTTCGAAACAGTCGAAATGGCGGAAAGATTGGATATCAAGACTTCCTTCGACAAATTGATCCTGATCTGTGTCGATATGCATTTGCAGGTTCACTTGAATCACTTCTGGTGCAAAGTTTCGCCTGTTCTCAGTGTTTATGGTGAGTATTTTGAGCGTGAAAGTGGTCGTTAGGGTCTGCTAAACTTCAATGTTTCATGACGAAACATGCCATGTTTGATACCCAATTAGATCATGTTTCGGCGGCTCGTGTTCACGCTTAGATACAAGCGACGGTAATTCAAGATCACTTGGATCATGATGTACATGTTTCAAAGGAGCTGATGAATCCACTCTGGGCAAGGATTCGTCTGTTCCTTTGATGCACCATGATGGGGTTGATCTTGGATCATTGATCCTGAGGACAGATCATCCCAAATAGGAATGCACCCTAAGATAAGGGTGTTGTCGTCAATTGTGGATACAACAGTCCAACCAATAAACGATTCGTCCAAGTTTAATTCTAATCAGTCAGGTTTCGATTTCTTCCATGAGTGCTCACAGACTCTTACAGCGGAAGCTTGGTTAGTTGATTACGCTAGAAAAATCACAATACAGTAGTGGTTAGAAAACTGGCGATAGTTACAGGTTAAATGTGAAAATACAGTATTACAGAATGGAAAATGTTAACAAGGACATACTCACCAAGCTCGCCGCTCGACACGAAAAACTCAAAACACATGTGTGAGCGAGAGCCTGGCGAGTATGTCACGTGACATAAAAACGCGGGAAATGTTCGGTCAATGTTCGGCTTTCTGTCGGCAACAAGGGTGTTCAAAATAAAGCTTTAAAAAAATTAATAAAATTCGGTTGTTTTATATGGAATCATTTGTTGTTAATTTGTTTTCACTGGTTATATTTTTGACATAAAAATATTTTGTTAAAAGGCATTGCACTGATAACATATTTTTAACTGATTTTTATTGTCCACTTATTTCAACAGCAACTCTTGTGGTTACTGTATGACCAAGGTCACCTTAAAAGGTAACAACAACAAAAAGAACATTACAGTTAGTTAGCTCTACAATCTCGTCCCCAGAGCCTGCGTTTCCCTTGACTGACGGGCCAGAAAACTCAACGGCTCTGGACGAATTCAAACCAGAACCAGGAAATCCTGGTTCCGGTGTGATTGTGTGCGTGCGCCAGAGATTGCAAGATTCTTTTGCGCACGCTCCACGTTCCACCGAATAATAAAAAAGTCATACGATCGTTAATTCATTCACAGGAGACTAGACATGTCTGCGGTTTTATGCAAATTCAGGTCGTGTCCGAAATTGTAATTAATGCTGTTTTGGAATCATTCTCTACTGTTAAACATCGTTATACATTAAACATGCTTATTTAAGTGAAAAAGAATTGCTCTGAGACTGTTGATGTCGTCTCCAAACAGAAATACATCCAAAAACTGCACATGTTACGATTGCGTGCACAATCTGTGATTTGCATAAAGCACAGACTTTCAATTCCCCAGGGGCCAGGACAACCATCCCGACGCACGTTCAAATTTTGGCGCGTTACAGATCGACCAATCAGAAGTGTTTTCATTGTTTCAGCGGCTTTTTAGAATAGCCCAGAGGTCACGATCCCTGGCGCAGATCAGAAGGATCGCGGACTCTGGGGACCAGATTGGTTAGCTCTACAGAGATCTGTGTAGTGTAGACCTCTGATTGGTTGTTGTTCAGTTTCGAAATTTTTTTTGTGCACACTTAAGAACCAATCAGAGAGTCTACATGAGTCTCTGTAAAGCTTCTCCATCAGTTGAAAGTTTACAGGCTGAATCTCAGATTTTTCTTGGGTTGGAGGGCGTATGTGAAAGAGAGGTGTTACAATGTACATTAAATTTTGATAACTTTATTTGATAGATATCCCTTAGCCCTTGGAAATCTTGGTGACTTGCAAGAAATATCGCAGACTTCTGGCCAGCCATCTGCAGAGGAGATCCTCAAAGAAGGCATAAGAGTGAACCAAACATTATACAAAGACCAGCACATCTATCCATACACCTACCTTGGTGGCTATTACTACCGACAGAAGCAGTACTTGAAAGCCATTGACTGCTGGGTGAAGGCTGCATATGTTGCTGGAAAGTAAGTTATTCTGTATAACCAGAACTGTCTGGGGTGAAAGAAAATTTTTAAGGGACACTGTCACCAGCTTCACTTAAAAAATTCAAGAGCCTTAAGACATATGGAAACCTATAAAATAGTGGTGCAATTTTGTTAAAAAACTACAGAAATATAACTATGCTATAAACAAGTGATATTATTGTGATGTCATCAGGAACTTAAGATCTCAACTTGAAAAAGTCAGGCTGACTTTTTCAAGTTCTGCCCTTGTGGCCTAGAAAAACAGCTAAAAACTGTTCTTATTCAACAAATGCGCCCGTTGCCCATATATGGTCAAAATGCTTAATGTTATCTGTTATCCATACATAACAGATATCCTGCGATAAACGTATTACCGTAAAGATCCATGTATAAGCCGCACCTTTTTCCTCTAAATTCAAGTCAAAAATCAGGGGTGTGGCTTATCTACGGAAACATCTCTGGTTGGAGTTCTCAAACGCCTAATTCATATTCATAAAAAACTCCTTAAGACATCACTGAATAAACATATTACAACCTGTAAACTTTGTTGTTGTTCACTGCTTTAGTTCCTCTGCAAAGCTGTTTGCAGTGAAGCCTGCTGCTCACTTCCAAGCTAGCCTGCTTGGCCGGCGTTCAAAGGGGAAGGAGAAGGGGAGTTCGAGCACTGGCTTGTTATTCCTCATAACCTCTGCATGCTTTGCTTGTCATCTGATTCTTATTCCCAACCTAAACAATGCTATTTCTTAACTCTGTTGTAGGTACAACTATTCAAAAGGAGATGAGGAGATGTTCAAAGAATTGTATGAAATAGCTAATGACAATATCCCAAACATCCTCAAAACATCAGCTTCAGCCAATAGTGAAAATGATGCAGCCACCAGGGACCCCAACCTCACAGAAGACCCAAGCTTTTTCGCTTTTGTTCTCCAATTTTATGATGGCGTTTGCTTATGGGAGGAAGGTAGTCACACCCCTGTGTTGCATGCTGACTGGGCTAAGAAGCTTGTGCAGTCTATTTCAAGATTCTCGCCAAGTTGTAGGTCTGCATTGTCGTCCTCGCGAGCAGGGACACTTCTGCCAAAGCCAGAGCCTGTAAAAAATGACTTACCTGATATAAAGGCAGGTGTTAGTGACACTGCTGCTTCATCTTCATCTAATGACAATGTTGAAAACAGCAACTCGGCGGCAGCTAGTGTAGAAAACTCTAAAGAACCAGTGGTGCTTAATCTAAGAAGTGAAAAAATGAGAGGGATGAGAGATCTGTTGACGACAAGTGGTAAGATTAACACCAGCGCGATCAAGCTCCAGCTAACAGCACAATCCCAAGTAAGCGTGCCGAAGAGTAGAAGAAGATCATCATTTAAAACAGACGACTACGTTTATGACTTCGGCGAGGAAGCCGAAGGCGACGAAGAAGAAGACGAGGAGGAGGAGGAAGAGAGGCCGCCCAAGAAAGCCATGAAACCAGATTGGGACTTTGTAGCTTATTGATGTTATTGCATTATATGCAGTCATTTAGCTTATTGTTATTCATGGTAAGTCAAGTAGTTTTTGTGAAAAGGTGTAGAAATTGTATCAAAATCAAACTTGAAATAATATTACAATATTTTCTTGATTTATTCCCTGGGCATTTATTTCAAACTTGACTTGGGGATGGGTCAGCCTCTATTTGATTTCTGTGGAACTTGACTTGAGTTTATTCTTGACAGACATATTTTTAACATGTTTTCATTATCCCTACAGCCTATTGTACCTCTAATTAACGCTTGAGGGGCTTATCTACAACTCTACCTTTTAGACCTAACATTTATTTGAGACCCAACATTTAATCGAGAAAATATGGTATGTAGAACAAAGCAGGAATAAGATTCATAGCCTGCATTGGCCAGTTGAGTATACAGTGAATCAATTGGACTGATTGTCGGGTTTGACTTGTTACATGTAGGAGCTGGAATTTTTGTGGCTTTATTGTCAGTGCACATTGGACTTTGATTTGGTTTGAGTGCTAGCTGGATGTGGTCATTTTGTTGTTCTCTTGGCCAAAACACTGTGCCCTTTCCATTCGAAAGTGTAAATGTGTTCTGAAGGATTGTGAGGGCATCATGAGGGGGGGCATTTATACTGGTGTGTGCAGTATTGTGACTGAGTAGAGGGGACCGTCTTGTTAGAGCAAGAGGGAATAGTAGGCAATAGATAGGTTTTAACATTATATATAAGCATAATTATATATTAATAGTAGTTTTCTTAATTTTTACATCTTTCATTCACCACAATTTATGTATTAGGGGCTGCCTTTAGGTGCATGGTTATGAGTATTTTATGTTATCTTTGACATACATATAATTTTACATGCAGTAGGTTCTGAAGTCTTTTTTTTCTTAATTATAACTTACTTGAAAAAAACCTGTTCTTCATTAAAATATTTACTTAGGTTTAAGCTTGTATTTCTGAAATACCAAAGTACATGTATTACCAAATCCTAGTTTAACTTACAACACATTTAATATAATGGTGCTCGTCTTCATTATCAGTCTTCATTATTTGTACAGATAGGGACTGATTTTTAAGATTGGAATACAACTTACATGGGAATGTTATTCTTCTCAAGTCAACCAAAATTAATAGGGTTTTAAAATTCTTATTTTTATCAGGGAGTTATAAGCTAAAAAGCAACAAATTTGGCTAAAATAATTTAGTTATACTGAGTGGAAATCAAGCCTGCTATTGTTGGCAGTGTGTAAACGTAATATTATGCCTTTGTTTCATAGGCTAATGCCACTTAACACTTTAAGTAAGCTTGTGACGAGGGTTTTTAGCCAATAGGTGCTGAACAGTTTGCATATCCACCGGGGGATTTTGGAAGTCAGTGTGGGATTTGACACCAAACCATTTTACCAGCTTCCATGTCACGACTGCTACAATGTGTACCAACATGAAGGCAGTCAATAAGTTTTTTTTTTTTAAGTTCAATTTTTCCATTGAGAGTTGACAGCATTCTCGTCCCCATAGCCCTTTCGTTTCTCTTAGCCGGCTTGGCACGAGAAAACAGAGGGCTCTGGGGACATAGGATTTTTGAATAAATTCGAATTTTTTTGATTGGCTGTTTGGAACAAAGAATTCTTAAACGGAAGTCGAAAACGTAACGACTCTCTCATACATTCTATTGAAACGTCATGACTGCATACATGAAGACCGGAAGTTCTAGAATCTAGGACTGGAAATCCTGTGTCCCCAGAGCCCTTTATTTCCTCGTGCCAAGGCCCAGCCAGCTAAGAGAAACGAAAGGGCTATGGGGACAAGAATGAGTTGACAGATACCTAGTATTGTTTACATGTTGGTCCTATCACCTCCACTTCCTCTCGGCATAAGGTTACAGCAAGCACATGGGATTACCCTGCCATGTGGCCTTATCAGTCACAAAAATTAAGGTGGTAATGCAAACTGGATATCAGTAATTAAAGGAGCATGATAATATAATCAAATTTTAATTTGTTGTTAGGTAGCTATGTTAGAGATCACTGATGTTCTCCAATCCCTTATTTTCTCTATTTAACATTGGTCATTATGCTTAGTGTAGGATATGTGTAGTAGTATTTGCTTAGCAGTTAGTAGTCGGGGTAAGCTGGGTTCCAGGCTTTTACAGACAGTCATGCTTTCTATTGTACCTGTTTTTACCAGTGTGTGTTCGATCTTTTTTGACCCCAGACTACTTGACTAGAGGGAATGTTGAACCAAGTATTTTATGTAATTAACTACATACATTTGCATCTTAACCCATTTCTAAAGGTTTTAAAAATAGGTAGAAAACAATAACAAAAGTAATAGTAAATTAAGAATTATAGTTAAAGGAAATAATTTTAACACAGACTGTACATGTAGTATTTGATTAATAGTGAATATCACCGAGCGAAAGGAAATAGTGACAAGGTTTCTCCTAAAACTTTCTGTGTTAAGTCGACTAAGCCAGTTACAAGATTTTATGAAGTGATCTGATTAGTGTACCATAAACTACAGATAGGGTTAGTAACTACATTGTACGAGGTATTAAACATCAAAAGGCCATAGGTTATTAACATATACATACAACATTTTACAGTGTGACTGTTTTTAAAATAAAGTATATAACACTATATTGGTCTTTGTCGTTTTGGCTGGCTTTACTTGTTGCTCCTGGGCTGTCGCTTTAAAGCTAGAGTATGGTTTTCAAGCAGTTTAGTTTAAGAGTTTTGTTCTGCAACTGAGGATCACTCATTTATGAAGAATTTAATCTAGACTGACACTTGGAATTTGAAAGAAGCTTTCATAAATGGAAAAACTAGTCATGCTAACTTGAATAGCAACTGACTAATATTTCAGGGAAGAAAAAATTAAAAAATAATTAATTTTTATATGCAAAAAAAATAATTAAAATATAAATCAAGTCTGGGATAGTGGGAAACTTTTTGGCATCTAGTCTAGAAAAGGTTGAAAATGCAGCCGACCTTGGACTGATATATAGGGTAAGGGTTCAGAAAACCTGCGACCAGGCGTTCTTTTTTTCTAACTCTTTTCTCCCGCTGCGAAAAAAAGAACGCCTAATTGCAGGTTAGGATTCAGAGAACTGTGGCACGTCCCACAGAGCACCCACCTGGGGTTTTAACTCATCAACAAGCAAATTCTCCTCACACTTGCCTCTATGCATTGCCTATAGAACTAGTTGAAGGAACTTGTTTAAATATCAATAAAACAAGTTGTCTTGTTAGTTATTTGGTCAATACTCATATATACATTCTTCTGATTTCTTCTGAACTGTTTGGGAACCATATATGCTGCTATACCGAGGATCATTTACTGGCCCTTTACAAAGCATTAAGCTTGGGGAAAATAACATCAGGCAAGTCACTTCAGCAAGATGTCTAGGTGTTCAAATAGACAGTGCACTCAAATGGAACATTCATGTCAAAGAACTGTGTAAACGTTTCACCCAGAAACTGAACCTTTTGAGATCATTGTATTTTTTTGCCAATTCCTGCGAGAGTAGATCGACTTTTATTTTAAAGTAATTTTACCGTCTGTAATGAACGGGTCGTGTGGCTCAACACTTTTTAGTGACTTAGAAAAAATCCATGTGCGTGCCGCTAAGATAATTTTCGGCTTAGACTGGTTCACCCCTTCAGAATACGTACTGCGTCAAGCAAAGTGGATACCATTGAGGCAAATGTACATCCGCAGGGTACTTTGACCTACTTTGTTTTGTCTTCAAATGTGTATCTGGAGGTGCTCCGGTCCAATTACAACACTTGTGGACGGAGCAGAAGACTAATTACAATCTTAGAAGGAAAAATTGCTTGTCAGTACCAAGACCAAAGACTGACTTTCTCAAAAAGTCGATTACTTTTGAAGGGGCCACATTATGGAATTCTTTGAATAACGAGGCCCGCCTTAAAGAATCGTTGGCAAGTTTCAAGGGTGCTTTGAAAGTATTAGGGATTTAGAGGCTGTGTATTTTTGTTTGTTTGGAATGCTTAGTTTGTAGTCTTTATTTGTTATTTAAGGGTTTAGTTAGCTTCAATAGTAATTTGTAAACACGACCACATCAGCTATGCTGCAAAACATTTATCATAAAAGCTTTTATTATTATTATTATTATTATTATTATTATTATTATTATTATTATTATTATTATTATTATATTATTATTATTATTATTATTATTATTATTATTATTATTATTATTCGGCTCAATGTTCAAATTTTCCCTACCCTACCCCACAACTTCTAGGGAGCTTCTCAGCGACCCCTACCCCTGCGAATTTTGATTTTAGCTCTCATTACCTCCTTTACTGGATAAAGACAAAATTGGGCTTCATCAGTTCTTTTCCAGTATTTGCTAGATTAGGTTTCAAACTAATAATGCTCTTTTCAAAATTTATACGCTGGAAAGTATTAGAAATAATGATAGTCACCTTCCCTGCCCACCCCTCCCTAACCTTATAAAAGTGCCTCGTTGTCAGTCACACCAACAGTTGTATGCAAATCATTTCGCGACGAAATCGACGCGAGAAGGAATGCGGAGCCACGTTTTGGCCGATTTTCCCTTCGATATGTGGTTAAATAACTCAAATCCGTGAAGAACAACGATGTAAGCATTTAATGAACGTTCAGAGACGCAAATTTCGTCGTTGGATGTTAACTTGGAGGGCCCGCTGTCTCTAATAGATCAACGGCATTTAGGAGACGCCATTTTGTAAATTTGTACCTTGTTCTGCGTCGCCCAAATAAGAAAACATGACGAATCTAGAGGGAAGTAGTCGCAAGTGGACACAAGATGAAATCATTAACAACACGAAAAACGTTGTGCGGGGGTTAGAAACTTTGAAAAATGAACATTCGGGGATTTTGAATAGTATCAACTCGAACCACGATAGCGATGGCGAGATGGAGCTAGAGAAAGAAAAGGGATCTATCATTCAAGAATCCATTGAGAAGATTGAACTGGGACTCGGAGAAGCTCAGGTACGTGTATTTCTGAGAGGTTTGTAAGGGAGTTTTTTAATCGCTGAAAAATGGGTGTATCAAATGAAAACATCAAGAAAACACCCCTGTTAGCTTGCTTATGCAAGCTCATAATTGCAGTGCACTATTTATGACGTTCTTGGTATGAAACCACGGTTCCTAAGATTTTCACGTGTAAGAGTAAAGATCAACTTATAAAAACTCCCGCAGGTTTATAAGATTTAACTATTTAACTATAAGCGAAAGAGAATTTCTGTCCAGATTTTCTCATTGCTACTGTACTAAAAATTTTATCAATCGCAGCCGATATTTTTGTTTAATTTCTTATCGCATTTTGAAATCTATCCTGTACTTTTGTCATCAAGAAACCCACAAGCATTCTAAAACTCATGAGGCTTCAATGTAATGTATTTTTGTCGTTCCTTATTCAATTAGAGTTTAAAATTGTAAGTACAATCACCATTTTTTGCAGATTGTCATAAACGTCTAGTTGTGATTTTGTTGATTTGAGAAAAAAGGCTTAATTATGTTACGATCTCAATGTATTTTGAAACTTTAAAACTCTACCAAATAATTCTTGAATTCACCAAAGTTAGAAAATTCAAATTGGGTGAGAAATTGTCCTTGTTCTCTACCAAATAAAATTAGCAGTCATTAGGAACTTCAAACAATGGCAAGCACTGGAAGTGTTTGATTTAAATTATTTAAGAGCGTATGTCAATAACTTGTTTTGAACTATAGGTGTCCAAAAGAATAAAGACAACAACTTACTACAATACCTACATGTCTAGAAACATAGCTTTTGCCATATGTGTGCACACTTTAATTAACAAAACTGTTTGATAGATGGGTTTGCATTTCTGTTGGGAGTTTATTGTGGGGTGATAGCCAGGCCAACTTTACCACGGCTGTCTTCAGTTTTGTTGTTGAATATTAAGTCAATTTTCAATAATATTATTCAGAGTTTCTAAAATTCGTGAAATTATGTTGAACATGCTGCCCGGTTAAGTAAAAGCTGCTTTTCTGGTTTCTCAGCCTAGAATGCGGACAAATGAAATATGATTCATATTTTTGAATTAAACCCAAAACTGTAATCTATATGTAGTGTTCCTAGATTAACCTTTTTCAATGTTATTTATATATATTCTTTGTGTAAAAGGTGATTTGTTATCCTCATTGAAAGGCATTCACAAACTCTTCAAAACACTCTTAACTGAGTAGCTTTGGAGAGAACAAAGTTTTATAGTATACAAAACTAAGCTATGATCAATGACCGCACTTAAGTGATTAATTTCCATAAACATTTAAAAAATGCCAAGAATCACACTATATATTGGTCCAATATCTAGTAAGATATTTTGAAAAGCATTTTTCGATAAGGCTAGACTGTAATTATGAGACAAATGTTACTCGTTTGGAGAAAAAAATATGTAGTAATAATAGTTTTGTTTCGAAACAAATCAGTTCAAATTATTTTTTTTCTGTTCTAGCATGTTCAGTTTATTTATGAATATCATACTTTTTAAAAATTCCAAAAAGGCATGAAAATATTTCGCACCTCTATCTACATGTAATGTTGCTAGACAGTCAAAAGTTTATCATAAAAATATTCCATGACAGTGCTACATGTACCTCTGGGAAGTCTAACACAGGCTTCAGCATAGAAAGTGAAAGCAATATATTATTAGTAATTCACCCAATGTGAGTTAAAGGAATTTTATCTTAATACTAAAAATAGCTTCATGACTGATTCAAAAGATTTGACGGAGCTTTGTATCTGTGAATTTCATGCTACGTGTATACAGTATACTGCAAGAGGAAGCCTCAGAATTTTCATCATTGGAACGTTTGTGAAGCAACTCCAAGGTTACAGTCTTTGTAGCGGATGCTAATCTTAGTTTCTGTACACTATTATATGCAAAAGTCAATCAAAAGACCATCAAAAAGACATTCAGGTTATTTTGAACACTAGTAGTGTTATTCCCAGCCACATGTTCAAGATAATGCTCTTTTCTAGTTTTGTGTTTTGAAAATTTCATTTGTACTACCAAATTAGCAGTGAAGGTCTTTCAAAAATGACTTCCAATTTAAAACATCTTCATTAACATGAGACAAATTCTCATTCCAGTTAGATTCTAAGAACTACTGATACAATGTAAATAATTCTTTTACATACTTGGGTTTTTAAAAAAATAGTATAATAACTACAGTTAACTCACACCTTGTGGACACCTCGTTATTATGGAAACCCTGTTGTTAGGGAGGAGTTGAAGTCCCGGCGAACACATGTATGAATTACTGAAAATAGCTCCCGCTACTACGGACTTTCTCTATTGCGGACACCAAATTGTGGTCCCAAAGCTGTCTGTTTCAGTGAGAGTTGACTGTACTGGTAAATACTGTATAGTTATACATGTATCATCATACATATTCTACTTCTCATTAGTTGTTATAAAATATATGCCACTTTGTTGATGCTAATAGTTAATTAATTTGTTTTATTTTTGTTGTTTTCTTGTTAGGTTATGATGGCGTTATGTAGCCATCTTAGTACAGTCGAGGCCGAGAAACAGAAATTAAAAGCTCAAGTACGAAGACTCTGTCAGGAAAATGCGTGGCTCAGAGAAGAGCTTTCAGTTACGCAGCAGAAACTACAAGAAAGTGAACAAAAAGTAGCTCAACTTGAGGAAGAAAAGAAACATCTGGAATTTATGAACTCTATTAAAAAATATGATGACGTAAGTACAATTCGCTCTTTCATTTTCACATCAATGAACATCCTTGCATAAATTATACTGCTCTAGTATGTTTTAAAAAGATTGTTACATTCTAGTAATTTGTCAAAAGATTGTAACATTGATCCTGTAATATAATGATCACATTCATTTAATATTTTATTTTTCCATTTTTCATGTGTTTGCCTTTCGTGGAATTATTCACATATAGGATAAACATATACATGTAAGTGTTACACTATTCTTTTTGGTTTTAGTTTTATGTTGATTTGTTGAATTAAGAAAGACAAGCATTCAGTTTACTCATCACTGTAATTTTATGGGTTTTGTTTTTCACTGTGCAGCGTGTTTGCTTTGTATTATAATGATTACTGTATTATTTGTGTTAACTATATCACTGTTCTCAAAGAACAAAAAAAACGCCACAGTTTTACCACTTACAGTCAACTCTCGCCTTGCGGAAACCCCGTTATTGCAGACACTCGCTATTACGGATAAAATCCAGATCCCCGGAGAAAGAGGTTTGACTGGAAATGACTCACGCTATTACCGACTCTTGCTATAACGGGCACTAAACGACGCCCCGAGCGTGTCTGCTATAACGAGAGTTGACTGTATAACAGTAGAAATCAAACTTTTTATTTTTTAGCAAAGGCAAAAGATTTTACAAACTGGTATGAAGTAAAAACATATTGTGCAGCATATAAATCCTGTCAGCGGTCAATATACAAATAATGTTGTAGTTAGGCGTTTTGTATTGTTCTGCTCTCTTGATATGGGTTGATACTGTACACAACTGAAACATCTGCTAACAGGCCTATAATTCTCTGATAATAATGTAGTTGAGTGTACAATCTGGCTCATAAAAAATGCAACAAGAATTACTTGATTGTTGAAAAACTGTGTAGAGAAAGATTTTTCAGTGATGATTAAAGTAACTTCTTTTGGACAGGACGAAGGGATTGAAAATGACATCAGTGTTGAGGATATTCTCTCACATGACGAGGACGAAACAGAAGTTGATGGTATGTCATTTGTTTACAGCAAGATTTGGATTCAGTTATATGTTGTTCCAGAAAATATCCATATCCTTTCCCCAGGTGGGGTTTTCCAGTTTAGCTTGAGTTCTTAAGGCCCCCACCCTAACTGCTTTGAAATTTAAAATGACCTTCCATGGGGTGGGTATGGATATCTTCTAGTAGTGTGCAATTTGTAAATGTGTATGAGGGGGTTAAAAGTGCCAGACAAACAAAACTTGGGAGATTCACTGGTCTTTTAGACAAGATTTTGGATGGGATCATTTAGAGCAATACTTGTTTGAATGAAATCCTTACTAACTGAAAACTAGGATATACCAAGCTTGGAACACCCTGTTTTAACTTTTGAGTATTTTGAGTAACTACCTTATTATAGGAAATGAACGCTTGTGCTAATTAAGGTATTTGAAATTAACGGGACTTAAATTAACGCGAATTGAAGGAAAATTACTTTCCAATAAAGGAAATTAACGTGAAAGAGAGGTTAAAATTTTAAAATGAAGGAAATTAACGCGAAGAACACAAAGAAAAAAACACTTGTTGAGACAACAGGAACAAGTTTATTTTACCACTAGGCGTATAATCCTAAACGTAGGGGTAAAGCGAAGGAATCTGACCGCCTCGAGCGTTCTTCGTAGTTTCAGTGATACCGGCAGATTTCTGCCCTTATGAAATAATGCCTTTTCCTAGGAGTCAAGAATGGCTGGACTGTATTGAGAAACCGGGGCCAAAATAATGGAAATTAATAATTAACGGCACGGAAATTAACATTAACAAAAATTAACGCGACTTAAATTACCGTAAAGTTCCGTGTATAAGCCGCACCCGTAGATAAGCCGCACCCCCGATTTGGAAGCTCAAATTTTGGAAAAAAATATATACACCATAAAGTTTGAAGTTCAAGTGAAGTTCTATTGGTAAACAAACAAGGGCAAACAAGCACGGTTTCGAAACACTGACACGGTGGTTGTTGCAATGTTTAATATAAATCAAGTCTTACGAAAGCTTAATTTCACTTGTCATACCTCCTTTTAGTTTGAGTTCACAATATCTTAAACTTGGATGCTCTCTTGATATCATTTTTTCGAGATTATCACTTCTAAACACTCATGAAACACTTGTAATTCGTTCGAATCGTTCGCGAATGACGAATGCTTAGTAGCCAAGCTCTGAATTGTAGAGAGGAGTCTGGGCATTAAAAACAAACATGGCGGCATTTTCTTCGGAAGAAACCACGTTTTTATTTCAAGATTCTTGGAAACTGCTACCCGCAACAGAATAAAAACTTCATGCAGAATAAGAGTTTGTTAATCCAGCAGATGTATTTGCTGTGAAGGTCAATAAAAAACCGAAGCGGTCGGCCATTTGCCTTGTGAGTATTTGCGTTTATCTTGGTGCCTTCTCGCACGCGGCGGAAGGACATGATTCGAAGTGACTGGCAGACTTCACTGCAAACAGCTTTGCAGAGGAACTAAAAGGTAGTGAACAACAACAAAGTTTTCAGGTTGTTATATGTTTATTCAATGACGTCTTGAGAAGTTTTTATGAATATTAATTGGGCCTTTGAGAACTCCAACCAGAGATGTTTCCGTAGATAAGCCGCACCCCCGATTCTTGACTTGAATTTAGAGGAAAAAGGTGCGGCTTATACACGGAACTTTACGGTAACGCAAATTAAAGCGTAAATTTCCTATAATAAGGTACATCATGTCTCTGTATATAGTTTTATTTCATTCTTTATGTTCATGTTTTTGTCATAGATGAAACATTAAGTCAGGCATCATCAGCAACTTCAGCAAGTGCATCAGGAGTTTATGAAATCCCAGCACGGCTCAGAACACTGCACAATTTAGTCATACAATATGCATCTCAGGTAGGAATTTACCCCTTAAAACATGTTTTTTTTTTGTTTGTAATAATTATTGTGAATAATTTTATTTTAATCACTTATTAAACCAAGCATTGGTAAATTTACTTGTACCTGAAGAGTTTTTCACTCCCCTTACCTGTGGTTTAAACTTTTTAATTATGGTGTGCGACGAATCAGATAAAAGCTGACAAGCTGCAGTATCTTTATGTGGTACTGTTTATTATCCCGCACAAGTTGGTGCTAACTCTTGAGTCTGTGAATAAAACCCACGTGGCCATTCAATTGAAAGCTACTGAGCATTACTTTTGTGTGGTACCATTTACTGTGCAGTGCAAATTGGTTCTAATTTATAAGTCTGTGGATAAAACCCTATTGTGTGACCATTCAAATGAAAGTTACTAAGCATTACTTTCATGTGGTACTGTTTGTTATGCTGTGCAAGATGTTTTCATTTGGACCACCCAAATTAAGCTATTGTGCAGTACCGTCATGTGGTAATAGATGCTGTACAAGGTGATTCTGATATTTTAGTCTGCAGATGAAACCCAAGTGTGTTACCATTCAAGCGAGATCTATCAAACTATATTTAATTTATTTTTTTTATATTCATTTTTCGGGATTTTACAAGAGGAAATTTAAGATTGTTGTTGCATATAAAATTGCCCTCTTAGGAGTGAAAGGTATACTAAACTGACACATGGTGTTGTTAGGGTCGATACGAGGTGGCAGTTCCTCTCTGTAAGCAAGCACTAGAAGATCTAGAGAAGACTTCAGGTCATGATCATCCTGATGTTGCTACTATGCTTAACATCCTTGCTCTCGTGTACAGGTAATGTGGTCCTATCACTACTTTTGTATAATTTTCACTTGTTTCTTTGCTCAATGATGGCTCATTTGTGGTAAGTTTATGTCTGTTTACTTGGTCGTCATGGCTACTGACCACTTTAACAGTAGTCTAGTCAAGTGTTTAACTTTTACTCATTAATTCTCAATGCTGATCAAAAGTTAATTTCTCCTTGCTGTGTTGATGCTTTGTGAAGCTGAGGTGAAGTTGGGTAATGTCTTAATTCATTACCAAATTCTCCAAACTAAGAAATGTATATAATCAGCAAGGAGAATATTAAAAAACTATTAATTAATACAGTATTTTGAACTGGTCAGGAAATAATCCATTTTATAGCATGGTTGTTAGAAGGGTTCTGTAAATTCTTAATGTTATAAAAATGTGCTAATTAATAATGTAACTGTAGGCATAGTAACAAATTAAATCTCTCACTGAAAATATTTAGAAATGATATGAACATTTACATGTACATGTATATGTAGTAAAGTTTATGGCACAGCTGTAAGTGGGCGATAACAGGTAACGTACAAGATATGCTGCTGTATCTTAGGCTTCGTTTCCTTTATCAGATACAATATAGTTCACCCTGCAGTAGATCTTCCTAAGTGTGTCCTTTGGGACATAGTTAATTTCCTCATGCACCCTGTGAGACATGTCATAGAGGACGACAGAAGCTTGGATAGGATTAACGTCAAGAACTTGGGACTTATGTCTGGTGCCAGTTCCGAGGCATCAATGGCGGACAGTGCTATGACAGACAGCGAGCTGTCGCTTGTGTCTGGCATCATGTTTGAGCAACACGACAAGTTGACAGAACACATGGATAGTGTTGAGCAGACTGTCGGACAGTACTTGCGGGTTCACATTGGAAATCCACTGGCTTCAAAAGTTTCTGTATAAATGGGGAAGAAATGAAAACTACACTGCAAACTTTGATGGTTTGAAATGATGAAAATGTACTTTAATAGATCCATGCAGCGACTGAAGAAAGAGAGTTTCACGATATATAAAATTCTTGCCCTTTGATGACATCTTTAGGTTTACATTTGATGGCGCTATTGGCTTTAAAGACAAAGTGGTGTTCTACGCCTTGATGTAGTTTACAGATCTATGTTACAGTTAATGTTATGTTCCTTATGTTGTGGGACCATTATTGTTTAACGAATAACGTTTTTTCTTGTAATTGTGTTGTGAGCAAATTAGCCATGTGATAGCTCAAATGCATCCATGTGGGCTTCATTAATTCCATAAAATAATAAACCAGTATATTAACACAAGGGAAGCTAAGGGAATTTAAAATTAATTTTTGTGATGTAAAATTATTTTAACATTGTAAATGCTTATAGCAAGAAAAAGTCATTCCAATTTTTTTACTAAAAAGCAACAATTGTATTTGTACCATAAAATTATCACAATTGGCTTTTTGTAATCAGGAATATCCTGCACAATTTGTGGGTGTCATATAAAAGAGCTATCTAGTAACAATGAATAAATTTAAGTAAAATGCTATATAAATTTTGTAAATGTAGAAAAGTTACCAAATATATCAATGTCAATTTCCAGGAAATTAGAATGCACTGCGGACTCTTGTGTGGTTTCTTTGTGGGATGCAAATAATTATTCAAAGTGTTGCCAAGGGTTATTTCTAAGATTTCAGTGATTTGAACTATTCCTTTCATTTATCATTGTTCATTTTTGCTGTTGCCCAATGTGGCGAGCAGTTCTCGTGTGCCATACTCTTGTACTATGTCTGTACACACACATGCTGCAATCCATGGTCTTGTAAACCCTTCAGTTACAAGATATCATCTCAGTGGTGGATCTAGGGGAGGGGACCGGGGTTCGCGGTCCCCCACCTTATATTTTGGCCAAGTAGAGGCCCAAAGAGCCAAGACAAATTTATTTCAATTTAGCGGGCCCCTTCCTTATTCCACGGCCTGGATGATCGGGCCCCCTACTTAGCCTAAGGTCTGGATCCGCTACTGCATCTATTTTCTCCTTGCCATAACAGTACATTGTCAAGCAAACAGGTAACGAGAATAAGAAAAATGATCAACTTGGGGATGTTGTCTTAATGTAACTCCAAATTCTCGAGTAACACAAAGGAAACATATGGCAGACAGTGAGGAGAATTGATCGTCTGAGCTTTGGACTGAGATGGCTGATCCTTAGTATTGACAAATTCCTATTTTCTCTGTACTTTTTCGTAAAAAATTCCCCGTAAGACAGGTCCCGATAATATAGGATGTGATCCCTTTGGGGAAAAGGTCTTGATTAAAAACTTAATTCTCCAGATCAAAATTCAAGAAAAAGTATGGGGAGCAGTAAGGAGATTTGGATTCCAAGATGTGGACATTTTAGTGAATCAAAATCAACACAAACAACTGTATTGTAAAATCAACTAAATAGTTTATTGCATGATCAAAGCTTACATTCAAGTCTCTTACTTGTTGGAAGTTTTCTCAGCATTCTATACTTGTAATGCACATTTTGGTTGCATTTATCATCAATTTTTTTTTCATGAAATCAAAGTTCACATTCACTTCTCTTTATTTTCTTGAATTGTTTTATCCTTGTTAATTTACATCAGGCTTTTTTGCTGCATATACGCAGCGTCATATCATTTTCACTGAGAGCCGATCTTGATATTTTAAAATTCTTCTTGAATGACTTACGTCATAATAATAATAATAATAATAATAATAATAAATATATTTTATAGCGCCATCCAGGCCTGCTCTAGGCGCTTTACAAATGTCATACATTTTTGTTGTGAGTACCATCAAATCATTTTCATTGACTTTGACCTCGCATTTATTTGTTGTCATTGTTTGAGGGTTTACGATCATTGTTGCAATGTGTCAAACATTTTGTTCTTACTGGCACATCAGATCATTTTTACCGAATCCACTTGCCTTCATCAATTTATTTTTTTCTCCATTGTTAACTTACGTCAGACCTTTTGGTTGCGTCGCACAGGTCGTTTCTTTCCCACCTGCATCTCTGGGAGAAGTTGTACAAGAAAGATTAATACAGCTTGAAATAAGCAATTTAAAAGGAGTTTTCTTCAAATATAGTGTGCAAAAACAGTATATTTAATTAAGAGTACTGGAAGAAAGTGTACAAGCTTTTAATAGGTATATATTTTAGAAATTTTCTATTTCAATATTAATAATAACCAAGTTACCAGTTTTTAAAATAAAAGTATACGAAACAGTAGGAATTCCAGTTTAAGCCAAAAGCTAGGGAAGAGGTCTACATTAGCAAAGCACAATATATTTTTATTAGTAGAAGTTTAGTGTAATAGCATATGTTTTGGAATATTCTAGGAAGGTTAGTTGCTGTTTCTTTAACCAGTTGATAGATGAATTATTAGATTATGATTATCCTTTTATATAAAATGTAACTAAAACATGAACTCAAGATGATGCAAGAATTTCAAAAAAAAAAATGTCTACTCCTGTTATGCAGACTAAACTTTATCTAAATTAGGTTAGAATGTAGTAATGTAACCATTGGTAACAAGCAGAATAATCCTATTTTCCAGTGTGATAGATAGTTTCGTTTTCTCAATTATATTGGTAGAAGTGTTTTCAGGGTTTACTCTGGAGATCCCCTAAAAATTCTTAAATTCCTTGGGACAGTTTTTTTTTGGTCTAATGGGACCAAGAAATATTATTTCAATGTGTAGGGGGGGTTGGGGGCCTTTCCCCCCCCTCTTTGTAAAGATTATTGTATCGGATACTTTCAAAAGACCAGTTTCTACGTTTAGGACTTACAAGTGAATATTTTGTATGCACCAATAAAAATTGGTGTTTACAAAATGTTCAAATTGTGGCAAAGGCGCAATGCTATACCCTCTAGGGTAAACCCCGTTTAGGAAATACTGTACATGGCATGGAGAGATGTAGAAAATACTGTATGAGGTGGAAATATTGCACACTGAAGATGGAATATAATACCACCAGTGTAAAACAAAAAATACCCAATCAAGTATAAACTACCTCTGCAATGCTTGTACTGTGAAATATCCTACATTCAAGTGGCTTGATTCTTCAGCAAACACAAGAGCCTATATGCCTCGTGTCTATGCAAAAAAAGTCCAGTTAAAAGTGAGATGTATCACAGTATATGTTAACAAAGCATGGTATATATAATTATTTTACTCCTCGCTACCAAGATTTCAGTGAAAAAAGGTGCAACATATACTAACAGATGTCCTGTATTAACTAAATACTTGCTGTATCATCGTCTGCGTGGATTATATATTACAGATTAGTGCTGTCAAGAAAGGAAAGAGTTGTTGAGTCAATGGAATGCTTATAGTAATTAAATCACCCCTTTTGCAGTGCAAAGTTGTGTTATTGTTACAAAATATAGGTAATTTTTAAATAGCATGAGCTGTCAAAGTGAGCGTTTTTCTAGGCACACCCTTGTGAAAAATTTAATATTTCTTATAACAAATAGTAGATCAAGCATGCGATTAAAATTGAAACAGATATTCACAGTGAATTATCATTAAGTTTGACTTGTTAACAGACTAAAACTGAAAGCAGAAAGTACATTTAGTGCAATTAAGGTAGCATGGGTTTCCTGGTTGGACATGTATTTTTGTAAAATCACATTAAACCATCTAGCATATCATGTAACAGATAAACTACATTGATTTTCATTCAAATATATCTTGACTTGTTTTGTGTAACACACGCACTGAATAGCATTTATAATATAGAAAACCGTGGATCTTAAATAAGAATTAACACAGACATTAGTGAAATATTTATCCAATTCTTACTACAGTAAATTAGTTTTAAATTCATTTATTTTTTTTAAGTACTCCTGTTTCTTTCTGAAAATTTGGTGGTTCATTCAGACAATACATGTATCTCCTATAGGTCAAGATTTGTCTATATTCTCTTCACACGTTTGCTTGACAGTGTACTGATCTTGTAAGGAGAAGTTGGATTTATATCACTAAAAGTAAAGCTTATAGCCAAGCACTTTAATTGAAAAAAAATACAGCAGTGCTTAATAAAGATTTTTCTAATACCTTATTAATAGAAATCCTCAAAACAGCTTTAAACCAAGTTAACCAAATTATAAGTCAGCTGCATTAACAGAAACTTGAAAACCTGAATATTATAAAAGGTTTAAAGTAACTTGTAATTTTATTATGGAAAATGTGAAGACTATTAATAACCTTGAGTAAAAAAAAACAACAACGCAAAAATCAGTTTTAAATCATCTTTTCCTAAGAAGCTCTTTATAGAATTTATTTAAAAAAAATCATTTTAGCAAAGTATTACAACCGTAAACTGAAATATTTATATTTTTATCGTAAGTTTTTGTCACTTTAATTAAGGTGTTAGAATGGTACAGCCATTGCTCTTATGCACCTAAGAAAGTAAGAAAAACTATTACAATAATAAAATTTTATTTAATATATTCTTTGTTAATAATATTTAATATATTCTTTGTTTAATAATCAAGAAGACTGTAATTGCAGCGAAAGACGTAGAAGCTTTTAAATTGACGGAAATAAGTGTTTTCGACCACATGTTAGATATCCTTGTAATTATAAAAATATATATATATATATATCAAAAATATTTAATTGTTTTAAATTTATGATATTTAGCTTGGACACGGAGCTATGAAAAAAGCACCTTGAATTAAAAATTTTAATTTTGAGACTCCCATACAGTCGGATTGGCTCAGCAATTGTAATGATCTGTTTGAATTCTCCTAAAATATTTATTTGGCCCTGGCTTTCTTTGGCCATATCAAAACTTATAAGGAATAAAATGCTAAGGTTGTGTTTAAAAGAATTAAGGAATGAAATAATTCATAACTATTAATATCTTTTATGGTCTTTGGTAGCAAAAGTTCAGTGTCTTAACTCATACAGTATTTGAAAAGTCTCAAGTGAACTTTGAGAAACCTATTCCCTTGGGAATTGAGAAAAATAAATGATAATTGTCTTAACGCCCGTTGAACTCCTGTCAAAGTATGGTCAATAAGAAAAAAAAACGAGATAGAGGCGTTTTATTGTGCTGTCTGGGTAAAAATATTTCAAAAATTTGAAATTTGCCATTCCTTTGTTCTCCACAAGGACAAATTGACAAAAAACCTTTCTGTTTGAAATCATAAGGTCTTTTATATTCTTTTGCAAAACTATTTTAATTTAAAAATGCCTCACGTAAACATAAACATTGCGCTATGAAAAGAAAAATATCTGAAGTAAAACACTGATCTGTTGGACGCGTGTTTTCTCTCTATTGGAAAATCATTTAGATTAACGCTTAGGAAACATGGATTTTCAATTAATAAGAATTCGTAATTAAAAGTTATTAGGACATTGAGCTTCTTTCATGAAAACTAAATTTAGAAGAAAACAACTTGAAGCAGCGAAACCAACTAAAAGCATCAAAGCCAACAAAAAACAAACCATTAAAGTGCTGCCGAGAAATCATGAAAACACGAACGTCAAAATAAACACGCGATATGTGTAACTGTTTGCTTAAAAAGCCAATTGCGAAACATTTGTTTTGCAAATTCGCATTTTTAGCATACCGATAATGCGTAAAATAGGTTACCATTTACAAAGGGGCGTACAAACATTTAGTCTGCAAGAACAGTCGGTTCTTGTCTTTTTTTTTACCCTAGTCTGTTGCGAGGCGTGAAATAACACAGCTGTTTCCGCAAGTAATATGTAGTAATATTTAGAAGTTGCGAGATTTTAGAACAATGTCTTAGATTGCAAGAAAGGTTGACCTCGAAATTGTGACACCATTAATTATTTTAAGACAACTTTCGCCGATGACCCGAGCGTCTAGAGTTGAATAAAAAAGTTTATGGTTAACGTCTACAGCATAAAATTTTTATTTAAACTTACCATTTTGTCTAATGCGTGTGTTGTTTCTTCCACTGAGCGTCACAAGAGTTGTTTGTCTTCAAACTTTGGTCAAGAGGTTAGAAATTTATACCCAAACAAATACAATTGTGACTAACAGTCTATAAATATAAATTCTCAAGCTAAACACCAAGCTCTTTAGAAATTTCGCCAGCCGAGTGGGCGATTTTTTTTAGCAGACGAACGGTTGTTCGTGTCCGACTGAAACCGTTCACAGAAACTTGTGCAATTTAAGCTTGAAAAAACCGTTATTCAATTATGTATGAAAAAGAACGTTTGAATATATTAATTGAGGGTCTTTGTGTGGTGTTAATGTTTTGTCAACTTTATTATAATTTTAACGTAAAACACTTCATGTTAATACCCTCTATATTCGTTGAAGCGTGGACCATTTTTTCAAACAGACTATAAAATAAACAGGTAAACAGACTTTTCTGGCGTAGAATAAATAGATAAACAGACTTTCTGGCGTAAATAGTAGCTTAAAACGTGGTGTATTACTAGAATTTTCGTAACAGAGGGCTAGACAAGAAGTCTGCCTTAATAAATGGGTTCATTGTATTGTCGAATTGTGTTCTATGCTAATTTTTCATTAGAAAAGATAATTTAGCGTGTTTGTGACTGTTTGCAAATAATGTATAACGGTTATAATGTTGTTGTGTATTAAAGCAGGCATCCGTGACAAAAAGTTCATTATTTATCACAAAAGGTCTCCTATTTCAAAGAGAGTATAGCTGTGAAATCTGTTCTCTAAATTATTTGCTACTTTAGAACTAAAGCGTATTTGTATATATAGAACTACCTATAGAATATTTATTAGTTGTATATTAAAAAGTTGTTTTGGTTTTACGCGCTTACGTCGGTATTGTAGATGAACCTTTTAAAGATTTATCCTTTGAATTAAAAATATGTATTAATTTTAGTAGTGTTATTAGCTGGTTATCTCTTCTTATTATTTATTATTTTGTTTACCTCCTTCTACTGTGGAAATTGTGCAATGATCATGCTTTTAAATTTTAACTAATGGTTTAAGTCACATTGTATCAAATTTCCTTTAGAGTGAACTTATGCGTGTAAAGTCACATGCGAGATTTTGCTTTATAGCTTGGCGGATAGATGCCATTAGGGGTAAAAAAGCTGATATTTCGATCTGTTTTCTAGCGTGTTATCTTAAAGAGAAAGGGAAATTTGGAAACATTTCTGTTTCGCAAGAAACGAGAAACAGATGTTGACTGAAAGCTAATGCCGCGCAAGCTTTGCCACGCGTATGATCACAGTATTGTAGAAATAAAATTTATAGGTTTTCTATCGCTTATGCGAAGTTGAAAACTGTGCTTAAATGCCCTTTACCTTACCTGTTTTTACAGAGACCAGAACAAGTATAAAGAGGCGGCCAACTTGCTTCACGATGCCCTGACGATCCGCGAAAAAACTCTAGGCGAAGACCATCCGGCGGTGAGCAGTGCTGTTGTGATTTATATTTGATTAACGTAATTGCTAGAGCTCTTTCTCCTCTCCTTTCCTTTCCTTTAATTCTTGTAAAACCTCAATTGAGGCATTTAACTTTTACCTTACCTGCGGTAAAAAACAATCTGATAAAAACCGAACTGAATTTTGTAAGCGTGGATGTCGTTGAGCGATTTCGTTCGCTCTGTTAAGCATAGCTTTGTTCTGGTTTGTTATCTAGATCTTCGATCAAACCGAAGTTTCCAAGGGTTTATAACATTCACTCGTTTTTCAACGCCCAAAAAGCCAACTTCCAAAGCGCCTGTTTTCATTGTGGAGCATTTAAATGCCGTATTAGACTTTGCTCAAGCGCTCGAACTTTTCCTTACGTGACGAAATTTGAACATTGGTCGCTCGTGGGGGGGCGGGGGCTTCAGCTGAAACTGATACGCACCCCTTGAATTGATTTTGTTGATAAGTGTTGATATTTGCTCTCCATAAAAGGAGCGTCAACGTGGCGTTGATTTCCGCTCTGAGGTCAAAAGGTCTTCAAGCTGATGGAGCTTATAACATGTTATAACTTGTTTATCGGTCTTATCTGGCGTGCGATAAAGAGATTTTATTTTCAGATTTTTAGTTGGCCAGCCGCGGTTCTTGAAATCTCGTTCAATATCGTTTAGAGCGTGATATGTCTGTGTTAGTCTGTCAATATTTGGTAAAGTTGTCAATATGAGACTGATAACCGTTTTATTTTTGATAAAAGAGGTTTCTATTTTAGTCAGCAACTTTAAAAAGTTGCAAATCAAAACGCCTCTTATCGTGACAAAAGAGCAAATAAATCATTGACGATTTAAAGCTGCTAAATATTTATTTTGTCTAGTAGTATATTATTTTGGCTACTGTTTGTTATAACCTCTATAAATTGCTAAAATTAATAAATATTAGCTTAACTTTTAGTTTTGAACGCGACGGCCCGAGACCGCTAACTCATAACAATTCCACCTTCAAGAAAACCACGCCAACTTAATTTTGTGAAGTTTGAAGAATTACCAAAATTGTATCCTACCGAACACGAAAGGATTCATTCGCTCGTCTCTTTCGAACGCAACTAGAATTTCCCGAACCAAAATTGGTTTAAGTCTCGGTGTCTCTAAACGTTTTGAGAAGTTAAAGTCTTTACCACAGATTTGTTTTTGTGTCCTTTCTTTAATATTATTCAGACTATTCAGGAAACAGTGAAAGGTCTCAGGTAAAGTTTATTCAACAAAACTATAAACATCGGGTAACAAGAGGTGAAACATTGCTAAACTTCTAAGCATTCTGGCTTTTTTGCGGAAATTAACGTTGTTCAAAGCCGGATTTTAAAGGCTCATCCATCTCAGCCAAATGAGCCTCAAGAGCCGCAGTCGTATTTTGTTTGCGTGTGGCCACAGCTAAACCTTTTTAACTCTCGATTTTCTGGCTAGCCTCTGTTGCAAACGAACTAAACCCTATTTTAAAGGCACTTTCAACTCATTTAGTGAGAACTTTATTATACTTTTGTACTTCAAGTGCCACGCAGCACAAGGAATTTTTTTTCCATTTTATCATTGATTATTAAACCCTGGTATAGCCAGGGTTCAGTTCGTCTGCAATGCAGGCTATTTTCTGGCCGGTTTGTTTAATTTTTTTTAGCTTCTTTGGCAGGCTTATGAGTATGGACAACTGATCTTTTTATCTACATTTTTAGGTGGCTGCAACTCTCAACAATTTAGCAGTTCTTTACGGCAAGAGAGGAAAATACAAAGAGGCTGAGCCTTTGTGTAAGAGAGCCTTGGAGATTCGAGAGAAGGTAAACAACAAACGGCTAAGTTTTACTTTATTTGATAGAGCGGTTTTCCGGTTTCATTAGAGAGTTTTATTGGTGTCGAAAACAAAAATAAAAAAACCGCAATGAACGCGATAACGCAATTAGCCAATCAGAGCTTAAAGTTGAACCAGCGCACACCCGTGCCAAGCGCGGGAAAACGTGCACCAGCTAAGTCATGATTGGTTTTGGTCTTGGTCCTGATTGGTTGAAAAAAAGCATGCTGTACAGGCCCGCAAATGATCCCGACCCGCAAATGATCCCGGGACGCAAATGATCCCCAAATTGGACCGCAAATGATCCCGGGACCGCAAATGATCCCAAAATTGAACCGCCAATGATCCTCGGACCGGAAACAGTCGCCTAACCGTAAAAGTTGGATATGCGTGGACTAAAGAATTTGGACAGGGGATTTAAATTTATTTAATCCATTTCTTTATTAATAATACAACAATTAGAAAAAACAATTAACGCGAGAGAATGTACCGTATTTGAACGATTTACTAAAGTAAATTCAAAACCACAACTGTATCAATGTAGCTGATAAATATGCTTCGATTAGTAACCTAAAACGTGACATAAAGTTTAACAATCCAACCAACAGAAATATGAACTCTCTCCAATCAAGGGATGATTTATTTGCGGCGAAATGCTTTAAGCTGATAGCCATTCACACGCAGTCACGCAGCGTTCATAGCGACATTATAAATTTCTAGACGTAAAGTCTGGAAGAAAGTTGAGTTTTGTTCTGATTTCATCATATCGATCTCCGACTCTTGTTATCGAGCTACTCTCTTTCGAAATCTGTGGTTTTTTTTTCTTTGAATGTCTTCATCAAGTCACTGAAATAAATTCTGACACGGGCAACTAAAAATTCCTCAAAAATGACTCATTTTCGCGTAGCTTTCAGTACAGATTAATTGACAGTAAGAAATTTGCACGTGCAAAAGTTGACAGCTCTATGCGTGCGGTATGCAAATAAATTTACCCAGAGACGCTGTAACCGTTTACTGTATTTCATTTTATATTTGCAAGAAGAATTGTGAAGGAAAATGTGTTTTCAAATAACGGTTTCAAAATCTGTCATAAACTCCAAAATTCGCACGTAGAAATTTTGTGCGCTTCCAAGGAAAAGGAGGCTCGTGTCTACCAAGGCAGCATGTACAGGAAGTGGCTAATAGACAGCAGAGGCGTCTTCGAAGATTCATGTTTATTTTTTAGGTGCGTTTTCTAAATGAAAAACTTAGATAGTCACATGTTATTTTGTTATTTCGCGCGTTATTTTCACCGCTTTTAATCGTTGCGTTTTATTATGCCCGAGGCACTTGGTCTTTTATAAAAATACATCCATAGACGATTCATAAAGTCCACGCCATTCCAAGATTTTTGTATCATTTACACAAATCATTTCCGGTACTGGGATCATTTGCGGTCCAATTTGGGATCATTTGCGGTCCCGGGATCATTTGCGGGCCGGGATCATTTGCGGGCCTGTACAATGCTCGCGGTGATTGGTCAATACACCTTTCTCAAATTTTTTGGACCAGTTTTTGAACTGTCAGTTCGGCAAACGCAAAACCATTGAAAATCGCTCTACTAGGCTTTCTAAGCTGACAATGGCTGAATCTCAAAGTGTTTGCTAAGGTTTTGCGTTCGCTAAATCTTTTGTTCTCATTCGTACTGTTTAGGCCCAACTGGTGACGTGTTTGAATAAGATAATTTTTTTTGTTATCACTGCACAGAGCTTTCATTTTTTTTTTCTTCTCTAGACCCTTTTAATTGTAAAGTTAAAACCAGTGTGGTTGGTTGCAGGTGTTGGGCAAAGATCATCCAGATGTCGCCAAACAGCTGAACAATTTGGCCTTGTTGTGTCAAAACCAAGGAAAATATGACGAGGTATGTTGAACTACAGTCAGAGAAGACCCGGTCAATTCTTTCCTGTTCGAGAAACGTCGAAGTTTCAACCCAAAAAATCATACACTGATGACGCTCAACAGAGATCTGTGCAGTTCCTCTGATTCGCTGTTACTTACGCGCGAGAATTTAAACGAAACGTTCAAGCAAGCAACCGTGGACCTGAAGAAGGCTGTTTTGGCCAGCCAAGATCTAGTACCTTCCAAAAATCACAAATATACGTTGTGTCGGCCTCTGTTTGTATCATAGAAAATTTAAAACCAAGTAATAGACAATAGAAAGTTTTAAAGCGAGAAACAAATAAATAAATATAAAAACTTCGGCTAGTAGGTAAGGTTTTGTGCGTTTATACCAGGTTTCTA
Organism: Oculina patagonica; assembly: GCF_052425735.1. Classification (NCBI taxonomy): domain Eukaryota; kingdom Metazoa; phylum Cnidaria; class Anthozoa; order Scleractinia; family Oculinidae; genus Oculina; species Oculina patagonica. The sequence goes on from NC_135770.1 coordinate 5,867,916, forward strand.
CCTCGCGCTGTTAAATAAATTGGCCTTTTCCACTGTACAGAAGCAAGCAGGCAAAGGGCGAATTTTACCTGTTTAATTTTTTCTCTATTTTTGTTGTTTTCTACAGGTGGAACAATATTATCAGCGTGCTTTGGAAATTTACACAACCAAGCTTGGTCCAGATGATCCTAACGTGGCAAAAACGAAGAATAACTTGGTGAGAGTAATGGCTCATTTTCGAAAATTTAAACGAGACTCCGAATTTTCTTTTCTTCTTTGTTTTGTGATCTCCAATTTAAAATGTACTTATTTTTTTTCTTTGATAGGCTTCCGCTTATTTGAAACAAGGAAAATATAAAGCGGCTGAAACACTGTACAAGCAGGTATGCTATCATTTACAGACGAAATCCATCAGGAAATCGAGAAATATTAATTTCAGTTGGACAAAGATCGAGTACCAGAAGAATTTAAATCCTATTGCCTTATTTTCTACCCTTTGTTAAAGCTAAAGATGTAAGTAATTATCCGTGATGACACCAACAACAATTTCTTATCAGAGCCTGAGAAAATGAATTTCAAAGTTCACAAACTGTAGCTTAAATTTCACATGTAGCTATTTTATAAAATCGTCTTTAAAGCGATTCAGTGGAATTGAGTGGAACTTTGGAAAATGTTTTCGATGTTTGGTGTTGTTAGAAATGATTTCTTTTGATAAGATATTGCAATCAGTAACACAGAAGTTTGCAAGAAGATGTAAATAATTTTGGTACAGAATTTTTGTTTCCAATTAGTACTTGAAGTCCTGGCGGATTCCATCTTAAAGATGAATTAAGTCCGTTTGGTCTGGTGTTTTTTGTGCTCACAAACAAAAAAATAAATATTTTTTTTTTTTTTTTTTTTTTTTTTTAAAAAAAAAAAAAAAAATTCGTTTTTTTAGGGGAAAATTTTTCCCAGTATAATTACAAAAAAAAAAAAAAAAAAAAAAAAAAACCCCCCCCGGTTAACGCAATTTGAAAGGTTCACCCTCTAAATTCTTATTTATTAAATTTCCTTGCTTTTTGTTCCCAGGTGCTGACTCGAGCGCACGAACGGGAATTTGGGCCTGGTACCGAGTCGTCCCTCGAGGATGACGGAAAACGCGGGAAAGACAACGCGCCATACGGCGAGTATGGCGGCTGGCACAAGGCGGCAAAAGTGGACAGTCCTACTGTCACCACTACCCTCAGGAATCTTGGAGCATTATACCGCAGGCAGGGCAAGTTTGAAGCAGCGGAGACACTCGAGGAGTGTGCGCTGAGGTCCCGGCAGAACGTATGTAACGTAAGTTTCGGGAACTGATTACATATAAACTTGCTAATGATTTTTGTGACTTGATGCTTATTACAAATCAAAACTGCTGAACATTGGAGAGTTTTTGGTTACAATTTCCAAAACGACACCGACTCGTCGAAAAAGGAATTTTCCACTTTTCAGTGGAAACAGTTTATTTGATCGGAATTTTCTCCTTTCCGGCAGCTAAACTACATTTGGTTGTAGAAAGATGTCGAGGCACTCAAAGCTGAGATGGTCATTTTAGTCTTTTTGACTGTGGTACCTTATGCCCCTTCCCCATTATCAATCAGGGGGGTTGATTACATTTAAACCTATTAGCAACAACTTTAAAAGGGAGAGGAGGAGGGGGGTCAGAAAGAAAATTATTTGATTATTTTCCCTACAGGGGCATATTTTTAAAAGAAAAACAACATTTTTAGGAGTGTGTCTGAACTATTTTGCAAGTGACTGTAGCCAGGCTTTTCCCAGGAGATTTGTTCAGATCTGGAACTACGTTGTAATCGGTTATTTCAAAAGCAAAGTACTGTTATCTTCGCAACGTTAATCAAAGTAACTTCATTGCAATCCGTTTTTAATTTGACCAGTTTTAAAACTCGCTTTCCATTTTGGCTTTCTTGTATCTTTTACGTTTTTTTATCGTTTTCATTATTTTGATGCAGCTCACGGAATGCCTTCTCTAAATTTTTGGAACATAATTCTCTCTCGCCAGGCCCTCGATGTTGTTCGCCAGACCAAAGTGGCGCAGCTTCTGGCTGAAGATGTCCCTGGCGGCTCGTTCTCCCCCAGCAGTGTAGCGTCTTCCTCGCCCTCCTTGAACGGCAGCAGCAGCAAAACGTCCATAGACACCGAAAAAGACGATCCCAACGACGATAAGAAAAACGGAAAACGCGAGAAGACGTTTTCCCGCCTTAAAAGAACGCTGAGTAGCCGCGGCCAGAAGCTGATGGAGAAAATGGGCGCCAGCGGTACACGGCTCCAACGGTCGTCGTCACGTGACAACCTGGCCCACCATGCCAAGCTGTCGCCAGCAGATAGGATTTCTCGCAGCACGCCTATGCTTGCACAGCCACAATCAGATCACGACAGGGGCAGGTCGGGGAGTGTTAGCACCAGGGGAGGTCCGCTGGGGTCTTGACGAGTTGATGCCCCGTGGCGTCGGCAGCAAAAACTAGATAGTTAACTAATAGATTGTCATTTTTGTCAATAGCAAGTTTTGATTTATTTGGTCTGGTTTTGTTATTAATTTGAAATAAAAGCTTTATCTAACTTCTCTAGTCATATCGAACAAATTCTGCTCGAGAGTCGGTTAAAAGAGCTGTTTTTGTCAGATTTATTTTTTGTGTTGTAAAAAAGTACCTTTAAGTAGTAGAAAACCTAGAAAATAATGGAACGACGAACTTAAAAAAAGGCTGATCTTTTCATGCGACAGAGGCCTGTTTTGCTCCTATAAGCGAAAGCCATTATGTGTGATATTTGCTGCAGTGGAAACTCGACATCAAATCCTAGAGTTCAACGAGAACTGAGCCTTAGAAAGAGAGACAAAAATCGATTTATCGATAACTAGAAAACGTTTTGCAGTTATTTGGTCAAACATCGTTACATGTGTGGGTTTATAATTATGGAAAATTCACCGTGTCTAGTTGAGAGGATAGAAAAAGTAGCCTTTAGTCCCTGAAAATCTTAATTTATTCTGAAGCAGGCAGAAGAAGAGAATAAAGAACTAAGCAAACTGTTATCGTGATGCAATGGCAATTTCTCATAACCAACGTTAAAGAAAATTTATGGCAACCTCTGTGGAGAATCGACATTGCAATCTGGGTCTAAAGCGATTATCGATTGAGTGTCGTAAAACCAAACCACAAGTAATCACTCTGGCCAATCAAAAAGGACACAAACAATCCAGTGAACCAATCAAAACTCGAAGCAAATACATGTCGCCAACACGAAGCGCGGGAAAACGTGCGAACGAATCACGATTTGTTTATGGTTTCACTTCTGATTGGTTGCATGAAGAAGTGGCGCGATGTTTTTAAACCAATCAGTAAGCGTATTAGTGCAAACCCAAAGCAAACGCAAATTACTTTCGACACTCAAGTGAAAATCGCTCGAACTGAACGTTATTAGTATGTTACATGTAATAATTAATTAGAATACTAAAACAATTTTAAAAATTGTCTAAATTGCTTCCTAATTTGTGATTTTTTTTCTTTATTTATTCTCAGTTTAGTTCATTTGTAGCAGTGACCAGCAAATAGTTGTAATTTCTTCTCAATCTTCAGACGATCAAAATCAAGATAAATAATATTTAATTCGGGTAGTCGTTGTCTTAGGAAAGCTGTACATAAGTGAGTCACCGCTTGAGAGAGGATATGAAATAATTTATCGACAGACTGGGATTTATGTTGCTAATTAAAGTATTAAACACTGAAATGCCTTCCAACTTTACTTCACATGTCCTAAAGGTCGGGACACACTAAGCGACAGGTCTGCGACAAGTCGCGCCGTGTGTACTGCTTTAAAACAAGTCGCTGCGACAAGGCGCTTGTTCGGTGTACACGCAGCGAATTTGGAAGAGTGGGAATGTGAACTAGTTTTCCAATTCAATATGGCGAAAATACATGACGTTCTCTCATTGCTTTATAAATATATTGTCGCAGAAGTGTGCATACGCTGCGACAACGCTGCTTTTGCTCATTTTGTCGCTGCGATCAGTCGCACGAATTTAAACTGGTTTGAATTCGTGCGACTGATCGCAGCGACAAAGATTGTCGCAAAAATTGCGCCATGTCACACGAGACAACATGTTGCAGCAATTTGTCCCCACGACATGTTGCAGCGACTTGTCGCTTAGTGTATCCCAACCTTAAGACTGCAAAACAGCCCGTATTTGAAGCGAAAGATCAATCGCTTCCTACGCCCTGCTTTGTTGGGCTGAACGCGCCCGAAGAAAAAGGGTGGTTTTGCGGTCCATTTTGTCCTTACGTAGAGACGGATTTCGCTCTGAATTGTGACAAAGTATACTTGTATAGTGGAACCTCGATTTAACGAACCTCTATATGGCGAAGTCCTCGATATAACGAACGATATTCTTCGCCCCAGTAATAGTAAAATATATGGAAAAGAACCTTGATGTAACGAAACCTCGTTATAACAAACATATTTTGCCAGTCCCTTGGCCCTTCGTTATATCGAGGTTCCACTGTAAATGGACGGGGAAAATATTCCACCATTCAGATATATTAAACCAGTCCTTGAATTGGTCGCATTTCGCGCCGGTCCTAGACCTTTTAGCCTCAAAGGACCAGAAATCTGGAGGTGGAGGGCAAAATATCTGGAGATTTCAGTAAAAACCGGGAGACGGATTAACTGACGGACAAAAATAACTAAAACCACGTGCAAGTAATTCCTGTTTCGTCAGGGGTGTACTTGCTTTACGCGAAGTACGCAAGTTACTCGAATTTCGCAGATTTTTTTAACATTATAGTCAACTCTCTATTAACGGATTCCTCTATAAGACGGACACCTGGTGATGGTCCCTGCCGTTTTTCAGTCATTTTACCACAGGTAGCCCAAGCTCCTAAAGGAGCCGTCAACATATAGACCGCATACGACATTGCGTAATAACGTTATTATAAGGGTTTGTATGGGAATATAACGATCGTAAAAAATAATTCAAAATAGAGGAAAAATATCCAATAAAATTCACTTAACTATCCTCTTCTGTCTATATCTTGTGTTTCTATGCCGTTTGGAGGCGATTTGAAGCCATTTCAGTGGGTTTTAGGTTCGCTGGTTTCCTCTCTATATATAGAGAGGAAACCAGCGAACCTAAAACCCACTGGAATCGCTTCAAAACGCCCCCAAACGGCATAGAAACACAAGATTTACATAGAAGAGGATAGGTAAGTCGATTTTATCGGATATTTTTCCCTTTATTTTGAATTATTTTTTACGATCGTTATATTCCCATACAAACCCTGAAATGATAGGAAACCAGCGAAACTAAAACCCACTGAAATGGCTTCAAATCGCCTCCAAACGGCATAGAAACACAAGATATAGACAGAAGAGGATAGTTAAGTGAATTTTATTGGATATTTTTCCTCTATTTTGAATTATTTTTTACGATCGTTATATTCCCATACAAACCCTTATAATAACATTATTACGCAATGTCGTATGTGGTCTATATGTTGACGGCTCCTTTAGGAGCTTGGGCCACCTGTGATTTTACTGTAACCAAACTCCCTATAAGACGGACACCTCTCTAAGACGGACAACGGACACTTTAAAATTATCAACGGACACTTAAGAAGTGTTATTCATCATGTTTTATTAGTAAAAAATGCTTCCAAACTTCATATCGCTAAAGCAAAGTTTGTCAGTGCCCTAAGGATACGCTTATACCAAGCTTACTAACCAAAAACAATGAAGCTTCTCTGTTTACGTCACGGTGAAGCAGTGAATTATCGATTGTAATGAAAAAACGAGTCAATTTTCTGATATTATTGATGTCCCAGTTTGTAGGTTTTGTTAAAGAAAGCGACTTTTAAACAGATTCAAAACTGACGTGTATTCATTGTGCAAAGGTTTAGCTTTATTATCTCAAAATTAATGGCGTCATATTTCCTCGACTCTCTACAAGACGGACACCTCTCTAAGACGGACAGTTGCGGCCGGTCCCGAAGGTGTCCGTCTTAGAGAGAGTTGACTGTATACAAAAAAAGGAAAGCGTGAAGTTGTGAAATTTTTCTACGCGTTGTGATGTTTTTCTCTTAGCGTTTTTCTGGCCGGATGGTTTGGGATGATTTTATGGCGCGCAATAGGAATGGCAGCCAAATGTGGCATAGAACTAAGAATGTCGAAAATATCTGTAGCCCAAGAACAGTGCTTCAATGTGCCAGCAGACACGCCCAAGCAGACGCAGAGCTTTTTACTTACCACTTGTGAATCGTATGGTACAAGATTCCAAAGACAGCTTGCTGGCCATGACGAGCGATTTCTTTAGGTCAGTATCTTTTGCCACCAAATATTTTTTCACCGCCAACAGAGAAGTGCTTGATAAGATCTACGAAACTTACAGGGGTGATCTTTCTGATAAAATAGCCTATGACAATTAAGTTCTAAGATGGAAGGCAAATTAAAGCGTGCACATACTGTGGACAGGAGAAGTCCAATGCTTTAGTGAAGACCATTGAAACCACGAATAATGTATTGTACCCAAACGCAACAACAGTTCTTACGATTCTTCTTACAATGCCAGTGTTCACTGCGACACCAGAGCGGTCATTTGGCATCACGGAAGAGCAGTCAAGACCTACATGTGCTAGACCGTATGAGAACTGAGCGGATCTCCGCTATGACGCTTTTGCGTGCTTAAAGAGGCACTCCAACCGACACTGACATTGTGGTACGGGAGTTTTGCGCTAAAAAAGGTCGCTTTTGAATTGTAAGTATCGAAACTTCGTATAAGGCTGCAATTCTCGAGTTTTTTTTATACCGTAGAAATTAAGAGTGTTGCAGTGTAGTGCATATACTGCCTTAGGGACTGGTAAATAAGTACAGGGGGGGGGGGGGGAGGGGGTGGGCCGGAGCAGAAAGGGGGTGGGTCATCAGTTTTTGAGCCCTCGAAAAGGGGTGGGTTATGTAGTTTTGATCTACACGTAAGGGGTGGGTCATCTTATTTATTCACTAACTTTTAACTGTTATAGTTCCAAGAAAAGTTGTATTCATCAATATATAAAATTGATAAATTTCTCCATGTAAGCAGTTTTAAATGAATTTCTAGCGATTTCAAAAGGCCCAAATATAAAAATTTCCCGGGGGAGCATGCCCCCTGACCTCCCTAGATGGCTTCTAATCATATTATCAGTTTTACCTGACTAGACAACCTGCATAGATTCACGCTGGGCTTTAGGCCTTTTAATACCAGTAAACTCTTTTCTGAAACAATTTGCAAATATGAATGATGGACAGTGGTTGTATTTTATGTTATTAATTTCTGTGTAAAAATATGAACTCTTCAATAATTGATTATGAATTATTCAGTTTTTTGCATATGTTTGTGTCTAAATTTCCCCATGGACTTTACATACAAAGATGTGGAAAACTTACAAAAGGCTAGTATGAGAAGTGATAAATTCATCCTTCTTTGGTGTGTCAAGAAATGGAAAAAGACGTACATGGAACAGCAGTGTCCATCAGGGAAAATGTCTATGTAGTAGGCATGAATAGATTGTGCTAGTAAATTCAGGAAAAGTTGCTTCACAATATACCAAAAAGTTGCTCTAAAGTTGCTCAAATATCAAAAAGTTGCCACCAAAATTTGCAAAAGTTGCTTGCTCTCTAGAGTCGTTTTGACGTGAATTTTGCGTTTTCTTGAAATTGAAGCGCTTGCAGGTTTACTAAGACTTGCCCCAGCGTCTATGGCAACCTCAATGGGGTCAATGTCTGAATTATTTTCATTTTCCTCGTCTAAAATTTCATCTGATTGCGATGCCATAAGTGACTCGGACTTCAGCAAATACCAAGATGGCCGTCGGCAGGCTCTATGTTGCAGCGAATAAAACCAGTTTTAATAAAATCCTTCGAAATGAAACGACCTTTTACGGTTTGGATCGGTTCTATATCAATTTGTTGCTCAAAAGTTGCCAAGGAAGGTAAAAGTTGCCCTAGGTTGCTGGTACTACAAAAAGTTGCTCAAAAAGCTAAAAGTTGCTCAAAAGTTGCCGAGCACAATCTATTTATGCCTACTATGTAGGGAATTTCACTTCAAAAGCTGAAGTCAAATAAAAAATCTCCAATCCCTAACAGATGATAAAGAAATGATAGGTCCCTTAATTTTTTTAGCAAAGGGGGTGGGTCATGTAATTTTCAACCCCCTGTCAGGGGTGGGTTAGTCAGTTTTGAGCCAGACGGAAGGGGTGGGTCACAAATTTTCGAGCCACCACTTTTCCAATTGCTCCGGCCCACCCCCCTCCCCCTGATACTTATTGACCAGTCCCTTACGGAAAAATTTTTACCGAATGCGACGCCTATCAGTGGATTGAACTAAAAATCATGAGTCGTGACTTGAGACTTTGGATACATTAACTATGGTTAATAACCATGGTTAAAATGCCAAAATTTGGGTACATTAACCATGGCTAAAATGCCAAAAATTGGGCAAATAACCAAGGTAAAAATGCCAAAATTTGGGTATGATAACCATGGTTAAAATGCCAAAATTTGGGTATAATAACCATGGTTAAAATACCAAAAATTGGGCAAATAACCCCGGTAAAAATGCCAAAATTTGGGTATGATAACCATGGGGTTAAAATGCCAAAATCTGGGTATAATAACAATGGTAAAAATGCCAAAATTTGGGCATAATAACCATGGTAAAAATGCCAAAATTTGGGTATAATAACCATGGTTAAAATGCCAAAATTTGGGTATAATAACCATGGTTAAAATGGTCAAAATTTGGGTAAAATAACCATGGTTAAAATGGTCAAAATTTGGGTATAATAACCATGGTTAAAATGGTCAAAATTTGGGTATAATAACCATGGTTAAATGCCAAAATTTGGGTATGATAACCATGGTTAAATGCCAAAATTTGGGTATGATAACCATGGTTAAAATGCCAAAATTTGGGTATAATAACCATTGTTAAAATGCCAAAATTTGGGTATAATAACCATGGTTAAAATGCCAAAATTTGGGTATAATACCATGGTTAAAATACCAAAAATTGGGTATGATAACCATTAGGGTTAAAATGCCAAAATTTGGGTATGATAACCATAGTTAAAATGGTCAAAATTTGGATACCAATATAGTAAGTGGTCCTCGCGCGTCCCGCGTGGGACACTCGCAGGTTATTTCCCACGTGGCTTAGCGAGCTGAAATTACACAACAACAAGATGGCGGACGACGATAAAGACACGTGCACGTTTTCTAGTTTGGGTTTAAATAAATGGCTTGTAAAACAGTGCCACGCTGTGGGAATAAAAAGCCCGACAGAGATTCAACAGAAGTGTATTCCACCAATCTTAGAAGGACGAGATTGCATTGGTTGTGCGAAGACTGGTAGTGGAAAGACTGCCGCATTCGCTCTGCCAATTCTTCAGAAACTCTGCGAAGATCCTTATGGAATTTTTGCTGTAGTGCTTACTCCCACCAGGTAAAACACGTTATTTAAAAAGTCATCACATAAAGGCAAACTATTTAGCCACAGGTTTGTTTTGGATCTTGTCAGGATTGCGAATTTAATTGTAGTGAAAGTACTTCAACTATAAATGTAACGGGATTTTTAAAGGCGAGCCTGTTAACAACAGATGAGACTTCATAGTTAAACTGTAGTCATTTATAATAACTATAGATGACCAAACTTGTCTTAGAGTTATCGTCTGTTGTTAGCCTTCTATTGACATCATATTTTGGCCAAATAGATTAGACCCTTGTTATTTGTAGAGCGAGTAACACTGTACTACCCATCAGGACAAGCTAATACAGCAAAATGAAACCACCGAAACGACTGAAATGAAACGGGCGTGTTTAAAACACGAAATGACGAAATGGCAAAATGATAAGATAAATACACGTAAATAATATAGTTTGGTTTCCCTTTGAACTTCAAGGCAGTTCTGTTTACATGTCTAGACTGAATTATATCAAGGGAACATTTAAATGTTCTGGTCCAGGAATATGATGAATACTTGTCACTCATCACAACGCCAAATTGAACGTATTGCTGAAAGGTCTTAGCAAACCAGGATATTTTTTCATTTAGAACTTGCCAAGTTGCCTATTAGTATCTGCACTGCACTACAAAGCTTACATCGTATCGAAGGACTGATATGACATCAAACGTTACTCCGTTTCTGTGCAAAGAACGTTTGCCACTGATATTGTGTATAAACTTTATCGCAAAGAAGGTTCGGTTTTGTTAATCCATTTCTTGTGAATGTTGGAGCTCAAAGCATTACTTTATAGCCGAGACTCGGTGGTAAAAACGAGATAAACAAATCATTTTCTTCCGATGTCTGAACGAAACGCCGACATTTCGATCAAGAATGTCCTAGGCGTATCAAACAGCGCCCTGTTAACAGGGAGAGGCTGGAATCCAAATTACCCATAGGTTCGTGACGGGTTTCCATGACAGAGAATTGTTGCTTGTAGTTTCTTTTAATTTTCGGGACTTACCTACAAGGATAAATTCGGCAACATATGAAAATTCCAGTAGAACAGTAATATCGTATAACTTTGGCTTTTGTCTTCAGTATCGTTTCGTCATTTCGCCATTTTGTGTTTTAAACACGTCCAAATGACACTGCTAAAAACAACCGAAAAGTCTGAAACAATGGAAACAAAACGAAATCACTGAAGGAAGCAAAACCCATTACGATTATTGAGAGATAACTGTAAACAGGCTAATCGGAGTGCTATTTTGTTTAACTGGAGTGGAAGGTGCACTCAGCTGGTTAGCCTGTTTATGGTTAGCTCCCATGCTACATGCCATGCCGAAGATACACCAACTTTTTTTATAGGTCCTCTATTATTCTTACCTGAAATAAGTCATCTGTACGCCAGTTCAAAGATGCCAACTCCAATCATTCATCACGCAATTTTGAAATCCACGCCCAAGATCTTCGGCATAACCTACGTTAACCTTACATAACCCAGCCTGGGGTGATTTTATTTTCGTTTCAGTTGTTTCGGTGGTTTTGCTATTTCAATCGTTTTGTTTTGGTTGTTCCAGTGAAATACAAAAATAAATACAAAAATATTGATGTGAAATACAACGTTTGCTGTACTTCTTGTAGGGAACTGGCTTATCAAATCTGTGATCAGTTTAGAGTCCTCGGCAAACCTATAGGTCTAAAGGAAGCAGTTATCATTGGAGGTCTGGATATGATGAAGCAAGCTCTGACTCTCGCTGAGAAACCTCATGTTGTCATAGCAACACCTGGGAGACTTGCCGACCACCTTAAAAGCACAGATACAGTTGATCTCAAGAGAATAAAGTTCTTAGTTCTTGACGAAGCCGACAGACTTATGGATCCATCATTTGGTGACGATCTTCAGGTTATATTTGATACTGTACCAAAGAAAAGACAGACATTACTATTTAGTGCTACTCTCACTGATACACTGCAAGAACTGAGAGAGATGTCTGCTAATGAACCATTTTACCATGAAGTCAAGTCTGAGTAAGTAGAACTGGAATGATTGTCCTATTATTTAAGAAAGATCTCGGCAGAAGTTAGAGATGCACTCTTATGCTCACGTCATTTACATCTGATTTCTTATAATGATAATAACAGCTGTGTTCCTAAAAAAATACTTTTTCAGGCATGTATTCAGGATTTTTGAAGAGAGGTTGGCTGTTACACCCAATAAAGAAAATGTTGAATTCATAGTACTCAATTTCCTGATGGATTCCGTCTTAATCTCTCCTTAGAGCCACCTCCATAATGCAGATACTGTACCACAAACTTAAAAAAATGCACAGTGTTTGTTTGGAGAGTTGAAGGGGGCTTCGGTGGGGCAAAACAAAACATGAAGACCTCCCCTAGCTCCTTATGTGGCAGTCGTATTCAGGGGAGTGGGGGAGGAAATGAGAGGATGGAAAGACAATACCCCTCCTCCTATTCCCTTCTCCTGCCCCCTCATTTTCTCTTGTTTCCACGCAGGTTATCGCACCTTCAGTAAATTTGTCAGTAGTGTGGATCCTTAACATTTGTACTTTATGGTGTCCTGTTGAGGCCTCATAATTTTTAACATGCCACTGATTTTCTATTTTTATTTTCAGCATTGCAACAGTCACTGAACTGGACCAGAAATACATTTTAACTCCTGCAAGTGTGCGAGACTGTTATCTCATTCATGTCTTACGTGAGCATGGAGAAAACAAATCAGTGATCATCTTTACGCACACCTGTAAAAATTGCCAAACACTGGCAAACATGCTATGGAAGTGCGAGCTACCCTGCGTGGCTCTCCATTCGCTTAAATCCCAAGGAGAAAGACTTGCAGGCTTAGCTTCATTCAAATCAGGAATAGTCAAGATCTTGGTAGCGACTGATGTGGCAAGCCGTGGATTAGACATTCCACAGGTTGAACTTGTCATTAACAGCAATGTGCCGGCATCGCCTAAGGACTACATACATCGGGTTGGACGCACAGCAAGAGCAGGGCGTGGCGGAATGGCAATAACACTGGTTACGCAATATGATGTAGACAGAGTTAAACAAATTGAAGCCACTATCAACACTAAGCTTGTTGAGTTTGAAACTAATGAAAATGAGGTGCTGCCTTTACTAAAAGCTGTCATGGTGGCGAGACGAGAGTCTGAGTTGAAAGTCAGAGGAAGTGCTGTTTTGGAAAAGAGGATGGTCAACAAGCGAAAGAAAATGCTTCTGGAAGGCAAAGATCCTGATCTGAAGCCAGCAAAAAGGAAAAGAATGAACAAAAGTGGGAGCGAAAAGCAGCATGAGAGCTAAGGTGTTTTGAAACTGACTGGCTGAAAAAAGTGCGGGAAGTTTTGCAGGGCGATATACGTAGATAGCTGAAAATTGTAAATATCGTAAACTGTTGGTTAAATTGATGCAACGGAAAAAATAAAACACCTCTCACCAGTTTAAAAGGCGTACATGGGTGTCACTGTTCTGAGAAATGCTACCCAAGGGCTAACCCTAACTTTTAGCAAAATGTTCCAATAAGATGTTTTGGCATGGCGTGCACCTCATGAGACCTGGGTTATTCCTAACGCGTACCCTCACTACAGGAAAATCACTTCTTATCTTAAATTTTGGCATAGCCTGCACGTCTAATAGTCCATTGCAAAAGGATTTTGGCTGCAATGGTCTTTCCGTACCGGGAAACTTAACGATGCTAACCCTAAATTTTGGGAAAACCATTCCAATCTGGCTCTTATTTCCAAAGAAAAAAAAAAGAAGAAAACTGAACAAAGATTTTCTGTTGTTTTATTTAAAGACAAGTTTATTCAGTATTTTTAAGGGGGTGGGGGTGGATTTTGGGGACTTCTGAGGACCCAGCAAGTATTTTTGGGGGGTGTAATTTAAAGGTTCAAGAATTCTTGCACAAAATAATTTACAACAATAAACAAAGGCAGACATTTATATTATGCAGTATTTACGTAAGTATTTGAGAATTTTCTGCATATTTTTTTGGATATGGCAAAAGGCATGGGGTTTTGTTTGGGTTTAGTTTTTGCCCATGATTTTTTTTTTTATTACAATTTTTTTTTTTTTGGGGGGGGGGGGTGGTATCAAATTGTGGCTTTATTCACACCAGTATCACTCGTAAACCAGAGTACACACCCACACCCCCTCAATCCAGGAGCTTGAATAGCATAAAATTATTAAGCAAGTAAGAGACTGACCTACACAATCCATTTTACAAATCAATTTATATTTAAAGATTGAAGCGCAGTCAGGAGGAGACATAATAAAAACAGTAAAAAACGTTCTCTGGCTAAAAATATTAAAAATTATGAGCTTTCGGCTGTCGCTCTACAGCCTTCGACGGATAAAAAATTGAATACAAAATGAATAAAATATATACAAGAAAAGTGAGATTTTTAATATATTTTTAGCCAGTGAACGTTTTTTATTGTTTTTATTAAATTTATATTTCTTCATTTAAATTTTGTGTAAAAATACTACGCCTTTGCTGCCTCAACTCTCCATAAACTATTTTTTATAAACATTCACCTTAAATTCCTAATGAGCAGAAATTAACAAGAAATCTCAATCTACTCTTAATTACAACTGTATTCCATTTACATGGAGTAACAAATGTCAACATGTAATGAGTTACTTCTCGTCATCACACACAAAAAAACTTAGTTATTCTAAGTAATTTGTACCTTTGTTTTGTCTATTCTGACAAGTAAATTACAGTTGAATCCCAATAACTTAAACCCTCAAGGGAAATCAAAAAAGGTTTAAATACTTGGTCGTTTTGAGTTATTGTGGGTAAAATTAGTAAGAAAATGACCTGGAGGGAAATAGATAAAGGTTAGAGTTAGTGGAGGGTTTGAGTTATTGGCATTCAACCGCACAGTACGGTAACAAAAATGGTTGTTGTTGCTGTTGTTCTCACTAAGAACCAGTCATACTGGTGTTTCACAATTCTGTTTTTTTTTTAGAGTCATAGCTTTCCTCTCGGTCAACGTATGTCTTACCCCACCCCCTTGTGATGACTGTGACCAAAATAATGGGGGGGGGGGGGGGCTAAGATAAGAAAGGAAGAAAAAAACCCCAATATAATAGTTATCTACACATTTTTTCTATATACATAACACTCTTGGAAGTTTAGATAAAACAGAAATCTTTTTTACAATCTCCTGAATAAGGATCCTGTAATAATTTATTAAATTTTATTTAAACTAACATTTTATCTGAGATCTCATTTTAGCACACAATTTCAAAGCTGTCTGTTACAACATAAAATGTATGGCAATGTCAAACTGTTTAGGGAAATGTTTGTTAAGAATAAGTTACTGTGTTGCCATCCAAATTAATTCTTTTATTATAGTTATTATTATCACAAATGAGTAGGGTGCCGTAAACGATCACATGATGGAGCTGATTGTTGTATCTGACACAACACTGTGCTCAGAGCTGTCTGTTCTGTCACTGCCGCAGATACTTGGTTCTTTCTGATTGGCTGGACACTCGAAATGGACACAGTGAAACACCTAAGGCAGTTAAAAATGAATGAAATCAACCACAAGAAAATGAAACAGTGTGACAGCTTACATTCACCATACTCCACCTTTTATACTCTTTTTAGTTATTGTTTGACATATGCTCAAAATGTCAATTCCCTGCTCCAGGGCTGCAAATAACAGTCGGTCATCGGACATTGGCCGGCCAAAATTTGCTAATGTCCGATGAAATCCCAAGTGTGGTCAGACATAATGTCCGGACAATTTTTTTATCATAAATCATCTGCGGCAACAATAAAGAAAAATCTGTCTGACCACAATTTTGTTTTGTCCAACCAAGATGGTGTCTTAGTAGACCATTATGTCCTTTTAAGTGAAAAAAATTATTTGCAGTCCTGCTGCTCCGTTCACTAGCCCAAAGGTAAAATCTGAATTTGGGCCTAATGGCTCATCAGGCTGGGACTAGACTTGGATTTAGTAATTCTACAGGGTTTCTACTCTTGAGCTTTTGAAATTCCCATGACTTTCCATGACCTTTTCCATGATTTTTCAAAGTTTTCCATGACCTTAATTTGTCTTGGAAATTGTTAAAAAATTATCTTGACTTCGGGAACGTTTTACCCTTTTCATCACAAAAAAATAACCTGCCTAATTTATTTTGTACAGTCTATACCATTTTCCATGACTTCCACGACCCACACTTAAATGCCATGACTTTCCAGGCCTGGAAAATGAAATTCTAAAATTTCATGACTTTCCAGGTTTTCATAACCAGTACAAACGCTGTTCTACTTCCCCATGGTTTGGTTGCTGCTCCATTGCAGGGTTATCTCCAACATTAAAATTGTCAGTACAACAGTTAAATTGTGTGGAGAGAGGCACTATGAAAGTAATAAAAAGTGTCTTGCCCAATAACACAATGTTGTGACCCTGGCCAGGGCTTGAACCCGGACTGCTCAATCCAGAGTCCAGTCATTCTCGTCCCCATAGCCCTTTAGTTTCCCTTAGCCGGCTTGGCACGAGAAAACGGAGGGCTCTGGGGACATAGGATTTTTGAATTAATTCGAATTTTTTTGATTGGCTGTTTGTAACAAAGAATTCCTAAACGGAAGTCGAAAACGTAACGACTCTCTCATACATTCTTTTGAAACGTTATGACTGCATACATGAAGACCGGAAGTCCTAGAATCTAGGAATGGAAATCCTGTGTCCCCAGAGCCCTTTGTTTCCTCGTGCCAAGGCCCAGCCGGCTAAGAGAAACGAAAGGGCTATGGGGACGAGAATGGAGTCCAGTGGGCTAACCACTGAGCCTCTCTATGGGTACCCACGGTCTTTGTTTTCTTTGCAATCTTGTTTTGCAAATCTTTGTTTTTTTTAAAAGCAGCTCTTCATTTAATCTTCGTTCATTTTGTTGTCATGAAAAGTGGTCAAATGCCAACATTCAGAAATTAAAAATATTTTTTTTACTTTTTACAAATTTTTCTTCAATTTGATCACACAAATTTTGGTCAATTTCAGATCTTCGCTTCAATCTTGAGATCTACGTTTTTTCACGGTGATCTTCGCGTCTTTGATTTCTTCAGAAATACCCATAGAGAGGCTCACCATTAGGCCACTGCACCTCCCACAGAAGACTTGCTTCCTAATTATTATAAATTGTCAACATATATGTCCATTATTAAAAGGGTCATTACCTCATTTGCTGTGTTCTCGACACCAACAATGCGCACAAACACAACTGGTCTGGGCTCAATAGAAAGGTACTGCCATGACCTATTCAGATGGGAAAAAGACAAGATGTTAACATTTACACAATGATGGTTGCCAAATGGGTGGTGCTTTGATTGAAAGATGGCAGAGGACAATAAAACCAATGATGATCAATTTTAGAGGTAAAGTTGATCACATTCAGTTCTTAAGGTCGCGGGAGACACCTTAGGCTCATCATTATGCATTTATTTAAAGCGTATGCACAAAGTACAACAACTGACATTGACAACTATACGAGATATTTATGACTGGACAAAAATATGGGAGCGTGCGCGTGATTGTAAAAAATCCCTGTTTCTTTGATATTTTAACCAATTTAAAACAACAGTTAGCGGTATATGTTTATATAGATTGTAGGAAGTCTTTGAGCTTATTTTCATTTAAATTTGAATATTTCTGCAACTCAGAGTAATCACAAAAATATTCGGCATAAAAAATCGTGTCCTTTTTAAAAACGCATTGTTCTCACCATAAAAGCGTGGGATATAATTACCACAATTACATCTCTCCTTGGTAAAATGATCGTATTTAGGACGGGACACCTTCGGAAATCTCAAAGTTCGGACTTTTCCAACAATTTTGTGGCAGAGAATACAGCACGGATACAGAACTTCATGACTTGCAATTACAGATAGGTAAACTATGAATACTGTAGTGTGTCATAACAGAAGCGGAATTTTAAAAGAGCGCTTTTAGAAAGAATTAGAAGACATTAAATTCAAATTTGCGCGCTTAAACCGCCGTAACTTTTTGGCAAGCTTTAAATTAAAAAATCCGCTTCTGTTATGACACTCTAGAGGTATTGGCTGATTAGTTTTTGACAAGATCACAGTGTGCTGTCTCCTACTCGTTCCGCAAACTCTGCCACAAAATCATGTTTTTCCCAGTTTGGCACTCACGAGGCTATCATCACAATCTTTCATCATTTCTTAATGTCTCTGTAAAATTTGAGCTTCATCGCACCCATAACAGCTGAGAAATAAGTGTTTTAAAAGATGCAGGTCAAGCAAAATTTCCCTTCATGAATTTATTCATGCTGTAGGTATCCCCCGCGACCTTAAGAGACTAGAAAAGCCTGATGGCTTACTAGTTTTGACCAGAACCTGTGATTTCTGTAGCATAAAGTGACTTAGAGTTCCATACAAGAGGGATGTGGATGCTTGTTGAAACATTTAAATTCAACCCCTACAGGAGACCAATTTAAGCATAGCTCAAGCTTTTCTTGAGCCCTAAAAGATACCATCTTTCATGCGTGATAGGTCAAGATCACCAGCACAGTACAGTGTGATGGCCTTTATTTATTTTTAATGTGCATCTCTAAGCAAGACCCTGACGGCTAAAATTATTGGTGTTCTGTCCTGCCCTTATTGAAAACAAATGCGTTATTTACACCCCTAAGTCAGACAAAGAGCATCCCTGCCCCTTTCAATCTGTGTCATATGTATATTAAGCCGTTGTTATCAGTAGTATATCTTAATTGTATGTAAACAAAAAAATCTGTAAGTAATATATTATAATTTTAGCAACTACCTTTTCTTTTTCCCTCTCCTTTTTCTGTGTATTTAATTTTTTATGTAAAGTTTTGTATGTTGTCAATAAAGTTTCATTTAAATAAATAAATAAATAAATAAATAAATAAATAAATAAATAAATAAATAAATAAATAAATAAAGGATCCAAAAAAAAAAATCCCTGCCCCTTTCATAATTATGGGATCCTATGATAAGAGCATTAATTCTGAATAGGTCTAGTCCTACACAGGTCACTTCTCCTGGCTCATGAGTTCCTTATAACTTCATACTTCTCTCTCACCTGCAAACTTCCTTTGTCTTGTCTACAACTCGAAGCCAGTTCTGCTGATCGCATGACACCTCAATATAGTAACTGTATCGCCGCTCATCAAGGTCCCAGAGCAGTAGTCTACAAAACAAAGACAGATGGACTAGAATTAAAATATTGCAGTGATGAGAAAGGATAAAGAATTTCCAACAAATTTTCAGCTTGCGACTTCTCCTTCCCAACTCTTTAGGAGAGATCAAGCCCTCATCCTCCTTTCCCCAAGAACTCCTAGCAGTTGTACCACTGCTGATATGCTCATCATAGTCTAATATTTAATGCATGTTAAGGACACTTTTTCCCTCACACCCCACTAATAAGGACTCTAAACGGCATCCCAAGTGTGTCCCCTATAACAAGAGTTGACTGTAGTGACTTACTTCATTGTGCTGATGATGTAAGGTTGAGGTAACTGAACCACAATGGCTCCACTTCCTAACTGATGGCAAGTGTAACCTATGTTCCAGTCATAATTTCCAACTTCCCCATTTAAGAGGGCATTACGACTTCGGCTCACACCCTCAATCACACTTGCTCCCAAACATGGTAGGGCAACATTCTCCGAAGGAACTACACAAAATAGGAGGGAAAAGCGTCAGGTTAACCGTTATTTAGCAGAGTGTTAAATAATACGACTGCCAGGAATTTTTAAATTATGTCAGTATTATTTTCTACTTTCACCTTACCTGTGTTCATCCCTCCTTAAAATTATTTATTATTTAACTCTTATATATTTTAATAATATATATTTTCTGTAGCATGTAAATGTAGCTGCATGGACTAACATCAGCCTAAATTTGAACTCAATTTGGTATAATATTTGTACTTTCAAATGCTTCCATTATTTCGTAAACAGTTGAACCTTTCCTTGCAGATCCCTCCGTAATATTTACAGACAACTTTATATTACAAACAGTTTACTTGGTCCTAGAGAAACCAGGGCTTATATGCTCTCTATCTTTGTAATACAGACACCTCAATAATACACCTTTACTTATTCCAAAATGGCGGAAAATACATTTATTTATTCTTTTGTCTTCATGTCAATTGGCCCTCATTGCCTCAATCGCATCTTCAGAATTCAAAAGAATTTTTGGCCTAAAATAAGGCATTGAGGGCCAATTAAGAATAATGTATTTTCCACCATTTTGGAATAAGGTGTATATGTTGTGGTTTAATTTTATCTTTGTTTAAATTTTTCAAACCAGTTTGATTTTTATTTCCCTTTGTTTCGGATCATGATAATGAAATATGAGACAATGAAAAACAAAAATCAAACTGATTTGAAAAAATTTAAACCAAATATAAAATTAAACCACAACATATACCAGTGGTGGACCTAGGGGAGGGACCCTGGGGGCACGGACCCCCTCCTTATTTTTGGTAAAAAACATTTTTTGAAGTGATCCCCCCTGCCAAAAAAATTGGGGTGTGGGGAGACGACAAAAAGGGCCCTCCTCTCAGTTCAATTTGGATCCACCGCTGAATATGGACACTAGGCAGCTCTGCCCCTTTGGTGTACATGTTTAAGATATTTGACTAATAAATTTACGGTCTTTTTAACATTTTCACACTCTACTTACCAATGACGCCATCTTCTCCTAACTCACACGTGGTATTGGAGTAAGAGCATTCAAAGTGCACCAAGTGAAAAACTTTGTTGACCGTGTTGTGAACGCCATAAACCCGAATATACCTGTAGTGACACACAAGAGAAAATAATTATTACATCACAGAAACCACTGAATAAAAAAAAATATTATGTAGACTATTAGTATAAAATCACAGAGTTCAAATTTACAACTCTTCAAAATATCAAAAATTGCATGATCTTTAATGCAGTATGTTGATTTTACCTGTGTGATGAATTCAAGACAGGGCTTATTAATTCATTCTTTGCTGCTTATCACAGTTAAAGATAGTAGGGTTAAATTAGGTTATGGGTAACGACAAACCTCTCAAGAAAGTGGGAAGTTCTTACCCAAATTTCAGCCTTGGGTATGTTCTTAGAATGTTCTAAAATTTTGGCTATTCTTAACCTCCGTTTATATTATTAAAAAAAGAGTAAAGGTGTGTTTCTTTGGGAAGATCTGGTGCAAGATCAATAATCTAAGACCAGTCAGATCATGGCACATCAAAGGAAAAGATGACGCCTTGCCCAGAGTGAAATTATCAGTTCTTTTGCTGCACCATGATCTGAATGAGGTTGGATCATTGATCCTGATCCAACTCATCCCAAAAGAATGCACTCTAAGTGAGCTGTAGTAGACGCTTGTGACGTACGTTTTGATTTGTAAACTTTCAAATACTTTGATCACACGCACGTGCTGCTTTCCATTAGATGGCATTTCACATTTTCCACTGAAGAAGGGGCAGTAGCCCCGAAACGTATGGAAACATTATACTACCACAACCCTCCAAGTTTATTTTTTTTCCTTAGTGGCCATTTGCCCACCACCTGCTCAAGTTTGGTCGCCAGTGAAAAATTTTAGTCGCTAAATTAAGCTTGTGCTATCAATCCTCCTTCTCAATTTTAGTCGCCAAGCTGGCGACTTTGGTTTCAAGGTTTAGTCGCCATGGCGACTAAAATGGTCTAAACTTGGAGGGTTGTACCAGCAGGCGCGTTTTTCATTTTAATTATTGTTTTCAATTCACTAGCTATATAGTTATATGCGCTACACAGTCACACGAAATTTCTTTAGAGATTTCTATGTTACTGTAGTAGACCCTACTGTATACAGACACTTACCTGACAACTCTTGGTTTAAAATACAGTGTTTGCCACGATCTGCAGTAATACTTTGAGTAATCAATAATTCTGACCCAGTCCTCATTGTCCATAGAAACCTCAATGTAATACGAATAAGACCTTGCGTCTTTATTCCAAAGCAATAATTTAATAGTGTTAATGATACTAGGTCTGCCCAAGGCAATGCAGATACCCTTGTCTCCTTCTAAAATGAGATGTCTTGTAAATCCACGATCCAAGTCAAAATTTGTGGTGTCGCCATCCAACAAGCACTCCCGCATCTCTCCTTCAACCACTTCTGCTCCATGTCGGGAAGTTGCAATGTTTTCTTCTGGAACTGAAACAGAATTGAACACCTTAAGTAACAAGTCTTGGGAACAAGATTTTTTTCATTCACAAAACCTCAGCAAAATAATGGGAAGGAGATTTTGAAGTTTTGTTTTGTCTACTCCTGCCCAGGGGCGGATCCAGGATTTTTCTTAGGAGGAGGTGAGCCACTTAGGAATGGTGTTACTGATTTTTTTTTGCAGAATACCAGTTGTATTAGAAAACAACGTCATCCCCCTAGATCCTCCCTTGCTGCCTTTTGTTCTTGAAACCTGTTGAACTAACTGGGGGCATAATAACAGGCAAAACCCCCTTTGTCAGGTGCAGATTTAGAGTGGGAGGGGAGGGGGGCAAGTTCCCCATTTCCTTCCACAGCCTACATTTTTGATCACAAATGATTCCAGGAGCAACATTTCCACAACTAGAACTTTTTCATTGGAGGGGGGGGGGGGGGGGGGGTTACACTCTCGTAGCAATTCCTTTGCCCCTCTTTCTGAATTTTCCGGATCCGCCCCTGTTTATCAGCACCTGTGCTACCTATTTAATTTTTGTTTTTTTTCTTGTTCCATCTGTCAAATTAACAGAAATATAAATAGTGACACTGTTTAAAAAAGAAAAAAGCACATCTTGTGTGATGAATAAATATTAGGGGAGTTTCAATAGCATAATTTACAATAGAAAGTGGAAGTGAAAGTTTCCTTGAACTGCTTCCTGTAGTTGAACCAGCATGCAATAAAACATAAAACTTGTTCAAAATAAAACTTAAAATGCAGTGTGAAGCAAGGGAATTAGTAAATTCATTCAAAGAAGATATTTTAAGCCGATTGTTTTTCTTTTCTAAATTTTCGGTGACATCTGTTCACCTTCATCAGAGTTAGTGAAACTTTCACTAACTCTGATGAAGGAGAACAGATTTCACCGAAAATTTAGAAAAGAAAAACAGATCGGCTTAAAATATCTTCTCTAAATGTCTTCTACCGATCGCACTACTGGTTCCAGTATTTTTAGTAAATTCATGTGCAGTTCATTTTACGTACATTCACATTCATTTAAGTTTATAGTACAAGCTTTTTACACTTACACCAAACTTCCTCAAACTCGTGCATTAACTTACCTAAATGCCCTCGGAAGCTAATTTCATTGACACGACTCTCTGTTTTGATTCGAATTGCATCCAGTATGGCATCTGCACAGAACAGGTCTGAAGGGCGGACAATGTTGAACAAATCGTGCAAACTAATAAGCGGAAGCCGAACTTTATCCAAAATGTCCTTGAAATCGGCTTCGCTCATTTCTTCAGCAGATTCAACCCACTCTTTAACGGCCCTAAAGATCTGATTTTCAGGCGCGCAAAACGAGTCTCTTTTAATTATTTCTATCAAGGCAGATTTCGTGAGACACGAAAAGCCCTCGGTTGATAACACCTCGACGGCATTCCTGTCCAAAAAGCTCAAACAAGTCGTGTACAAATCGTTCATTTGATACAACACCGCAGCGTCAAAAATAACACAAACATTTCTGATGCTCAAAATAGCTTTCAAATAACCTTGAAGGGCACTTTCCAGTGCTAGAAAGCCGTATTTATGCGCGAGGCTCAGCAGTTCCAAGATCGTTTCTTCCTTGTAATCGCCGAGAAACATTTTCCCGGAGTAAACATACTTCAGCAACGCATCAAAAGCTGGCGCAGTCGTGTCTTTAAGTTCGATCTCAGTTTCTGGATTAGTCTCTCTCATTCCTCCATACAACAGCGCCCTGAAATAGTCGCTTCGGGCCGCTAGAATGACCCTGTGCGCGAAAAATTTCGAGCCTTCCACTATAAATGTAACGTCTGTGAATTCTTGCGAGCGGTAAAGGGCGCTCGTCTGGGATGACAACAGCTCCACATGATCAATTTCCCCCGCTGCAATTTGTGTATTTCCCAGACGAATGTCAGGACTATCACCCATAGAAATATCCTCGATGAATCCTTCTGAGGAATGGTGTTAAACGTAGCTAAGATCTGCAAAGGCAAGGTTATAAAATCGACACGTCGATTTCCGCGTAAATCTTTTCTGCAAGCTGAAAATTACTATCATTTTACGTCAGCTTGGTAACCATTTAGACTGGGCACCAAACTCCAACCCGGAAAGACCAGCGGGCTTTGCGCGCTTTTGGCACAGGTCACCCAGTTTTTCCTGGACAAATGACCTCACAAATGTACTTCCGTGGTTCAAAGCGCAAAAGACACAAATGAGGTATTTGAAACAACTTTTTTCCATCTACAAAATTACTGTGTCTGAATTTCAAAAACTTACTTCCACGCCAACAGGTCCTTTAATTTTTTTACCAATGGCAAAAGGGACAATTATTTTTTTAAGGTTTTTTTTTTTTTTTTTTTTTTTTTTTTTTTTTTTTGGCCACAACCGAATTTTTTTCAGTAACAAAATTGATTCTTTTTTAACCACGAAGATGAACTAGTACCTATAGTAATGTAATTTCTGAAAATTTAGTGGTAAATCAAAATAATGTTCCTCTGTATTGTTGATGGTATTCTTTACTGCAACATGGAATTTATCTGCATTACGTTTTTCATATTTTTGGATACTTTTTCTGTCGGAAATTTAAATCGACCCAATTTTTTTGCAAGTAATGTCTGCCAAAGTTCCCAAATTACGCTCCTAAATTCCAACATAATGTTAACAAAATGA
Source organism: Oculina patagonica (assembly GCF_052425735.1). Lineage (NCBI taxonomy): Eukaryota > Metazoa > Cnidaria > Anthozoa > Scleractinia > Oculinidae > Oculina > Oculina patagonica. Next base: position 5,892,280 of record NC_135770.1, read on the forward strand.
CAATTTTTCTTTGCATTTATCATCGAAAAATTAATTCATATAACACCCGCGTGCACGGAAAGAGAAAGAGGTCTAGAAACTAGGGAATGGGCAAGTCAAAATACTTTCGTTAGTCCCAGATCTGAAGGTCCTTAATAAGAAGTAAGAAATGTTCAGATAGGATTTTTACAGCAAGGCACCAAAAAGTGTGACCACTTTTAATTTATTCACATTCTTCCGTGCAGATTTAATCCAATCAGAAGTCAACTGGGAGCTGTCCTTGGCTTCTGATTGGATGGTGGTTGCACGAAAGAATGTGAATTAATTAAAGGTGGTCACACTTTTGGGCGCCTTGCTGTAATACGCCACAAAAAATGAAGATCATGAAGTCGACAGCATACTCTTATGATTAGAGTCCATTCACAGTGAATATAATAAAAAATGGAAGTCAAATAAAAGAGGAAACTTAACTTTCTATAGATTGACGAGCTAAACAGTAAGGTTTTCATTCACAAAATATGGGAGGCGCGGTGGCCTAATGGTTAGCACGCCGAACTCCGGATCAAACCGCCCGGGTTCTAGCCCTGGCCGGGGTCACTGCGTTGTGTTCTTGGACAAGAACTTTACTCTCACAGTTCCTCTCTCCACCCAGGTGCAGAAATTGGCACAGGCGAATTTACTGCTGGGGGTAACCCTGCGATAGCTAGACTAGCATCCCATTCAGGGAGAGGGAAATACGCTCCCCATTCAGGAAGAGTAGAAAGGCGCTTCATGCTACTGAAACCGGGATAAGCTCCGGCCTGATGGGCCACTAGGCTCGAACACAGACTTAAACTTTTTACCGTGATTGACGAGGTTTCTTGTGGGGAGGGGAAAGGGCCTGGGTAACTGTGGCCAGTTCTCTCTTCATTCAGTCTCTTTGGATGTTTGAATTGTCATGCGAGAGAAAAATATATGTATATGATAGAAATTGGATTGGCCCTCAGACTCTGAATGCTTTTTTATTCAGATTTAAAAAAATACACTACACACTGATGTACTTTGACATGTGCTTAGTAAGTACAACTCCTTTTTGCAAGATTATCATGAATCATCACTGTAATCATCTACACGTAATTTTGTGCAGGACAGCAATTAGTTTGAATTAGTTTTACGAGGCGTAAAAATGCTAGAAGGAAATACCGCCATTTGTTTGGGTTTAACCTACCGATTCAGATTCAGTGAGGTGTAATGAACTGTACTCTGCTATAAACAACGAAATGAGAGTAATTACGATATGAGGAGGTAGTTAGTGATAACGACTTTTTAGGGAGGAGTGTAACGGGTTTACGACCCTGTTTCGTCCTCATTTAGCATTGAAACATCAAAACATAATCAACTATATCTTGATGAAGTACTGCTTAAAAACGCACTCACACAGAACATGATTAAAGACTCATTTAAAGTATTTCATATTACCGAGTCGATTACGCTACATTTAAAACTATTCCTCTGCAAGAAATTCCCCATCCAGTTTTGCCTTAGTTGTTGAAATGTTCTCGCTTTTTTAGCCGGTAATTAAGGGTTGTTTCAATCAAAACACGTCATTACTGTTGGGCGTAAAACTGTACTTAAATTCAAGTTAATCAAAACTTTCTCAGTCTTTAACATAATGCTCATCTAATAAATAGGTGCATTTTGCATTCATTTGTGATGTATTGTGTAGGGCGTTTGGGTGACCATGCCATAAAAATGCGTATTTTCTAATGGCGCGTTATTTTCTCGCGACGAGAAACGGCGCACGAGAAGTAAACCAACAAAAGTGGAAGTTTGGATTTGAACCGGAAATTTAGGGTGGTTCGCGAAATTTAGCGTTAAGCTCTTAGAGAAAGCATTTTAATTGATAAGAGCTGACGAAAATGGATAGCGGGCTTTATGTAGTAAACGAGCCAAGATACACGAATTACACTGATCTAAAAGCAGCTGTTTTGTTCGAGTGTAGTAGTTCTTTTGTAATAACAATAATGCTTCGCCTCTAAAGAACCCGATTAACAAGCTCATTGAGCAGAGACACATGCCAGGCAATTAATACACCCTTTTTTCGTGAAGCACGTAGCGGAAAGGCTCACTTCAAAAGCCGGCTGAAATATTGGGTATTGACTCTTAAGAAGTGTTATTACAGCTACTGTAATCGCAGTAATAATCTTGACAGAGCTGGTAAATTAACTTGTCGGTGGTTAATCAAAAGATTTTTTTCCCTTTTCGCGAAAGTCATCAGTTTTCAGCTTCAAAGATTTGCCGATGCTCTGTTAGCTTGAGGCAATCGTTTGCGCGCGGCAGTAATGAAGTGCTTTGATTAGTTGCTTAGAAAATTAGTCCGCATTTGCTCATAACTATTTACAACAAACCGTAATTTTCAACTGAAGCGAGATGAGCCCAAATCACCTGTTCCCAGCGTTCGAGTAAAGTTCACCAAATGATGTAAACACATCATTTGCGCGGCACCGCAAAAGATCATAGAGACCCAACGAGTTTGCAATTTTAGCAATTTCATAAAATATTTAATAGTTTCTCGCCATCAGGGCCTAAAGTTGTCTATTTATTACGATTAGCCGCTTTTTTGTTGAGAGTTTTCTAATTATTTCGATTCTTTCTAAATGAGTTTTCCTTTTTTTTCTTTTCAGCAAATACTAAAAAGAAAAAACATTGTTAAATCAGCAGCAAAAAATATAAACAGCTAGTTTTTCCTAAAACCAGGGTCAAGGCGATATTTATTTATTAGTAATTCAACTTTCTAGATCCACCCTGGTTTTTTGTTTCACATCTACATTTTTTTATTATTTCAATGACTGATTATTACTATTTTTTAACAGTTCAAGAATTATTTAAATAAAGTTTTGCTGTCGACTTGAAACTTCAAGTTGAGGCATGGATTTTGACGCCCTGAAGGGGAAATTTGAGTTTTAAATTAAAGACTGTGTAGTTAATTTGCCTACTAAAATAAATTGAAAGGATTTCAACGCGAGGGGATTTCCTTCGAAAGGAGACAGAAAGAATTAATAATTACAGTCTTTAAAAACTCGCAGCACATACAATGTAAACCGCAAGCTAGTGAACTTGGTAAAGTCCGACCGACTTGAAAAACAATTCTTGTTTCTATTCAGGCACTAAACAGCCTTTTTAGTTTTAATGAGAAACAGAATGCATGTACCAACGCATCGAATTCTCTTGCTAGCTTTTTATTAGACTTTCATTCATTCAAACATTTCTCTATTGATTAGTAAATTCAGTGACTCGCCCATGAAAGGCCTACAACTTTGGTGGGGTCTCTTCAGTTTGCTAAATTAATTTCAAACAGTTCCCCTGTCAACATTTAATGATAATTAGAGTTTAAGAGTTTTTCCTTCAATACCTTTGCTTTCAGTACTTTTCGGGGCCGCAGGGTATGAGCAAGATGATTTGAAATAAGAAACTTTTTCATATACAGCTCAGAGCATGTGTTTAATTTCACGAGCTCTCGAGTGTTTAATTTCAAGAGCTCTCCATTTGCAAAGCCTCTGAAATTTCTTAGACAAGCCAACGGCGCTAACGGATCGAACTCATCAATAAGAAACGGGCGAAAATTATATGGTATAAAGTTGGATTTATACAACTTTTTACAGTTTTGGATTTCATGTTTATGTAACAGACTGGCTAAAAATATTTTTTTAAACATTATGTTGAAATACAAAACTAATTCATAAGACTTCTTGCAACACTCTCGTCTGCATGTACATACAACATGAAGCCAAGATCCTTTTATGCAATACTGGGAAATAAAACAAAACAAAAAATGATTTCACCCAACTTGGTATTTGTCGACCGCATTCAGAAGACTTTGAATTTCTTTTTCAGTTTTGTGCTGAGGGCTACATTTTTCCTAAATAAAATCCAGATATATTTTAGCTGAAGAGTTATTTACTATGCTAACGAACGAAGGTAACCTCTTTCACATATTCAAGTTTTCTTATCGAATTAAATTGAGTTACTCTGACACAAGTTCAGAGTTCAGATTGCTTTTTGGTGAATACATATAAAATACTAATAAAGCAAAAGTGTGCAGTTCTTCAAAAAAAGCACATAGAATTCGTGCAAGAAAGTCAGCCCGTACTAAGGGATTTTTCTTGGATTTATGTTAAAACCCATCGCTGTTGGTAAGCAGAACTAAAAATTAAATCTTCCTAAATAACATCTAAATTTAAAACTTTTTTCTTTTCTACTAAAATAGGTGAAAAACTGCATAAAATACTGTTTTATAAAACAAAGATGTTATTTTTGATTTGCACGATATAACGCACCACAAATTGAAATAGAGATGAATATGAAATCGATTTTTTTTTTCTCCGCGCAGTGAAAACAAAGAAATTATAGAGTACTTGAGAGGTATCTCATTTATTTTTCGTTTCCAGCCGCCAAGCCTTCGTCTTTCACTTGCACCTTGGGATATTTCATTATATTTTGTAATGAATGACAGCTTGTCAATTTTCCTCTCACGATCTCTTCTACTTTGACATTTCATGGGGTTCCTTCCGAGGAGCATTGACATGGTTTCCTTGACAAAAGATAAAGAATGCCTAATATCTCTTCGGGTCATGAAATAAGCGACTTCTTCATGGCTTGAATATGGTAATATCAGCGGGGAATATAATACTCTCTTGTTTTTAAACACTCGGTGAGGCTCAGATGGCTTACAGTTTGAGATAAAGTCAGTTGAAAGCAAAGGATTAACAAGAAACTGTTAATCCAGGCTTTTTGCCCCTTTATTGAATGTAACAAGCTACATAATTTCGTGTTTTAAAGCAGCTTTTCTTCTGCTTTGTAAACATGCCGTTCTAAGCAGTAACGGAACAAAAACGAAGCGGTTAAAGCCCGTAAAGGTCGATGTTTTAATGTTTACTCTAACCCTCGCACTAAGCTTTAGCCACTAATTAAGTGCCGTAGAATGGTTGCGGGCCTTCTTGAAGAGCGTCTAAGTCGCCTCGTATAATGAATAGCCAACCAGTTTCGACCGCATTATCTCGAAAACAAAGGCACAGGACTTGGATGCAGTATATAGTGCATGCTCTCAAAACGCGTCAAAGGGAAAAATCTTCGCCAATTTATGACTGTCGTTTGATAGATAATATAGCTAATAATGCAACCATATTGAGACGTGTGTCATTTGGGTGTCCTGAGGTTTTGATTGACGGGTGTGAATTGATTGTTCAATTTCCTTCGCATTATTTCTCTGTTGAGTACAATAGCTAATTATGTCCAAATGAAGATAAAAGTGATTGCAGGAATATTAAAGCTATCCAGATAGGCTGCGACGCAGTAACTAACACATCTGACACGAAGCGAAGACGACCCAAGATTTTCGACATCGCCCGTGTAAAGTTTATTAGCAACTATGAGCCGAGAAGTACAGTTTTGCTTCGCGATTCCAAGGTCCGAAGCATTTCCTCCTGTCAAACGCTCATCCCCGATTCACTCGTTCGCTATTCATGACATTTTGGGTCTTGGCGAGAAGAGCTCTAAACCGAAGGCAAGCAGCCCTCAACATCCAAGCCTGGTAGAATGTTTCTCGCCGGTTTCCTCGAGGTTAGAAAGCGCCAACTCAGAGGCCGAGAAAGCGACTATCATATCAGGTTAGTTGGTGGGCCATAATTTATTGTTCGTTATGCCAGGATCGGGTTTCGTTTAACTACTTTTTAAACACTGCTTCGATGAGTCTTTTAGCTGTTGTTTCTCCGTGGACTCCCGTGCCATTATTGGAACAAATGATCTTGTAATGGTCTGTAATGCCCTAATTAACAAGCGGTGTTCATTTCAAGCCTTGCCGGATTTCTCGAAAACCGCGTCCAAATGAGGATTTTCCTCCGTTACCTTTCTGATGTAGCGCTAGTTTTACCCCCAGTGAAACTTTTTAAATGCTAGTACTATACAAATCGCTCGGTTTTGCGACGATATCTGCAACAAAAAGAGTGTGGGTTTCCTACAAAATATTTGATTGCGGTTTAATGGCTTTCTAACTGAAAGCGACAACTCGCGCAGCTGCCGCGCTTAAATTGTAGATTTCACAAGAAATTTACTCGGGTTTGTATATTTCATTCCACTATTTGTCTTTTTGATTACCGTACAGTTTAACACGATGTGCCATGGCGAATTTTGGATAATAAACTCTGTTTAATTTCTAAATTTAAATGGAAATGACAGATTTGCCCCCAGTAAGAGCCTGCTAATTCGTAGAAATAACAACTCGTTAAAAGTGTCTCGTATATAGAACCGTGACTAAAACGCAACATCATTTCGTCCTCAGATCACAGAGCAGAGGAAAGCAAAATTGACAAGTGTGTTTACCTGAAAAGCGACAAAAACGCGGTGAGCAAGAAGGCGCCCAAAAAGCGGCGACATCGCACAATTTTCACGAACTACCAACTGGAAGAGTTGGAAAAAGCCTTCAAAGACAGCCACTACCCGGACGTTTATGCCAGAGAAAATCTTTCGGTGAAGATCGAGTTACCAGAGGATCGAATCCAGGTAAGGAAAATAATTTTCCGTATTTCCCCCCAGCACATGTGTGCGCACGCAAGGCGCGAAATCGGAAAGAAAACCTCATTTCGCTGTTAAATTTTTAATTAGTCCATTTCACCTTCCCCTGCATTGCTCGAAGAAACAAACCATCTGCTTTCGACGCGAGGAAGAGTAATCTGTTTTTGTATTGATTCTCTGACGGTGTGTCTCAGTTTTTGGAGCCGCCACGAACAGAAAAAAGAAAAAAGAAAGAAAACAGCTAAGCGCTGATTAAGGCACAAATGTATCTCGCCGTGAAATGCAGTACCAACTCAGCGCATTTGTTTTGTTCGCTCCGATGGTAAAAAGCTTCGGGAAAAAAATTAGTCGCAATTGGCATTCATTAGCGTTCATTAAAGTTATGAACTCCTTTTAATTACCGTAATTATACGCCGACCTGATTTAAACTGGGCAGGTGTTTTCGATCTGACAACAAGCAAGGTTTTCAATAATTCTTTTTTTCTCTCTGAAAAAAAAAATAATAATAGTAATAAAATCGAAATCACAACTTACGTCAAACAAGGGTCGTAATCTCGAACCATATCTAAAGTCCACACTTGAAGTAAATTAAAGAAAAAAATTAGAATTTTTTATTTATTTATTTTTTTACCTCGACACGAACAAAGAGGCTGGCAACTGGTGCGAAAAATATATTTGTTAGTATATTAGCTATTGTAAAAAATTGGCGGAAAATATGCCCTAAATGTACGCTTTCTAAATTAGAAAGAACTTTTATTCGTTGGAAAATTACATCGGAAGCAAGGCTGAAAGAGGAAAAGGTCGGTCTGGTATAATAAAAACCTAATTGGTAATGTTCTGTGTTTGCACTTTGTCGCCTATTTTTGGGCGGATTCAGTTTTTTTTTTCATTTGCTTGAAACTTCACATTTTTAGCTGTCATTAATTGCTTTTTAAATTATAATTTAACGGCCTTTTCGGCGAAGCCATCAAGTTGATTTAGCGCTCTTAAAGTTTTATTATTGCGTAAATATACCACATTATACAAGAATACAGCGGCGGAAATATAGCCAGATAACATGCCACACCGTGTAATAACAGCTAACAGGAAATTTATACAATTGTAATGAAGCTTACACAAGGGCGCGAAGCAAGATGTCTCGATTTCTTTCTCAAAATTGACATTAATCAAGACTTAGGTTTGCGAAAGGGCCTTTTGATCTGACACGATTTGCAAGTTAAAGTGTATTAGGCTAATGTAAGAATTTGACTAAGAAAACAAGCCCTGTCGCATTTCCTAAAAGAGCCATTTTATTCGGATTTCTTTTCATTTGAAACACCACAACTGAACTAAACGTTTTCGTTTTCAATTATACGCTTGCAGCGTCGCGCACTCGCGTTTTGTGTTCGCAGTTTTTGTTTTTCGTTATCATTTCATCGAGAATTAAATGAAAGAAAAATTGACAAGCCAGTTTCTCGCAAGTACTCCTCTAATTACTTTTAAAAGAATCCTCGAGTCCTGCCGGAAAACCCCCACATTTCAATAACCCTCGACAAACAATAATTAACGAGTTAGATTTCGTCTCGAATTCTCTATCTTTATTTTTTGCGCAGCTATTGAATGAGCGTTGATTTTCTTGATAAAGCACCTTTTCTCGTTTTTTTTTTCTTCCTTTAATAAAAAAGCCGCCAAAATTGTATATTTTCCCAGCAAAAAGAGACAAATTCGCGCTTGCGATTTACCAACAGAACGCATTTATTCCGGTTAGAAAACCAGCTTAATTCCCTTCAGCAACAGCAATGTTATTGTTACTTCTGATGAGACTCAAACTGCGTCTACCCACAGAGATGGTTTAACGCGGTTGTTTCATTCAGGATTAATAGACCCATTCAGCTGTCGTAACGTTTGAATTAGTAATCCAACACTTGCAGTGTAAGCGAGTGATCTGTGTATTACGATATCGTTTGAATCAGTTTTGCACGCGCGCTTGAAACGAAGAACACATCAACACTAGAGAACTCCCCGAAGCGATTGAAAAATGGGGTTTTCAACTATATTGCATGCTCTACGGCTTAAAATTTCAGAATACACTGCAAGTTTACATTACAAATTATAAATTAACAGATTTCAAAAGTCGGTCTGAGCTGTTTTGACAATTAAAATTTAGAAAGCAAAGTCTCCAAAAGACCAAAAACAGTTCAATGAAACAATTTCAATCAAACGCGTACAACAAATCTTCGCCACAGAAAAATAAAATATTTAAAGACGCATATAAAATATGATGCCATTTTAAAGTTTCCATTCTAATACTTTTTCCATTGAGACTGGCTGTAATTCACGCAAAACTAAGTCCTTTATGACACTGAAATCTTTTCATACACTACCTAAAAAAACTCGACCAAGGAACTTAAATAGATCAGACTAAAAATTAACGGAACTCGGCTTTTAATTACCGTTGACCAAAAGGGTAAATAACTCGATGTTGTTTCGACTTTGCAAGCTAATCACTAAAACTTTCAGCGATATCTGCCCTTTCTAAGCAAGCCAATTTTCTCATCCTTGACCCGGAGTTCCAACTATCAGTGAAGATCCAATCTAAAGCGGGAAGCGGCGAACATTGTTCGACCCGCATCATCCTCCAAATTACCACAATATAACTTCCTAAAATGAAACGGCGTAATTTTATAGGAAATTCATTCACTATGCTATAGATACTACTTATAATTCTCAAAAAATGTCGGGAAAAATTTATTTTCAACGGCACTAGCTGTTACAAAACCTTGCTTTCAAGGCGGTATCACGGATAATTTTTCACTCATCGGAAAGACTTCGTGCTGTGTTAGAATGAACCCTCGGGTTATATAAACCACGCTTTATATTTTTTGTTTGTTATTTTGCTGTGTCATTGCCCACAGGCTCTTTTGTAAAGCTAATTTAAACGAGGTGCTGACCGCATTTTTAAACGAAAATTTGAAGAGTTGTTTTGACTGCGTGTGTGTGCTAACTAGCTTTATATCCGTGTTCTGGTAGCTTTGTTGAGCTAAATGGCCGTGCTTTGCTAACGAACGCAAAAGAAGTAGAAATATTCATAAAAACCCCTGAATCGATCACATTATCGTTAAAAGGTTGTAGTGTCGCATGTTTGAATTAAAACTTCGCAAAAAAAGAACCGTCTTATGTCTAAATAGCCTTCAAACCAAGAACTAACTAAATCCGGAACAGAAAACAATGGCTGCCATTTTTCTTTTAACTTTGAAAAGAAATTGCTATCACTTTATGGTCGCTGTGAATTTTGCGAACAAGTAAATGACGAAACTTGACGGAAAAGGAACTAAACAAGGCAATGTTTTCTTTAAATTATTACAAGCAGCCATCAATGAAATAAAATAAGTAATCAAAATTCACAAACACGTAGTCTCGAAAACCGGGTGCCCTACTGACTTCCGTTTCACTCCATGCCAGCGAGACTAATCTTGATATTAACCTTTTTTTTTTCATTTTAAATCTTCCACTCTACCAAACATACCTTCCTATGAAGCCTATAAAACATAACATTTCTTAATCAGCGCTAATAAAAAAACATTAAGGCAAAGTTTAATTAGGCCTTAAAAAAGTTTCCCAAATCGCCTTCAGCCAGAAAAAATATGCAGACCTTACAATCGTTGCTTCGGTCCGTTTGAAATTCTCAAATTTGATGATCGTTATTCGCACACTTTCCGCAGCAAAGTAAGAAATAAATTTAAATAGCACACACAGAATTTTGTTTTTACTTTTAGAAAGAACCCAAAATATTTGTACGTGTTTGAAATTGTTGAGTCTTTTTTCCTTTTGCGCACAAAGAAACGAAACCATAATGACTTTGCAGTTGTATTAGTCTAAAACACCTGTCGTTTTCCGACTAAAATTGTTTACCTACTTCAACTCATTTATACACTATACATTTATGTCTGGAGTTTGAAACGACTTGTAAACGCTTCGCGGAGAATCTCTTTAAAATTAAGAATATTGCATAACAAAAACTGCAAGCACAAAATGCCGCAAAAGATAGCAAGAACTTTCACTAGGGACAACTGAAAAGCCGGCAGCTTTGAAAACGTATATTCAAAACTCTTTCAATTTATCCCCGAGAAATATTGCTTCGCCTGTACATGTTTAATAAACGATCATTGGCAAAATGAACCGAGAAACTCGTGAAATTTCGCTACAGGCAATAAGGAGTAATGAAACTAGTTTGCATAAAAAAGAACAGCCAAAATGTCAAATCGTTTGGAAAGAAATAGCGATTGAAATTCAACTGAAACCTGGAATTAGAATAGCAAATTATAACACCAGAAAAGAGGGATTTCTATAGGGGAGCATTATGGATTTACCGAAAACTTGATTTAAACTAATTTAAAAACTCATAGTTTATATAGAAATGGCATAAACAAGAAGTTATTTGCTCAAATCGTTTAGGACTGTTTGTAAATACCACTAAAAAATTGCAAACAACTGAATCGAAGTAAAAATATGTCACTGACTAATACGAAATCAAGTTATGGAAGAAAAAATGAAACATGATTTAAAGCTTTTTTTTTGCTAGACTTAAGAACAAATCTCGCGACGACGACTGCTTTCAAAGAGTATTTCGTGATAAAATACATCAGTTGATTCTAACAAACTGAGGGAATAAAGGTTAAGCCAATGCAATTTGACCTTCGTATGGTTTACCAAAACTAAAAGAAAATAGACCAAACTGTTTTTGATGTTAAAAAATGGCTGATTAGTCTAAAGGAGGGGTGTTTGCTTCTGTTAATGATAATTAATCATTTTTTGTATTTTTATTTATCCAATGCACCAGCATAAACAAGAAAACGTAAGAAAATTAATTATGAAAGAAGCTGCTGGGATTTAGAACGAAAACGATGAAAAAATCTTGCATTTTAAGTTGATTTTCAATCTCTCATTGCCGGCGGATTGTTTTTTTGCATGTCCTGGTGGCCGACAGGTTAAATTAAGCTGTTTGGCCTTTCCAAGGGAAGAAAAAAGCTTTTTAATTCTAAATGTTCCGGTTCTTTTGTTATTAACCGATCCCTAATTGTTGCCCTTTCATGTTAACCGTGTGGTAATGATTGTGGCTTAAAAAATTGTGTTTACAAGTTTCCGAGGGTGCCTATACAGTGGGGTGTAATGCCGGACGAAAAACTTCATGCAACCTTAAATAAGTCACGTTTCCTCCAAAAAGTAATTCTTTACAAACCAGTAAACTGAAAACTTGATCCAAGGCATCAATTTTACGACTTTTTCAAGTTTGTCAAGTCTAAAACTGAGTTTTTTCCAGCGTTTTGCTGACGAATTCTTAAGTTTGAAAACCCTTTAAAACAATTACCAGTGCTTTCGCTATTCGTAGTTTTGCTACAATTAGCTGGACTTTCGGAAAAGAGTGGGAAGAATTTTAACAGAAAAAGATCCATCAACAATAAATTTTATCTTTGATTTTCGCTACACACTCTCATTAGGTTATAGAATACTCATTTTAATGAGTAAAATCATTAAATCTGCGTTGAATCTACGCACAAAAAGGTCTACGCATTTTATATCGAGAAACTTTTATCAAAGGTAAAATTGTGCATTATTTCTTTAACACAAACACACTGATAAGAAAAGAAAAATTTCTAGACATTGCATGTCCTAAATTGAAATTGTATTTTATTAATTACTCAACATTGCCTCGTCAGTTTAGGTCGCGGCGAAAATACAAACAGCAAATTGCCAAAAACCGCTATAAAACAATAATACGCGCTAACAAGCAAAAACAATAATATCACTATTGAAAGACTTCTTTGCTATAAACCTGCTCATCAGGCAATAAAAACCAAATAAAGATCATTATGATTAACTTTCTAACAAATATTGCGCACAAATAAGGTTCTAACAGCTAAATAAACTCTTTTTAACGACCCCACGCACAGTAAATGAAGACATTTCTTCGCAATAATGAAACGTTCTTCAAAAGAGCTCATTAAGCGTCAAATGAACACACCCCTCGAAAAGCCAAAATTAATTTAAGTGCCGAGTAAACAACAATTTCTTTAATAAAACGCAATTCCTGGGTTGTAAACCGCCAACATCATTACAAACAAAACTACGAGATTTCCGCAAAGATAAATCGAAAGTCGGATTACGTGAAAAACAAAAACTGACTAACTTGACCCGGTTCAATGTGACACGAACTGCTAAGGCAGAGGAAGTTAATTTATCGGCTGGGGAAATTAATAAGTGGAACGTTTGCTCAATTCGGCAGCCCTTAGGACAGATTATCCCCTCCCTTATCTCTGCCTTTTTTTTTTGAAAAATTGCAATAAAGATAACCTTCCACGAAAAAGGAAGGTGTTGGCTTCTGGCACCGAGTCTTTGCTCATGCTATCGACTTTCGTTAGCTTCCGTCTTGAGAACTCGTTATCAGCTATATTTACATTTCGTGCAGCGCGCCTTCATCTTATCTTAAGCTACTGCGAATAGTAGAAATTAAAAGTGATCATTCGATACGTTTTCAAAAAGGCAGCTCATTTTTAAGTTGTTTCTTTTCATTTCGCGATAATCTCAATTTCCTCGCCAAGTTTTAATATCAAGAATCCAAAAACGTTACCTCCATGCACTATTGAAATTAAGTTCAAATCTCAAGACATCTTTGATATTTTAACTCTCTTTCCAAAAATACTTGCATTTGGGTTCTGATGGAACAGTATAAATTCACCCTTAGAGTTTTTGCGCAAATGGCGTACTCTTAATGCCATTTTTTCGCCACTTAACATGGTACTGGCAATATCTGAAGCAATGCAAAATCTCTCTGCTCATCTCATAAATCTGTGTTCTGTAAATTTTAGGTTGATTTTGGGGGAATATTCAAGTTTTAAAGGGAAACTGTCACGAGCTTCGCTTTAAAAATTCAAGGGTTCGTAAAGACGTATGGAAACCTATAAATAGTGGTCCAGTTTTGTTAAATATTACTATGCTAGTGTACTGAAGCTATTGAACAAGCAATATTATTTTGTGACGCCACCAGGAACTTTAGGTCTCAACTTGAAGAAGTCAGGTTGATTTTTTTCAAGTTTTGCCCTTGCGGCCTGAAAAAAAAAAGCGAAAACTTACAAACAACGGCTCCCCACTTCCTTGAACAACAATTTAGTTATATCTTCATCTGAAGTACTAGGTGCATTCATGTAGAGTAAGACTACTGAATTTAAGTACTTACCAAAAGCAGAAAATCCCCAAAGTGTCCATTTAAACGAAGTAAAAATTAGTAGATGGACTTAATTGATATCGGTTTCTTTACTACACCAGGTCTGGTTTCAAAACCGACGAGCAAAATGGCGCAAGAAGGAAAAATGTTGGGGCCACAGTTCGATCATGGCCGAGTACGGTCTCTATGGAGCGATGGTACGACACTCCCTACCCCTCCCCCCTCATCTCACAACCACCTCGGCCCCATGGCTACTCGGCATGCACAAGAAAGCGAAGGTCATGGAGGAGAAAATCAAGGTGGAAGGTTCGAACGAAAATGGGGATGACCTCAGGTCACACAGTATTGCGTCACTGAGGCAGCGGGCTCAAGAGCACAATGCTGCACTAAAACAAGAACACGAAGCTATGATGCAGGTATATCAACAAACCTCTGAAAAGGAAAGGAAGGCATCGGACACTGGCTCTGATGAGGACGATGAATTGGAAGAGTTGTGACTACTAATGAATTACTAATATCACTCCTATAAAAACAACACTCAGGCCAGTTGAATTATTGAGTATATTAAATTTTCTTTTTAATAACTCACTGGCTGAGTCAGGAATTATTAAACACGCGTGCGCACGAACGAAAAGGCGGGAAAACTGTGACGAAGGCGTGCATGCACAAAAAGGCGGGAAAACTAGATTCGAGATGCCAAAAGCGTTTCCCGCCAAAATTATTCACTTTGATGACGGCGTCGTCAGCATAGCCGTCAGCATTCAGCATTTCATATAAAATGAAAATAAATAATTTTAATTTATTGCCTTGACTTGAGTACTTCGATTCTACCGTATTATTATTACACAGTTACGAAAATTGATGGCTCGCTCACAGCATTCGTAGTTGTAAAAGTTAAGCCAAGAAAGTATAAAAAACAATTAAACTGAGCAAATTTACAGTTGCACTACAAAATATGTATAAAGCTACATGCGCGCAGTAAATGAAAAGAACTTGTAAAATTTGTACAAAGAGTGAAACGTATTTATTGAATAGAATGCTCATTTGTAAATGTGGCAATAAACATCAAGATAGTCGAACTTCAACTGAGAAGTGTGGTCAGTATATATTAAAGGCAAATGTTTAGCCGACGCGGGTTCTGGGGAAGGAAATTAAGGGCCTGTTTACAAGCAGGTAGGGTAACCCTAGGTGCTAGGGTTACCCTAGCAAGAGGGTTAGAAGATAGCCCGGGTTTACAAGCAAAATTCGCAGGTAGGGTAACCCTACTTACCCGGGTCAACTTACACCGGTTACGCTTCAGTTAACCTTGTAAAATTTTGTCGTTAGAAACTGTTATTCGAAAATAATTCCGTTCCAGTGCAAAAATACGACAAATTGTGAATGAACACGATGTTTCTTGGTCACAATTCGCTGTTTTTGTCGGTATTTTTAAACATATTTAGCTTTTTGGAGCCAAAATAAAGTTGTCCCGGGGTAGGCGAGTTATCCCTAGCAGAGCGTTTACAAGGCGCTAGGGTTACCCTAGCAGCTAGGGTAACCCTAGCACTCAGCTAGGGTTACCCTAGCTGCTAGGGTAACCCTAGCGCCTTGTAAACACGTCGATGAAAAAAAAGAAGAAATGTGGGAGCGCTAGGGTAACCCTAGGTGCTAGGGTAACCCTATGTGCTAGGGTTACCCGCCTCCTTGTAAACAGGCCCTAAAGGCTTGCTAGAGGTTTTTTTTACCCAAACGCGAAACATTGCTAGCACTTTTACAGCAAGGCGCCCAAATGTGTGACCACTTTTAATTTATTCACATTCTTTCGTGCAGATTTAATCCAATCAGAAGTCAACTGCAAGCTATCCACGGCTTTTGATTGGATTAAATCTGCACGAAAGAATGTGAATAAATTAAAAGTGGTCACACATTTGGGCGCCTTGCTGTAAGTGGCAGTAAAGGTACCTTTTATGCATTGTGAAACCTTGAGCTCAGCAAATAGAGAAAAGCACAACAAAAACAAACAAAAATTTACACACAGTAATTTAGAAGACAAACAGATTTATTTAATTCTGAAAAATTTAACTTATCTCAATAAATTAAATACCTAATCTACATGTTCACGGTCTGATTTATATAGCCCCCAAACTGCCGGCACACAATAACTCATCTTCACAAGCTACGCTTTCCATGTTTCTTTACAAAATAACCAGGCCTCTCTTGGCTTGCTCCAGGTCCTCCCTCCCTCGTGAGACGACAAATATTCTAGTACTATACTGATGACGTAGTCCTTTAGAAAACTGAATTCTTATTAACCAAGCGTGAGGGTGGGAGAGTATTGTCAAATCATACCCTGACTAGAGCGGTTTTCACTTGAGTGTCGAAAGTAATTTGTGTTTGCTTTGGTTTTGCATTGTTACGCTCAGTGATTGGCTTAAAAATCTCGCGCCACTTTCTCAGCCAATCAGAACTAAAACCAAAACCAATTGTGACTCGCTCGCGCACGTTTTCCCGCGCTTCGTACCAGCTACATGTATTTGCTTCGTGTTTTGATTGGTTCACTGGATTCAGTGGATTGTCTGTGTCCTTTGTGATTGGCCAGAGTAATTACTTTGGTTTTGGTTTTACGACACTCAATTGAAAACTGCTCTATAAGCTAATCGCAACGCGCGTTATATCTTAACAAGCTCTAGCCGTAAAATGTCTTGCTACTCGGTTTTGAGCAGGCAATGCCAATCACAGACACCACACTCGACGGATCTCTAGAGTTACGTCACTAGTATACCGTATTTATTCGATTAAGCGCCCTGGGCGCTTATTAAATTTTTGGACGTTGAGGGTGGGCAGTTATTCGAGGCTGGGCGCTTAATACATTTTCACCATTTTTAGCAAGTAGTACGTTTATTTTTCAAGAAAACAATGTATAATAACTAAACGTGAAGGTGTACGAAAGCTGAATTTTAAACGTTCATTGAAAGTTTCAGTAAAAAAACTAAAAAACTCGGTTTTCGGGATAGGTCTCTTAGTAGTACTTTGTCAATTCTAATCTCAACTTGAACAATAATCAATACTCCTCTTGTGCCCTCATTTTAGCGGGGTGAGGGTGGGCGCTTATTCGAGGCTGGGCGCTTATTAACTTTTCCTACCTTCAGGGTGGGCGCTTATTCGAGGTTGGGCGCTTAATCGAATAAATACGGTAACTGAATAGAAGGGCAGAAAAAAAGAGGGACGCCTCAAAACAACGCCTCAAACAATTTCCTTAGAAAAGCTTCGTCTACGTTTGTCGTTTGTTGTACATGCAGGTGGTATCCTTTTGCAGTGCTGGAGGCCATTTTGACCTCGCAAGATAAGTGAGTTCGATCTTGCTGTCTGATTAAGTTCAGTCGATGTTACGACGCAAATCCTTTGGATAGTGAGTGGCGCAATGTTCTGATTCGTTCATCAATCGCATCTAATGTAAGGTTCTGTAAGAAGAGAAAGATCAATTTCAGGATTTGTACCGCAAAGTAATACAAACAACGCAGATTGTGAAAAACGAGCGCTTACGATAGTAGGTACTCGCCGGTCGGAGATGGCAAGAGAATTTTCGAGCTTTTGTGTTAAAACAACTAGACTGCTCGCTCTCAGTTTCTATCGACTCTGATAGTTGACTCAAGGCTTCGCCCCACGTCAACTTCAAGCTCGTAGTCAAATTGTTTTAGCCAAAATAAGTCCGCAACTAATTTTTCCAGATATGTCCAGGATTGAGCGCAAATGAGATGCACGCCCCTCATGACAGGCATCACAAAGTGTCCTCATTGATAAAAGTTCACCAAAACACACCAAAATCTGTCTAATTTGAAGTAATATGGAAATGTAAAATAATACAATCAAACATGAAGTACTCATTAAACAATACTTGCGTTCAATCCTGGACATAAGCGAATTTTTCTTCCGTCAACCGGTATAATGAAGACATTTTTTGCTGTCAACTGTCAAGGGGGAGCCAAGGGTGCTGTGTATGAAAATTTAATTGTCAACTGACAAAAGAGGGTTCTTTTCAGTTTACAATGGTTAACCGCCAACATTCAAAGGGGTGCAAAGGAGGGTCTCAATGGCCTTAACATTTAGGAGCCTCAAAATCACCCCATCCCATTCTCCATTAAATTCGTACTTGCAAAAGTTGTTTCGGCCGTCTTCAACGCTTCTCGTCGGTAATTTGTAGCTGGACTAAAATGCATGTACGGGTCTCGTGCAAAACAAGAAAGCTTAATTGATTACCTGAGAAGAATCTGTCAAATCTCCACTTGAAGAAAGCCTTCCATGTCCTAAATTCTGAGTATGAAAAATGCAACAAGAAGGTTCGATTTTGTTTTACTTTATCTGGAGGGAAAGATTAGTTGGCAGTATGGACTTGTTCCTAGGATGAGAAGTGTTGACTGAAAACTGAATTCTCCCAAAGAAAATTTCAGACTGTATGAAAAAAGTAAGAAGAATTTTGATTTTGAGATTGGAGGTAAAGAGTTGATACTCACGTTTTGTCTAAAGTACTCTGGCGAGAGTCCCTCGAGGTGCAAGATCTTTTCCTCGAGATCGGCGAGTCTCTCGTACACGTCACACGGTACAGGTCTCCCTAGAAATAACCACAAAAAGAGCATTATAGCAGGGCCGTAACCAGACCCATAGACAAAGCAAGATCTCTCTAGGGGGTTCTGAGGGCATACCGTATTTTCTCGATTTAACGCCGGGCCCCGAATAAACGCCGGGTCTCCAAGCTTTATTTGAAAATAAACCACTTAAACAATTATTAAAGGTTTACAGCAAGGCGCCCAAAAGTGTGACCACTTTTAATTTATTCACATTCTTTCGTGCAGATTTAATCCAATCAAAAGCCGTGGATAGCTTGCAGTTGACATCTGATTGGATTAAATCTGCACGAAAGAATGTGAATAAATTAAAAGTGGTCACACTTTTGGGCGCCTTGCTGTAACATGCTTCAAAAATAATGTTTTAAATATATCGGCTGTCAAAAATAATAAATAAAAATCATTTCTAAGAAACATAGGGCTTAAACAAACTCCTGGAATCAAATAAACGCCGGCTCTATTTGGCCAAGTTTGAAATAAACGACGGGGGCGTTTAAACGAGAAAATACGGTATGCTCCAGAAAAGTTTGCAATTTAGAAGCTCTAAAACTCGTTTAGGTATTTCTTGCGAAAAATCACTCTTGTTCAAGTGGGGATTATTTTCCCAACAAATCATCATTTTGTTTTTAATTTGGGTAAAAATCAAGACAAGGCACTTGCCTCGTCTTGGTCGCCATCCAAATCAGTGAAAGGTTCCGGCAATTCTACTTTTTTATAAAAAGGTTAACTCTCATTGTTGAAAACAGCAGAAAAATCAAGTTTCTGTATTTAGTTCACACAGTACAATGCGAAATTGTTGTCTTTTTTGTTAATGCTAGTCGAAAAAGTTGAAAGTTGAAAAAGGGTACCCTTTTTTCCAAAAAATGCTGGTATTGTTAGCTTTTGATCAGGAGCTCCTGCTTTTGATTGAAAATATTTGCACGTCAACATTGTCCGCTTTTTATGCATTTCCCACTGTTCCAAAAAAAAAGCTGCAGATAGAAATGTCCACTTTTTCATTGCTAAGAACCAATGTTATGGTTACTACAAAAAGGTACCTTTTTTAAGTTAAGGAGCAATCTTATCAAAAGCGCGAAAAAGGTACCATTTTCTCACTTCACCTTAGTAATAATCTCATCGAAAGTGCGAAAAAGGTACCTTTTTCGCTGCATTTAGAAATGACGTTTAATCATGCTATTGGGATTGAAACAACATTAAAAATCCTTCTGATTGACAGGTGTCAACCGTTGACGCCATTTGAGTATTTTTTCTGCTTGAATCGACTCGATTTTTCGATCCTCTAAGGGTGCGTTTCTTTGGGAAAAATCCAAATCCGGATTCTTGATCCAAAAACGGATTTTGCGTTTCTTTACCTATATCCGAAAATGGATTAATCTTGGATCAATGATCTGAAGAATCCACACTTCGAGTGGATACATTTAACAATTATCCTGCGAATCGCGCGGAATATCGCCTGATACTTAGCCGACGAGGCCGTAGGCCGAGTTGGCAAAATCAGACGATATTCCGCAAGATTGAGCAGGATAATTGTTTTATTATTCAACGAATTGTCAACGAAACACATTTTGCACATAGAAAAAACTGAAACTATGCAGCGCTTTACAAGATTTCGGACCAATCCGCAACCTACGAAATCGCAGGATATCTGTTATGTACGGATAACAGATATCGTTAACATTTTGACCATATATGGGCAGCGCGCGCATCTGTTGAATAATAACAGATCATATCTGAATCCGGATTTTTAGGATTCATGATCCGTGCGTTTCTTTGGGAAAGGATTCGAAAAAAGTACCTTGGCCCAGCGGTCTTTGCTGTGAAAATACAGGTTCGCTCTTTGTAAACACTGCCATACGGAAAGTTTTAGGCGGTTATTTCGATCACAATACTAAAATATTTCACGATAAAAGGAAACGGTAGCTTCAGATAGGTATGTAGTATCATTTTAAACGGGATACAGGTTTTCTAGAACAGCCACTGTGTGCCTACGGAAGTTGTATCCTTTTGAAATTGTCACGAGTTCAATTTGCACTGATCATTTCGCAATCATTCTTCGCTTTCAGATGCTTTCTCGCCACATTGTGCTTAACGCTAAAGAAGATCTACTTCGACGTGTGGTTTTTGTAAAAGATTTTGTATGCTTAAATTATTTTAGCTAGGATACATTCGACGAAAAGTAAATTTGTGCTGATATTTTATGTTCTGTGCGAAATGTGTTTACGGGGTTGTCATGGCAAAAAAATCCGTTTTCGGATTCTTCGTTTCTTTGGGAGCAAAGTATCCGTGTGATCTGAGATCAATGATCCAATTTTGGATTTTCCCAAAGAAACGCACCCTTAGAGAAACGAAAACTGGTTCGAAAAATCAGGGATAATATTGCAGTGTTTGATTGTGGAAAAGGGAAACGACTTTTGTCGGGTTCGAGAAATCGGGATCCATTTGCGGAGTTCCAAAATCCCACCGTTATCCCTAGCAGACAATTTCCAAAGAGTACTTGGGAAAAAGAGATTATGTGACCGCAACAGAAACAAAGTCGGCCAGGGAAACTTAGGTAAAATATAACACTGTGATACTAATTCTTACTAAATTTCGTAATTTTTTAATACGCGCGAAAAAAAAACATTGCGCGAAATTTAAACAGTTACACGCGAAAATTAATGCCATATTTTATATCAAAACAATAAAAATTTTAAATCTCTGGAACTGCTACTATCCATCCTTGTAAATATCGTTCCGTCTAGTTTTTGACTAGCACCCTTTCTCTGATTACTGTTTTCTTCAGCTTGTAAATTGGCCAAGGCCTCTTTAGCGCAGTCACCAAACTTTCCGTTTGCAGGCTCCCAGGGGCGGATACAGGGGGGGTGGATAGGGTGGATATCCACCCCCCATTTTTCAGTAAAAAAAATTCGAAATGTCACTTTATTTGAAATAGAAAATAAATAAATAAAGAAAAAATAGCTCTCGCTCATGTCTGGTTGTTGTTACGCCACGTTTCGCCGTCTGCCGCCACTTAGGGTTAGGGTTAGGGTTAGGCCCTAATGGTCTGCCATCCACCCCCCCCCCCCCCTTTTTAAATCCTGGATCCGCCCCTGGCTCCTTGTAGTTACATTGAACCAGACCTTTGTCTATTTCCAATAGTTCTTTAGTCATTGACGACTGATCCAGAAAACAATGACAAAATCGCGAAATTTAATCCACTTAAATTGCTCTAATTTTTCTTGCAATCGCGAAATACTGCTCCGGGAGTTTTCGCGAAATTAAGTACGCGTGAAAATAAACACCCAAAAAAATAAGAAAAACATAGCGAAAAATGTACTTCTGATCAAAAAGCTTAGATTCACATGCAAAAATTTTGATAAACCCTTTAGAAGAAAATTTCACGGCTTCGAAGAATCACAGGCCCACTTTCTTCGACTTTACCCAGGGGTCACCCAAAACTTTCCAGCTTGAGCAAAGAACGGATCGAAAGTCTGCATATTTAGCATATAATTATGCAAATAATTATGACTCATGCAAATTAGTCACATCTTTTGTTCTCAAGTGGACCAATCAGAAAATTGGTACGTTTCCTGAGAGGTCCGCTTCAGCGTTATAAATTTTACTCGCCCCTCGTTTTTCGCTCAATCTCATTTAGCGAAGTAACGTTCTACGCGAAGTTTGTGTTCGAGAAAAAGAGAAAATTATGTCTGGCCGAGGAAAAGGAGGAAAGGGTCTTGGAAAAGGAGGTGCTAAGCGCCATCGTAAGATCTTGAGGGACAACATCCAAGGCATCACCAAGCCAGCCATCCGTCGTCTTGCTCGCCGTGGCGGTGTCAAGCGAATCTCTGGTCTGATCTACGAGGAGACTCGCGGTGTTCTCAAAGTTTTCCTTGAGAACGTGATCCGTGATGCTGTGACCTACACCGAGCACGCCAAGAGGAAGACTGTGACAGCCATGGATGTGGTGTACGCTCTCAAACGCCAGGGACGTACTCTGTACGGATTTGGCGGCTAGATTTCTAGCAAGACTTCTATTATATCGGCTCCTTTAGGAGCCACCAAATCTCTCGAAAGGCAATGACCAACAGATCAATAAGTTTCGATGACAAATTCTTCCACCCTAAACGTAAGATAATAAAATAAGATTTGGCTTACTGAAATATTCGCCAAGAAGCTAAAATTGGGTTGCAAATCAGAGCTCCCGATCACGCTCGCTCTTGATATTTCCAAGCGCATGAATTCTTGCGATTTCTCGTGTGAGCTCGTTTTTGTTCATGTGTCGCCTTGTTTCGCTTTTTCCCTCATTTTTAACGAAAAATTACGAGCTGACTATTTGAAAGAAAAGGATTTCTTAGCTTTAATCATAATTTGGCGGCCGGTAAATTGCTTCGCGCTCAAATCGGGCAAAAGCAACACACTTCCATCACATCTACGAAATGTTGAATTGAATCAGAAACCCGTGTAACTCCCTATGATTATGGGTTTCTGATTGAATCTTGATGGAAAGACAATTTTTCGTAGAAAACAAATCACAGAAATTGATTGAGTACAACATACTAGAAAACAGAAATTTCCGATACAATTATTTTAGCGGGTTTCTTTGCAAACAAACCCCGCGACACCAAACGCTTCGTTTCCTTTCATGTATTCTTTCAAGCGCACCAATGGCTGCGCTGAATTTTCGATCCGCATACTAATTGATCCGTCCGGTTATTTCATATAAATGGCGAGGTCAACAAAATAAACTCTATTCAAGCTTTATAATATGGCACCGAAAGTAGCTGGTAAGAAAGGCGAGAAAAAAGCCGGGAAGGCGAAAGGTGCAACTGAAGGAAAAGTAAAGAGAAGCAGAAAGCGAAAAGAAAGCTATGCCATTTACATCTACAAAGTCCTCAAGCAAGTTCACCCCGATACTGGGATCTCCAGTAAAGCTATGGGCATCATGAACTCTTTTGTGAACGATATCTTTGAGCGTATCGCCACCGAAGCTTCGCGGCTGGCACACTACAATAAGAAATCCACGATCAGCTCCCGCGAGATCCAGACCGCCATCAGGCTGCTTCTGCCCGGTGAACTGGCCAAACACGCCGTCAGTGAAGGAACCAAGGCTGTGACTAAGTACACAAGCAGCAAATAAACCTACTACCACCAACATCAGAACTCGAGTAAATCAAGAAATTCCAACAGACTTTGCCAGGCTGTTGAAGAATACTATTTTGTGAAACGGAACAATGGTGCTTTTATATCAGACTTGGCTACTGCCTGTATAAAGCTGACAATTTTTAAATTTCTTATGTGAATATGATATTAATTAAACAAAATTGAATCGAAGTTACATGTAACTGTGTCCTTTGGAAATCCATATCTTTTTTAACTAATTTAATTTTGACAATTTTGTGTGTGTATAGCTAAAATAAAACTGAAAGTTTTAATATCACCATAGCATCTTTTCTGTTGTGTAACTTTATTTATATGATTTTAAAAATTGAATGTCATTTTGCTAGCGTAAAATTGTATGTAATGCAATTCTAATAATCTCTTCCCCTCCCCAGGAAATATTTATGAAAAGCAAACAATCCTTTTTTTGGCAAATGGCAATCTTAATTATGTAATATTTAAAAAAAACAGTTTTTAAAATGAAAAATCCAGCAATCCCATGGAAACTCCTAAAACAGCACTGAGGCCCCATTAGGGGTTTTAGGGATACGGGATATTTGAGGAAAAAATTATAGGGATATGGGATATTTCAGGGAAAAATTATAGGGATACGGGATATTAAGAAAAGAGATTGTGGGATACAGTGGAACCTCGATATAACGAAGGGCCAAGGGACTGGCAAAATGTGTTCGCTATATCGAGGTTTCCTTATATCGAGGTTCTTTTCCATATATTTTGCTATTACAGGGACGAATTATTGGATTCGTTATATCGAGGACTTCGTTATATAGGTTCGTTAAATCGAGGTTCCACTGTACCGTAAAATTCCGGTTATAAGCCCCCCCCCCCCTCCCCCCGCTTATAAGCCCTCCCGGTTATAGACCCATCTACCTGGAAACAAACAAATACATTCGATTATAAGCCCCCCCAGATATAAGCCCCCCTCTGCCAGATGACAGTACTGAACAGGGCTAAATGTTGCTTTATTATGCGTTTTTAACCAAAAAAACGCATTTCAAACAACACTCCTGTGGCTCGTTTCGAAACGTTTTTTATTCCGCTTATAAGTAGGGCTTTCCACAAGTTGCTCGAGATTTCCCAAAAAGTTGCCCGTAATTTCTCAAAAAGTTGCTAAAAAGTTGCTCCAAAAATCCAAAAAAGTTGCTTCTGATAATAAAAGTTGCTCGAAAGTTGCTCCAAAAAATCCAAAACGATGCTTCTAATCAAGAGAATTTCTCTAAACATATGCTAATTTCCCTTTGAGGGTAAGATTTCTAAGCAGTTTTATGTAATTTTACAGCAAAAGAAGTATATAAAACATATTAAGGGGAAAATTTGTTAAATAACAAGGATTTTCTTTAACTGAGGAAAATCGTGAAGATATCGATGACGTCATGTTTGCTGACGAGTTTTGTAATGTTTTAATGCAGAATGATCCGAAAGTTAAAACGTTTCAGATGTTCCTCGGAAGCCTTCGGCAAACTTCGTAAATCTTCGGAAACGTTCGTATTGCCTTTGAACAACACTCGGATAACTTTCGGAGATCTTCAGTCTAGAAATTGCGCAAAATGCAACAAGTTGCTCGAGAGGAAAAAAGTTGCTCGAAGGGGAAAAAAGTTGCTCGAATCATGAAAAGTTGCCAAAAAGTTGCCGAGCAACTTGTGGAAAGCCCTACTTATAAGCCCTCCTGGATATAAGCCCCTCTGCTTATAAGCCCACACACAACCCCTTAGGAAGTTGTATAAACCCAGGGCTTATAACCGGAATTTTACGGTATGGAACTTACGGGAATTAATGGGATACAGGATATTTGGGCCAAAAATGAATGGGATACTCGGACCCCCACCCCCCACCCCCCCCCCCCAATAGGGCCTCAGCACTTTAAATCATATAAAACGGTACCTGGGCCATATCCGAGGTGCGCCTCCATATTTCTGAGGCGTTCTTCTATTCCAGGGCAGGATCTTGCCTCCAGTCGAGAGGGTAGTGTTGTTTGTTTTGAGATATCGGGTCCTAATGCTTGTGCCTCGCTTGAAGTGCTTGTGTTTTCAACTTGGGTGACTGTCAGGGAATTAAGTGAGTAAAAGACAAAAAGTTTATAATCACTAAAACAACAAGCGACCAGACCAGGAGAATATTTCCAGAAATAAACAGAGGAAGTCAAGTATTGTTTCACCTTTCTTCATATTTTATATAAAACGATACAAATATTTTCTGTGAAGTTTTTATACTAAGACATTGAATTAATGGGATCTGGTCAGAATTTGGGTATTGAGTTTTGGGTCATGCCTAAATTAGGTTAAGAAAATCACTTACCTTATTATAGGAAATTAACGCTTGTGTTAATTAAGGTATTTGAAATTAACGCAACTTAAATTAACGCGAATTGAATGAAAAATTACTTCCCAATAAAGGAAACTAACGCGACAGAGGGGGGAACATTTCAAAATGAAGGAAATTAACGTGACGTACACAACAGGAACAAGTTTATTTCACACTTGTAGGTGTGTAATCTTAAATGAAAACAATGTTCGTGCTACTTTTCCCACTTTAAGCATTCTTCACAGTATCATTGATAGTGGCAGATAAATTATTATGCTTTTTCCTTGGAGTCAAGAACATCTGGACTGTAACGAAAAATTGGGGCCAAAATAATGGAAATTAACGTCATGGAAATTAACGCTCCACTTAATAAACGGCACAGAAATTAACGTTAACAAAAATTACAAGAAAGTTTTAAATTCGCGTTAATTTCATGACGCGTTAATTTCCTATAAGGTATTTTGCTAAGCCTCCTACACAGATGTTCCTTGGGCTTGTCACATGTTTGTCAAGTGTCATACCTGCTATACCTGTCTCCCAGGCGTTATAACTAAAGTCCAACAAGTGATGAAGAAATTATTCAACATGACACGAGCATGGGACAAAGAAAAAAATCTGAGTCCCCGACGGGAATCGAACCCATGGCCTCCCAGATACCGGTTGGGCGCTCTAACCAACTGAGCTACGAGAGACTCGTTGTGAGCTGGGCCATTTACTAGGTTGATATATGACACACGTCCTGCATACTGCTAGGATCAGCAATTATGTCGAAATCATCAAATGTGTAGTAAATAATAAAGATGGTAAATTTCAAGCTCGGTGATTTATTTATCACTATTTATCACCGAGCTTGAAATTTACCATCTTTATTATTTACTAAAGCACAACAATATTTCAAAAACCCATATTGCATTCCATTTTAATTGTTGTCGCTTTTGGCCATTTGTACCTGTACCTTGTAAATTATTGCTGTGTTATTGAAATGTTCCTTCACTGTTTTAGAGGTAATTTTTATATTTCACTAAATTTAATGGTCATTTCCCATGCCTAAATTTGGCTAAAATCTGTGACACAGTCCCTTTAATTAGGTCTACCAAGCATTGTTTCAAAAAGTTACAGCCCATCTAACCTTTGATGTGGCTTTTCTGTCCAAGCCTGCGCACAAACACTGCATCAGTTCGTGCACATCTAAATTCTGTGTTTAGGAAAAAAAAAACAGGCATTAGGTTTGTGAGAATAAAGTGGGGGGGGGGACAGGGGGGTCTGAACCTCTTGCTTCCCGTACCTTTTACTCCTGCTTCCCGCCCCTTTTCTCCCGGGCTCCCGCCCCCCTGTCCCCCTCCACAATAAAGGATTTCTATGTGACCTCCAGGCTTGAAGGGCTAATAATCAAATGTTCAACTGCATTTAAGAAATCATAAATTAAAGGAGAAATTTAGTTCTTTTATCTATGCTTTTATGGGTTAATAATACATCATTAAAACCTGGCTTACCATTATTATTTTCTGTATCAATGACATTACAAAACTCTCTCTTATTAAGCAAGTCCACCTCTATGCGTTTTCGTTGTATAAAAGCTGAGATCCTTCTGTCAATCTAAATAATTGACCAAAAAATATATAAACAAATTTATTTATTACATAAACATAATTATGTAAATATTTAAAATTTTAATTAACTTATTAAATTTATTGTAAATTATAAAGTTCTCTCCCAATCACAACTGATATTAAGTGGCAGTTTTACTTAAATATACTGGTACATTAAAAAATAATAAATTCTTTGGTTAAATTTTAATAATCAGGGCTCGAAAATTTTTTTAGACAGATGCCGGTCATGTTGACTGGCCAAACTTTTTTCAGCTCGGTCACGTGTTTTTTCTGACTGGAAAAATACTAAAAGATAGATAGATAGATAGTTTATTAATACAACTTCGCAACCTAAAAGGTTGAATTATGTCATATTTACAAATTTATAAAGCTATAAAAACTAACGATAAAATGTAAAAATATTTAAAGAACTATACAAGAGTGATTAAAATCCAAACTTAAGTACATTAGAGACAATAAAACTATTTCTAAATCTATTAGTCTTAAAAACAGGGTTAAACTGGCGTGACTTTCTGAGGTTATAACTACTAAGATTCCGTGGGGGCAGTAAATTCCTCAGTCTACTGTCAAAAAATACCTTATCTTAGCCTATCTAGCTTTATCTGAGATTATCTGGTGAGGGTGTCTTTTTTACTTCATATGTTCGAAAAAGTTGTTAAAAAATTGATAGTATCAAGAATGTTATTTTTTCTGGTCATCAGCAATCACTTTAAAAGCCATTTCCAAAATGACCGGCAAACCAAAACTTTGTCGGGACATGTTCCTGTTATCTTGACCAGACATTGTCCATTGACTGACCATTATTTTCAAATACCCTGATAATGTCATACCTCAGTTTTGTCAGCTTTGACTTGGATCAGTGATGTATCCAATTCTTGAACATTGTGAGAAGCTACAAAGTAAACAGTTTTTAAACCTATAAATTATTATTCTGATACATATTCCAGCTACCCAGTAGTAATTAAACAACCAAGAAACTATCACTTTAGTCTGACAGGTTTATTTTCCATATCATACCGGTAATTGCTCACAATAAAAATAGACAAATCTTACTTAATCAAAAGACCACAAAATTTTTTAAAATGTAAAAGATCATCACCCAGGTAGCAAAATAGAATGTGAATGGGAGAAATGGTTGTGTAATAATTATGGGTGGTATGCTAGAGGGCAGGGTGCGTAGCCCTCATTCTGAACAAATGAGCCCTCTTCCCACTCAGTTTTTTTTCACTCAATGATCTTTGAGTGTGAGTCTGTAGGGATTGTTCATAAGTTAGATTGATCAAAGTTATAGTAAGCTTTTACCAGAGTTGTCTTCCTGTTTATCATCTAACTTCATTTTCTTGGCTGCAGGACTCATCAGTGCAGTGTCGGTAGTTTCTAGCTTTTCCACTTTTGTACATTTTCCCTAGAAAACGATGCAGCAAATGTCTATTATTTTTCACAAACTAATTTATATTCACACCACAATACAACATTTTACCTTGATAATGATGTTAGTTACATCAAAACGTCGGACAACTTTAGTTTTAATATTTCTACTGAAAATTTTTCAGTAAACCGTTGATTATAAAAAGTAATTTGCCAGCTAATTAGGAAAATGGCAGTTTTATGACTCAGCATATATAGAAGACAATGGTCACGTTTAACTTTATATGCCCAAATATATGTCAAGTCAAGGGGATGGAGGTGGGGGAACCAGAAATGGACCAGCACCCCATCTTCAAGGGAATTAGTAGAAATACTCCTTATATACGATATTCATTGGTTGACTGATTGAACCCCACAGCTAATTTTTGAAAAACATGTTGTTCAAGAAAATATAATCATACCTCTCTCACAGAAGGTTTTTTGGCTTGCAACCACCCCCCTACCCCCACTGATGACCTGCTAAATAACTACAGATAATTAAATGCTCAACGACGGTACCCTGTTTAGAACGGGTGCAGACCATGATAAGAATAGACTCGCTTGAAAATATATGCCCTGCCTTGTTCAGGGCAGACGTCCCTATCCCTAAGACCATATAGGGGAGTACCCCCCCCCCCCGTCCTCCCTTCCGCCCCCAACACACCCAGCTCTAGCCTGCGAGAGCAGACGCATTTCCGGCCGTCGCTTTTCTCCCGGAGAGAAGCAGGCTAACCCAGCTCTGGATATGGATATTTTCTGGAACCATGCACACAATAAAATTATAAGCTCATTTGATCATTTATAATTTAAATATTCTGCTCACCCAAATTGTTTTCAAAAAAAGTAGTCTCATTACCTGAATTAACTTAATGTCTTCAACAAGTTGAGAAAGATGTCCTAAAACTGCAGACTCATTCACTTCTGTTTTAAGAAGTTCTTCACAGCTAAAAGTCAATTTTACTACATCTGCTGGCAAAGATAACTGCATGGGAAAAACAAGATTTACAAAATCGATCTTTGTTATGCACTCAGAGCTTGTAAAATAGCTAAAACACGTTACCTTTTGAAGAAAACCTTCAATTAAACGCAAAATCTCCACCAAAATATTTTCTTGTTCCATGTTGTGCACCGATCGCAATGAAATTCTCCCAAGAAAACTAATTTGCCAGGCTACCAAGTAGAAACTGACAAATAGCGCGGTCGCTAAGCAAGGCATGCTTGTTTGAGGCAAGATGTTTTACCATGTAAGTTTTCTCTTCAATTATTGCGTTGAAAACGACGTTATTTTGCTGTTTTGAAGGTGAAACATCTTTCAGCTAATTACTATTTTGTCCGTAGATCTCCTTGGAACACGAAATCTTGCTTCATCCTCGATATTT
Source organism: Oculina patagonica (assembly GCF_052425735.1). NCBI lineage: Eukaryota > Metazoa > Cnidaria > Anthozoa > Scleractinia > Oculinidae > Oculina > Oculina patagonica. Next base: position 5,922,464 of record NC_135770.1, read on the forward strand.
TGGGCCGAACTTGCTGCAAACAGTCAAGCAGAAGCTATTCACTGAAGTCGAAGGAACTTGTAGTGGAAAGTAAGTTATTCTCAAATTGTATCTCTCTGTTTACTTAGTTAGAAGTTATAAAAGTACAAGAATTCATTTATGCAGGGAAATACGCTGTTCTTTAAGAGAAAGCTTTCACAGTTGTTCACGTGTGAAGACAAATTTCTTTTTCAGTTATGAGTCAGTTATAACACAGGAAGCCATAGACAGATATATAGAATTTTAATTGTAGTGTCAAAACCTTATCACCTGGGAGAATCTCATACTAATTTTAGGACACAAAGTAAATATAAAGAAAAATATTATTATTATTATTATTATTATTATTATTATTATTATTGACTGTTAAGTTATCATACCCAAACCCTAAAACTAACCTGACTTCTAATTTTCTGCTAGATCAAATAATATTAAATTATTTAATTAAGCTAGCTTTATGTGGAGAAAGTGTGTTTATCATGCATCATTTCTAGGCTGTGATATTTTATTTAAAATGATTATTAATTCATGTTAAAACAACAGGTCTTTTTTCAGTCTATTTGTTATTCTTTTGTGTTCATGCAAATTCAAATAGCCTGAAAAAGAACTATTCAACCATTGACAATGGGCTTTGAGCCAACCATCAAAGTGGCAATTCATAGATTTAGTTTATGTTATCGCCATATTTGATAATTGGCTCAGGGCAATCAACTAATGGAGTCCTCAAGCTTGCTGTTTAGTTGTTAAATTATTGATGGGATAATGTATGCAGCAGTAAGGAGTCTGATTGTAGGATTGTCATCATCAATCCTTGTGGTGCCTTGTGACAAATAAGTCCTCTTGTATGATAAACTGGTTTATTTTGTATGTGAAGACTTCATGTTTATAAAAGGCCATGTTCATCCATTTAGCTTTGTGACCCATATTTATAGTTTTGACACTTGAAAACAATAAACATGATCGCAAAGCCAAATGGATGAACATAGGCATTTAATAGGAGGGGTATCAAATGGTCTTTGCGAGCATTTGCGAGCACGCGAGCACAGCGTTTTTCTTTGCGAGTACAAGCATTGACAAAAATTAGCCTTGCGAGCAACGAGCACTTTTCAAAAACCTAACTCCACTAAAAACCGAGCATGCGAGCACTTGTAAAAATGTGCGAGCACGAGCAAACGAACACCCACTGAAATTTTGCGAGTATTGCGAGCACTGCGACATTTTGAGGGACCATTCATGACCCCTAATAGGGCCAGCTTATCCTTTACCACAGATCACAATAGCAGAAAAATATTGTAAAAAACCAAAGGTTACGACCCTCTCACACCCCCAAATAAAAGTAGCAACCCCCTTCTTACCGAATTCTAAAAGTAGACAATGCACTGATAGAGACAATGCTTCAAAAGAGGCAACCTCAAAATGCAACTTAACTTGTTATAAAAACAATGGAAATTTTTACAGACATAACAATCTGTATCAAAATGATGTCTCTTTTAGATGACCCATGTTATAAATGCAGTATATTATTCAGTCTCTCTCTTGGCTGTTTTTTTTTTTCTGGATAAAAAAGTACAGTATTTTCTCAAACTGTTTTCAGATATGGATTCATCATAGCTGTCACCACGATTGACAACATAGGAGTTGGTCACATCCAGCCAGGCCGTGGATTTGTTGTCTACCCCGTAAAATACAAGGTGAAGTGAACTTCTAAATATGTTGCAACAAGCTAAGATAAAAACTGTGTAGGAGGCTAAACGAAAATGTTCGATAGTGGAGGGAATATTACATTGTTCCTGACCATTATTCTTATGTGGATTACATAATTTTATCTTTTTACAGGCCATTGTTTTCAGACCTTTTAAAGGAGAAGTTTTGGATGCTGTGGTCACCCAAGTAAATAAGGTAGAGCAACAGATCATGTAACTTCTTTCATTTCTTTTTTAATATTGTAAGAAATGTTATGCACTGTGTGGTTGTCGGGTTTGTTCAACCCTTATGTGTTTTTGATGTGGCCAAATAATGGTAAGCATATTGGACTCCATGTAATGGCCATATGGAGCAATAGCCTGTGAGCTAGCCTGCACAAGGTAATTGTTGACATTGTGTTCTTGGGCAAGACACTATACTCTCCAAGTTCCTCTTTACCACCAAAGGGAAATAAATGGGTGTTGAAATATTGTCGCAGAAACCTGGCAGAATATTAAGAATGGGAGAGTGGTGCTGTGGACTAACACCCCTGCCGTGGAGAGTAGTAATAATTATTTTTGCTTCATGCTATGGTAGGGATGCATGGTTGCCTAATAGTTAGTCGCTGGACTCCGGATCAAGTGGGCTGGGTTCAAGCCCGTAGCCATTCTTGGGTAACCTACTTAACTCTCTCCACCCAGGGGTATAAATGGGTACCAGTGAATTTTCTGCTGGAGGCAATCCTGTGATGGACTAGCATCCGATCCGAGGGGGGGGGGGGGAGGGGAGTAGAAATACTTTTAGTCGCTTTATGCTGCAGAAACCAGGATAAGCTTCAGCCTGATGGGCCACTAGGCTCAAATGCAGTCTTAACCTTATATCTTTATGCTACGGAAACTAGAGTTAAGCAGTCCACCCTGCAACTGACTCCTTCAATCACTTGAACTGAAACAAGCTTTACCTCTTTCACACTGTGTTGTCAATCCTTTTTTTGTTAGGTTGGGTTGTTTACAGAGATTGGCCCCCTGTCATGCTTTGTATCAAGACATGTAAGTATCTCTTGCTGTGAACATTGTCTTCTTCTTGCCCAATTATTGCAATGAGTAATAAATACATTATGTGATTGAAAATCCTTGTTGAAGCACTTGCAAAGTTTCATACTTATATCATTCAATCATTCAAATATCGAGACATGTTATTGTAGCATGAGCACCTGAAGGGTACTCTGTAAGCTGCCATGCCGTCATGACACAATTGTTTGCTTTGCAACGTCAAGACAAAAGCTTCAGGCTTTGTCTGAGCTTAGAGTTAAGTATTCACCATCCTCTGGTACAGAACTTGTTCCCTAACTGTATTTGGCAATATTTAGAAACAAGGGCAAACAACTGTTATTCTTTCAATGTCAAGTGGTGTAGACGACATGTGGCTGACATGAGAGTTGTGACAGGTATATTCCAAGGAAAACAGTCAAAGTTTCTATAACGATGAAATATGCTGACTGCAACCTTGTGTCTGTCTAACATTTTATTTTTTAGTCCATCCCATCTGATATGGAGTTTGACCCAAACTCTAATCCACCATGTTACAAGACACAGGATGAGGTAGGAACAATTTTAAATTAGCGAGATTATCATAAAACTCTGTGCGCTCTTTAATGAAATTAATACATTTCCACTTGTCCCATGCCCTAGTTGTGCTAAAAGGTCTTATTAAACCTCAAATCTGTATCGTTTGACAACTACAATTTTTTTTAAATAAACAACCCCTGAAAAATCTGCCATTTGAAGATTTTCTATTTGCAACTAATGCTCCAAACATTTAGGAAATAGCAGAACCTAAATTTTAAACTTTTCCAGGGTTAGGGACATGTCCTTACACCCTCTAGGTTGTCACATGTGCCTGGCAGATCTCTGAATTTTTTGCATCTGCCACTGAATGTCTCAACCATGAAGAATGAGTGTTTGTATCATGTCTCATTCACCACACTTTCTCATAAGTTGACATAATCATTTTCTGTAATGTTTGTTTTAAGGACATTGTAATACAACAAGATGATGAAATACGCCTCAGAATTGTAGGAACTCGGGTTGATGCTAATGATATTGTAAGTATGGCATTTTGTGTGTTCCAGTAAAAACCCGCGTGTAAGAACCTAGGCATTTAAGAACCTTCTGGCAGAAATTTGCTTTCTAAATACCCCACAATATAAGAACCTGTTTAGCCAAACAAATTCCAACAGTTTCTTATAGGTGGGGTTTAACTATTTAATTTTTTTTTTTTTTTTTTTTTTTACCAAAAGCCAAAAAGGTGATGTTAAATACAGTACTGTATCATTGATCAATTAATGTTGTTGGACTTTTGGCAACATGGGTACATTATTATAATGAAGAACAGACCAGATCTTATACTATTTTCTGATAATCAACAACAATGTCTATTCTGTAGAAATTAAGAACCTAATTAAGAACCTACTTAGCCTAAACTGTCAATAAGTACCCCATAATACAAGAACCTGTTTTGCCAAACTCTGAAAAAAGTAGGTTCTTACACGCGGGTTTTTACTGTAATTGTTACTAGATAAAAACTACAAGACTTTTATGTGATATATGTGTAGCTCTCAAGGCTCAACAATCTTGTATTTGCAACCGATATTTTTTAAGATCACTTTTTCTGTTTGATTGAACATGAATCCTACTTATGACACAGAATCTTTAAAAAATAATTTTGATTTATTTGCAGTTTGCTATTGGTTCACTCATGGATGACTACTTGGGTAAGAGCTTCTTTTGCTTTTATCTTAATGAACTTTGTGCAAGGTGCAAAGCTAATTTACAAGTAAACAAAATGGATGCCAAGATGCCGAGCAGCCCCCTTTTTTTCTAGACTACGAGCAGGCCCTATTTTTCGTAGAGTCCGTCGTGCTTGAAGCGAAAAGTTTTTTCGAAGAGTCCGTCGAGCTTGAAAAAAATTTCGCTTAAAGCTCCACGAACTCTGCGAAAAAATAGGGACTACTTGTAGTCTACTTAGCCTGTTGAGCATGAAGCAAAACAAAAGCATGGATTGAAATATGCTCGTGCAAACTCTGGGGGCAAGACACTTTTGCATTCCATTTTTCTACTAGCGTAATTTTTTTGCTTCACACTTGAAAGACTCAGAAAAAGAGGTCTGCTCGTAGGCTATATGGTGTTTTGTTAGTGGCCTCCAGCCTCCTTTCGTCTGTATTTTATCTTAATTTATACATGTCTCTTGCTCTTGTTGCAGGTCTTGTCAGTTAACAGAGCTTTCCCTCTCCAGTGGTACTCCTTAGATAGTTATATTTTAGGGGAGAGAATACACTGATCAATCAAGATATCAGAAAGAGCTGAACACAAGTGACATTCAAAAACAAGGACAGATATTTTCTGAGAAAGTTTCTCTTACAGCTCATCATCCACAGTGGCCTTTTCATTAATATTCTCTTGATGCATTTGTCTGTGTTCCCAAAGTGATACAAGCAGTGACTATTTTCTCACACTGTACATGTAAAAAATATTTATTTTATAAGTACTTTTTACTATAATTATGGCCAGAACGTTCAAAACACAGTCAGACAGAATACAGCAGGGCTTGAAAAAAAAAAAAATGCTGTCCAGTCATCCAGGACAAGTAGATTTTACTACAGGGCAAGTTACTTTTCATGATCACCCATGCATCGCCCTTGAAATGGAAAATTATCCTTTATTTTTGGCTTACACCCGCTTTCAGTGTTAAGTGCATAGCGGTTTTCTATCGACTAAATAGTGGTAACAAGTTAGAATGGGGTTTTTTTTTTAACAAGCAAGATGATCAAAATCCGCCAATCACTGTGAAAGCCCACTAGCTTGACCTTCTGAACACTTTGGGCTCATTTGAACCAACAACGGTATGCATCGGTTTTTATTGGCTCATTTTAAACAGCACGTGGAAAAGACAATGTCAAAAGATGAAGTAGAAAGATAGCTATGTATGTTACACTGAAAGCGGGTGTAAAATGCCCAATTTGTAGGTTTCTGACTGTTATCCCTTTCATGCTGCATGCTTAAACAATAACAGTATTCGCTCATAAATTAAAGTGTTGGCCATAGCACTGTTCAATAGGTCTTCCTGTGTAAGTGATTGTGTCCTGTTCTTTTTTCTAAGGGCATTTTTCTTTTATTTCTTCTGTGAAATTGCCATTCTGTTTTAATTCAACTTGTAAAAATCATTATGCATCCTCAGGACACATACGAATATTCCAGTATTTCTTACTACCATTTTCTATCATCAATTTGAAAACTCGTGATAGGAAAGATAACTCAGTGCTTTGTGTGTAAAAACTCATCTTTTATTTGCTTTGTAACGTTTTGTACATATATAATGGTTTTTTGTAACGATAACCATCTTCACCAGATAAATACATGTACCAATTTTATTATACACGTTCTGACAGAAAAATATATAAAATATAAAAATATCAACCTTCTCTGAGTAGTTGCTTTATTTATTGATGAAAATGCACTTGGTTGTCTAGTTTGTTTGCTTGTTTTTGTTTGTTTATGTTTAGTGTTTTGTGGACGTAGCTTAATTTGCCCAAAACTTGATGGCATTGTAACCATTTTTGCCTCGAAGTACTAACTATATGTCAAAATATTCCTCAAATTATGTTCAGTTCAATTCTGTACTGGGAAGCTCTTCAGCAAATTCAAAACGCACACTTCTTGCCTTTGGCACTCCTCTTTAAAAGCATCCCGCATCACTGACCAATAAATAGGAACAGGAGGAGCCTGGGTACGAGCTTGGTTGAAAGACCACCGTCACGTCATAGTCTTCTTTCCCCGCGATCCTTTGCGAACTTTGGGTTCGGCGACCATCACCTTCATAGGCATACCACCAACGACCTGGGATTAAAAACACAAAAATTGTTAAGTGAATAAGTAGTACAGGTTGAAAATGAGACTGGTTGATTTGTGCATGATGTGCAGGTTGTTGCCCGGCCCGACCCCATTTCCAGGGTTCTGCTCGCGGAGACAGTAATAGTGCGCAGACCATTACGTATTTGGAGGATAATGCCCGAGACTGAAGGATTGTCGAAAAATGAACTGTTGGCCGAGAAGCGAAGCTTCGAGGGCAACTGTGAAATTTTGAAGACAATCTTTCAGCCAAGGGCATTATCCTTCAATATACCAGCGAGCCAGAAAGGGGTTTATTTATTTTATTACCCTCCGATTAATTTCTACAAAGCGCTTAATCGCCAATAAATGTATAGGAAAAACCTACGTAATAAACCCGGCGTAACTGTGGTTGAAACTAATGTAAGTTGATTGGTTTACGTGATTTTTTATCTCTGTGATTTCATTAAAAGTTAGAGTTGAATAAGGCGACTCCATTTGTTTGTTTTGTGCTTGCCTAAAAAATTGGGCGACGGATATAAAATCGGACGGGGTATATTCGCTGATACCCGTCGTCCGATTTTGTACCACGTGATGCGTTTTGTCCAATGAGCGCGCGCAAAAATTAATCGCAGGGTTATAATTTCTTATAACTGCATACCAAGAGGCAATATTTGCTTACCCATGAACAGATTCTCCAGTGGATTATGGAGTATATGGCGAAAAAAAAATCTGCAAGGGCGATCCCTCCAAACGAAGGCGCGCTTGGCCGAACCGATTCTTTTCGTCCTATACCCTACTGGGGAGGTTTTTCACTTACTTATACTACATGAACTGAGTGCAGATTGGTCACTCCCATGGGAATAGAGCCCGTAATCTCGAAAAGCAGTATCGAAAACTAGATCAAAGACCGAAGACCCCAAACTTGAAAACTGAAATCCCAAAACTCGGAAAAGAAGACCCCAGATTTCTAGCCTGCGTAGTGTGTGGTTTTGCGCGCGTGTTTGGAAAATGCGAGAAGCGAGAGACCAGGGTCGTAACCAGGTATATTTTTTCATCGCTGATCCCAAATTTTAGCTCTAAATTTGATTCCTGATCCCCAAAATGTGGCAACATTTGATCCCTGATTCCATTCTGATCCCATCTGATACGCCGATCCGGATCCCATGACTTGTGACCCGGGATCCCGGGTCCATGATCCCGATCCCGAGGCATGATCCCGATCCAAAGGCTGTGATCCCTGATCCCATATACCTGGTTACGACCCTGGAGAGACGGCCACACGAGGGAAAAAAACACTACTTTCCCTCGCTCAGCCGTCTCGCGCCTTTCGCGTTTCCCAAACGCGCGCTCAAAAACTACAAAGGCGCCTGCTACGCAGGCTACCAGAAATCGAAAACGAATGAATCGAACGCGAATTATATAAAAAGAACAGCGTTTTTGCAACCCTAAACGACACCTTGAAGGCTAAACATACTGGCGTTTTATGGAGTTTTTGCTGAACACCCCTAAGCCAGATAACAAGCATTCCCGTCCCTTTTATACGAGAGTCCCCCAGGGGATTTCAATCAAAAGATCAAGAGAAGTGCGATCCTCGGACATCCCCACCTGGTTTTTAACAGGGATATCGTAGATCGTTTTCTCTTGCTTCACTGAATTGTTTCAATTACACGGTTCAATTATTTCCCCCATGTTTTTATTCGCATGTTTTGCGCACTCCAAAATGTCATTGACAGACGTTTCAATGTCGCTCCGTGTGGTTTCTTTGTAGTTTTACTTTGGACCTTTCCCATGGCGAGAAATCTCCCGCCGATGTACTAAGGCACAGAAATGGCCAATCGGAAGGCGGGAATTTCGATCCGCATTTTCGCGTCACGCTGGGCTAAAATTAGTACAAATACTGGCGCGCGCGTTCAAAACAACATTAATGTAACATTCGCTACGTTTGCTATTCAACTACAGGATGCCGCCTTCATCAGAAGAAGAACCGAAAATCTCGAAGAAGACCGAGAAGAAGACTTCTGACGGGAAGAAGAAAAAGAAGATTCGAAGACGCAGAGAAAGCTATGGATTGTACATCTATAAAGTGCTGAAACAAGTTCACCCCGACACGGGAATTTCCAGCAAAGCCATGGGCATCATGAACTCGTTTGTGAACGATATCTTTGAACGTATCGCCACCGAAGCTTCGCGTCTAGCCCAGTACAGCAAGAAATCGACTCTGTCTTCTCGCGAAATCCAGACCGCGGTTAAGCTACTACTTCCCGGCGAACTGTCCAAGCACGCCATCAGTGAAGGAACCAAGGCTGTGAGCAAGTACACCAGCAGTAACGCAATCTAAGGCGTGACGGGTCTCGCACTCAACAACGGCTCTTTTAGGAGCCACCAAATCTGAGAAAGGCAATGATCAATAGTGTAAAAAATGTTTGTTGTTGTTTGTATGTGAATTGCGCTCAGTTTATAAGCGCTAAGTTTATTCAATGTGTTTATTGATAGGCCTGCGCCACACCCCCTTTTTGTTATGAAAGCATTGCGCTACAAGCCGTGAGCGTGACGTTACAGAATTAAAACCCGAAGTAAAAGCGAGCGCTTGTTTATCAGGGGAAACAAAAGTCAAGTACGGCAGCGGCGGCGGATCGCAAATGGAATATGTGGCAAAAATTGCACGAGTCGCTTGCTAGCAAATCCTCCGTGAAATAGAATGCAGGCTATGTAGTTTTGGGCGCGCGCATTTGAAAAACGCGAAAGACGTCCCGCGAACGCGAACGCTTTCAAGCGTAAATCCAGGAACTGGCGAGGCAGTTTCAGGGGATAAATAAATTTAACCTGAGAGCAAGCACTCCAGCAACAATTGGAATTCCGTTCCGGACACAGGGCCGTAACTAGCAAGAGGCAAGACGAGGCACTTGCCTCGTCTAGATTTTTACCCAAAATTACAAACAACATACAGTAGAACCCCGTTAACTCGAACTCGGATAACTCGAACAACCCCGCTAACTCGAACACATTTCCATTTCCCTTGGATTTGAACTCACTTTTCAGTCATTTTTACTCGGTTAACTCGAACTCGGATAACTCGAAAACCCCGCTAACTCGAACTAAATTTCGTTTCCCTTGATCAAAATTTGGGTCAAATTTACCCCGATAACTCGAATCCCGGTTCTTGCAACTCACCACGGTTGCCCATTTATTAGAGCAACAAAACAGATCACGTATTTGACAGCCTTTTTCCACTCTTATCCTTAGAATTTATGATCTTGTTAGAGTTTCTGACGAGATAGGTTTAATTTGCACTGTACTGATACTGAAGTGCTGTAAAATCAGTAAACTATCAATTATTAACTTGGCAAATTAAATATTCAATCTACCCCGATAACTCGAAACCCCGCTAACTCGAACGGTTTTTCGTTTCCCTTCAGAGTTCGAGTTACCGGGGTTCTACTGTATGTTTTGTTTGAAAAACAATCCCTGGTTAACAAGATTGATTTGGAAGAGTTTCACTGCTTCTAGATTTTGATATTTTCCCGAGGGGATACCCCAGAACCCCCCTAGCAAGATCTTGCCTCGTCTATGGCAAAGGTCTGGTTACGGTCCTGGGACAGGATGAAATAAGGTGTACTTTTTGGAGTTTTTGCAAAACAGAGTTCCCTGCCCCTGCTTTTGTACATTTAGATAGTGCATTCTTACCTTTCCATGAAGCTGTTTTATTGCCCGTTCAGCGCATGCACTGTCCGTGTATTGAACAAAGGCACAGCCCTAGCAAGAGAACAAATGATTAATGTACCGACAAAAAAATGAACAAGTGAATAAACTGAACAACAATAATTGAACTACGGTGCGCGAAACCCCGATTTAACAAAAAATTTTATAGCAAAGTCCTTGGTATATAACGAACGACATTCCTCGCCCCAGTAATAATAAAATGTGTGGAAAATATAACGAACAAATTTTGCCAGACCCTTGCCCCTTCGTTGTATCGAAATTCCACTGTACCCTGTTTGAAAAATGAAGGTCTTTCTCGGATAAAAAGAAAACGAAAACAGAAATCAAGCAAGCGAGCAAGCAAAAAGAAAAGACAGACAGAAAGAAAAGAAGAGACGGAGAGAGAGGATTGGGAGGGTGAGGGAGAAATGACTAGAGTGTAGACTAGAAAATGTATGACTGATACCTTAGAAAATCCGTTCACATCTTTGTTCAGTTTAACATCACTAGTTCCAAACACTTTGAATTCATCTAGCAGTTGTGCCTCGGTCACAGTTTTAGCGCACACTACATACAATCGACTGTTATCTGCTTCATAATAAACACCAAACACTCCAAGATGGCCTCGTACTCCAAAACCACGAAGCTTTGAACAAACAGACTTTATCTGCAGAAATTAAAAAAGACACCATTTATAAAAGTCAAAAAAAATGTTTTGAGCGCGCATTAACTTTGTAGCTGATAAAATGAGCTTAAAGTGACGCCATTCTAGAGGTTTAGACTGATTTTAGGAAAGTCAGATTGAAGCATATCTAACCACAACACCAGCAATAACAAAAGATTTATTTTGCAGAACAGAAAAATCATATTCGACCAAAACATTCCATGTTGATGACGTAGTTATACAGAGGTTCGCGCAGTTTCTTTGATTGGTTGTTATTTACGCGCGAAAATTTGAAACCGAGCAACAACCAATCAGAGACACTGCACGGATTTCTGTAGAGACGTCATCAGAATGGAATTTTTTGGGTCAAGTGAGAAAGATTTGAGAACGCGAAGAGAAAACTAGAAATAATTTTTTCTTAACAAAATGCTGTTCTTACCAATGCGACTTTCTGGTCATGTGTTAGCCACTGAATTGCTTTTCTTGGATTCTGATCAGTACTGGAGCGGTTAGTTTTAATAAAAGTAAAAGCAATAAAATTAGTCGAGTTGATGTGGAAATACATTTTAACGATTATTATCTAATGTCTACTTAGTTACAACGGGTTCGACTGAAACAGAAAGAAAGAAACCCTAACATTTGATTATAATATTTTTTTAACGACCAGGCCAAATAAAATTTGAGCACTGCACTTTGTTTTTGAACTCCACTTGTCAAAGATTGAAACATCTACTTGACTAATACATGAAGGAGTAAAATGCCTTTTTCTTCAACTAAGGCCATCCCAATAAAATGTTTCGTTTCCCATCGCCCCGTCTTTTGTGATGATGGGTCGGTCGGTCGGGCAAAAAAAAAAAAACGAAAAAACACTTGGGTTCCAGAGAAGGCCGGGCTGCTAAGTAAGAAAGCCTGATTACAAAGTCAACTCGAAAACGTGGTCTTTTCGTTCGTTTTTCCTTATCAAATGTCTAAACAGTCTTTAAATAACGTAGTATCGATGTTTATTAAAGACAAAGACATCATATACCAATCGTTGTTAATAAAACAAGATCGTGTGCGTTTAAATTGAAGTACTTGTTTCTTTAACTAGTGAATCTGGAATTTTTTTTTTTTTTTTACTTTTCGAAAAAAATGGGTCGGTCGGGCGATGGGAAACGAAACATTTTATTGGGATGGCCTAAACAGAATCAAAATCAATCGTTAGCTATTTCGCCTGTGCGCGCTTTCTTGTGATAAAGGCTTCAAGGTTTTTGCTTCAATTTTTGCCGGGTTAACAAGCTTCAAATCAAACAGTCCACCAACTATACCTTGCTTTCCCACAGAAAATCTCCTGTTTATCCGTCGTAATCCTTCTTGTTTCGACTACTTTCTCAGTTTCAATAACAAATCTGTTTGGATCTTGCACTCCTCCAGACGAAGAAGAAAAACCTTCCCTGTCAAAATACGTCCCTTTATCATCCAAACTCATTTCCTGTGGAACATTGACACCAGTTACATCATCTATTTTAAGTCTTTTGACACTGTGCTGTGTTCTTGTTTCAACGGCTGATTTACAGTCGGCATTTTTTTTGTGCAAAATCTTTGATTTGATCTCATCTTCTTCTGTATGCAAATGCGGACCAGATGTCGAATGTTCTTCCCGCACGAATGGTCTTTGATTTGTGAGTTGAGCAGTAAAACGGGTTGAGGTACCGCTGAGAAGAAACTGTCTTCTTTGTTTTTCTGGTTAGGTTCGCACTGTAAGGGATCGAGTTTTGCTGTATCCTCAATTCTTTGAAACATTTTTGGTGCTTCCTGGTCCCATCTTGAAGAGCATCTCTTTAATGGCTGCCTGAAACAAACATTACAAGAAACATCAAATACACTGCGAGTGAACAACTGCGCTTAAATTTGTTTGTTGTGTCAGTTGTTCGTGAGAGAGATGTACGAGAGAAAGCGTTGGAGGAGACAGGACGATCTGAAATCCCCTTCCCTTCCCTTCCCTGGCGGCTCCTGGTACTCCTCCCTTGCTACCCACCTCCTGGACTGAGCACAGGCATTGTTTAATAAGTACTGCATATATGACTGGGCTATTACAATTTTTATGTTACTTCGTATTTGAAAAAATTGTGTGTGTTAGTGAGCTTTTCTTGAGGACACTTTGTGGTGCCTTTCGTGAAGGGCCTGCATCTCACTCGTGTTCAAGCCTGGATGCATTTGTTGCTATTAAAAAATATTGCACACTTTTCTTCTCCTTGTTCCCGAGCCCTTCTTTTCAATTGGACCCTCCTCCTTTTCTCCAGTGTTACCACCCCTCAACCCCCTCACCTTCCACAAGAATAACAATTTATTATATTAATAGTAATCTGTAATAAAGTCACGCACAAAGACTTGTAGCTTACTTTGGTGCAAAATCCACTTCATTGGAAAATACTGTGTCGGAAACAATGTCTCCTTTTGGTTTTATCGACATCCTTGTTGGAGGCTCCTAGAGAAAAGAGGTGACCAGCTCAAATTAAACTTAAATTGAATAAATTTGCATTTGGCCATAAGCTGCTTAGAACTACGCAAATGGCAAAAAACCCTAGTTTATGGACTAGCAACTAATACACGTTCTGAAAGCATTTTGATGGCGAAATAAATATTGAAAGGCAATATAGGCAAGCAATGCGTGTAGACAGCTAAGTCACTGTTACCAGCCCTTTGCACACAAAAGTCATTTGCAAGTCTATGATCACGGTAGCCACAAGCATTCTCCTTATCACTTTTATACATTTGTAGTAATGCTATTGCTGAGAATATAATTTTAATTAGCTGTTACAATTTTGATGTTCATATTCATAACAGATCATATCTAGTTCACTTGATGATTTTGTTTATCTCCTAACCAGTGTGATATAATTGTAAAGAGAAATTGCATGTGGATCATTCTGTAAAACGAAGCTCACCTTTGCATGTTGTTGTTGGCCTATTTTGGTTTCTTGGGATTCTTGAGTTCTTGATGGCTGTTCTTCTCTATTCTCTTGCCCCCAACCCAGCTGCATGGAACGGCCATATATTTCAAACTCCTGCATGCTGCATATGTAGAAAACAAAAAATAAGGTCACTGGCTTAACGTGAGCAATCAGTTTTGATTGGTAATTTGCTCTTCTTAGTTAGGAAAGGTATTAGTGCTTCACTTAATACAATTTTAATTACAGCATACCATATCATGGCTAATTCAGCTGATCTTCTGCAGGGGAATGATACAAATCCATAGCCTTTTGACTGATGTCTAGCAACATCCATCACTACGTGAGTCTGAAAGCAAAATCATAACAAGACATAAGTAATAAGATATAAGACTTTGGCAAAATTGTTTTGTTTTTATAAATAAAATCATATTTTGGCTAGAGCCTGTAACTCTATCCTGATATATTAAGTGCTTTTTTAATCATGAGCACTTTAAACAAAGAGGCTGTGTCTTACGGGCAGCATGGTCAAGTGGTTGGGTGTGTTGGACTCAAAATCTGGAGGTCACAGGTTCAAAACCAGTAGTGACCACTAGCGGCACTGTTCTCTGTAGTCCTGAGTATAACTTCTCAGCTATGTTAAGTAAATAGCCAAAATTGCTCTACCTTCTGCCAGTTGAGATTTTTAGTTTGTTTGCTATGCACCTATCAATGTTAAGCCCGAGGGGTGGGGGGCGGGCATGGGGTGGGGATTTTGACATTTTCTTTAAAAAAAGCAAATTCCCCACCCCCAGGACAAAGTGATGGGTTAAAAATTCCCACCCGGGGGGAAGGGAAGGTGGTCAAATGTCATTCATTCCTTGTTGCAGGGGATCACATACGATCAAAATCCCTACCCTGGGGACAGACCTCGCGATCAAATTTCGTGGTTAGCCCGACCCTCCCTACCCCCTCGAACTTAATATTGATAGGTGCATTAGTGTTTGCTGTCTTTAAAAGTGGTGGTTGCTCTTGCATAACATGTTTAGCAGGGGAAGGTGATCAATACAGATTGACATTAGACACTACCTTTATCTGTGGTTTGTCATCTTCTTTCAAACTGAAAGCTTCAAATGCAGCGTGTAACATTTCTGATGTCACACCATGTGCCAAGCCTCCCACGAAAACATTACAGTTGGTGGGTGAGGCAACCAGCATCTTCCACAAAGTGAGATCTTTTTCACTTGACAAGTAAGTGCAGTCTTGGATGCTTTCAGTGGAGTTTGATGGATTGTCACTGGTGGGATTCTCATTCTCCTGTTTTATAATAACCAAGCAAGAATGGAGAGAGAAAAGCAAGGCAAAGGCAGATCATTGTCATTAATCACCATTCACATCAGTTACTCAGTATATCCTCACGTTGATACTGTCTTGCTAGTTTAGATCTTCTTAAACATTACATGAACGAGCCACCTTATTGTTTGGTGGGGGGAGGGGGGATATGAACTTCCCAGCCTTCAAGTGCCACCTAAACATGTGGTAGAGGGGGGGAGTAACTTCCCACTTCCCTACCATTATGAACCACCAAAAACTAATCATGTGGTGTGTGTGTGTGTGTGTGTGTGGGGGGGGGGTGGTATGGGCTTTCCACTTTCATACTTTTTACTCCCAAGGTCCCATCCCTTGCCCCTTGCTTAATGGTTTCCAAAAATTGGACAGGTGTTTTTTCTTTTGCAAAATATGCATCTGTGCAAAATTATTCCTTACAATTTAGGATCCCACAAGGTTTGGCATTCCCACCTATCCCGTGCTCTCTCTGCTTCTCTTCTCTCTTGCCTCCTGTGTTCCAGGCCCCCTTCAATCCCCTCCCCCTATCCTCACACACACATACTGGTAATCACTCACCCTTCAATTCAACTAGTAAATAAATTACAAGAATTATAACGATCAGAGTGTGTTTTTGAATGACAAGAATGGTACTTTACATCTTTGTCCATTGCAAATGAGACAAATGGTAGAGAAGGAGGTTGGAATGTTTCCTGGGAAGGCATTTGATCAACATAACACAACATCTTGTGGACTGCAGTCTCTTGTTCGTCTTCTGATGGAACTAAAAAATGGTGATCAGCAAGTTAAACAGTTTAACAAACATCTGTGATAACAACAAACAACAACAATGATCTGCTAGTAAACCATCTTTGTTTATTTGTTAATATTGGTCAGCCAACACTGTTAGTGAGGAGATGCATTGCATGATGACTACTAAAAAACCAGCTGTGAAGGAGTCTAAGTGATGAGAAGTTTTTTGAAAATTCCTAAGTAACTAGATATATAAAAATTAAGAAAATTTTTGTGATTCATTTACCTACTAGAAGATGGTTTTCCATGTTCTATAAGAAAATAATGCACGCTTGAGGTCTATAAAAGCTGCTAGTGGATGCCCGAGCCGTAAGGCGAGGGCATTCAGCTGCTTTTATAGACCTCAAAAGTGCATTATTTTCTTATAGGACATGGGAAAACCATCTTCTAGTGGGTTTAGAATATAGCATTAAAAAGAGCACAGAACTTACAAGACTCGCGGCCGCTCACGGCATTTTACAAACGCATGCAACATCGGTAAAAGTGAAAGTTTAGTTTATTCTTTTCTTTGGCGGCTTCTTTATAAATAAACCAAGATACCATTTCATTCATATTTCCTATTTATAGTCCTTTCTCCGACTACCAGAAGATTCTCACAAAGCCGACAAATCTAGTTGAAATATTTACGCATTCAAGCCTACTTCAATTTCATTCAAATGAAAAATTTCCATGCGTTCGTTTCGCGGCAAGTTTTTTCAAATTCGCCTCTAATTTCGATTTAAAAAGAACAAAAGTGGAGAGTTCTGTCTTCAGATTTTGGCTAAAAAAGGTTTCTTACCTCAAAGCGTTTCTAGAGTCCGGCTTGTTTTGCTAAATAATTTCCAATCAATTTCGGCTGTTCACGGCAAAATAGTGGCGTACACAACTCCAAAGAAAAACAACAAATTTCAACGATTCTTTCTTCATCTGTCGCTTCCTTTGGCACTGTCTTACTTCCATTTAAGCATGTAAAACGTTTCTGATAAAAACTTGCTGCTTTAAAGCATCATTCAAACAACAAAACAAGAGAATAGAGGCGAAGTCAACGACGTCGCGAATTCAGCGAAATTCGACAAACAATTCGCACATCCGGGGTACCGGGCTTCTATAGTTTTCAGCTATGTTCTATAAGAAATAATGCCCGCTAGAATTCCATCGCGCGTATACAGCGGCTATATTCTAAAATATGATACATGCCTTCAACCTGTTTTGGTTTTCTTAAGATAGTCACAGGAGCTTTTATTCTTTCCAGTTTTCTTCTCTTTGATTTTGTTATTGCTGCTGATTTCTTAGCTTGCTTTCCATTACTTTGTTCGATATGTTTTTTCTTTCTTCTCAACACTGGCTGATGTGTGGTTTGATGACTCAATACTTCAGAACTTGGGTGCTCAACTAATTTCAAAGCAACAAAATAAAACAGTTACCTTTATTTACTAACATTTATCTCATTACAGAACAAAAAAAAATGGGGCTCTGGGCTCTGTGACAAACATTCTTAGAGCTCTGCTCTGCAGCAGAGTGCTTCAAGCAGCAAAATGATGGGGCTTCAGGTTTAGGGGTTGACACATTATGCCTGCATAATTTGCAGCATAATACTATAGTTAGATCATCAAGCAGAATGCCTGAGAAGGGGGGTAGGGCAGCAACTTTTTCTGGCATAATCTGTAGCATAATAGCTGCTTATGAGCATAATTTGAAGCATAATAGTCTGTTTTTGTGGATGATGCCAAGGAGCATTATACTTTATTTTTGAAGAATTATGTTTCAACCTTTATCCAGGTTCCACAGCAAAAATTTTAGGGCTACTGGGCTCCAGCCACCCCCTCCCCTGGAGCCCTGAAAAGTCCCAGGTGTCTCTTGGGCGTGGATAGAATTGAAAGCAAGCAAAGAGAGTGCTGTTTACTTCAACTACTAAAACACCAACAATGATTTAATTTAAACTTACAACAACAATATCAATGTCAAATTGACAACGAAATTAACAGCTTAACATTGTCTTGATATACCAACAAATTCTCATTATCAAAATCAATACAAATAGGTGATGAACGGTAAGGAGAAGTATTAAACATTTTTCTTTTAATATCAAAAATTATAGGTTGCAGGTTTACCTGTAGCTTTTTTATCAGCTCCAGCAAGACGCAGAACTTCTATAGCATCCTCAAACAACTTTTGTACCACAGGATTATTTTGAATATCAGAAATTTCTTTTCTTGCCTCACTGACCGGTGGACCTTTTTGCATCTTGATTCTTCAGCCGAATATTTACATCATGGCCGAAAACTTTGAAGTCCAAAGTCTCGGCCGTTAACGCGATGCAAGACGGAATCTATGATGGCTTATCATATTTCTGGAGGAATAGCTTGGTACATGTTGAATTCACAAACCGATCTTCTTCTACAAACAGCTTTACTCTGAAAGACACAAACAAGTACACAAAATTTGGAACGTCCGCCATGTTTTACCTCGACATTATTTTCGTACAGCAGATTTCCACGCAAACGATAGCTACTTCAAGTATTTTTGCTAGAGTATCTCTGGAGAAACACATGGGCAAACGAATCCAACATGGCGGACGTGTTGATCGTGGTGTAAGCAATATTTCTAATTTTTCTTGCTAAATGTCTCCTTGAGCGCAAATACCTTTTGGCTAGAATATTCTTTGCGAGGTCGTGGTCAACATGGCGTTAGCAAGCCGTTTGCTGCGGTGTCATTCGCTTGTGGGATCCGGATTTCGCTCAATTATCAACTCGCGCTCGCGGCTTGCTGGAATAAACCTCATATTACCCTCATGCCAGGTCAGTTATATAATCAAGATAACTTTTTATACTTTAGCATTAACATTCTTCTAAAACATAAATTTGCTCGTAAATTTTGGCAGCGATCAGTAATCAACTTAGTTAGTAGAGTAGAGAAATTCGAAGTTGTCTGTGATGCATAATATGTGCAAAAATAAGCGTTTGATCCGGAGGCGGGGGGGGGGGGGGGGGTGCACTCTCATATGAAAGGGGCGGGGATGCTTGTCAGAAATTTTGCAGAGAACACCTAAAAAAGACAATTTGGGCGTGGCCAAAGCTCTCTTTTTACTCCTAAAAGATACCAATATTCTAAAGATGTTTTTATATTTGTATATTTCTTGTGTACAACCCTAAATGAGACATTGATGGGGAAAAAGATTGGCGTTTTCAGAACACCCTAAGTGAGACCAAAAATCTACAATTTACACCCCAAAATGAGTCAATGAGCATCCCCACCCCTTTCATATGGGAGTCCCCCCCCCAGGCATTTGATATACTTGTGATATAGGAATATTTAATTGACATGCGAGGTAATGCACCTGCCAATATTAACACAAGGGAACACTGTGGGAGGAGAGCAGGAGGGAAGGAGCCATATGTCTGGTGTTTGACATTTCAGAAGACTCCTCAAAATCCTAGTTCCCCTGGGACTTGAAAAATTTGCCAAGTCAAGTCAGATCAACACCTCCCCTTCTCCCCCCCCCTGACCTTGGTAGTACATTATTTTATGAATCAACTTGTAATTCCCTTGAATGCATTGTGCATTCTGGGGCAAATAAACTATATAACATTACATGCAAAACTAGGCCGCGCCTATACCCACAAATTGAGGTGTTCTCAATTTATTTTTATTATGTGAGTAATGAAAAATGGGAGGTGTTACCACTAATAAACATTGCTATCCAATATTTCAGGTGCCATGCAGTCGTTGGTATTTTCGTGCAGTACCACTTGCTCCTCCACCAAAACCAAAACCTCTGGAGATAGAAACATTGCCTTGCTCTGGTTAGTGACAAAGTGACAATTTTTTTTAAATTGTATTACTTGTCTGGTTTTTATTTACAGTGCGACGCGCCTTACCGTGGCCACCCAGCAAACTTTTTTACAAGTGTGCTCTCGTAATATTATTATTTGTTTGACAAACACGCCTCCTTGCAAAGTTGAATACGATCAAATAGATACTTGTTACATCGCATTTATCAACAAAACGCTGTGAAAATGTAAAATATTACAAGATGACACTTTGCCTTTAAAAACTGTTGTGTTATGCGTCTGACTTGACCGTCGCATAAATGTGATACACTTATAATAACCCAGTACCAGCCAGTTTTGAGGCTGAAGTCACCTTAATCTTGTGTGTAAAAGTTAAAAAGATCGTGCATGTACCTCAAATGTTAGTAGTCAATAAAGACGGATGGTTTTCAGCCGAATTTTTAAAAATATAAAACAAATGACATTATTTCAAATTGGGTGGCCACAGTAAGGCGTGTCGCACTGTGATACCTGAGACCCCTCTTTTGTCTGTGTTTTGTTCGTAGTCAAGACTGAGTACATATATAAAAGGCCTAGGAACCCACAAACTGTCTGGCAAAATGCTTTGAGTGTAACTTGCAAATACAGGTTATTATCCTGTCTAGGAGGAGTAGAAAGTACTTTTAGTTGCTTTCTAAGCTCCCACAATTTTGTCAGGCTACCATAAACAAGTTTTTTGTACCCAATTAAATTCTTATCAAGAAGTGTTCACCCCACAGCCACGATTCAAACAAGAATGGGTTTTCGTGCAGAATATCATCTGCTTATCATAAGGCCACCCCCTCCTTCCCCCCAATACACACATCATTTTCAATTAATGCCTTCTTCAATAATATTCTTTCTCCTTGTTTAGGTGTATTCAGTCCTAGTGTCTGCAACTTCATTGCTGTAAGAGATTATGAAAACCATAACTCAGGAATTTTGGCCTGGGTGACATCATTTACTGGGGAAGACCCTTTAGGATTTGTAGAGTTAAATGAATTTGTTTTTGGAGCAAACCCAAGGTAAGTGTTGCAGCCATGTTGTAACAGTGCTTACAGTACAGCAATAAGGGACGAACATCACATACAAACCAGTAATAAGTGGCACACAACTACAACACATACAAACAAGTAGTGAATGGCATACCAGCATCATAAATCAAGTCATAGTATCTATGGCTTTTTGACTTCACAAATCACATCACACGTTTTGACTTAACAAATCACTTCACAAATCAAATCATAGTTTTTATGGCTTTTTGACTTCACAAATCACATCACACTTTTTGACTTAACAAATCACTTCACAAATCAAATCATAGTTTTTATGGCTTTTTGACTTCACAAAAATCACATCACACTTTTTGACTTTACAAACACTTCACAAATCAAATCATAGTATTTATGGCTTTTTGACTTCACAAATCACATCACACTTTTTGACTTTAAAAATCACTTCACAAATCAAATCATAGTATTTACGGCTTTTTGACTTGAAACACAGTGATAGAAATAATATTAAAACATAAGTGTAATGTTGTCGAATTTTGATGTCATTTCAGAATAGATATCTTACACAGAGTTGTAGTTTGGCAAAGAGCAAAGAAAAGAGCGGTAAGTTATTTTGCTTGTGATGGCCTAGCATCTCATCCAGGGAGGAGTAGAAATACTCCTAGTCACTTCATGATACAGAAACCAGGATAAGCTCCGGCCTGATGGGCCACTAACCTCGAACACAGACTTTACCTTTTTTAATTTCAATTTTATCATTATCTTATTTTATTATTTTTATCCAAAAAATGAAATAATAATTACAGTTTAATATTATTCAAGGATCACTGAAAAATCTACTTACCTTAAATTCACAGGGCACTGCTAAAGTCAAGGATCGCAGTGAGAGAAGAGGTGGTGGAAGAAAGCCTTGGAGACAGAAGGGAACTGGAAGAGCTCGGCAAGGCAGCATACGAGCTCCACAGTGGAGAAAAGGTGAGTAATTAGGTGAAATTCATGGGTGGATCTAGGGGGAGGGTGCAGGGGAGGGTGCGGCTTTGCTGTTAAAATTTGTTTACGTCACCAGTCAGTTATTCCATTCCTTAGTGTTGCACCCCCTCCTAAGAAAAATCCTGGATCCTCCCTAGTCTGCGTAGCAGGCGCTGTAGTTTCGAGTGCTCATATGGGAAACGTGAAGGGTGCGAGGGGGCCACACGAGGAAAAAATCGATTTTTTTCTCACGCAGCCTTCTCGTAATCGCACACTCTTTTAAACGTGCTAAAAAACGTACACAGTCGCCTGCTATGCAGGCTAGATCTGCCCCTGAAATTGTGATTGATTTCAGGGAAGTAGGGAACATTATTGCTAATCAAAGGAATATGTTTCTTCCAGGTGGAAGAGTGCATGGCCCCAAGCCAAAGAGCTACAAATACTCGCTGCCAAAAAAAGTCAGGAGAATGGGTCTGCGAACAGCACTCTCAGTCAGATATGCTCAGGTGAAGTTTGTTTTTGTAATAATGCAAGTGTTTATAAAAAAGCCTTATGTTTTCTGATCAATATGGACTGCATGTATGATTTTTATGGAGGTTTCTGATTTTTGCTGAAGATCATCTAACACTTTGGAAGGTTACTAAAGATCACTTGAAGGCTTCCAAAACCTACCACGAATCATTCATTTTTTACTCTGTGAAAAATGTACACCAAAAACTGATTTATTTTTTCCTTTAATGGCAGGGTGACTTACACATTGTTGATTCATTTGAAGACATTGAGAGTGATCGGGTAGGTTTTTAGCACAAAATATTTTTTAATCTAAAGACATGATTGTACTAAGTAACATCCTGGGTGATAATCAAAATATCATCGAATCATTTTTTTTTAATTGCAGGATTTAATTCCACTCCTGGAAAAGAGAGGCTGGACTGATGCAGTCCTTGTTGATTCGTAAGTTGTTTTCCCTTTCACTAAAAAGTTAGAAGGGAAGGCAGGCCCTCCTTTAGTCATCTCATTTGCACAACTAATTTGCCCATTTTTTAGTCTGGCAGTCTGGAACAAGCTGTGTCTTGCCTTGTTTAGTTTGCACAGATAATGCAATATTTTTGAAAAGAAAAAATGAGTTGATCAGCTCTTACAGGGTTACCACAGGTCAGGAAATGGTCAGGGAAAAATAACATTCTTCAAGGTTAGGGAAAAGTCAAGGAATTGTATTTTGTGTCAGGGACGGAGTAGCAACCAATCAAAGGAGCAACACAGATCTCTGTAGTACTCAGTATGGGCCTTTTCGGGTTATCCGACTATAATGATCTGACTGGGAAATTTTGTTATTTTGGAAAATTGTTCGCGTACCAGAGGTGTCAGTCAGGGAGGTTAGAGTGTATGAAGTTTTGACGTTGCCACTTGTTTGTCTTTCCCTACAGCACACAGAATGAAGTTCTCGCAGAAGCTGCCGCAGAGTTGGACAGGGTAGATGTGCTATTTCATAAAAGTATGTAAACTTTTTATTAACTTTTTCATTCCATCTCAAACTTTATAACATAGGAGTCAGTGAATGGACAGTTTGAGGGCTGTACCAAAGATGTGAAAAGAACAATAATTACGCATACTATGAAAATGAACTAGTTGTTAAATTAGTGTTTTATATGATTTTACTCAGTATGTATTTGCGCGAACCAAATGTTTGCACCACTGTTTTTTCATCTAGTGATTTCCCGATTTTCAAAAGTCGCGAGAATTTTGATGACGCGAAAATTTCCTATATTTTCCCAGTAGACGTGCTTATTTTAAGTTATTTGTCTCCTTTGCAGGATTGGATGTCTATACAATGTTACATCGAAAGAATATCATCTTAACCCTTGAAGCTGTCCAAGAGCTTGAAGAATACCTCTGTGAAGATGATAGAATACTTAGAAATCAATTTGACTAGGGCTTTTTTTTACCACTGTGCACTGACTGTGTGCGCTCTGTAAATAATATGATATCACAGTTTGAAAGTAAAATAAAACTCAAAACAAGATTGCGTTATTTCTTGTGGAATATGCTATGAAGGCAGTGATTGTGAAATACACCCATAGGGGTCTATAGGCAAAGTCGCCTATATCGGCCCAAAGTGTATTTGGAGAAAACAGCACCAGAAGTTTTCACATCTCACTCAAACCCCACTTCTGGTAAAATTTCCCGCATTCCATTTCCCTGTCATTATCTACTCAATACCCGACTCCCTCTATAGCGCGCGCCTGCAGGGAATCACGGTAGTTGTATTCAAACCATGCGCGAGACTCAGCAACGTGCATCGTTGCCGAGTCTCGCACATGGTTTGATGAATACAACTACCGTGATTCCCTGCAGGCTCGCGCTATAGAGCGAATCGGCTATTTCCAGATGAAAACGCGAATTTAGGTAAAGTTGGAACAGTTTTCGCCCTGCATAAACCGTCAACTCAATCGTGAATATTTGGTCCAACCTCGTCTTGGATGACGATTGTAAATCTAATGAGCTATTCGGGCCATTCCGAAGTTGCGCAAGGAACTGGGGCGAGTTTTTAATTTTAAGTAATCGATAATCTGACACCATCACATGAAAGATCCCGGTGAGATTGGTCATTTGACCAAGTTTGATGCTTTTAGGATAAACAGAGACAAAGTTATGGACCTTGAAACATGGTTCAAAATCCATACAAACGTCTCCTAATTTGAGACAGCGTCCCCCTAAACCATATAAACTCTAACATTTTTTTATGATTTCTGTGATACTCTTTAAAATGGTCAAACATAGTGATTTTCACCTTAGTTCCTTTCAAATACAGTCAGCTCTCGCCTTGCGAACACCCCGCTATTGCGGACGCTCGCTATTACGGACAAAATCCAGATCCCGAGCGAATAAGGTTTGACTGGAAATGACCCCCGTTATTACGGACTCTTGCTATTACGGACACTAAACGACGCCCCGAGCGTGTCCGCTTTAACGAGAGTTGACTGTAGTGGGTCTTTGGCAGGATTTTACAGCTATTACAAAACAGACAGTTTCCTGCGCAACTTCGGAACGGCCAAAAAAGACAACAACAAATAATTCATTTTCATCCTGACTGATCGTGACCTTCCATTTACTTTACATTGTGGCCCCACATAAAAACCAGAAATTAGTGGATGTAGTTGTGAGCTACTTATGAAAATCTACTTTGTCGTGAACGACTGGAGTGATGTGACTTTTTTCGAGTCCTGTTCAATTGAACTGCTGCACCTGCAAAACGTTATCTGAACTGAGTTATGTGATCGTGGTTGTTGTCTGTCAAATTCTTGTCCGTTGTTGACCATAGAGAGGTTAAGCATGACGTTTACTTTCTCCCACAAACGGCAAAAATTCACTATGTCTTCTGCCGTTCGTACGCGGAAATGAGTAGGTTTTTGTTTGTTGTAAATGTGGGATTTTTTCCCTATTTTTGTGAGGGATTAATTTTAGAATTCGATAAAAAAAAAGGTAGCAAAATGAAAGGCAAGCTCGCGTTTGCCGTATAACGTCAAGCTTAATCTCTCTCATGACAGTCTTCCCAATCGAGTTGGCAACATCCGAGTTCGCACCGAGAGGATAACCCCCAGTTTTAATAATGTTCGATATGGCTTCCTAGGCTCAACCAAGCTCAAATGCCCAAAGAAAACATCCATACACACGGATGATTTATGGAAGTGAACTTGGTCGCACTGGCAGCAGCGAAGGTCTCGGACGGTGCAAACTCGATTTGGTGCGAAACAGGTGGCCTGCGCCGCAGACGAAACTAAACCCTTGCGACGCAGGCTAGAAACAGGGCGAATGTTTGCTTTTGCTTCTTTATGCTTCGTTCTAAAAAGCGTTCAGAGATATAATGATAAGTGGCCCGGTATTCTAAAGTCGGTTTCAGGTTTAGATAACTCAAACGCTAACTGTTACCAAACCATCAAAATGCAACGACGGTCACCCCAGAAATAAAGACAACTCAAAACAAGTTTATAGTAAAATAATTTATTCCAAAATCTGGATTTATTAATTAAATATTGCATACATGTATGTGCTACGTAGTAATTAACCTAACCTAAGTGAATGAATGAATAAATTGTTCAATTTAGTAACTTCTTCGACAAGAACGTCTTGACATGTGTTTAAAATTAATTTTAATAGAGCAATATGGCTGATCAAACTCTTGCTAGACTTGATCTGACTTCCCATCGCAAAGCTTGCCTTTTCTTTTCTGTTGGAACGACGTACTTGTTGGGAACAAAGTTACGCGGTGGTTTCTGTGTGCGAGAAAAATAATGATACAATTTAAAATTATTTGCAAAACTTGTAAAGGAGTAAGACATTTGATAAACGTGATATGTAACCTTGAAACATTTTCTATTGTTGAAAGTATAATGTGTTAGGTTAAAAAAAACTAAAACAAAAAAGCATATATCATGCTGTTACAGCCCTCATAAGCTTGTAATTCTACTGGTCCTCAATTGTAGCAGTTGTTATTGTTTTGGGGGCTGGGAGCATTGTTTCTGTTAGTTTTGTTCATTTGTTCATTTTAGTGGTATACCGACACAATGTCCTTAAGTTGACGATTTTCTTTATTTTCCTTATTTGTTAGCTTCGCAAAGTACTGATCATGTAATGAGAAATTAGACATCTTGACTCACCTCAAATACATCACACTGCAACATTTTTCCCTAATGAAATAAAAAGAGAAAGTATTGGTGTTTGGCTGATGTGTTAGATTACTGTACACGACACACTGTATCAAGAAGCTTTCAGTACTGAAAGATCAAATATTTGTTTTTAGAATATACCACCAAGTGAATAGTGCTTTTCACGCGCGCTGATTGGTTAACTCCGAAATTGTAGTATATACCACACAAGTGAATAGTGATTGGTTTAAGCTGATTGGTTTACTCGGAGGTGATTAGCATAGTACTAGTACTATTCACCTCCGAGTATTTACAGGCTCTAGATTTCCTGGGTGTTGAACTCAGACATATGAGGTGATAATATTACATCATGTGTAAATCTTATCAGCATAAGTGGGAGAATAAGTCATCATGTCAAACACCCAACAGGTCCATTCACTTACTTAATCAATCGTTCATGCAACAACCTAACCAAGTAACTGTCACAGGTCATCCTCCTTAAATAAAGCCTTACCTACCTACCACACAAGTGAATAGTGATTGGTTATAGCTGATTGGTTAACTCGGAGGTGATTAGCAAAGTACTAGACAGTACTATTCACCTCCGAGCAGCAAAAAAGAAACAAACTGCCTTCGCATGTCGCTTAAGCCCACTAATTATTATTCAACTTGTGTGGTATATACTAAAACAATAATATTATTCACCTCAGTGTTGGTAAATGTGGTGGATATTTACCGAGCTGCGAACCGGCAAGGTTAATATCCACCACTATTCACCTCCACTTTGGTGAATAATTGTTAATTATTATATTTAATTTTTTTCTATAAACATTGATAATAGTCGCTACCCTGACATTCCAGCGCAGATTTTTGTGACTCTTTTCTCCTGGTGCTTTGTTTGCTTGCCATTCATACTTGAATTGGTGATATCTGAAATTCAGATTTAAAGTACATAATATGATTTAAAGTAATAACAGTTCTACAACATTCACAGGTTTTAGATTGCTTGGGTGTTGAACTCAGACATATGAGGTGATAATATTACATCATGTGTAAATCTTATCAGCATAAGTGGGAGAACAATTCATCATTGTCAAACACCCAACAGGTCCATTCACTCACTTAATCAATCATTCACCAAACAAGTTAACCAAGTTACCGTCACGGGTCACCTGCATTAAAAAAAGTCTTACCTACAGACCTACCTAACTACATTAAAACATTTTAATTCATGAATTTGATATATAATTAAAATCAAACCTTGAAACAGGATCAGATTTCTTCAATTGTCGCGTGTGAGGATGACGAGTAGAGGGTCTGATAACTGCAATAACATCAGAAAAAGTAACTTTATGATCATCAAATTTTATCAATGAGATAAAAATGAGTCTATACCGGTACAAAGCAATGCTTCATTCATGACTTTTAATCCTTCCAGCTAAGTAAGGGGCCACCCAGGCCACAACCTACAGAATCCCAATTTCTTGAACCTCTCATAGAAACCAAAAGAGGTTAACCACTCAGGCTGTCTTAAGGCCTGAAAGGAAAATTTCTTGGTGCAAATATGATCACCAATGATTGCAACATATGCAACACCAAAAGTAAATATAAAATAAATAAACTTCCAAATGACATCTGAATTTGAAAAGATGCATTTAAATTTATTGTGTAGTTCCAGAAAATATCCATACTCTCCCCACAGAAGGGATTGGAAATTTCCTGGGGTGGGGGGTCTCAAAGACCAAAAATTTGACATTTAACTGGAATTTCCAGAGGGGTGGGGGGTTCTTTTAAAAAATCCCTTCCGTGGGGGGAGGTATGGATATTTTATGGAACTACACATTACAAGATTGTCTTTCCTGAAAAATAAGTTAATTTCCAGAATCTCACACCTCTTCATTATCAAGACCAAAAGTATTTAATTAGTATTTTTGTGACAAAGAGAATCATTGGTGGAGATACACAAAGTGCCCATCAATATTTGGCAAACTAGTTAGTGAAATGTGGCTCTTTAAAAACTCATTCACAGTACAACTTACAGGAAGGTAATGCCCTGTCAGCAAAGTTTTCCCATGGTCTGTAGTCAGTAGGTTCTGTAGACCCTGCGCTCTCTACACTGATGACATCTGCATCGTCCATTTCACTGGAGTTGTTCAGTGGAAGGTCTCTTAGTCTTTGCTCCAATTCAGATATGTCTGTGACTGAGTTTAACAACAAACGCAAAATAAAAAAAGGATTCAAGATAGCGGTAATAAAGGTGTTAAAAGGTAAGTGCTGATAACAAAGGTCCAAAATATCCTAGTCAAATTTTACTTGAATGCAAATTACTAAAACATGTCATTGTACTCTATCGAGCGTTCCAGGTTCAAGCCATGGCTGGGGCACTGTGTTGTGTTCTTAGGCAAGACACTTTACTCTCATAGTGCCTTTCTCCACCCAGGTGTATAAATGGGTACCAGTTAATTTACTGCTGGGGGTAACCCTGTGATGGACTAGCATCCCATCCAGGGGGGAGTAGAAATACTCCTAGTCGCTTCATGCTACAGAAAACAGGAGATGCTCTGGCCTGATGGGCCACTAGGCTCGTATCCAGACTTTGCCTTTACCCATTTTACCTATTTACACACCTAGGCCTGGGTGGAGATAGACGAGTTGTGAGGGTAAAGTGCCTTGGCCAAGTACACAACACAGTGAACCCAGCCACGGCTTAACTAGGACCGCTCAATCCAGAGTCCAGGGCCAGGTTGTTTGAAAGGCGATTAACGCTGACCAAGGGTTAAAAGATGATTGAGGTTTTAATTCCTCTTGTTAAAAAGGGTTTTCCATAGCTAATGTTCTGTGAAGTTTGAGTTTGGTCCACGTCAAAACTGGGGGAGAGAAAATATAAACAGAAAGCCTCAAAGAAATGTTAAAAAATTGAAACCAAATTTCACGCTAATCCTGGATTAGCTTAATCGTGCTTTGAACAACCGGGCCCAGCACACTAACCATTAGGTTATCACCCCTTGGAAAGTGGGTACTAAATGAAATCACTATCTTATTCTAACAGTACTATCAAAACATACCAGATTCAGTGCTTGCAAATGATTCATCAAACACTCTAGATTCACCATCTCTTCTTCTCAACACTTTTCTCTTGATATTTCTACTGCTTGGCCTGGATTGCTCAGACTGAGGTGAACTCTTAGCAGTGGAACTGGATTCTACTCTCACTGGAGCCTTTGCTGGATAGTAATGTACATTCTCTTTGCCAAATGGTTGATGACTCACCTAATTTTATCAAAAAAAAAAAAAACTAAATTATTAAAATGATCAAGCTCATTAGAAAGAAAGAAAAGAAAAGAAATGTGTTTATAGTGGTCATGCACTTAGCTTCATATCTCTACGAGATAGCTAGTTTACAGGCATGCCACTGAAACAGAGGAAACAAATATTTTTAAATGAACATAACAAGGTTAAAATCCCAACTGGCAGGAGACAGACCAGTTGGCTATATACAAAGCGTGGTCGAGGATTTGAACTTGGGACAACCGAGAAACAAATCCAGCTAGTGGCAGGGGCAGGTCTTGAACCAGGGACCTCCGGATTACAACACCAGCGCCCCAAACCACTCGGCCACGCTTGCCTCCTAATACATTGATGTTAAAAGGGCAAAACTCAAAAGGAAAGTTCAAAGAGATGGGTGGGTGGGGCACTTCCAGTCACTGGGGCACTGCTACAGTCTGTCCAGTGGCAGACCTGGACCTTGAACTAGGGGGGGGGGTCTTTTGTTTTGTGTGTACACCCCAAAAATTAGGTATAAAAAATACCTTTGACCAAAAATAAGGAGGGGCCCCTTCCACAGATCTGCCACTGCTGTCTACTAAAGGAGTAAAGGCATGTGGCCTTTGTTTTCTTTTTCACTCGTAGAAAATCAGGTCTGTTGTCTGATTGTTAATAAAATAATAAATTATTGACCAGAATTAAATCAATGTAGCTTGCTGGCTACAAGTTTTATAATTTACATGTAGTACATACATTTTTTTTTTCTTTTGATAATTCACTAGTTGAAAGTTTTTCTTTGCTTAGACTGTGAAAGTGATCATACCGTCGATTGCATTTACCTGTGAACCTTAACACTAGAAATTATTCAAGTGAACCTATGTATGCATATCAACACAGATCAGCATCAGTTTCTCAGAAGAAGTCTCTATATCTAATCTTTCCGCCATTTCGAAAGCGGAATGTGTTAAACTTTCGGCGCGAAAGTTGCCGTTACGGTCTGCTTAACTTCAAAGTTTGACACCTGAAACGCTGACGTCGGACGCCATTTGAAAACATGTTTTTAGCGTGTGCGTTCACAGGTAGATGCAATCGACGGTAATGACTTCGAAATACCTTTGAAAAACTTGGTGCTGATTTTGCTCTTGGAAAGACAGAGTCCTCTAAAGGTGATCTGTATCTATCATGCACGTGGTGCTGCTCTTTACTGCTGTCTAAAACTTGAAGAGAAAAAAAATATGAGCAAGGCATCAATATTGAGCTGCAATCTGCTACATTTCGCTCATATAATACATAAAATCAAACTTAAAGATTTGTGATTTTGTCCCTTAGATTCCTTCAATTCATATGTATAATTTACATAGAAGAAAAGGAATAGAAAGAAACAATAAAATGCATGAAGGCATCAATGGATTTTATGATTTTGAAACAAAACATAGCTTGGGTTTTTTTTACCGCATTTATAGTCTGCAGTACCTTATTTCAGTCAGCAAAGCAAGCAGGAAGCCTTCATATAAAGTCTTATGAGCATGAAGTACAACATGAGCAGAAGTAAATTTACAAGGGAAAAGTGGTCTCGTGGTTGTAAAGTACAAGCTTGGAAAAGAGTCTTTTCCCTGGATGTTACCCCCATTTTACTACTTCTGCTCAATCAAGCTTTGTAACTGTTCACTCTGCTATCCGAAAGAGGAAGCCAAGGCAGCTGTTGATCAGTTGCTCTATTCTCTTGACCAACATGTTTGACTTTGTGTTGATATTTAAAGGAGAACTTAAGTTATAAGATGATCAAATTATGCTACAATGTAGAAACTGATTGACAAGTACCATTTGAAGAAGAAGTGGTTTCATCTTTGCTTCCTTCTAGATAACTGTCAGTATAATAGCTGTTACTGACTGATGATGGCGAATCTTGACTTCCAAGATGCCCTCTTTCCCTGGAATTGGTTCTCTCCGATTCAATAAGCTGTCTGAGGTCTAGAAAGAAACAAAGTTTTAATATGAGCTTACACTTGATCAGATCAGCATGCATGCACATTGCACAAAAAACATCAAAATTAATTCTCTACCTTTAGTCTAGTTTGTGATTTCAATGGCAAAAAAACTTCCTATAATCATTGCTTATAAATGTCAAAAAATCTCATTTTTAAAGTGACATCAAGTTTATAACGAAGCTAAACAGATCTAACTGATTCAAAAGAATCATCGATCGACCATTCGCAATCATACGAATCAAAAGCAACTACAACAAACCTCTTTGAAATAGCTTTAGCTTATCACTGGGTATATTTGAATAGCCAAGTTCTCCTAGCTTTCTTCTGATCTCCTCCTCGGTGAATTCGAAGCCTTGTGCCATAATTCTATAACCCTAAAAACTTCGTTTCGCGTCAAGAAACTGCAACCATTTGCTTGAAATCAACAAGAGCAACGGTAGCTAGTACCCAGACTCCCGCGTGCTCGTGACCACGTGGTACACGAACTTGGCAGCGCGTAAACAAAGGGTTTGAAACCTGTTTGAGAGTTTCCTGTGGTTTTCAGCGAAATTTTCCATGCCTGTACTCACGTGAGGGAGTCAAGTGTCGTCTGTGAGACATTATTTCCACATCTCCTTCAATTCACTGGAATAATCTTGTTCTGAGGTAAGTGATTTTCAATTTATTCATTGTGTAAATTTCGTTACGTACGTCGCGAACGACGATGTTGCCGTTGTTTTGGAATTGACAAATTTTTCTATTGATCTTTTGCTAGAAACGATGTGGAGGCCTTTGCTCTGTCTGATCTTGGCTTTACTATGTCTGAATGTCGCGTCCTTCAAACTTTTCAGGTATAACTTTTTCTCCTTCTTTAATACAACTGATAAAATGCTTTTATTAATTAATAAACAATAAGGTTCAAAAATTTAACTGGACTTTCGAGAGTTTTAAACAAGCAAGTCGGGCTAGAAAGGTTTCGAGCTTCAACGCAGCTTTCGTGCTGAAAACACCCAAAAGCAAGACAGAGACAGACAAAAGTACATGTATGAACAGACAAACGACACAGACACATAAAGACAAAGAGAGATGAATATCGCCGCCCTTCCAGTACATACTGTCCATACAGTTAGAGTTTATTCCTGTAGAAAATGGCTTTTGACGAAATCTGCAATGGACGAACATTACTGCCTTACGAGGAAGTAGCAATGATTCCTTCTCACTTAATTCTACAGAACCTGTAGTTAAGTCTGTTATGCACCTATCAATGGTTTGCCCCAGGATGGGGGGGGGGGGGGGCAACCCACGGGAATTTGACATCGTAAGTTCTCCCAGGGTAGGGATTTTGACATCTAAAATGGTCTGCTGGGTTAGAAATTTAAGAGGAGATATGTGAAATTTGACATTCACTAGGTGCCCAGGGGTGGGGAATTCAACTTTGGATTCTAAAAAATTTCAAATTCCCCTGGGGTTGCCCACCCCCCCCCCCCATCCTGGGGCAAACCATTGATAGGTGCATTAACCTAAGGGAAGGAGGTGGAGCAGGGGTGGGTCTCCCATAAAAGTGGTATTAGGGTGACCACTGTTCCTTTTAGCGGTTAAAATTTGTGATTTGTTACCTGATGGTTAAATCTAGGGGGTGGGTTGGGGGGACTCTGATATGAAAGGAACTGGCCAGTGGGAGTGCTTGTCAGAAAATTTATTTAAAACTTGTAAAGGAGGCTCTATCCTGAAGACCCAAAGTGAGACCTATTCTACACTACATCCCTGACCAAGATGACAAGTAATAGTCCCCAGGGGTTGAGGGGGGGGGGGGTGTCAAATGGGGTCCTTTCAATGATCACCACCATCACTTTTGCAAAATATAGGTGTTTTCCCCTGGACTGTTAAAGCACCATTACTAGTAAGCCGTGTGATCTGGCTGTGCTGTTCCCAGGGGGGGGGGGGGTACACCCTATTATGGCCTATACGGAGAAACTCCGCCTGAAAGGGTACCTTTGTCAGGCTTCAGGTATATAAAAGGGTAAGGATTTCACAAGTTAAGTATACGAAAGTGTAGGGAAATCTGTTATTTAGGTATTCAAAAGGGCCTTTAATTAAAATAAATTATCTCGAACAGACGCAATTTATGGCTGTATTATTTAATTTATTAAGCACTACATGAAAATGACAGGAAATGGACTTGTTCTAAGTCTATGCCATGTCTTTTAGGTATATGAAAGGGGTACCTTTTTTCAGTAAAAGGTATATGAAAGGGGTACAATTTCTGTCAAAATGGTATATAAAAGGTTAAGGGGTTAGAGCTCGGGGCAGAGCCTCCCCATACAAAACATTTTTAAGTAGCCCCCTGGGGTGCTGTTGTGTAACATAATCATAGTTAATAGAGAGAAAAGGTTAAGAAGCCCGGCAAACATCAAAGGAGCAAACAAAGAGGCCAAGATTTAGGTTGGAAGGTCCATGACCGTGCACATCTTATATGTTTTGTGCTAATACACTATGCATGAGTTACATAATCACAATACAGTAAAAACCTATTTTGGCAGTTCAGGCTGATTTGGTTCTTATATAAAGGGTTATAATCTGCAAAATCAGCCTGGAAGTGTTCTTAAGTGTTCTTAAAAAAAGTTTCTTAAAATAAGGAACATACTAGGCTACCAATAGATGAAATCAATATATATGCACACAATTGTATTTTAATTTTAATAAAATTGATAAATCAAGGCAATACTGTACTGTAATTGGGGTGGAACTATTATGTGTGCAATGAAAAGTAGTGTTGATCTTTGATATTTTTCCATATAAGAACAACTTTCATTTTTCAGGCTGAATGTGTTCTTATATAAATGGTACTTTATTTCCTAAAATCAGGCCTGGGTGTTCTTAATCCACTTGTTCTTATACCCGGGTTTTTACTGTATTTTTATTGGTTAGTTACATGAACACACGTAACCACTCATTGTATTTTGTCAGGTTTTGTGCACAGTCAACCCCCAAGCAAACAAAAACCTATAACAAAGAACTTTGCCGGGCTTCATAACCATTTCCCTCTATTTACTATGTTATAATGGACTTTATGATCTGACCTTGACCTTTATCATCAGCAGCACAGAATATGATGATGACAATGACTTCAACCTGTTTGTTTTCACTCAGTGGTGGCCCCAGACACAATGCCAAGCTTATAATGTAAGCTTTTAATGCAATTATTACAAATATTTTCTGCTTCTTGCAGGTCTGTCATTTGTCTGATATACTAATTATTATTATTTTTTTTTAATAAGGGTAATGCAATGAACAAGAGTTGTGTGCCATCAGGAATTACAAAGTGGACGATTCATGGACTATGGTATGATTTCCTTTGGCACAGTTCTATTTCAATAGGTTCCTAGCCTGTTCATCCCCCACACCAGACAATTGTCTGAGTTTTGGAATTCTGCATCAGAGCATGTTCATGCAATGTCACACCATGTGGCCATGCCCCACCCATAAGTCTAGAATTAAAAGAGAAATTGTAACTTAACTGAATGTAATGCACCTATCAATGTTAAGCCGCTGGGGGGGGGGGGGGGGCATAGGCAGGGGATTTGGCAGCAATTGTTTGCCTGCAGTGGGGACTTTTGACTGTTTTAATGGACTTTCTTATAACATTTTATTGAAGTTAAGGGACTCTTTTGAACATCCACAAATGCCCTGGGGTTGGGCATTTGAACAGAAAGTCTCACCTAAGTTCAAATGCCCGGCCTATGCCCGGCATCCCCCCCCCCCAGCAGCATAACATTGATAGGTGCATAACATTATTGTAATAAGACATTGCCCTTATGTTCATGGTACGAATACATGTAATGCTATGTGGAAGTTGGATAGAGAGTAAATTACACTCAAATGAGACAAAAAATTCACTTTCTTACAGAAAGGCCACTTCAAGCCTCTAATCTGTCTGAAGATGTTAGATTGTCTGCTTCCTTTTGTTCTTTGACTCCAAGCTCACATGTCAGTTTACAGTCACTAGACTAGGGGTATCGAATGGTCTTTGCGAGCAGAGCGTTTTTGTTTCAGCACAAGCATTGACAAAGTTATAGTCTTGCGAGCAACAAGCACTTTTCAAAAAGCTTCTTTCAAAAAAACAAGCATGCAAGCACTTGCAAAAATATGCGAGCTCGTGCAAACAAGCACCGGCATAAAGTTTGCGAGCATTCCGAGCAGAAGCGTAATTTTGCGAGCACTGGGCGACCCCTTAGACTTGATGCACATGACTGTTTTTTCTTTCAGGCCTACTGTTGGCGAAGAACATAAACCAGTGTTTTGTAATCACTCGTGGCCCTTTAACGAGGACGTTATAGAGGTAACCTTAGCTCACTGGCTTTACTGTTTATAAATTGGGAGCTTGCTGCCGATTCTAATTGTTTGTGTGTTGACAGGCATGTTTAAATAAGCGCTAACTATAAACCAAGACTAGAGAGATGCGGTGGTTTTATTGTTGGAGATTCTCAGGGTTTTGCTAATTAGGGCCAGCTGCCGGCTTATTTCACTGGCTGATAGAGAACTTAAATCAGGCTGAAATTTCACATGAAAACAAAGACTTACAAAAGGTAAACTTTTAGAGCTGCTATTAGGCCAGAAAAGCCAGCTGGGCTTGTTGAAGAGCCGGCTTAATGTTTTCTTGGGAATTATACATAATAATTTTTTTGTCATAAAAAATGTTGTGGTTATTCATCGTGGTAGAGTACAATAATAAAGTATTATTTCGTTTGTCTCACGACGTAGTCACGTGTGATGGAGATCGCAATGTTTCGACTGCATACTGCTAGTCTTCATCAGGCGATAAGGTCGACTGGTTGTGCGTTAGCTTATAAAGCACACGGCTGCGCTGTGATTGGTTGGTTTTCAACAGCTCTATGCAGAACACTGAGGATCGAAATGTACCAATCAGAGCTGTTGAAAACCAACCAATCACAGCGCAGCCGTGTGCTTTATAAGCTAACGCACAACCAGTCGACCTTATCGCCTGATGAAGACTAGCAGTATGCAGTCGAAACGTTGCGATCTCCATCACACGTGACTACGTCGTGAGACAAACGAAATAATACTTTATTATTAATAATTTTTTTATTAACAGGATTTGAAACCAAAACTGGAGCATCAATGGCCATCTTTGGACTCCCATGATGAAGCTGGATTTTGGTATAAATAATTTATTGCTTTTCAGTGACATCATTGCATAATGACCTATTTGTACAAAGAAAGGTTTCGCGTCCAACTGAAGATGTAATACAAAAAATAATGTTCTTATCAAAATTTTTGTTTCTTTCAGCTGGATTCAACAGTGTATTAAGTAAATCAAATTATCTAATACCAAAGACAACTTGTAAATAAATAATCCTGCATTAACTGTCTGTCCATCCCCCCTGGGGGGTACTCCCCAAAAATTGACTACGGGAGTGTGCTGTTGAGTCTCTGGGACTCTGGACCTGTTCCAGAGAAAAAAAGCTGAATTTGCGATCCTGTTCCAGACAAACATTGGAAAAATAGGTACCCTGTTCTAGACAATATCCACCATGGAAATATATGTAGATAGATATAAAAACACTAGTGTATATCGCAAAGTGCTTACTTGACTTTGTCTATGGCTTGAAGATAAAGCGACAAGGGGTGTGGAGTTTCGTAGCTGAACTTGATCATGCTTAATCAGGATTCTGGGGGGAAACGACCCTGTTCCAGAGTCAAAAGGATTATTTTTATACCCTGTTCCAGAGTCAGAGAGGAAAAAAGAAAACCCTGTTGAGCGGCACATACCCATATAGCCCTTATATGAGAGTACCCCCCCCCCCCCCGATCTGTCTGTCCATCGGTTCACCCATTGGTCCATCAGCAGGCCAGACACTCAGTAAGTCAGCCAGCCAATCCATCAGTCAATTAATCAGCCAGTTGGTCGGTCGGTTGGCCATTCAGTCAGCCAGTGAGTCAGCCAGGGTTCTTCAGTGATACAACCATACAATACAATTTTATTGTCCATACGTGGGACGAGGTCTCCCTCAATGTCCGAGCCAGGGCTCATGTATAAAACGTAGGACTAAAATTAAAATACACTTAAGTATATGCTAAATTAAAAATATAAAAAATTTATCCTACCCATTAAAAATAGAATGAAAAACAAGAACAAAACTAATACCACCCCCCTCTCCTTACCCCATACTGTATAATTAGTTTAAATCAATGGATCAAGTGATAAAAATTATATATATATATATATATATATATATATATAAACGCACAAGGATAAAAAGATAAAAATACATCAAGATCTAAGATCTTTTTAACCTCCAGATCTGAAGTCAGACCATGTGTGCATATGTTAATTTAAATAAGTTCCCACCCCCTGTGCTGGCCACCTAACGTCTTTAAAACAAAAGTGTGTAACATCCCATTTTGTTTGCTTCTTTCAAAGGAAACATGAGTGGGAGAAGCATGGTACATGTTCTACCAATCTTTCGTACTTGGACTCGGAACACAAATACTTTGAAGTCACTCTGTCATTAAACGTCAAGTATGACATATTTAGGTAAGAAAGGCATCAAAGAATTATGGACAATGTAACGGGTTTGACTGTTATGACTTGACAAACCCTTTTTAAACCTTTTTTTACCCTTCTAAATGCGCGTAAGGTGCTCTTTGGAGGCGCGGTCATTGAACCACTTGTGACGTCATCAATTTGCACGTCAGTGGATTTTTGTGATAAGCAGCTGATACAGCTAAGATTGACCGTCCCACAGCACTGTTCATTTTGTATGTTGGTCCAAATTTTGGCTTACGCGCTTGCACTAAAGTAAAATATTGTTAGTACATTTTTACATGAAATCTTTATCAAAATGATGCAGCAGTGTGAAAAAGTGCTTTTGTAGCAAATTTAAAGGAAATTCAGGATCATAGCACCAAATATTCAGTTTAACGGTTAACGAAACACGGTTTTTTTTAGAAAATTCAGGAGTAAAAGGGTTTAAAAACTGCGATCGTTACTTGCTCGTTACATTCTAGCCCAGGGGGGGTACTCCGGCTTGTAAATGACGGGGATGATCGAAGGATTTTTTTGGGTTTGAAATTTTCGATTGCGGGATTTTTTTGGGTTGGAAGATTTGGCAAGTATTTTTTTGGGTGACTTGATTCAAATAGGGGATTTTTTTGGGTATTAAAAACAAACTAAAGTGGCCTTGGTGTATTTATGGTATGATGAATAATCAAACTCGAGCGTTATTGCCCCTCCTGGCAATTTAGGGGTAATTTGACAAGGGATTTTTTTGGGGGGTTATTTTTGGGCCAGGGATTTTTTTGGGTAATGTCGGAAGACTTAGGGATTTTTTTGGGTCCTGAGTTTTGCCTTCATTCGATCATCCCCGTCATTTACAAGTCGGAGTACCCCCCTGGGCATTCTAGTAAGCTGTAATAAAGTTATCCCTGATAGCTTAGTACGAAGATGTGCCTTAAAGGTCAAATGAACAGAAATTTCAAAATGCCATTTTAACCAATCAAACGCTAAAACTATCCATTATTGAGTAAAATAAAGAAAAATTTTTGCTTTCCGAGCCTTAAAGCGTGAATTACAGCAAAAAATACGAAGATCTCCGAAGGCTTCACGAAAACGTTTTTGAATGACTGCGCACTGAAATGGAAGGAATGGAACGAGTTTGTGACGTCATAATTGGTGTTTTTGAAGACGACCGCAGACCGATTCCGCAGACCGGACCGACGCCAACGTCAACGACATCTTCTGGTGCAAAATGAATTTATATTTTACTTGAGAATCTCGCAGCTTTCCGGGCGCATTCTGCTTATTTATCGCTTTAAGAAATAGCTTCCACTGAATATTCAAAGAAAGCGTTCAACCCCAAATAGAAAAACCAAAAATTAGCCGTCGTGGCTGACGTTGTCCAAAATACGCAGAATTTCGTCATTTCACGCTGTTGTTCGGCAGAGAACGGCTTTGAAGTGTACCAAAATTCAAAACGCACGTGCATAGTTAACGCGCGTGCAGAACGGCTTTGAAGTGTACCAAAATTCAAAACGCACGTGCATAGTTAACGCGCGTGCAGATAATTCTGCTCATTAACGTTAAATGCTAATGAGAAAGAACGATAGAGATTCCTGATTTGTTTTCATACCAGCGTGCATTCTACCTATGTCTGACATGACATGCAAAACGACAGCAAACAAAACTTTAAGCTATTTTTGTGCTTTAGCTATTCTATTTAAAAAAGAGCCTCTCTAAACAACAACCAACAATCAATCCACTGAAAAACGGCCGAACAGAACGAAATAACTGCTTGAAATGTCACTAAACCGCACATTTATTTAGATTTTAAGATGCCGTCTGCGGAATCGGTCTGCGGTCGTCTTCAAAAACACCAATTATGACGTCACAAGTTTTTATTTCCGACAATTTTTCCGAGCACTCTACGATTATGACAGCCTTAAAAAAGCATTTTTCAACTTGCAATATCTCTGCGATGTTATGACCGATTGCTTTGAAACTTTGGGATATGTTCATTTGGCTCTTAATAAACACATGGGCAAAAAATAACAATAATCGAAATTTCTGTTCATTTGACCTTTAAGTGTCGATTGTTACCCAGGCCTTAAACAAGTACTTATTGAATGGGGCGGCGTTGTTCGTTCGTTTCGTTTCGTTTCGTAACGTTTCTTTTTTTCCCGAGATTGCTTTCTCGAAACGCATCCGTAACAAGTCAGAGAGGATGGTACATAGACTTGCTCCAAGTCGCTCGTTTTTTCTTTGCATCTATAGTTACTTAAATAAAATCGCTTTGAAATCAAGCGCGAAAGACCACTTTAGTAAAAATCGCCTTTGAAATCGCGCGGGACTCATTTCTGTGAACGCGCGCGCGAAGGAAAAGAAATGACACTTGCCGAGGAATGGCTTGTTCCGCCACGATCCTCCCAGGGCTTGAGACTAACTTTTTAACTCACTGGTTTACTGGCTAGTGACATGTCAGATTTTACTAGCCAAAAGTAATTTTTCACTAGTTAGGTATATTGATTTCTATCAAGAACAGTTGACTTTTCCGAGTTTTTCACTAGCCAAATGGCTAGTAGGAATGCTAAACCTGGTAGCCAAAACCTAAATTTTAGTAGCCTTTGGCTAGTTGGCTACCGTTAGTCTCGTGCCCTGCCTCCGCCATTTTGTTTCTCATGCCCGCACGCGCCCTCCGTTTCCGTATCCAGCGGTCTCCTGCGAATCTCACGAGCAACTTGGAGCAAGTCTAGATGGTACTGTATTTAGATGGATTGATACTACTGCATGGGCCACAAAAATGGCAGGCGTGTAGGGTTGTTGTCCTCCGCTTTTAAAACATCAAACTTGGTGGATTTTCACTGACACGTAAATTTTACGTGCGTGAAAAAATTCACAGACAATTTATGAACAACTTGCGTAAACGTTTACGCAAGTCGTTCACACATTTTCTCTAAATTTTTTCACGCACGTAAAATTTACGCGTCAGTGGAAATCTAGCCTTTAAAGAATTAACAAAATTTAAGGTGAACTCGACAATCTTAAGATTTAAAAACTAAGTTGATAATTTGACATGAATTTTTTTCCAGTTGTTTTTACATGTAGGTAGGTAGGTTGGTAGGTAGGTAGGTAGGTAGGTAGGTAGGTAGGTAGGTAGGTATAGGTAGGTAGGTAGGTAGGTAGGTAGGTAGGTAGGTAGGTAGGTAGGTAGGTAGGTAGGTAGGTAGGTAGGTACGTAGGTAGGTAGGTAGGTAGGTAGGTAGGTAGGTAGGTAGGTAGGTAGGTAGGTAGGTAGGCAGGTAGATAGGTAGGTAGGTAGGCAGGTAGGTAGGTAGGTAGGTAGGCAGGTAGGTAGGTAGGTAGGTAGGCAGGTAGGTAGGTAGGTAGGTAGGTAGGCAGGTAGATAGGTAGGTAGGTAGGCAGGTAGGTAGGTAGGTAGGTAGGCAGGTAGGTAGGTAGGTAGGTAGGTAGGTAGGTAGGCAGGTATGTAGGTAGGTAGGTAGGTAGGTAGGTAGGTAGGTAGGTAGGTAGGCCGGGGGTAGGTAGGTAGGTAGGTAGGTAGGTAGGTAGGTAGGTAGGTAGGTAGGTAGGTAGGTAGGTAGGTAGGCAGGTAGGTAGGTAGGTAGGTAGGTAGGTAGGTAGGCAGGTATGTAGGTAGATAGGTAGGTAGGTAGGTAGGTAGGTAGGTAGGTAGGTAGGTAGGTAGGTAGGCAGGTATGTAGGTAGATAGGTAGGTAGGTAGGTAGGTAGGTAGGTAGGTAATAGGTAGGTAGGTAGGTAATAGGTAGGTAGGTAGGTAGGTAGGTAGGTAGGTAGGTAGGTAGGTAGGTAGGTAGGTAGGTAGGTAGGTAAGACTTTATTTATGAGGGTGACCCGTGACAGTTGCTTGGTTAGCTTGTTGGGTGCACGATTGATTAACTGAGTGAATAGACCTGTCGGGTGTTTGACAATGATGACTTGTTCTCCCACTTATGCTGATAAGATTTACACATGATGTAATATTATCACCTCATATGTCTGAGTTCAACACCCAAGAAATCTAGAACCTGTGAATGTTATAGAACTGTTATTACAGTAGAACCCCGGTACCTCGAACTCTGAAGGGAAACGAAAAACGCCTCGAGTTACCGGGGTTTCGAGTTATCGGGGTTGATTGAATATTCAATTTGCCATGTTAATACGTGATAGTTTATCGATTTTTCAGCACTTCAGTACACAGTATAGTGCAAATTAAACTTATCTCGTTAGGAACTCTCACACCCGCTCTCACACGATCGTACGTTTTTATGATAAGAGTGAAAAATGACTGTCAGCTACATAATCTATTCGTTGCTCTTGTTAAAATCGAATTGCTGTAGTGTTATTTAAGTATTTAAATCCGATCACACGACAAGAAGAGCTAAATGGGATATTTCAATGGGCATCCGTGGCAAGCTGCAAGAACCAAAATTCGAGTTTATAGTGTATATTTTTTTTTTCAGAGATGACGCGGTGAAAATGTGTTCCCTTTAATTTTACGTCGTACATTTTTGTTCACCAAGTTTTCTAGACTCGGCTTGTTAACACTGCGTTTGTTGTTTTATAATACAGTATAATTAAATACATCTTTCATTTGATTGTTCTCTAGTGTCCTACAACAGAAAGGGATTGTACCATCCAATGAGAAGACATATCAGGTGGGTCCATGTGCTTAAACCTCGACCCTTCACTCTAAAGAAAACATCTTGTCTGAATAAAGACTTGAGAAATCTTCATAATTTTAAGATTGCAAAAACTGGAGAATTGTCGCTTCGGAGTAATCACACAAATTTAACTATTTTTCCTACATTTTTCTGCAGGTGAAGGATATTGAAAGAGCCCTTTTGGACTCATACCAAGTTCATCCCACCGTCTATTGCCTGCCCGTTAAGGTAGGGTTATCCCGCAAAATTAATCATCTAAAATTGCTGCGTGATCAGCGTAAACGCGGGTACGAGAAATATGAGCGCGCGGGACCTTTTCTTCTCACTCACGCGCGTGGAACCGTACGCGCGCGGCCGCTTCTGTTGCTCTCGCGTTACTTTATTAGTTCAACATAAATACCAACTTTACAAACCTGAACAACCTGAACAGTCAAGTTGATCATTAATTTAGTATTACGACTAACATCGTAGGTTTATATCTTAGCAATAATTTCTCATACTCTTCCAATCTTCAAAGAAGCCGGTGTTTTGCGTCGTAGCTCGTTAAGTTTTTCCCCCTCGCTTTGCTATCACACGGTTTGCTTGTTCAGTCATTCTACGAGAGATTCATTAACGGGTAACTTTATATCATTAGTTCCAAAAGCGCTCCTAAACTAAAAACAATGCTCTATCAAGCATAGGGAGAGAAAAAAAAAACACCGCTAAATATTTTTGTAACCAAGAGGGCGAGTATTCCTACTTGTTGGGCTGGAGCGTTGCGAGAGTGCTAACTAGGAAACAAGGAAAATGTGTGAGGAAAGGGAGGGGGGGGGGGGGGTACATACCTATGTATGCCATTCTTTGGGATGATTACCCAGACTGTTTCAAAGATCACATTTCATCACACTGCAATGTGTAACTTGTGTTTTTCTCTTCTTAGGGTTCTCAGATGTTAAGCTATGTTGAGTTGTGCCTGGATAAAACGCCAAGTTTGATTGATTGCATGAACAGCACTGCACACTGTGATCACGATAAACCCGTGCAGTACCCGACTATTGTGCGACTAGACTGAGCGTGCTGCAGAAGCTTATTGACCAATCATATCTCACTGGACCACGAGCAACTGCAATGTCTTTAAATGGGTTTATTTAGAGAGGGCTGGCTGACGTTTTTTAGGGCTATTTTGCGACCTTCAAACGGGTCTTTAATGAAATGAAACTAATAAATAATTGTTTTAAACTGTAAAAAATAAGGAAAGGAGTAGGTTTATCAGGTTTTTAAGTAAAATGGACAAGTTTTTAATGAATTCTTTTTTTGATAGCCTGCTAAGCTGACGTATTTTCCCGCAAGCGCAATTGCAAAGCAATAGCAGTGGGAAAACTGGCCAGCTAAGCAGACTGTCAATTTTTTTGAAAGCATGATTTATTATCCTCTCAAATCTCTTCGTTCGTTACGATGCAAGGTTGCACGGGTAAA
This sequence comes from Oculina patagonica, assembly GCF_052425735.1. Lineage (NCBI taxonomy): Eukaryota > Metazoa > Cnidaria > Anthozoa > Scleractinia > Oculinidae > Oculina > Oculina patagonica. The sequence goes on from NC_135770.1 coordinate 5,966,766, forward strand.
CGAACATTCATTGTTTATAAGTTTGCATATACATGAAAAGCTATTAACCCTTTATTTTTTTAACAATAAAGATTGTTGGGTCGTTTTTACCATAAAAGCAATATTGTGTCGTTCTTCAGTCAAACAATTGCTTTGACATCGTCATTGAAAAGTACAGAGCTCATCAAAACTAAAGAAAACACATTATGTCTTTCAGCCGTCAATCGAAACCGTGCGTGCCGTACCGTTGCCATAGTGACAAAGTTTTTGACATCTTTTTGATAACTTTCTGATGACTTCTGTTTCAAATGGCCAATCAAAATGGAGGACGTGAGGGAGGCGGAGCTTAGAGCAGACGTCGAATTTGACAACTCTTCTTGCACTTTTACTTGCCAGTTGAAATGAAGAACGAAAGCCAGCAGAAAGTTGTCAGAAAGATGTCAAACATTAATCAAAGACTTTGACTAGTTGCAATGGTACGACGCCGTTTTCATTGGATCACAAGCGACGGACGGAGTCAAAAGCGGAATAGGAAGAAAATGAAAATGTCTGATTCTTCCGACTCGGATTCCGTTGGGTTTATTGCCCCCCCCCCCCCCCCTTACGTCTCCGATTTTGTATTTTCACTACAGTCAACTCTCTCATAACGGACACCTCTATAAGACGGGCACTTCCATAAGACGGACACCTGGTGTTGGTCCCGTTCCTGCCTTTTTCAGTCATTTTACTGTAACTTAACTCCCTTTAAGACGGACACCTCTCTAAGACGGACAGTTGCAGCCGGTCCCGACGGTGTCCGTTTCAGGAAAGAGTTGACTGTAGATCGCATTGGCGGCGCAACAGGGGGGTAGGAGGCTGTAGCCCCCCCCCCCCCTCAAACTAAAATTTTGAGGCCCTCCACGCAATCGCTGTGAAAAATTGGTTTCTTAAGATATTCCGTCTCGTGATTGTTTCAAAAGGATCGTTTTTTGACGAAGTTGTATGTTGTAGGACTTTTAATCAACAAACCTCCACTCCCCAGAATGCCACTTGTAGAGGTCCACAAACTGTTTATATTTGTTTTGACGTTATAATTATCTTTGACATTGGCGACTTCAGCGCCTCATTTTATGCCCTCTAACGACAAAAGAGCGACACAAGAAGCAATGGTCAAGAAGCACCATGAAGTAAGATCGTCTGAAGTGTCTTTTCACAAACTGCAAAAAGTTAAGGCCAAATCTTGTTAAATTTAATAAAGTGATTTCTTTCACTGAGAACAATCGCGAAGAAACGGATGACGTCTTGTCTACTGACGGTGTAGAACTTGCTCAGAATACTAAAAGTTGCTAGAACGGAAAAAAGCTGCTCCAAATATGAAAACCTGCCGAGTATTTTTTGAACAGTCTTTTAGACCAAACGCCAATATCTCGTCCACATTTCAAGCAATGCAAAAACTCTCTGCTCATCTTATAAATCATGTTTTGCGGTGTTAATTTCTGGTTGTTCTTTTAGAGGAGATAGTTTTTCTCAAAGAAGTTGTAAAATTGGTGGGGAAATACGAAAAAGTGAAGATTTAATGTAGTTTTATTATCAGAATTTGAAGTAAAAAAAAAATAGTAGGTGGACACCAAACTGTCCCTCACAACCTGGGGTGCTCTTGCGTGCGAGGGTGAACATAATTTTTTTCTTTTCTTTCCCATTTCTTTAATGCAACTATTAATGGTTTGCCCCAGGGTGAGGCGAGGGGAGGGGCAACCCACGGGAATTTGACTTAGCGTAGCTCTACCTGGGTAGGGATTTTGACATCCACAACAGTCCCCCTCGGTGAAAAAATTTACATTGTCCCCATCTTGGATCAGTGGAAGGTGGAAATGCCTTGCCAAGTGTGGGAATTTGACTTTCAATGGAGACCAGACCCAAGGGTGGGGAAATTGACATTTGAAAACCTGAAAATGTCAAATTCCCCTTGGGTTGTCCGCACCCCCATTTTGGAGCAAACCATTGATAGGTGCAAAAACCTCTTCAAATTTTAATTCACTCAAATTGAGCCCTTGCTCTCCTAAATGTTGCGTGTACAGTCAACTCTTTCTAAGACGGACACCGTCGGGACGGGCCCCCACTGTCCGTCATTAAGATGATAAAGATAAAGTTAAGGGCTATGCACAACGAATACGCGTCTGTTTTAGTGTGTTTAAAGTCGATTACTTTAGCAAAACCTATAAAGTGGACCAAAAATAATATCAGAAGATTGAATTTTAGTATGTTTTAGAATGTTTTAGAATTTTAGTATGTTTTAGTATGTTTTAGAATTTTAATTTAAATAGTGTCCCCATTTACTGGTTTTTATTACTGCTATTTTAGTAGACACTTTAATAAGGTTTCATTCATTCATTCAATTACTCAAGTGACTTAATTTTTTTATGGTAAAGGTATTGATGTCATGTTATATACCTCAGTTAAAGGTCCAGACAGACCAGTTAGAGAGGGAACCCAAAGAAGGGAACAAACAATTAAGAGAGGGGAAACAAAGAAAGAAGTGTCCATAATTATAACTTCAGTCTAAGGAAGGTATTTTTCTTTTAGGTCTGAGAGAGAGGTGGGGGGGGGGGGGGGAAAGGCAATAATATGTTGTTAGAAAAAATATCAGCATCCTCCATGAAAGGAAGTTTGGTTGTTATCCCCACCTCAGGCCACCAACCCCTTCAAAATCAAATTTCTGCTTTTGAGACCTTTACCTCATTAAAATTTCTGGTGACTTCCTTTGATGGGTTTTGATATATATTTTTTTTAATCTAGCAATATATCTTATATTCAGTCAGAATGGAACACTGCAATGTATAAACGAAAGAGACTAATTTTATAATGTGGTATATATTAGATTTAGTAGACAGAAATTTCTAATTCTTATAATACAGGGCCGCTGTAAACAAGCAGAAACAAGAGACCGTTTGACCTTTCTCGCAGCTTAAAAGCTAACTCCCGCGTATCGCGCGTATGTCGTTTATCGGATGTCACACACTACAATATAACGCAATCTACTGTGTCTGCGAAGAAAATGTATTATTAACTTTGTATCCTTGGCCTGTGAATTAATAACTACTGTATTTATTTGAATTCCATCAGATCCTAGCTATGCTATTTAGACAATCACCAACATTGCTTCTTAGATTTAAAAAAAGAACACTGCAATTGGATAACAGTTTTTATCACGCACAAGGTGTCAGCTACTTTTATTTACGTTGAGTTTTTGACAAATTTCCTCAAAATTATGTTAGACCCTTTGTGAAACGTTATCGCTTCTGCATGCACTGCATGCCGTTTTTTATAGGTGAAGGACATTGAAAGGGCACTTTTCGACTCTTACCAAGTTCATCCGACAGTCTGCTGCTTGCCCGTTAAGGTAAGAATAGTTACTAATTGCTGGTTTTCACTGTCACGCAATCAAAAAATAAATTCGAAACCATTCAACTACAGAAGCTATGAATTTCAAATATTATAGATGATAAATGGATAAATAATTTCTCCAAGTTTCGGGTCTGTGCGGTGTACCGTTCGCGAGTTATTTTCCGAACCTTTCCACGCAAATTTATAAAGCTTAGTATGGAGCCGCCATAACTGTGTCCTGCCGAGGGACACAGTAATGGCCGCCGTGATGTCAGAGAAACCATCTGGAACTCAATTCTGTTTACAACAGCGGCCATCCTTGGCTTAAGAGCTAGTACACTTTCACATAAACACCACTTATTATATCTGAAATGTTCATTCTGCACAAAATGGAAAGGAAAGGCCTTTTTTCAAACAAAACAGCTTTGTCACGGCACTCAGCTTGATGTCACATACGACGGAGAACTCAAATATTCAAAATGCTCCGTTTTAAAAACGAATGAACTGCCAAGACGAAAGCAGCAACAAATCTAATTGTTAGTTCTACCTAGATGTCAACCTTAGTAACCCGGTTAGTATTGCGACTGTCAACAGACCTCAACAGTGTTTTATACCTTGGCAAAATTCTGTCAAACTTTACCAATCTTCAAACAAGCCGGTGTTTTGCCTCGTAGGTAGTTGAATCTTTTTGTCTTGGGCTTTGCTATCACACGGTTTGTTTGTTCAGTCATTGTACGGGAGATTCATTACATGTAACGGAGAATTTTATCTCAATAGTTCTAAAGGGGCCTCTAAATTGAAAACAGTGTTCTATCAAGCATAGAGAGAGAAAATAACACCGCTAAAAACACCTAATTTTTATTTCAAAGAGTGCGAGCATTCCGATAGAGGATATCTAATCAGTCATCTTCATGTTGGTTTGGAGCGTATGTGAGAGTGCTTATTACGAATTGAGGAAAGTGAGCCATTTAGTGGTCATTGAGGATATTGCTCGAGAAATTATCCCGTTATGTGTTTACCGTTTGGGGGGGGGGGGGGGCACTGTCTTCTTGGAATTTTCCAGTGTTCTCCAAATCAGACCATAATACTTCATTGTCTATATCCTTATTCAGACCTGGCCGCTTGCGTACTATCTGTAGTAGTGTAAATTCGCGCGATATTTACTTTGAGCAATTTTTTTCGCCCGCTTGAAGATGAAAAGCCCGATGAGGAGAATCAAAGACAAAACAGTTCAATAACCGTTCTCTTTTGGAGCAGTATGCTTATAAACAGTACCTTACAAAGGGGAGCACCCCCCTGAACAGTGACGAAAAAGACCACTTAACGACACACTACAAATTTGTAACTTGTGTTTTTTCCCTTCTTAGGGTTCTCAGCAGATGTTAAGCCATGTTGAGCTGTGCCTGAATAAAGTACTAAACCCGATTGATTGCATAAACAGCACCGCACGCTGTGATTACAACAAACCCGTGCAGTACCCACCTATTGTGTGACTGGATAGCGTGATATTTAGTATTTATTAACCGAGCAGGAGGTCTGTATGGCAGAACCTTGACCGAGGTCGTGAGTAAAGACCGAACGCAGTTAATATGCGCTGAGATGCAATCTGGTGCATTTTGAGACACAATTAGTGTCCTTAGACAGGGAATGCTTACTTCATGTGCACTGACCTCTTCGCGTCGGCGGGATGAATTATCCGATATAGTTACTTATATACTTTAATTATAACAATATTTTTTTTTTTTTTTTTTGGGGGGGGGGGAACCTGAAAACTACCCCTCAAATGCCCTAGATAGAACCCTGGTCTAGATGGGAACGAGTCAAGGGAAATAGTAGCGCTTATGGGAGAGTTAGAATGCAATTTTATTCTTTGTAATACTGTTGCAATAAAGCCATTGTTGGATCGTTTTTTAATACTTTGAAAGCAATGTTGTATGGTTTTTCAGTCAAACCGAGTTGGTTTGACATCGTCATTGAGAATTACAGAACTTAGCAAAACGAAAGCAAACACATTATATCTTTTGTCCGTCAATTGAAAACGTCTCTTATTGGTTTACAGGGCTGCGCGGCGTACTGTTGGCACTTCACAATTTTTTAAAATAATTAATAGCTTTGACAGCTTTGTTACATTTGATTGACAATTTTTCTGATGGCTTCTGTTTCAAATGGCCAATCAAAGTGGAAGACGGGAGGGAGGCGGAGCTTAGATCGGACGTAGGACTTGTCAACTCCGCCTCTCATAGTCCTTGCACTTTGATTGGTCAGTTTAAACGGAACCCAGTTGAAAGTAATGTTGTAAAAAGATGTCAAAACTATCAATAACTTTTCTGGTGGCAACGTCACGACCCCGACCCGTAAGACACTCGAGAAAAATGTTCTAGCCAATCAAAGCAAACCGGTTGACTTTTTCAACCAATCAGGAGCGAAACCAAAACCACGTGCGACTCGCGTTGGGCGCTTTTCGGCGCCGGTTGCCGGCGCCTCATTTCTATTCGAATTCTGATTGGTTGCTTTCGTTTGCTGTGATTGGACAAATGTGGTTACTTTGGCCGTGACTTGGTCATTATCACTGAACAAGGGGGAGGGGGTGAGTGGAAAAAAGTTATCAACTTAATATTGAAATAAATCCCAAAGGGGTCTTGTGGTAAAACACTCTTCTTTAGGAAAACAATTCAAACAATAAAAGCGTGGCAAATACTCAAAAGAACCGACCTATCAAAGGAAATGTAAGCCTTCGCAAACACTCTTTGCTTTGTCGTTTGCCGAAGACAAGAAAGCGGATTACGTCTCACGTTTGTTTTTTCCCGCGAACTGCAAAACAACAACTTTTGCCGTTTGCCGTTTATGCCAAAGTGGGAAGTTTCGTGTTTTATAGTACACGTGAATAAGAAAATTATTATAAATTAAATTATCAATAATTAGAGAAAAAGTAATTAAACAGAATCCCTTTTAAGCCACCGCACTGCGCCTTCCACAAATGAGGGTTCGCGAAAATTCCACCAGATTCGAACCAGATTATTCAAACTGTAGCTCAATCTAGGCCGAAGTTGGTTGGCTTGGCTAACGTAGTATGGGAGACGTTCTTTTCTAGAGATCATATACCCAAACGAAATGCTCGCATTGGTAGCAGCCCTATTTCTGTCCACGCTTGGTTCACAACAAATTATCCTTCGAAATGCACGCTGGAAATCTTGATGCAGCGCTCCGTACAGCACTGGGTTCACTGCCGCGTTGAAAAACACGAATACGGTGGAGCTGTACTCGAGCGCGCGCGGGACGGCCTCGCGGTTCACGAAGATCGCCCAGAGGTTCGCGATTCCTCGCGGAATCCAACAAAATACGAACGCCATGACAACTGCAAGAAGCATTTTCGTGACACGCGTTTCCATTAATTTACGTCGCCTACTTCGCCTCGCTCGAGCGGTCGCAGATGTATTTTTGAGATCTGAAAATCCCGATTCAGCAATGTTATCTGTTGATGCAGCAATGTTTTCTCTTGACGTAGCAAGATTATCAAAAGATACACTTCTGATAGCTTTCGGTGGGTCCGCATCGATGCTGTTACTAGATTCAGTACGATTTTTGATTTCTCTCTGTGACAATTCAAAACTCATGGTTTTCTCGAATATCCGCTTACTTTGCAAGCGTACATGCCTGTAAACATTTAAATAAAGAAAAGCGCCAAGTATAGATGGTATAAAGTAGCACATGATTTGAACCGTAATCGCATAAGCCATTGCTTCAGACCAAAGTATGTTGCAAAATAGTGTACCGTGTATAAATCCAAGCTTGCCCCATCCAAAAAACGGCAGTAAAGTCCATATCAAAGAATAAAGCCACCCTAATAGCACAGTAATTATAGTGCCCTGCTTGTTACAGCGCGTTTCATACGAGTGAGGGTACGCAACAGCGATGTATCTATTTATACTGATGTGCAGTAATGCCATTATTTGACCCGCGGTCAAGAAAGCATTGATGAATCCGGTGAGCTCACATATCGCCCAAGGCAAGACCCATTCTTGTGTAATCGCTAGAGCCATAACAAACGGTACAATTGTAACCGTGATCGACAGATCCACAATGGCCAAATTCACTACAAGGATGGCGGCTGTTGTTCGTAGACTTTTGGTGCGACGGACTGCAACGATCACCAAGATATTGCCAAAAATCGCGAATACCATTGTACAGCCCATGGCGGCGACAGAAACCAAAGATGCGGTCGAAAGTTTATCAACTGGGCCCGTAGAATTGGATTGATTAGTCAGCCGAGGAATAGATGCGTTGTCCATAATGACAAAAACTGTGCTGCTAATAAAATCAACAGTACGACATCGGCTAAAGCTGCTGCAGAATTCGAAGCAGCGAGATTTTGTATGGTCGTTAGCCGATCAACGGCCGTAGTCGGCAGTTGATTACATCAGTTGTAAATCCTTCGAAATTATTTAACGACCCAGGAATCGACGAAGAAAATTCTTGTGCCACCCACAAACATCCGGGAGAGACAATGTCATAATTATTATTTTTTTCAAAGGGAAGCTGCCAACGACTTGTGACTAATATGTTCACCCTTACTGAATTTATGCAAAGCCGGTTTTGTCCATGACCTGACAGTCCTAATTTGGCCTGCAGACTTCCGTAACGTAAACTTCAGTGTAGAGTTACATACAAACGACAAGAAGCCAAATTTAGAGTGAAAAATCTTAAGAACGATGCATATTTTGTATTTCTTTTACACAGAAAAATAAAAAGCCAATTAAGTGCAATTGTTCTAAACTCGAAAACGATTAGTTGATATTTCAAAGGGCTTATCAGTTATCCCTGAAAACAACGAAATACCACGCACGTATATTTTCATTAGGCTTTTATAAAATGTTCTAAACTAGCTAGTATTTAGTTAATAGTCCAATTTCGTTAGAAGTGTTGAAAGCTATTTTGCCGCAAAACTGTCAATATAATTTCTTTTTAGGGTTTTTGTCATGAAAAATTTAAAATATACAAGTAAAATTCTATTTTTAAATTTACACTCGAGCGATATTCAATTGGCGGTACTTTAATTTTCGGTTTTAAATTTTAAAAATTGATTTTCCTTTCCGATGCCGCAAAAATTAGTGAGGTAAGCGGACTCTTGTTAAAACACTACTTGACACATATATTTCCCGGCTTGTCAAAGAAAAATAAACATAGTCCAAAATCTCCTGTTTTGATTCGCATTGCTTTACGTAAACGAATTACTTTATTTGCTGAAGAGGGCGTATATCGACGTAAAATCTACGTAAGGGCCTCTCTACGACAAGAAAAATACAGCTGACGAATTGGTCGTCACGAATTTGACTTCAGTCTGAGCTGAGTATTTTATCTTAAGAAACGACGCCTGTCAAGAAATGAACAAGTTTGACGTTTTTTTTTTCGTTCGACAACTCAGATTTTGGATAAACGGATCACAAATCGAGTGTCCAAACAAGCTGTCATGAAATATTGTGTCGTTTTGGAAAAAAAAAAAAGAAAGAAAGAAAGAAAAGAACCCACTTATAATCCAAACACGCGGAACTGTAATGTAAGATAGGCCAAAAAAAGAAAAAGGCTTCAGTATTAAAAGTGTTTTTTTTTTTTTCACCATAAAATCGGTTCCTTTGTAATTTGATTCCTGAAAGAAAAATTCTCGTGATGAGAAAATCCACCTGTCTCGTTTTTTTTGTTTTGAATAAGGATGAAGATCTGTCAACCATTTATATTTGATTTTATTTTTTGTGTTTGTCTTGATTCTGAAATTTATCATAAGAAAACTTGCCAAATATAGCCTTACTAAATGTGTTTGTACTGGACCGTTTAGACCTTCGTTTAAAGGAGCTACCGTAAATCACGTTCACGATATTAAAAGTCATTTTTCTGATGTACGGGATTCATTTTCAAATTAAAGCAAACCTTGAAATTATTGTTTTCTAAAAGAAGTAATAAAATACCGAAAATAAACAAGGATGGGTTACGATTGAAAAAGATTAGGATGGATAATGAGCGACAAACTTGAAAAAAATTGGCCATTTTTTTATTCAAGATGCGCTTACGGTCCTCGACGTATTAGCCTACGTAGCTGGTCGCGTAAGCTGGCGGTTTTGTGCCGCGAATTCGCCGCTTTTTGTCGCGCGTTAAGATTGTGTTAAGTCAGAAGTTGCGCGAAAAACCGTCACCGGTGTCATGTTAGCCCCAACAAAAGCGCCAGCTACGCTGGCTATGACTTATTGCAATTGGATGTTGTTACCCAGATTCTAACAGCGATGACGACTTGGTGTTCCATTTTCGCGGTGGAAAAATGTTATGCTTTCACTACTATTTGACGAATATCGTGAAAGCTCCGGGGGGGCAATTTTTTGAGGAGGAGGGGTGTAAAAGAGAGGGGGACTTACTGGAAACGAAGTGGACTTGTACATGTTTTAGTGCTGTTTTGTAACACAACCATGTTCACAAAAAAGCAGCAATGATAAGAAACTCTGGTGGACAAATATCCTTAAAAGCTAGGGTAAAGTTGCTTTTTCCGTCTATAAATAAATTGTCATAGGGAAAGGGGCGCTTAAAAGAGAAGGGAGCTTATTAAAAAGGTGAACTCCCAGACGGGGCGCTTATTTAATAGAGAGGAGACTAAAGAGAGAAGGGGGGCTTAATAAATCTTTTACGGTACTTATCAAGTTTGAGAAACACATTTCAAGATAAAGAATGTTTCAGTGATAAAACATTGACTTTTCAGCGATAAAAAACGACATTTCAGTGTCACTACTGACACCCTTTTCTTGTAGCTATTTGCACTTTTCATGTGTCATTTGCTCTCAACGCAAATCACTGAAGAAAACGTCGTTTTTTTATCACGGATATTCACTTTGAAAAAAAATATTTCTGGGAATACCAAATTGAAGGTAAAGTCCGCAAAGGTTTTGCGAACGCAGTGGAACCACAAAGCTTCCTGACTATGCACAGGGTGGGGTGGTCCCAATCAGGAATCACGGGCCTTACAAAAAAAACGAATCACGCATATATATTAGAGAATGTCACGCATAGTGAAGCAGCTGACTGGAGTTTTGGCCTGCCTCTGTCTCTAGGTAAAGGAAACTGAAACATGGACCGTTTTGTAGAATTCTGACTGCTCACTGCTATTGATGTTAGTGCGTTCTGTAAATTCTGTAGTGTAATGCTAAAGAATGTTGATCGATTTTACTTATTTTTATCCTAAAGCGATTTACGAACCTTTAGTAATCTGTTTTCACAAAAATTCTTCATGAATTCACGAATCACGGCCCTGAAGATAAGAAGATTACACGTCAAGCTAGGCCATCTATTCATTGATCACAGGTACCTTCGAGTTGTTTTCACGTGTCGCGGGCATATTTTTGCCCGTTTGTAATCCCTTTGTTGAAAGGGATTTTACTACGGTTGATTTGATTGGCTACAGTTAAATTATCTTGGTTAAAAACCTAGCCAATCAAATCATGCGTCCCAGAGCCACTTGTTCCTCGTGCCCCAGGTTCTGCCGTCTAAGAGGGACAAGCGGCTCTGGGGAAGAGAATGCCCTGCTGTCATTCTCGTCCCCATAGCCCGTTCGTTTCTCTTAGCCGGCTTGGCACGAGAAAACGGAGGACTCTGGAGACATAGGATTTTTGAATAAACAGGAGCCCATTACCTGGAATAAATTCGAATTTTTCTGATTGGCTGTTTGGAACAAAGAATTCCTAAACGGAAGTCGAAAACGTAACGACTCTCATACATTCTTTTGAAACGTCATGACTGCATACATGAAGACCGGAAGTCCTAGAAACTAGGACTGGAAATCCTGTGTCCCCAAAGCCCTTCGTTTCCTCGTGCCAAGGCCCTGCCGGCTATGAGAAACGAAAGGGCTATGGGGAAGAGAATGGCCCTACTGTACGCAAAATTTCCTTGGGCTTGTCACGTGTTTCTTCCCCCTGCTTGCGTCGTGGTGACTATAAAGATGAGCCCAAAGTGAGAAAGCTTTCGTAGCAAAGGGCTGTATAAATAATAAATAAATAACTTAACAATGCTTCGTATATCAAGGTAAATGCATTTGTGAGCATAATTAAAATTATCTAAAAAATTCTGCCTTAGTCCAAAACAAGAGAATATCATTAGGTTGCCACCTTGACTAGAAGGACGCGACAGTGACTGAACTTACATGTATAAGGGAAACAGTTTTGTCTGTTTTGCCGGTGTGAAGCATAAAGTTTTTATTAATTTAGCCTTAATTTCCATGTTTATCTAGAGGTAGACTTTTGTCTAGAGGTATCGAACGTTTCAGTTGCGCGATTTGAAGTGGTTTCGGAACTTTCGAATTCATTGGTAGCGGAAGCTTACTTGGCAATGGTACCGAACGTTAAATAGTTTCGAGACAACTTTTAAGTTTAGGTTGTTAACCATTAACAAAAAAATTCCGGAAGCTTCATTTGGGAATTTCTATTTGGGGAATAATGTCTTCCATTAGAAGTTCTATCTAAGAAACCGCCGTTTAGGTTAAACTGCGGAATTTGGCGTAACCGTAAATACCGAAAGGCCTAGAATTAGCGAAAAAGATGCAAAACGATTAATGCAACACGAATTTCCATTTGGACCGTTCCACCGGGAAAACGGGACTACCTTTGCAGAAGTTCCGTTCCTCCTGGAAATTTTCCAGTGGAATGAACCATAAATTCGTGTTTCATTTACATCCCAACTGGAATTTCCGGAAATTTTTGGTAAACGGTAAACAACCTTCATTTCAGAATGGTCTCAAAAATGTAAGAATGGTTGCAACTGAGTTTCGAAATGGTAGCGAGATTAAGTTTTATAGTTTTGTTGTTTATCCCCAGACAATTGGATCAGGAAAACTATAGGTTTTCTATTGTACATAAAAACCACTGGAAAATATTGGCCAAGAGAAGGATCGATGTTTTGAAAATGCAACAATTTTGCCTCAGGCTATTGGCTAAACTAGTGTTCTGAAATTTCGAAACTGTTAAGAGATCCGAACCATTTTAAATAGCGGAATATTATTTTGTGAATGTGGTCCAATGATAATTTTGTTTCTTTGTTTTCTTTTGTCTTCCACATTCAAAATAATAAGCCAGCTCAGCAGGAGTTACTTCAGTTCACAGCAAAGCTCGGAGAGCTAATTGAACGGTATTCTCAGTTGGATGTGCTTTTACTGTAAGTTTCCTTATCATATTATTCAGTCAGTCTTAGTTGTTGTCAACAGCCTTTTGTTTGCTAGTTTTTTTTTAATCTTTGGTTAATTCAACTCTTAACATATAAAGCCGGAGTCTTTTTCCACTTCGTCCACTTACATAGGCGTAAGGGCCGGGGGGGGCAGGGGGGGCTGCAGCCCCCCAAATTTTGGGCAACTCAGATTTTTTGGGCAGCAAGAGAAATTTGGGCAAAGCCAGTTTTTAAAGAAGTTAGTTTTTTTTTCTTCGAAGAGATAGATATTTTCTATTTTAACCTGAAGTCGGCGGGTTAAAGCGATGTAAATTCACACAAGACAGTGGTTGCTTAGCACCTGATAAATTTCTGGTTAATAGTGAAGGGGGTCATTTGTTGATAGACATATTTGTAATTTTTTTTTTACTGTTGGGCACTGTACTGCAAATATCTGTCACAGTTAAACACCTGATAAAGAAAGCTTCTCCGCGTTGCTAAATTTTACAAAATCGAGGGCGAGATTCTGGAAGCCGAGCAGAAAATGTGCGCGAGTTTTCGTCATGTGCGCGGATTAGGCTACATGACTGTTTCAGAAATGCTGGAGACAATGCAAGAGAATGATCTATTTGATGAGGTTTCAGAGTTTTCTTACGTTGTTCATATCCATGCAGTGATACCTGCTACGTACAACGTGTTCTGCAGAACGATCATTCAGTGCGTTGCACAGATTGAAAAATAATAAGGCCAAAAACAAAAACAAATGTTTCTCGTCCCCGCCCGCTTCATTTTTTGGGGCGGCCTCTCTTTTTTAATTATTTGTTTTTGGAAAAGTTAGAACGAACAAAAACCAACAATGTTTACTTTCACTTTGTACGGAGTAAGACATGACTTTTGTCTGCGTTTTAATGCAAACTAAGGCCAAAACTTTAAATCCTAGTTACGCTAGGTCCGTACTGGATAGGTCAATTACCTTGCAGGATTTATCGATCGATATTCGAACAACACAGGTATGAAATGCAACAAAATTATAAATAATTAAAAAATAACAAAAAATGCACCCGCCCGCTCTCTCTTCTATAGAAATCCGGACGAGAAACATTTTTTTTACTTGGCCTAAATTATTACTTGTCATCGCATTTGTATTAGCATTTAATGGGCATATTCCAACTCTGTAGTCAACAATGACATGGATCGTATTGTTAATATCTTCAGCCGTCGAAATGGTTGAGACAACTATTACTTTTAACGTGTTTTATGAGCTCATATGATAGATTCTTATGTAAGAATTCTTCACTTCATTTGTAAGCCTATGCTAGTGCATCGCCGTATGACCCTCGTTTCTTCTCGACTGTTTCGTAAAAATTTGGGCAACTTGCGAATTTTTTTGGGCAAATGTCTCGCCGCCCCCCCTGGCAAAGAATTGCCCGTACGCCTATGTCCACTTAACACACAAACTCAGCATCCAGGGAGCATCCAGAAGTTTTACTAGTTAGCAAATATGAAAAACTGTTCTTTTAGTTCCGACCCCCTTTAGAAATGGCTGGATTTTAAATGCCCCGGTCTTGTTTAGACATTCATATGTTGATTTTGCTCTTTGACATACACGATTTACTAGCTATCTTTTTTCTCAGCTTTTCTTTCTTTTTTTTTTCAACCCATGCCCAACTGACAAAAGCTTAATGCTGTTAATTAAGGTTCGTGAAACTTGCGCTTTGAAAGGGTGTGGTATTCAAACAAGTGGATCCATTTGAACACTGACGCATTTTGGCTAAACCCAACGGATTCTTGAAAGAACGGCTAAGAAGAATGGTGACATATCTGATATCGTATAAACTTTAAATATTGATTTACATCGTAATACCGGCATCGGAAAACGATATAAGAAATATCCCTTCATTTATTCAAAAAGTACCATGAATTTTACTGATTTCTTTCCTTGCGTTTAGATTGCCTGCCTGTTGCTCTATACCTATTGTTTTGTTTATAACAGAAACTGGTGTTTAAAGAGTGTGATTTTACACAGTTCAACATGAAGAAGCTTATTTTGTTGATGATATTTGCATTTGCCTGTCAGCTTGTGAAAGGTGACTAAAGATTTCTTTTTAACTAGTGTGGAAAAACCCATTTGTGTTGCAATCATTTTCCTGTTTGTTTTAGTTCTAAAGACCGCAGCAATTGGCTAAAGTGCATGAATCACTTAAGAAGCCCAACAAACGGTGGCACTCAACAAAGCCGCAGCAGGAAAAATCCTCCCATGATTATTTCAAACTCACGCTCACCAACTCCGGGGGCTTATTTCGCTTCGAGACCTTTTGAGAGGGGGGCGGGGTGGGGCTTACACAGAGGGGGTTAATATCATTGATGAGGGGCGTTATTCAAACCTGTAACATTAAACAACTTGGAGTATTTCTACTTCCCCTCTCCCTTAATTGGGATTCTAGTAGTCCATCGCAGGGTTACCTTCAACATTAAATTCGCCGGTACCCATTTATACACCTTGGTGGAGAGAGGCACTATGAGAGTAAAGTGACTTGCCCAAAACACAACACAGCGCCGGCCCGGCCAGGGCTCGAACCCGGACTGCTCGATTCGGTGTCCAGCGCACTAACCATTAGGTCACCGCGCTTCCCACGTGTATCCGTTAGAATAATATAAAGTAAATAAAATGGACTTCATATTGTACATGTTTCAGTGCTGTTTATTAACACATACAAAACATTCACAATAAAGAGGAAACGTGGCGTACTAATATCTTCAAAAGCGAAAGTTATAAATGGAGGTTGGAGGATAATAGGGAGGGAAGCTCTCTGAATTTCCCGTAGACTTTTACTGACTTTTTTGGTTGTTTTTCTTAATCTCAGGCTTTAACCCTCCTAATCCTGAGGCCAGTGTTGTTTGCAAGTATAACCACACGGTTTCTATAACTATCATCAACGTGGATGATATTGACGCGTGGAATACAACTGAATGGCGACTACAAAATAATCCCGAATGCGAGCCAACGTTTGACGGTCAGACAGTAAACTACAACTACCTGAAACTACCTGATTGTGCTATGAACGAAACACAGCTTGATAACAGCATCAAATACGTCCTTAAAGTCAACGCTGTAAAACGAACCGGCCTTGATAACGGCCAGTTGCGCGCGTATGACCACATGTACTATATTTGGTGCGAATACGACAATCAAAATAGGTCGATGGCAAGTTTTGAACCGATCGTGAACCGCAATGACAACGCATCAGGTAATAATAATAATAATAATAATAATAATAATAATAGCTTTTATTTATACACGATAAATATTGCAGCATAATAGCTGATGTGGTCGTGTCTTATGAAAATAACAATAAATTAAGAAATCAATAAACTACGCTAAATCATTAAAGTCCCTAGATGATACAAAAGATTTACATAGGCTACAATAATACCAACTTTACAATTATATATGTGGTACCTTTTACTGAAAACAAAAGCTTATGAGTCCTTTTGTTAAAGCATTTTAGAAAGTAAAAATGTTTTTAATTCTTTGCATAATAGCTGTTACAAGTTTGCTGTTTTATACCGTCAAGTTGAAGAAGTTCAAATTTTTGGTGCGAGAAAAAATGTCTACTGAACCCTACCTTAACCCTCCGTTTTGAATTCTACCCTCAGCCTACCTTACTGACAAACCCTTCCCTTTCCGTACAAAGCTAAAAAGAAATTTCTTAGAATTTTGTGAAACATATCCAGTTTCTTAGTTGTAGTCTGTTACTTTTTAACTTTCAATTTATTTTTATCTAACAAATGCTACTCTTAAATTCGGATTACTTTTAAATGAAACACGCTTAAAACAGGAACAAAACCTGCGTTTACTAACTAAAGAGGCAGCGTGGCCTAGTGGTAGGGCGCTGGACTTGTAATTCGGTGGCCCCGGGTTCAAATCCACCTTCCTGCAACTAGCTGGATTTGTCTTCGGTCGTCCCAAATTCAACTCCTCCACGCTTTGTAAATAGCCAACTGGTTAGCCTCCTGCCAGTTGGGGTTTTTAACAAGTTTATGTTCAATTTACAAAAGTAGTGTCTACTTTTAACGGAATTCTTAGGTTAATTAATTTTGGTTTTTTATTATATTCATAGTTTATTTACAATATGTATTTATAGGTTTAAGTATATGTATTTATTTAACTCTGAAAAGCCTCATCAGGGATGGGTTAATAAAATTTGTATGTATGTATGTATGTATGTATGTATGTATGTATGTATGTATGTATGTATGTATGTATGTATGTATGTATGTATGTATGTATGTATGTATGTATGTATGTATGTATGTATGTATGTATGTATGTATGTATGTATGTATGTATGTATGTATGTATGTATGTATGTATGTATGTATTTACAGTATCCACAATTAGCACAATAGTGCTAAATACAGTGACACTTATTTGTTCGTTTTATTTATAAATATAATGTTAACTTTATCAGTCTTTCCGTACTTACAGATTGTTCTATGTTTGTTTTTTCTAGGCTCAAGTGCTTTCCACTTTTCGCTTCACGCTTTCTACTACCAAAATCATACTGGTGCTGTACCCACCCCAGTTGCGCTGAATATCCGAATATATTTCAAGGCTTATGTGCTGACTCAAAGCGCAGACCCCAACCTGGACCTTTTCCTCGAACAATGCTGGTCGTCAAGCAGTGCCGACCCAATGTCGATGGAAAATAGACTTACCTTAATAGAACAAGGGTAAGTTTATTGGAAAAACAGTCATGATAGTCAAAACAGCAAGGAAATACCCCCCCCCCCCTCCCACCCGCTCCAAAAAAATAACCGATAGTACAAACATTAAACGATACCACGACACCTCACCCGAAAGTTGACACGTGATGTACATGTTGCTAAGCAGCCTCCTTAGGTTTCTAAGCAATCTCCCAACCCAGAGAAGGAGAGATAAGCCGATTGCATAGCCCCGTCACGTGACTTTGTCGAGCATTTTAAAAAAATCTCCTTGAACAAAATTGTTGCCAAAAATGGAAAGAGCGTTTTGTGGAAGGCAAACATTGCCATCCAGTACAAAAACCCTTCACAATTTTCAACTTTCTAACCACCATAAAATCTACAACTTAAAAAATCAATAACCTCACTGTAGTCTTACAAATTTCATCGCGCTCGTTCAATTTCCGCCATCTATTTTGTCGATCGAACAGTTTTTTATGATTGACAAGGCCACGTACAGTAACAAGATTATAAAATGAACGTATTTATCAGTGATTAGTGCTTGCGAAAACACTCGCAGGAAATTTTCAGAACCACAAATAAAATGGATCTATTCATCAGTGAATTGTGCTCGCGAAAACCCTCGCAGGAAATTTTCAGAACCACAAATTAATTTTTTTGTGTGTCTTTTCCACACAGTTGCGGTAACAATGCTGTGAGTGACGACCTGGACGACACTTTGAATTACACCTGTACAAACGACAGCACAAGAGAATACTTCTCGCTCAACACGTTTCGATACTTTGGGCAACAAGCAGGCTCCAGGGTTTACATCCACTGTGATATGAGAGTTTGCCTGGCAGATGTGGCCAATACGGCGTGCCAGTGCCCTAGTGTTGATGAATGTGCCCCTGATACCCGTAAAAGGCGTTCACTTGCTGACCAGGTGGATGAAAATGTGGTGTACCGTGTGTCATCAGGCCCTTACATTTTTGAGAGGGTAGAGGAACCAGAGGAAGATGTAAACGAAGAAGAAGGTTTGTAGAGTTCATTGTCTTTTAACAAATGTCTTTTCTTACATGGGTTTGTTCATTTAGGAAACGATCAGACACGTGAATGGTTATTCTTGAGGAATGTGCTGTTTGATAAACGGACACCAACTTCAAATTTATTCAAGAGGACTTTGATGTCGAACAATTGTACTTTCAGCTCATCCCCTGAAGCTGCTCCAGACCTATATTTTTAAAGAGAGTTTTGGTAGCATCCAATCACAAAATTAATCAATTAACGACAACCAAAACTGCAATTTAATCTTTGTGAGGAGGGATTTATGCGACGTTACTTGGCGGTTACAAAAGACAGGGAATCACTCAAATCGACTTAAATTTCCTTAATGTCATTTATAAATTGTAACTGCTGATTTATCCTTATACAAAATAAAAAAAGGATTTTGTTTCTTCTTTTCAGGTGAAGCTGACGAACAGGATAAGCCCCAGTCTTTCTCGACCAATTTGGTCATTATCGTGGCGGTCAGCGGTGTTGTCGCCTTAGCCATCTGCGCAACTGTCTACTTTGTCGTGCGAAGTCGCAACCAGCGCAGGCAACATGGAGATCTGAATGTGGCTACCTAAGGGCCAGATTGAAAGATCCTGCCATTTGAAGAGGCTGTATTACTATAGCAGACATGAAACAGACAGTAGATATTCATAACCAAACTAATCACTCCTTTTTTGTAAGAAGTCCTCTTGATTTCATGTTAAATATTCACTTTTTTCATATTGGTCTAAGTACTGTAAAGCAATACCCGGCAGAACAAATCACTGTTTCTCTTTCTAAAGTACCTTGATCTTCGAAGCAATGATTTGGTATCAACTTCACGTAAGCTTGTTAATGTTGTTTTTTACTTCCAAGAGCTATGCCGAGTTTCAACTCCTTGAAAAGAAAAAAAATTCAAATTTCTTTTTATCAATATTGAAATCAAACAGCATCTATGGGAAGTGTCTCTTGAAACCTTCATCTAAATGGTCACACAGAAACCACGGTTTTATCCACATACTTCAAAGTTAAAATCACACGGACATGAGCACAGCGTTACCGAAAACTTGTATCACGCAGATGATTTAATCCTGACAGGAGTATACTGAAGTGAGAACCACATTGACCAATTTTACTCTGGCAGTGAAAGAGTTCGCAGGCTTTTTTTAAAGTAGGCTTAAAGCATCTTAGTAGCCATTTATATTTATATATTTTTAAACAAAAGAAGAAATCTACTGTAAATGTACATAGTCCATTGATACAGCCCTTCATGTTTTTATTTCTTCCGTATAGCTACTTACACGTTGAAGAGTTGCACATGGTAAATGCATACGTAATTGGTATACTATTTGTTATCAAAGTGGTAGTTTATTGTAGTTTCATATTAGTTGAAGTTTTGCCACTCTTTTATCATTATAATTACATATTTAGACTTAAGAGGCCTTAAGATGTTCTGTATATACGTAGTAAAGAAAGGCCGAGCACGTTTAATTTAGATTAGATATACCAATGCACACGAGTATATCAGTTATCTCAGTGTGAAATAATTAGAGCTACTTGATACTGCGATTTAAGATTTGTTTGAAGCTAAACTTAGGAATTCAGTAGGAACAATCGAGAAACGCATATGTAGGGGTGACGAGTATCGATGAATAAAAGGATTTCTAAAATAGTGTTTCGGAATCTCGGAACTTTCTTGAAAGTAGACCCGAGCAGAATGATTTTACGTAAGGATTCTTGTTGTTTTCTCAATGTTTCCGCAAACTACACCCATTGATGTAAAATTATCCATGTATCATGCACAGCAATAAAAATAACCTGTATCCTTGGATACTACAAAAATATACTTAATTGTATCTGTACTCCAGGTTTTAAGGCAATTATCAATATCCCAGGGGGGGGGGGGGGGGGTTCTCTATATATTTTTGGGTGGGGATGTGCCGCTGAAACTCTGAAACCCCTACCTTATACCAGACCATGGTCAGCTGATTTTACAACCCTATACTAGACTAGACACCAAAAAGCGCTACTCTACCCCAGACTTGCAAAATTTGTAATATGCAAATTTGCTCATTTGGAGGCCAAGGGGAGTTTCATGTAAGCTTACAAGAAGAGGGGAATTAAACCTCTGGGTATGGAGGGTATTCCATCTACCATATAGTAGCTTTCCATCTTTGATATATACGAAATATGACATGGATATGACCTCACACTGGAAAGATAGGGGTAAGGTTGGTTTTAGTAATGGGGTGGGGAAGAAAGAGACAAGCGAGGAGGCCTGGGGAAGGCCAAGGGGAGTTTCATGTAAGCTTACAAGAAGAGGGGAATTAAACCTCTGGGTGTGGAGGGTATTCCATCTCCCATATAGTAGCTTTCCATCTTTGACATATACGAAATATGACATGGATATGACCTCACACTGGAAAGATAGGGGTAAGGTTGGTTTTAGTAATGGGGTGGGGAAGAAAGAGACAAGCGAGGAGGCCTGGGGAAAGGGTCTTGGAATACTGCATTGAATTGGCTTCAGAATAATTCCTGAACCCTGGTAGTTGGATAAAGACATTTAAGTTTTCAGTATTACTACCAATCATCTTGGTCGCACTGTGCAATTCATAACTTACTCTGGGCAAAGTAAGAACCTTGGGTGCTTTTTTTTATTTTCCATGTTTCTATCGAGTTGTAGAAGCTCGAGGAGGAGTTGAAAGGAATTGAAATACAAGCCGTAGGCTATAGTGTTTCCACGATGATTACCCTGCAAGTTGTGAGAACTTCGCTCAGATTTCATTTGAGAGAGTGTACAGGAAGTTGCTCCCCACCCCCGTGCTTTGCCAATATTTTTAAGATGTGCTGTACGTGGCGCAGCTGCTGTGTTGGGTGGTCTAAACAACAACAACAACAACAACAACTTTATTCGCACCCATTAATTAAATTAAATTTACAATACATATAAGAATAAAAATAAAATAAAGTGCATGGCTGCCCAATATAACCACCATTGGCTAACAAGATTGGGCAGCCATACTTAATTAGTTTTTATTACAACAATTTATAAAAGGGTCAGGTGTACTAAAGATTAAGATAACAACTACACAACACACAAAAATAATCTAAGTAGGCTTAAAAAATTTAGTGGAAGAAAAAAAAAAGATGGAAAATAAAGTATATGGACAGATTAACTAGTAGAAGAGGGGAAGTGAAAACTACAGTTAACAAAATGTTCCGTTAATAGCTTGCAATAATGCTTGATTTGTACTTTTTCTTAAATTGTTTATACCTTAATGTCATCACTGACAGCATTCCAGATTTTAGCGCCCTGATATCTAATATTAAAGATTCCATAATTTGTTCTGGTTTTGGGTAAAGCATAAGTCATTCTAGAGGAAAATCTTGTATTATAACTGTGAGTTTCTTTTACCAAAAGTGAAAAAAACATCAAAATTAGAAGGGAGAAGTTGGTTTTTAAATTTGTACATAAAAACAGCAATGTGAAAAGTTACTTCATCAAATAATTTGATAACATTTAAATCTTTGAAAAGTGGATTTGTATGTTCAGAAAAGCAGATCACGAGTGCCAGGCCCCTTCAAGAGTGGTCGCTTTTTGTTTTGGATGTCCTCCACCACTAAACCTGCGATCAAGCGCTCCTTTTTTTTCGCGAGAAAAACTGGAACGCCTGATCGCAGGTTAGGATGTTGTCAGCGGAGCTTCAGCAGCGCGCCAGCGGAGCACCATGGGTAAAAAGTTTATTGATGCGAGAAATTTTCGTTCTGACGTCAGCGTACGACCGTAATTGAGTTTGCGTAACGGCATGTCTCATGACTTGCATATTGGTTATGCGGAATGGAATATATGCAGAATGACTTATATTAATTATTGCAAATGAAAAACGCGCGCTTTTTTTGGCGCCAATTTGCAAAAGCAGCCGTAATTTTTCGGACTCGACTGCGATGACACTAAAGAGTCTACGATTTCACACTGCAGAATCATTCTGTCCTTAGGAGTACTTGAGGAATGAGCCCCTTATTTTCTCTTGGCCGTGCTCGTTTATTAGCTCGTCGCATAGCCTTTGGTGCAATCGGGAACATAGCAGTTCGTAGACATTATTCACTCACTAGACAATGACCTTAATGCACAATTTAAATTATCGGCTTATTTAGTGTTTTAAACACTTTGATCGGCTGCCGGTCAATAACTATGATATCTTCCGCCAGACTTATTTGGGTTTCTTTTGTTTACCTCGTTAGTTTTTTTGATTTTTACAATGCAGCTATTCTCAAACATTCATATCCTCTTAAAATGTTTCTCTTTTCTCCCGTTTATGTAACTTAAACAAACATACTTAGATCTTGGAAGTGTTTGTGGGTTTATCTTCTTGTTTCGAAATTAATTGAATTAATTGTAAAATCACTGACTATGTAGTCAATATAGCAACTCCCTCAGGGCATAAACGTCTGTTGTTTACCAAATCGAAAGAACGTTAACTGGAATAATCTACTATTTTTAAGATGAAATTTGAGAACAGTGGATGTGCCAAAAATCCAAAACAGTCTGCTTTTGACAGTGACTCAAGACTGAGGAATTGATTGAAACGCGCCATTTATTGATATATTTTGTAAAGAGGTTTTGTTCAAGAGAAACGGAGCGCAAGGGGTTTCTTTAGTGCGAATACTTGAACCGCGCCATTTGGAACAAAGTTATAAAAAAATCAATTAAAACGTCAATTGAGAAGAATGGATGACGATAATCTTCGTAAAATGACAATGACATGCATTGAAGCATCCAGACAAATAGTTCTACGACAATTAAAATTTGAAACCGAGTCTTGAATTTGTATATGCTACCGATTTTTCTATACTGCATACACTTAACAGATCCCAGAACCATAATTGGTCCGTTTACGAAAACAATCGCCATCCCTTGTTCTCTATTAACTATTCGATTGGTTAATTTTGTTCCAAATGGCCCGGTTAGAGTAGTCGTAACTCTATGCAAGAATGTCTTGTATTATCAGTTAAACAAGGCAACCAAGCAAAGAAAATCAGTTTGTTTTCTTGAGCTTGTAGCGCTAACATCTCGAATCATCAAATCTCCAAAGGTAAGTTTGTCTAAGTTTCTTGCTTCAATTTTAAAATTCAGCAAGTTGAACTAATGTAATGATGGTGACGCCTTTCCTCTTTGTGTTATTTTCAACCCTACATTTCAGCTTTTTGTTTAATCGGTAGAACCGGTTGTCGATTGGCTTAAGATCTCGCGCTATTTGGGTGCTACCCTTAACGACAATTTCTTTTAAAGAGGCGCTCGAAATATATTTCCTAGCTAGCTTTTATTTTTTGCAGCTTTATATTCAAAAAATGACCAGTATTACGGTCAGATATCATGAGCGGCAAGAGTCGAAAAAATGGATTTCGCTTTATTCGTAACTTAGGTAGACCTTTTTATATGTCAAATAAATCACTGTGTACTCTGTGTACTTAGATTGACTTAATATCGATTGATTTACAAGAAAATCGATAATAGACCATAATTGCTGAATTCCATGCACCAAAATGCCACTCTTTGGATCTCAAAATTTAGGCCGAGTTTCTTTGCTCTGCGTAAGAAAATAAAGCCCCCCAGAAGGAAAATACATGTCACATTTTGGCGGAGAGTGTATAAGACGGAAGCCGGAAGTTTGCAGAATGGCATAATTATGCGAAATGAAATATATGCACTGAATGACTCAAAATAATAAGTTCGACTGAAGAGCGCGCCCTTTTTTTTTGGCGCCAATTTGCAAAAGAAATCGTATTTCTTTTAAATGTTGCGGGCTCGACTACGATGAACGATGACGCGTTTTGGCGCCAATTTGCAAAAGAAGTCGTATTTCCTTTAAATGTTGCGGGCTCGACAACGATGAATGATGACGCGTTTTGGCGCCAATTTGCAAAAGAAGTCGTATTTCTTTTAAATGTTGCGGGCTCGACTACGATGAATGATGACGCGTTTTACTAACAACCAGTACGTATAATTTTTGTGTTCACTTGCGAGCGAAATTCATGCATTGAGGGTGTCATCTAGTGCGTGAAAAATGTCAATGAACCGCTGTTTCCGATTGCACCAAAGGCTATGTGACGAGCTAGCTGACGAGCATGGCTCATTCGAAGGACGGAATAATCCTTAAGTGTGGAATCGAAGACTGCTTAGTTTTTGTTATTTTGATGCATTCAAAATAAAAAAATGTAGCCGAGCCCGCAACCCCCCTTGCTTGCGTGGGTGAGGACTGAGATTGCGTGCATGACGAGCCCAAACTCGACCAAAGAAAGTTTTGGTAGCAGTGTGCTCAATCAATCAATCAACCAACCAACCAAGCAACAAATCAACCAATCAATCAATCAGTCAATCAATCAATCAACAAACCAACCAATCAATCAACTAATCAATCGATCAATCGATCGATCGATCGATCAATCAGTTAATCAATCAACCAACCAACCAACCAATCAACCAATCCACTTCAATCAACTC
Organism: Oculina patagonica; assembly: GCF_052425735.1. Classification (NCBI taxonomy): domain Eukaryota; kingdom Metazoa; phylum Cnidaria; class Anthozoa; order Scleractinia; family Oculinidae; genus Oculina; species Oculina patagonica. Next base: position 5,991,517 of record NC_135770.1, read on the forward strand.
AATAATCAATCAATCAATCAATCAATCAATCAATCAATCAATCAATCAATCAATCAATCAATCAATCAATCAATCAATCATTCATTCATTCATTTAATCAATCAACACTTCTTCGCATATCAACGTTCGTTGACACATTGACTAGAAGGACAGTAAATAACTGGGCAACAGATTAGTCTGTTCTGTGTGTACAGCACTTTATATCTATGCTATTTCATGCGTCCTTCATGGATTCCAGAAGCATAAAGCTGTATTAATTAAGCCTCAAATTCCTTATCTATTTAGAGGTAGACTTCTGACTAGAGGTATCTTCGTTTTAGTTGCGCGCGCGATTTAAAATGGTTACTGGACTTTCGAATTCAGTGGTATCGGAAGCCTTTTTCGCAGTGGTACCGAACGTGAAAATAGCTTCGAAACTTAGGTTGTTTACCATCACCAAAAAAAATCCGGAAACTCGGTTGGGAATTTTATTCTGGAATGATGTGTTGCATTATATTTGAAGTTTTCCAGAGGAACCAGCCGTTTAGGTGCGGCATCTGGCATGACCGTAAATGCCGAAAGGCCTGGAACTGGCGCAAAAGATGCAAAATGGTAAATGCAACACGAATTTCCATTTGGACCGTTCCACCGGAAAAACGGGACTATCTTTAGAGAAGTTCCGTTCCTCCTGGAAATTTTCCAGGGGAATGAACCATAAATTCGTGTTTCGAATTCATTCACATCCCAACCGGAATTTCCGGAAATGTTTGGTAAACGGTAAACAACCTTGATTTCAGAATGGTCTCGAAAATGCAAGAATGGTTGCGACTGAGTTTCGAAATGGTAGCGAGATTCAGTTTTATAGTTTTTTGTGTGTCTCCAGACAATTGGATCAGGAAAAAAGTATAGGTTTCTCTAAGTTTAATTATACACAAAAGTCACTTGAAAAGATTGACCAAGAGAAGAATCCGGCGAAGTTATTTTTTCTTTTTTCAAAAGCAACAATTTTACCCCAGGCTATTGGCTTCACTTGTGTCCTGAAATTTCGAAACTGTTAAGAGATCCGAACCATTTTGAACAGCGGAATATTAATTTTGCAAATGGCGTCCAATGATAATTTTGTTTCGTAATTTTTCTTTGTGTTATCCACGTTCAATAGTAAGTCAGCTCAGTAGGATTTATTTCAGTTCACAGACAACCTCAGAAAGCTAACTACCTTGTATTTGGATGTGCATTACCGTAAGTTTCCTTATTTTCTTCAGTTATCTTAGTTCTTGTTAGCAGCTTTTTGTTTGCTAGTTTTTGGAGCGAAGATTCTTAAGCAAGGTTGATTTAAAATTTGACAAGTTCAGCAACTAACATTTGAGTATTTCTCCATTCCGTTTAAAACGCAAACTCAAATCTGCATTCAAAAGTTCCACTACTTATCAAATACGTAAAACTGTTCTTTTCAACTCCGATCCCCTTTTAGAAATACTAAATACACCGTTCTTGTTTAGAGATGTATCACGTTGATCGTGTGATAATAGGTTTTTTGGCCTAGGAAAGCCTTTTATAAAACCTGAGGAAACTCTTTAACCCTGGGGGAACCCGTTGGCTGCAGGAAGGCCGGGATCTGTTACAGCAGACAAAATCTATGGAGACGACTAGAACAGTAGACAGAACTTGGGTCCAACGTAGACTTTAATCTGTAGCCAAATAATATTTTACAATGCACTTCTATTTAGGCGGAATAACAGGATTAGGTAATGTCATCAAGAAGTCTTAACTAACATTAGATCATGCACTTTGTAATGCACGATTGGCTATAACGGAATTCATCTTTTACAACATTAATTACTTCCAAAGCAGTGCATGTGGATAACAGTTAAACAAAAGGCTAGTGTAGGTTACAGTTACACTTCAACGCCAATTGCACTTATGATCCGACACAACAACGGGTAGTGGTTACGGCTTACTAAACTGAAAACTAAAAGAAATATTTTCTACGTTGGCTTTTTTATTTTTTCTTTTCTTCCTGTATTTTCTTCCCTCACAATCGTGCTATTTGAAGGTTGACTACTAAGCAATTTTCTCCCTAAGCGAAAGTGTTTTCAAACTATACCAACAAAAGCCTTAATGCTGTATATGAGGCTCGTGGAAGGTGTTTTTAGTAAAAGGGTGTGGTATTCAAACAAGTGGATCCATTTTAACACTGACACAGTTTAGCTAAATCAAAGGGATTCTTAAAAGAATGGCCAAGGAAAAGGGCTGAAATAGTTCGTGGGAATTTTACTAACGGTTAATATCTGTCTGTTTTCTTACAAAATTCAAATGATTCACCCCGTCATGTAACATACACGGTAACAGTAAATTGGGCGAACTCTTAAAAAATACAGCTGCTGGTCTATTTTTTCACATTTACATTTCCTGCCTGTTTCAATATACATGTTGTGTTGTTTTTAACAGAAACTTGTGTTTAAAGAGTCGCTGGAATTTTACAGTTCAACATGACGAAGCTTATTCTGTTGGTGACGCTTGCACTTGCCGGCCAGCTTGTCAAAGGTAAATGGGGGCTCAGTTCTTTTTAAAAATCAATTTGGAAGACCTCTAAGTACGTAATTTTGAATCAATAAAGGCATGCACGGCAGTGACAAACCAAGTTCAGTGTATAAATTGTGTTAAAATCTTCAGACTGATTTTTTTGTGTGATTTAACTTTCCAATCAAGTGAAAAAATACAGTCATTGTGGTCACTCAATAAAAGGCAGTAGGTTTTCTTAGTCATCTAATAAAACTGGTATTATTGTACTAAACCATCGCATAAACATTTTGAGCTCGCTGCTGTTTTCTTTACTTACAGGAATTATATATTTTTCTTTATCTCAGGCCAGGATCCTGTGGGCACTGTTACTTGTTTTAACAATCACACGGTTGATATAACCATCACCAACGTGATTGATATTGACGAGTGGACTGATCCAACTGAATGGCGACTAGAGAACAATGCGGACTGTGAGCCAATAATTGACCAAGATAACGGGGCAGTATACTACACTGGCCTGGTCTTACCTGACTGTGCTTTTGAACAACAACAGTTCGCTGACAGCATCAAATACATTCTTAAAGTCAGTGCTACAAGGAGTGACCCCGGTGGTGCAGGCCAGTTGCGTGCATATGACCACCTGTACTATGTGTCATGCGATTACGACAATCAAGACAACACGTCCGTGGCAAGTTTTGTACCGATAGTGAACCGAGGCGACAATGACACTGGTACATATAGCATGCAACAATGATAATTTCCAATTCATATAAAAAATATAAACGACACATAAAGTTCCCGTCAATGCAATTAACAATATACAGAGAAAATCCCGTTTCCTCGAACCTCCAAACTCCAAGGAAAACTAAAATTTGCTCGAAAAATCGGGGGAGGGGGGGGGGGGGGAGGAAAACTACAGTGTCGACTAGGTGAAGAGAATCTAAGGGGGGTGACTTTTGGCTGGAGTTATTGTGAGGTTTGTGAAATCGATGGTTCAAGAAAATCGGGATTCCATTGTTTGCATGTGTTGGGTGGGAGGAAGTGAGTAAAAAGGGGGTGTCACTTAAATTCTCAGCTTAAGCTTACATCCCGAATTTTATTCCAATAAAAACAATTAATCATTTTACTCAATAATGTAATAATTTATAGTCTACTTAATAATTTAACTCCAGTTTTTCGTTGTTTATTTAATTAAAAATGAAACGAAGTAAGAATTGACATTGCCATTATAATTAGTGTACATGTCCTCAGTCCTTCAGTTGAAAAGCCGTTTTCACTGAGCCGTTAGCTACGGAAGATTATAACCCTTTAGTTGCAAAGTTCAAAACATTAATCCTAGCTTTCTATACACATTTCCGTACATTTCTTTAACCCTGAGTTTTGGATAATTTGAAAAAAACATCAAAGATACCATTCTACAGCTAGTTAATCATGTTCGTTATTCTCTTTACCGTCCTCTTAACATGGTCTTGATATTGACAGGAGAAATTTAAAACTTATCAGTGATAATCACCTCAATTATCAATCTTAATTTCATATTCAACTTTGGTTATTGGTAGAGTTTGATCACCTCTTGGAGGTTGAGGCCAGAATCATAATCACATGCATTTCAGGGCACAGTCGTTCAAAAAGTAAACCAGATAAAGCGACGGTTTCAGTTACACCAATTTACCACATAGTTTTTTTTTGCAGAATATTAGTTGTTTAAGAAAGCCGCAGGTCATCTCAGCGGGGGAGGGGGGGGAAGGGGGGGTGTGCGTACCCCCTGCACCCTTCCCCTAGATCCACCCCTGGTCTGTTAGAATTTACATTTACCTTTACTTCAATTTTGGCTCATCTCAAAAAGTTATAAAAATTGAAAGCAAAACACTCAATCCCCAATTAGCCCGGAAAGATATAATAGGGATCAAAGCTTTCTATTCCTAGATAACTTACTAACTGTCTTTTTTCTTTAATTGCCTAGGTAATGCATTTTTTACCTTTACACTTGATGTTTTTGCGGACGATGCCTTTTCCGCCCCTCTTCCCCACCCAATTGCGCTGGATGTACCGTTGTATTTCAAGGCATTGGTCAAGACTCAAAGCGCTGCACCTAACCTTGACCTTTTCCCTGTAAGCTGTTGGGCGTCATCGAGCGCGGACGTACCATCACTCGATAACAAAGTTACTCTCATAACAGCCGGGTATGGAATTGTATTCTTAAGTCGACGTCGATAAATATAAATAAAAAGTAAAGTATAAAGTCGATTAAAAGTAAAGCAAAGTGAGACACTCATGCTTAAATTAACAAAAGCATTTATAAGTGATTATACCCTGGACGGTAAATTCAGTAATAAAGGTGTTGATTTCCCGTTTTTTTCTATTCCGGGAAAATCACTACGTTTACACACACTTGCTGTAGGACGTTTTTAGAAGTCTATAGGGGTAGAAGTTTGTTGAAACATTAAAACGTTATCCAAAATTTTCGATCTTTGACCTTCATCAATTAAAGTGACTGAATAGATGTGCTGTATATTTGAAGGTAGAAATTTGGAGTGACACTGGTATTTAGGTAATGATCAACCAAAACCGATTATTCACAGGCAAACGAGAGTAAAATATACGCGTTTTAGTAAATTTGTAATGTTTTAACATCACAATTTGTTCGTCCTTTGCCCTTTTTTATTGATTTATATACATATATCTCAATCGCAGACAAACAAGGCACTTACGATGTCTTCAACGTGGTTTGAAACGTTAAAGAGAGGGGCTGGATCAGATTTAACTGATAGCTGAGAATTGGTTAAAATTTTTACCAAAGGTTTAGCTGAGATCTTGGATCTGCAAAATTTACTGAGAGCTGAAGAAATGCGCTAAAATTTTAACTGATAGCAATCACTGAATTCTAACCTTTCACTGATAACTGAGATTCCAGTATCCCCATCCAGACAATCTAAAGAAGGCTTTGTTTTGAACCAAACTTTTTGTCCCTTTTCAGTTGCGGTAGTGCTGCTGTCAGTGAGGACGACACAGACACACTGCAATACAATTGTACCGATGGCAGCGTACAAGAAACCTTCTCGATCAGGTCGTTCAGGTACTTTGGGGCTGCGGACGGCGACGCGATCTACTTCCACTGTGATCTCAGAGTGTGTCTGGCAGACCTTTCCCCATCCTCTGCGTGCGAATGCCCTGCTGAAGTCGAGTGCTACACTGACCTGAGTGCCAAGAGGAAAAGGCGTTCGGTGAATGATTTTGTAGAGGAGGTTCATGTGAGATCCGGCCCTTACAAGTTTGTTGACGACACCGAGAAAGATGAAGGTACGTAGAATTTATTATTTTCAAATGAAAGTATTTCCTCCCGGGCAGTCGAAGCTCTAGTCAAACGTGTATATTACTAACGCGCATAAGTGGTCACGAAAGGAATGTGCAGTTTAATGTTTGATGCAGATGTTCCATTTATATGTAAACAAATTAAAAATATACCATGCATCTCTTTTGTAATACTGCAAATGAATCTGGGCGTCATACAAGAGTTCTTGATCAATTTACGACTGAAAAGTCTATAACCTCGTTTCAGACAAAAACCTGTAAAACACTTAATGATTTGTGCTACGCTAGGAATATATTTTTAGTATGACTGATGCGTTTTCTCTTTCTTTTCGCGATTTAAACATGATAATAACAGAGGATGGTCTACGAAAGCGAAATGCTTGAAAAACATGATTAAAATTAATACCTTTTTTTTCAGTTGAATCGGAGGAACAAGATGATCATGAGCCCCAGTCTTTCTCGACCAATTTGGCCATTATTGTCGCGGTCAGCGGTGTTGTCGTCGTAGCCGTCATTGTCTGCGCAACCGTCTACCTTGTCGTGCGCAATCGAAACAAGCGCAGGCAAGACAGAGATCTGAATGTGGTCACCTAAGCTCAAAATTGGAAGGCCTGGTCATTTGGATGAGCTGTATTAAACCCATAGCATCAATGTGGATTAATCTTAGTAGACTTCGTAGAAAAAGTTGTCATAATTTTTGATGTATTATCATAGTTTCGTTTCTCTGAGGAGCTACACTATGCAACGTACACGTGGACGACACACCCTAAAAAACACTCTTTTTTAACATTTGTCGCTCCCAGTTTATCGGGTTTGTTTGTTTTGTTATCACTTTTTGGCGTTTATCTACCTTAGAAAACTAAATTTTTTTCACGCGCTTTCCTTAATTTCAAAATAATTTTGTACATCCTAAAAAAATAACCTAAAATTATCTTTTTTTTTCCTTTCTTATTTTCTAACCAGATTTCCATCAGGTGAGTGTGACCACATTGTGTCTTTTCTTATTATTGCAAAAACGGGCACCAAAAGTGTACTGTTACAAGGCATTATATCGCTTAAACTATTATTCTTAATCGAAAATGCGTTTATTTTTGTTTAGTTGAATTTTTGCCTTTTTCATTGTTATGCTGCATTGAGGCTGGCATGTTAAATTTGTTTTAAAGTTTGCGATATTCCAGCGTACACAGAGTATATCAAATGTTTCTGAAAAAAGTTTCTTGATAGATTTGCTGAAACTTGTTCAAAATTTAGGACTAATTTAGAAGCACACAGATTTAGGGGTGACGAATGGTCATTTGTGGATCATGGGTTTTTGAAACACAGTTCCTCGGGTTATGTAAAAGCTCTTTAAATCAGAAAGTTTGTACGTGACATTCGTGTTCTGTCAAGTAAAGCGCAATCCAGTTTCCATTGTCCACCCATAGATGTTCAATTATCTCTGTAATTATCATGCACAGCAATAAAAATAACCTTTATCCTTGGATTCTATTAATCGTGTCTGTCGTACATACCTCCATATGTATGCTGTAAATGGCACTGTCTCTAATTTTTTACTCGGAAAATTCCGACTCGTAGTGAGCGAATCGAATTTTACTCGATTCCTGTCAAACATAGGCACGTTATGCGTACGTCATTCTCTGTAAGACCCTAAAGAAGGAATGCCGTGCCTTTCGAAATATTGGAATTTAAATACAGTACCAAACCGTTGAATCAGCCTTGCAATTTTACTTCACAGGTGTCTTAAGACCTCTGACTACTGTACCGGCATTGTTATAAATGAAGTGAGCTGCAGTTAGGGCTTTCCACAAGTTGCTCGAGATTTCCCAAAACGTTTCCCGTAATTTCTCAAAAAGTTGCTCAAAAGTTGCTCCAAAAATCCATAAAAGTTGCTTCTGATAAAAAAATTTGCTAGAAAGTTGCTCCAAAAAATCCAAAACGCTGCTTCTAATCAAGATAATTTCTATAAATATATGCTAATTTCCCTTTGAGAGTAAGATTTCTAAGCAGTTTTATGCAATTTAACAGCAAAAGAAGTATCTAAATAACATATTAAGGGGGAAATTTGTAAAATAACAAGGATTTCTTTAACTGAGAAAAATCGTGAAGATATCAATGACGTCATGTTTGCTGACGAGTTTTGTAATGTTTTAATGCACAATGAGCCGAAAGTTGAAATGTCTTCAGATGTTCCTCGAAAGTCTTCGGCAATCTCCGTAAATCTTCGGAAACGTTCGTATTGCCTTTGAACAACACTCGGATAACCTTCGGAGATCTTCGGTCTGGAAATGGCTCAAAATGCAACAAGTTGCTCGAGAAGAAAAAAGTTGCTCGAAGGGGAAAAAGTTGCTCGAATCATGAAAAGTTGCCAAAAAGTTGCCGAACAACTTGTGGAAAGCCCTAGCTGAAGTGTGGAAAGTTAATTATATCTTGGTTTGGAAAATCTGTGTTTGTCAGTTTGTTGTTTTCGATCATTGTTTCATAATAAGTTTCCCGAGCTTTAATATTTGCTTATAGCCACTTTGATTATAGGTAGGAGGGGGGCGGTTGGGAGAGGGGGGGGGGGGCGGGTGGGGTGGAAAAGGAAAACTGCATGACTTAGCTATTATCCACGCTTGATTATCCATTTCTATTCCTAGTTTTATTTTTGGGCCTTTTTTTCCTATGGCAAACATTTTATGCTTGGTTCAAAAGTAAAATTTAAATCTGTAAGCCAAAGATGATCAATATTCCTTTGCGATTTCTGCCAATTCATTCAGGGCTTCTCTTCAACGTTCTCGTCCCCAGTTCCCCCCTCAATATTTTACAACATGGCGACCCAGGAGAGGGTATCGTGTATGTCAAAGAAACTTATAAACAATCCGCTAAATGCCGTAGATGAGGCTTTGAAAGGACTTGTCGCTGCAAATCCGGGACTAAGGCTTTTAAAAGGCCACCGAGTTGTTATCCGTGAAGATATAGACGAGCTTCGGAAGACTGGGAAAGTGACACTCGTTTCAGGGGGTGGTAGTGGTCACGAACCAGCACAAGCAGGATTTGTGGGGAGGGGTATGCTGTCTGCCACAGTGTCAGGCGATGTGTTTACCTCTCCTCCGACCAAGTCTATTCTTGCTGCCATTAGAGCGGTTGGAAAACATAACCGCGGCGGAACGCTTTTGATTGTGACAAATTATACGGGTGATCGATTGAATTTTGGGTTCGCCGCGGAGAGGGCTGTTACGGAAGGAATTAAGGTGGAAATGGTGGTCGTAGGAGAAGACTGTGCCCTTATTAGCAAGGATAAAACGGCGGGAAGGAGGGGGCTATGTGGAACTGTTCTTATCCACAAGGTAATTATATTGGGTCACGCTAGTCACGCAATGACCGTGATTTTAGTTGAAGTAAGTTTTGTTATTATAAAAGTAAGAAATGAACGTAATGAATGACCCCACGAACAAAAAAGTGTATGAGTAAGGTATATATACGAGTGATATAAGATAGATTGGAATCCCACCTTGTTTGTATCCAAAAGAGAAGATTTCACGTAAAATTGTGTAACGTGTCACGTAAGCTTCATCTTGCGCAAGGACTCGACCCAGTTCTTCTCGAGTATCTTCAAAGATGGCGGCGGAGGAAAAGCCTACGACTTCCAAGAAGCTTATCAATAACCCGTTAGATGCAGTAGATGAAGCTTTAGAAGGAATCGTCGCTACGAATCCTGGGCTTAACCTGCTCAAAAATCACCGCGTTATTATCCGTGAGGATGTAGACGAGCTACGAAAGGCTGGGAAAGTGACCCTCATTTCTGGCGGAGGTAGCGGTCACGAGCCTGCTCACGCGGGATTTGTAGGCAAAGGGATGCTAACAGCTGTCGTAGCAGGCGCGGTGTTTACTTCCCCGCCGACCAAATCGATCCTAGCTGCTATAAGAGCTGTTGGCCGTGAAAACAGTGGAGGAACGCTTTTGATTGTGAAAAATTATACCGGGGACAGGTTGAATTTCGGCTTCGCTGCAGAGAGGGCTAAAGCTGAGGGTATGAAAGTTGAAATGGTGGTTGTCGGGGAAGACTGCGCTCTCACCAGCAAGGACAAAACAGCTGGAAGGAGGGGGCTTTGTGGGACTGTGCTTATCCATAAGGTAATGACTCGAGATCTAAGGGAAGAGGGATGGGAGGGGGGGGGGGGGTGGGGGGGGAGAGGAGAGCATAAGGCAAAACTGATATGCAAATTTGCTTATTTGGAGCCCAAGGGGAGTTTCATGAAAGCTTACAAGAAGAGGGGAATTAAACCTCTGGGTGTGGAAGGTGTTCCCCCTTTCATATAATAGCTTTCAACTTTCTACCCCCGACCTTTAAGAAATATGTCATGGATGGGACCTCACAACAAAGATAGGTGATTTGGTTGATTTTGGGGGTTGGAGTTGGAGAAGGTCAGTGGGGTGGGATAGAGAGAGAGAGAGAGAGAGAGAAAGACAGGGGAGGGGGTCTTGGAATTTTATGTTGAGTTAGCTTCAGAATTTTTTTTTCTTCAGAATACTCCAGGGATGATGGGTTAATTCCTCCCAGACTTAATTTTTCTGTAACTCAATAATAACATGGAGAAAGTGCTACCTATTTCTTCTAGAAAATACTGTGAGAAAAAGTTACAGAACATCACTTGTTTAGTTTAATGATCATAATAAAAATTATCTTTGCTTATGTATTCACATCAACAGCTTTTGCTAGTTCTGTGTTTCACACAGTGCACTTGATTGATTGATTGACTTCCTACAGGGTGTTTTCTAAAATATTTTACAGAATGTATTCATTATATTTTTTATTTACTTACCAGTTTATTTTAGTATCACTTTAAAACTGTACTGAATTATTTGTAGATTGCAGGTGCACTAGCAGAGGAAGGGAAATCTCTTGAGGAAATTACACAAGTGGCCAAAGCTGCTGCTCAAGCCATGGGTATGTGATTGTATAAACCAAGATACCGTAAAATTCTGGTTATAATAAGCCCTCCCACTTATAAGTCCCCCTGGTTATATTCCTATCTACCTGAAGACAAAAGAACACATCCAATTATAGCCCCCCCCCCTCCCCGGATATAAGCCCCCCCTCTGCTGGATAACAGATCTAGAACTGAACAGGGCTAAATGTTGCTTTATTATGACTTTTTAACTTGAAAACGTGTTTTGATCAACACTGCCGTTGCTTGTTTTGAAACCTTTTTCTGTAGATAAGCTCCCCCCCCCCATTTATAAGCCCACCCAAATTCGCTTACAAAGTATTATAAGCCCAGGGCTTATAACCAAAATATTAATGGTAGTTTATATAGCTTTAAGTGTGTAGTCCTGATTTCGGAAACCATTGATTTCTTGAACCTCTTGATAAATGAACCAAATGTTCTTTTATTCCCTTCCCGCAGTTAAACAGTGTAATTTTATTACTGGTTTCTTGAACTCTCAAATTTCTTGGGTGTGTGTGCATTTGTGCATAATGAAGTGAATATTCAACCTTGGCTGGTATGCTAAACATGATAGGAAATACAAGAATTCCTCTGTGACATTAGGGGTGTGTGGGAGTGGTCAAGAATTGAGCTCTGGCTGGTGTGTTCTTTGGCAAGCAAGTTAACTCTCACAGTACCTCTCTGACCACCCAGGAGTATATTATCTGGTGAATTGTTAGAGCATGTGCAGTATGTGACAAAATACTGGAATGACCTGTGATGTACCAGTGTCCCATCCAAGGGGAGAAGCAATACAGTAGAATCCTGATTTCTCCAACCCATTGATTTCTCACACCTCCTGATAACAAGAACCAAAAGTTGTTTCCGTTGAATTTGCTTCACTAAGTCAAACATTGCAATTTTTGCCTCCCAATTTCTTAAATTCCAAATTTCTCCAACCAATTGACTGTGTAGTTCATACTGTAAATCATAAATCACCCATACCTCCCCCCCCCCCAGAAAGTATTTTTTCAAGGCCCCTCCAACCCCTCTGGAAATTCCAATTAACCTTCATACATTTCCTTAGCATTTTTGGCTTTTGAGACCCCTCCCATCCCCAGGAATTTCCAATCCCTTCTGTGGGGGTAGTATTTACATTTTCTGGAGGCAAACCACACATTTGTCCAACTAATTTGTCCAACCAGTTTTCTACATAAACCAAAGCGATAAGGGTTCTTGCAGCTCCAATCCCTTGAATTAGGGCAAACTTCACCATAACTTTACCATAACATATTTATTGTTTCAGGTACCATTGGTGTAAGTTTGGCTCCTTGCAGTTTGCCAGGATCTTTGCCGTCCTTTGTTTTAGGCAATGATGAAATGGAGTTAGGACTGGGTAAGACTCACTCTTCTGTATCTCCTGTATTGCGTAAAAGGTTGGTTCTATGTTCAGGATAAGAGACCCTCAGATTTAAGAATGAGGAATACCTGTTAGTTTTACTTTTACAATAATATTGAAGTGCATGTGCACAAGTTTTGAAAAAGTACCTCAGGAATGAAATTCATTTATTTTAGACCTGTGTTTTTACCCTTGGTACAGCTTGGTATTTTCCTTTGTTCTGATGAATGATAATATATGATAATGAGTATAAGACAAAGAAAAATACCAGATTGTACCAGGGGTAAAATTGAACCACAACATAGAGAAATTTCAATGTTATTGAACTAGATAAGAAGGGGCACCCCAGATTGATTGATTAATTAATTAATTAATTAATTAATTATTATTAATAATTAATTGTTTAACCCCAATTAATTATCATCAAAGTCATGTAATTTATGGGTTTATAACTTTCTACAGGAATTCATGGAGAACCTGGTGTCAAAAGAGTTAAGGTATTGTACAGGCTTTATCACCATGACTGATCAACATCGTTCAAAAAAATCTCACCCGAGTACATAACCAGACCCTTTTTTTTACAAAATTCTTTCCTTCTTTTTGTGTTATTTGATTTAGCTTGAGCAGGCTGATCAAGTTGTCAAGACCATGATTGATCACATGTCAGATATTCAGAGTGGAGCGACGTTCAAGCTTAGCCTTAAACAGGGTGAGTAATTAAGTTATTATTACACACAGTTATCATAGTTTTTCCAGACTTCCAGGCTGAGGGGTGTACTTGCAAGGTGGTGCCTCAGCCTCTTAAGTTCTTCATCCTTCTTGATCAACAGCCACTTTCTCCTTACAATGTTTAATACAATGTCAAGCAGTTAGGTGACGAGAATAAAGAAAATCATCAACTAGAGGATATACAAGCTGTTTATAAATGTTAATAAAAATACAATGCTGATTACATGTGATGCATACCTCTGAAATTAAAGGGACTGTGTCACAGGGATTTTGCAGATTTTTGCTCTAAACTGTTCTGAAATTTGTGGTAGGCAACTTTACCCTAAATAAACATTATCTTTGAACTTTTAAAGGAATGTATAACCTTAATTTGCAGATAGAAATCAAGCTAGCACTATAAATATTGATTTTTCGAAGATGTGCGGAAACAACTTAAAAATATTTGCCTAACTTTTTTAAATTGCAATCCGTTTTCATCAGAGCCATCTGCAGCCAAAGATGCTTGTTAACAGTTTCAGCGCTTTAATATAGCAATTTTTAATAAAAATGGACTATTTTTTTTAGGTTTCCTGTATCACAAATAAAAGTTTTGGCGGTTCAAAAACCTGGTAAAATCTGTGACATAGTTCCTTTAAGAAAATCATCAAGTAGGGGATATTCTCTTGATGTACTACCAACTTCTTCAAACTACAGTTAAGAGCAATGTATAACAGTCAGAATGGGAATTTCAAGCTTGGTCATTTTTATTTTTCAATGTATTGTATTACAGGTGAAAGTGTAGCCCTTGTGGTGAATAATCTTGGAGGAACGTCAGTTTTAGAACTGAACATTGTAGCAAGGGCAGCGATCACATATCTTAGTAAGTAGAGGCAGTTACTAACTTCAGTAAACATGGTGATACAACCCTCCAAGTTGCGACCATTTTAGTCGCCATGGGGACTAGAATTTTGTAATTGGTGACTAAATTGTAGAACAAGTCGCCATCCTGGCGAGTATAAGAGGACTGCTCTGGAGCTTGAGCAGACTATCATCAGTGAAAATCCAAATTAAAAACTGCTGTGTACGTTATGGATTCACTTTGAAAAATTTCTGGGTTTTGTAAACTGATCTTTTTATTCTTTCATTCGTTCATTTGTTTCTTTCATTAAGTTTTTCCAGGGAAAAATATGCGGTAAAATTTTGTTTCATTCACGCTTTTTGATGCATAGATTTGCAGATAGTAAAATTTTGGTGACCAAAAATTTTCTATATAAAGAGACTTCACCTAAATAGATAGTAGCCAAATGGCCACTAAGGAAAAAAAGTTAACTTGGAGGGTTGTGATATAGTCAATATCATTTATCCAACATCTTGATAAGTGGACATCTTTCAAAGCCCACCTTTCTAAAACAGGTACCTTTTAACCAGACCTTTCTAAGGCAGAAACCTCTTTGTTTAGGGACACCTTGGTAAGACAGACAGATCTCTAAAGCAGGAGCTATTTTTAACCAGACAATTTTCTAGACACCCTTCTAATGGGGAGTGTTGAGCTGGTTCAATATTAAGATGATAATAGATTATTTAAAACATCTATAGATCTGTTTAACATTTTTCTTGGCCTGTGTTCATTTTTATCCAGCTAAAGAAAAGGGTGTTACAGTAGATAGAGTTTACAGTGGCAGTTTTATGACATCACTGGAAATGGCAGGAGTATCAATCACTTTGCTTCATCTCGATGAAACAAGAACACATTGTTTAGGTAAGTGGTACTGTACGTTGTTCAGGAGTTTGAAAACTGGGAGAAACTTGTTTTTCAGAATTGAAAATTATCTTGGTGCATAAATTTGACAATAAGTAATTTGCAGTTTGGTTTAAAAACTTGAATTTGCTACTTTTCAACCAATCAGAAGCAAAACCAAAACCAACCATGACTCACTCACAAACATTTTCCTGCACTTTTGTGCCAGCTATGTTCATGTATTTGCTTTGAGTTTTAAGATTGTCTGTGTCCTTTTTGATTGGCCAGAGTGATTACTTTGGTTTCGGTTTTAAGCCACTCAGTTGAAAATTGCTCTGTTGATACACAGTAGTATACATATTGCAGCAGTATAAATATATTTTTTTAACTTATCACTAAGGTAACGTTATATTATAACACCTGGGAGGTGGTCTGATAGCATAAAAAGGATGACTTTGCAGCTCTTACTATAAAAATGAACAAGTTTTGTGGCACTAGTGGTTCAATATTAATAAAACCTATAAATTAATGGTTTGTCACTCAAGTTTAATTTTCTTGCATACCTTTGTCCCCTGTACAGATCAAAGCACAACTGCACCAGCCTGGCCGCGTGTCTCTTTATCAGCTACTACAGGCTACAAGAGAACTGACAAACAGCCTTTGGAATTATCACAGGATGCTGTAGAAGACAAAAAACAAGTTATCGCTGAAAAATTGACGTTTTTAGGTCAGATAACTTAACTTGTCATTATACATATACACTGAATTTGTAAGGTCTTATGAAATAAGAAAACCTTATGAAGTGGCAGTGAATTTTACGTGCCAGTTGTTGTTTTTTCTTTAGTTTGTCTCCTTGTCTGTTCCATTCTTCGGTATTGATACTCTTCTTTTCTGAATGGATGAGGGCAATGTGACACACGTTTTCCAGAGGTCACGAAAAAGATGGGAAAAATATTTTCAAATTTAGGGAAAAGCCAAGGATGGTCATAAAATTCTGAATTTCTTGTCAAATTCAGGGAAAAGCCCGGAAGTTTAATTTTACCCTTGTTTTATTTTTTTTTCAATTTGCAGGTGAACAAGTTTATGCAGTTATCAGTAATGTGGCTGATGCTCTCCTTGCTGCTGAAGGCAAACTCAATGAGCTGGATAATCTTGTTGGTGATGGAGACTGTGGGACAACCCTGTCTCGTGGGGCATCAGGTACAAAGCACTTTGCACACATTGCGTGCCTATTTATAATGCTAGGTAATGGCTTTAAATTTGGGATGGCAAGAGTTAACATCGATATTTTTAAGGAAACTTTTGCGTCCACTTACATAACTTCCTTTTTGCAGCCATAAAGAAAGCTTTGGGATCACGTGATGCTGCAGGGTTGCCGTGTAACAATCCAGAACAGCTGTTATTAGCTCTTGCTAATTTATGCGAGGATCACATGGGTGGAAGCTCAGGGGTGGTAAGTTATCCTTCATGTAAGAATTCACCTTCAATCACTAATGTTAATGTGAACGCCATGGTAAAAACAGTCCAAATGAAGATTCTATGAAGGCTACTTTCTGTTTTGACCAGGGTGGATGTAAACAAGTACATGTAATTATAACAAGCAGTTAATTTTTCCATCATGAAATAGTTAATTTACCAAGAAATACGAAGCACAAAACAGTTGAGTTTTTTCGCAAAATTAGTAGTGCGAGTTTAAGGAACTCCGAGCCCACGAAATTATATATTATATGTTAATAATTGCGCTGTCGGATGTTCGTTTGGTCTTTCGAGAAAACTTTTAAAATTAGGTTTATGTCAGAACTTAACGTTTCTTAAGAAGTTAAAGGATTTAACAGAAGTTCAAGCTTTCACGTGCAGAACTGAAAAATGCAAATTGCACGGTGGCGTGTTAAAATTAGGGTGTTTAACTCAATCATTTCTGTGCATGAATTCTTATAGAGCGATTTTCGATGGAGTGTCGTAAAATCAAAACAAAAGTAAACAATCCAGTGAACAATCAAAACTCGAAGCAAAAACATGTAGCCGACACAAAGCGCGGGAAAACGTGTGCCAACGAGACGCGGGCACAAAGCGCGGGAAAACGTGTGCGAGCGAGACGCGATTGGTGGCTGAGAAAGTGACGCGAGTTTTTTAAACCAATCACTTAGCAAAGGCCGAAGGAATGCAAAATCAAAGACAATGCGAATTACTTTCGACACTCAAGTGAAAACCGCTCCATCGGTAACCCAATCCTTAGTTATGATTGTGTGGTCTTTCACAGTTCTACAGTCTCTTCCTTACGTCTGGTGCAGTTCATTTCAGAAGTGACTCGGCTGCAAAGGCCTGGGCTCAAGCTTTGGACGCTGGTGTCCAGGCTATCATGAGGTATGCACAAAGACTCGAAAATTTCCATCTGGTTTGAACCTTTCATCTATCTAGCCTTTCAGTTATCTGTCACTGCTTTGTTGATTAGTACAATCTTGAATTCAGCTTTTGTTGGCGGTAGTTGATTTTCCCAGTAAAATTAGCAAAAATCAAAGAAACCTAACAAACAACGTGTTTTCATTTTGATTATTGTTAGGTATGGTGGAGCCGAACCCGGGGACCGCACAATGGTATGTGATACAAAATGTATGCTTTGCATTGTGTAGATAAATTTTGTAACGTTTTTGGCTGTGTAAACTGCAATGTCAGGCACTTGATTGTCAGTTTTTTGTAGCAATAGAATGCACTGTGCTATTGCAGCTCGAAACGCACCGGTATCAGGTCTTAAATGGGTTTATGGCTCCAAGGCTCTAGCGTTAAAACAGAGCTTCAGGGCAACAAAAAGGACAATGATAGGGTTTAGGGCTTAATCGCCTTATTTCTCAGGGCTCCCAGCAAAGAGAATCGATAATTTGTTCGGACTCGAAGAAAGTCAAGCCCTGGATTCTAGGTTCAATGCAAAAACATTACGGCTACAAGGGTACAGAGGTTTTCAACCCTGGTAAAACGTCGCCAAAAAGTATAATTTAATGGGATTTGCTCTAGGTGCCAAGACGTTTGAATAACCTGTTGTTTCCTTTTCAGCTTGATGCGTTGCATCCCGCGGGATCATCTTTGAATACGCAACTCGCTTCAGGAACAGACCCGATGGAGGCACTGAGAAAGGCAGTCGAGGTATTTATAATGATGTGCTTTTTCTAACCTGTGAATTGAAGATTCAGCCGAGATTCAAGATTCAAATAGTGCAGTCTGGTGTGAGTCGAAAAGCGCTGGACATGCAGTAGAATTGAAGCATTTGGCAATTATTTAAAAATAACATTCAGTTTGTTAAGACAGTGGGTTTTTCCATCAGCTTTACAACAAAACTGATGCCAATACAAGCACTCATAGAAGTAAGAATTATAGAAAAAAAAACACAAAATCCTTACTAACAGTGTACCTAAAATAAAAGTTAAAAAGATGAAAACAGCAAAATACTAAGATTTAGGCTAAAATTTAATTACATCTGTATAAAATAGAAAAAAATTAAAAGTTACAAACCATTTTACATATCATCATTAAAAAACTTCATGAAGAAACGTAAAATTCACTGTTGTGGTCTGTATTTTCTGTAAAACGCAGTGGATGCCTAAGAAATATAGCATGATTTATAACTGGCAGTGTTTAACTCCAATTCTGATCTGTAGAACAAAACGGCCAGCAATATTGCAAACCTTCGATGCGACTGAATGATTATGTGAACTCAATCTGAAAGTGCTTATTTATCTTCATCTACCTTTCTCCTTCTTTAATTTTTTAACGTTCTATTTATTCCAGGCTGCAGAGCATGGAGCCCAGTCTACCTCCACCATGGCCGCCCGAGCTGGTCGCTCCAGTTATGTCAGTGAAAAGCACTTGAATTGCCCAGACCCTGGAGCCCTTGCGGTGGCGATTTGGTTCCGAGCGGCTTATGGCGCCCTGAAAAAGTAAGCGACGGTAGAGAGGTACGTGGTAAATGCGTTTTTGCTTGTTTTGACTGTGCATTTAAAGGGAAGGGTGTTGGGTTGCTGGGATTGTACAATAGGGCGATTTTTGATAGTGTCGTAAGCCCAAAACCAAAGTAATCACTTTGGCTAATCAAAAGGACAGACAATCCAGTGAACCAATCAAAACTCGAAGCAACCTCGGTTGGTGCGCAACCTCGTTAAAGCTCGCCTCGCTCGCCTTAAAGACTTATGAGAGGTCGACTTAGAGCAAGTCTACAAATGCGTGTAACCGGCACGAAGCGCGGGAAAACGTTAGTGAGCGAGTCACGATTGGTTTTGGATTTACTTCTGATTGGTTGAGAAAGTGGCGCGCATTATTTAGACCAATCACAAAGGGTAGTAAAGCAAAACCAAAGCAAACGCGAATTACTTTCCAAACTCAAATGAAAATCGCTCTAATCAGTGGCAAGGATTTAAGTAAATGTACTTGTTGTTCTTTGAGTTTAACTACAACGTGTGTTTTCAGTTGTGTGCTTCAATCATTTGACCTTCTCCCAAAGTTTTTCCCGCCAATGCAGTTTTGGTGGCAGCGGCATGCAGTGAGCTGCGAGAGGTGGCTGCGAAACGCAATTTTTCCCGCGCTTTTTGCTGCACACTGATTAGCTCAAAGATCGGTTCTGTCAAAATAATTTCAGTTTGTGTTTTAGTAAATTTCGAGTTTTAGCAACTCTGGAAGGTTTTATTGACTCCTATCATAATGAGTTGTTTTCTCTTGTGTCATACGAAGCTAAAATAAAATTCTTTTGAAAGAGTGTACCACACATTCCTCAAACCCTTTTTTTGTTCTTTATGTCAGGATTTTAAATGATACTTGAGGGATCAAGCAAGATTTTATAGAGAAAGAGAATTGATGGACGGTTTCCTGACTAAAAAACAGTTTTCTTAGTGATATTTTATTAGGAGACGCAAATGATTTCTTGAAAAAGAAATTTTGTATTAAATTAGGCTACTATTATATGAAGAACAATAATTTATGTAGATTTGAAAGTAATAACATTCACAATAACATTCACAAAATACAGTACAATTAAACTCGCTGTACATGATTACTGGTAGTGTTTTTATCTCTGAATGCTGAAAGTTCATGCGTTTCCTCTTAAATAGTCCTGCTTAAACTGACTGAACAACTTTCAGTGTTCGCTCTAAGAACTCGTCACACCAAAATTAAAGTTGGAAGTGACTGTTTAAAGAGATGTCGCCAACATGCAGCAACTGTGGCGCCGTTTTAGCGCAGGTCAATTAGTTCTGTGTTTTTTTTTTTTAATGAAACTTTATTACACGCAACACTATTTACATAGGTACTACAGAGAAATACATATTTACAACGGGCTATTTACAAGAGACATACTTTTTACATGAACATTTTCAAAAGGAAAAAAAATTGTTAATTACAAGTATAACTAATTATGTCTACTTCTAAAATATACTGAATTCTTACTCACAATACAACGCTAAAATACAATACATTACGCTAATTACATTAATACAACGAGACACATTTTAAATAATGACTTACTAACTTGAAAAACAAAGATTATTTGTATACGGTTCCTTTATTATTCTACATTATTAGTTCTGTGTTGGTGGACGTACGCCCAGTAAGGGCTGGTTATAGCAGCTCTCGCGGATCAATAGTCGTTTCTGGGAAACTGCCCACCTACCCCTCCCCTAACCTAACATTAACACTGACTTCTTTCTTTGGGCAAAATGTTAGGTTTGGGGAGAGGTAGGTGGGCAGTTACCCAGAAACGACTAGGTTAGGGGAGGGGTAGGTGGGCAGTTTCCCAGAAACGACTATTGATCCGCTCTCGCAAGGTCTCACATGAATGGCTCGCTGGACCCTTCGAGAGAACAATAGAACAAACAACAGGAGCAATGCTTCCAGCCCCCCACACAATAGCAACTGCTACACTGGAGGATCAGTAGATTTACAAGCTTACGAGAGCTGCTACACTACTGGGTTATACATCGCATTATAGCACTGGTTACCGAACTCGTTTGTGTGACTGTCAATCCTTTGCTCCCAGACCGTTATTATTAAAGGGAACCTCTGTTCTTGAGGCAAGTTGACGTTGAGTTGTTTGAATTAATGCCTAAACTACAAATTTTACAGGACAGGGGAGAAACAACATTTAATAACAACCGTAAACGGAAAAGATTATGGCTTTTAAATTTCCCGCTGGGCGCCATTTTGGAATTTATGACGTCAGTGCGTTGCCCAATTGTTTCACACAAAAGAACCTCTGCTTTCTAATTATAGCGGCAACGCAGTGACGTCATAAAATTCAAAATGGCGGCGCGCGGGAAATTTAAAAGCACAAAAATTGACAAATCAAAGGCCCAGTATTCTAATGAAAAAACGAATCCGCGACTTTAAACAACCAAAACGATTTTAGACTGTGGTAAACTTATTATTTTGACCAGAACTGTTTTACAGTCGAGGTTCCCTTTAACTTTTCATTTCCTCTTTACATCACTGGTTTTGTTTTACAGCTCTTTTTCTCACGCCCCACGGAAACGCGCGCATTCATTAGCTAGTTCATGGTCACATCACATCTAACCTTAAACTGTTTCATAAAGCAGGCAACGTTACGTTGCGAAAATTGTGACTTTTGAGGGGAAAAGGGCACTGTTATACGCTAATTGTTGTCCGCTTTTTGACGCGAATAGATTGTGACTGAAGATAGCATGATGTCTGTGGTCCCTATGTGTATGTGGCTGGAACTAAATGGTTCTTTTCTTCAGTGTATAAAAGTTAAAAGTCAATTCATGAGTTTTGATTGGTTGACAGGCCATGGTATATGAGCTCATATACTATGGTCCACAAATATGGCAGGTGTAGTCAGCGAGAACAGCCGGGAAGCTCAAATATTGCAATTCTTTTGGTGTTTTCAATAAAACAATTTTTCCACTCGCTCTTGTTCGATATGGAATAGTTAGCCAAATTGGCGCTACGTGCCTCGTTGGCTATCTACATCTCATATCCAACACGCGTTCATGAAATAATTGTAATTGTAAATGACGTCATAAAATGATCAAAACTCAAGTGGAACCACGAGCCGTCAGACGAGTGGTTTCACTGCAAAGATTTGGAAATTTTATAGGGCCAATTCTATGGTCTACAAGAGTGAAACCATGACAAAAATTTGGTCGATTTGTTTTATACAATAACACGAAAAATTTACTGATGCATTAGATGGAAAATCAGTGCAGAATCACGCGTGTGTAACAGCTCGTTAGATTATAATTTTACAACTTAAAGCCCAAAAATGTGTGGGAAATTTCGTCCCAACAGTTCCAGCTGACTTTTCACAACTCGCCGGGCTTCTGTATTCTTTGAAAAGTCGCGTCAATTTCTCAAGTTTTTTTCGAAAGTTGCCTTACGTTGCGTTTCAGGTTACGTCACGATCTATACCTTCATCGACCTTAGCTCTCGACCAATGAGCGCGCGAGAATTCTCTCAGTTATCGAGTAAACGATTTTTGTTATTCAAGGAATTTTCTTCGCATGCAAATTAATAGTTTGATTCTTTTGTCATTTGAACGCGTGCCCTAAATTGTTTGTTCACTGTACACTCTGACGCGATCGCTAGAACTCGCTAGCATGGTTCGCGTGAGAATTTTAACTCGGCTTTAAGTCTTGTATGAAAGTGATCGTGTCATTTCTTTGGACGAGATAACTCTCGAAAACACGTCGACTTGGGTAATACTCTTATTTACTGACACCTGTTATTGCGCATGTGTAGGCTTGACCTTTCAAACCAATATCACTTATCCAAGCTATTTGAGTCAAGTCCATTTTGGTCCGAGTAGAATCGGAAATCACAAACCAAAATAGTTTGCGGTTAATATACGATCTGGGCAGTGTATTTCACGTGCGCAAACAAATTTCGCGTGTGTATAGAAGCTTTTTCGAGAAAGTTGATGCTATTAACATCGTTATCACAACGATACGCCATGTTACACTCAAAAATTGTCACTGCTCTCCAATTATAATTATTTGGTCATTAATCATAATTAGTGGGACATGTTTTCGTAATAAAACCCGGCTCTGCATGCCTCGTCAAGTTTCGCTGACCCATGTCGAATACTCTTATCACGAACAAATACGTGCGACATAACAAGTGCTATCGCGTGTTCGAGTGGCGTCAATTTGTCGCGGTTATTCCCAGATATTTAGTCATTTCAAGTTTGAAATGTTTTTGATGATGACAATCGCGCTGCCTTTTTGTAAGTTAGCGATAACCTTCGGACACCATGAACTTTTGATTAGCAGCCAGTTTTCTGCCGTGCTTGGTGGGAATTGTTTAGGTGGGGGTCGGTACGTGTTGGCTTCAAGATTTGGGGCGATATACATTACACAGTCACAATTCCAATGATAAGTCGTGGGTTTAATTTTGTTCAGCAGTTCATACTGGGCTTTTCTGGTGGGCGTATTAAAACGATTGGGCTTATATATCTTAAAGGGATTTTGCGTCTTATATTCATATGTTGTTGTTTAAGATCTAGATGAATTTTCAAGTCAAAATGATTTTAAACTAGGTGGATTTGTATTATCTTTTTTTAGATTTATTGACATAATCCTCATAGGAGCAGTGTCACGTTATTTTAAGTAACTTTTCTGATTACTTCCAAATTGAAGAAAACCTTAAAATAATAGTTGTGTAATATAGAAAAACAACCAAGGAGTACCTTATTACATGAAATTTTCGCGACACGTTAATTTCGCGATTTTGGTGTGCGCATATTTCGCGACACTTAAATTTCGCGATTTTGCGAAAATTTTGCATTTTGAATCACTTTAATTTCGCGCTTTTGGGTAAGACAATTTACATTTCCTTGGTAACGTCAAAATTAACAAAAACGCAGGGGCGAGACTAATTCTCGGCAATAGCAACAACGACCCCAACAACAGTGTAGTTCTCACAATGTCTCGAAGTAGGTTATGCTTGTACGTGCATAAGTTATTGTTCTTGAGTCAATTGACGACAACATCCATTTTCATTGAAAATTTCTTCCTTCAGTGGTACTAAACTTATTTTTTCTTGATTGTTGACATAACGTGAGTCACTTAATTTTCGCGTTATGTTATGTTCGCGACACTTATTGTTCGCGTCACTTTAATTTCGCGATTTTTTTGGAATCGCGAAATTCGCGAAATTAACGTGTCGCGAAAATTTCATCTAATAAGGTAAAAACGCGAAAACAACCAAGGATGGTTTCGACTGACGAAGATTAAGACGGATTACGAACTACAAACATGGAAAAACTTGCCAATTTTTTCAAGTTGCGTTGTCCGTGACGTAGTTTAAACAAAGGAAAATAGAAATCAAACTAGCCTTTAAAAAATCATTTTGACCTAAAATTCTCATTAAATTACTTAAACATCTACAAGAATACCGTATGCTAATTGGTCGTCAAAAACTAGACACTTAACACGTTGATATTAGGACACAAAATAACGAGTTCTATGGTGCTTAAATGAAGAGCCACGAGTTTTTTCAAAATACTTTAACGACACAAACTTCAAACAGTTTTCACAATAGGAGACTTTAGAAGTAATTGGAAGAAATTATGTGACAAGATTAAAAAACTCATCATCTACATGTCTAAATATACCTTAAAAGCCGCGGAACTAATTCAATAAGAAATACACGGCAAAGGGCTTGAGGTTTAATTGAGTCACGGAGAATGTTTTGCGCGACTCCAGAGTTTACACACTTTAAGCATTTTTGATATAAAAAGTTGTGAGGGCTTTCCTTTGAATTCCCCGGATCAAATACTTGAATTAAGTCCGAGTTAAACTTTACTTTACCACTAGAGGAAGGCTGACTGCGTTTAGCCGTGGCTATCGGTAAAGGGCTACCCAGCTTAACCACGACTGTCTGAAAGCCCTGTCTACACTTCCCCTCAAACTTCATTACAAGATTTTGTCTTTCAAAATGGGAGTACATGAAAGAATTTCATGAAAGAATTTATAAGTTGTTTACATGTATTCAGAGGTCATAACTTGGGAAGTACTCATCATTTTTTTTATCACCCACATTATGCCTTCGATCGATCGCCACCATCTTTAGCCATGCCGGAAACTCCTACAACAAAGACCTTATTCGACATTGCGGTGGAATTGAAGTAGAGCCTTACACCAGGTTAACACATAGCACATCCGGGAATAAACGAGCACATCCGGGAATAACTCGTTTACTCCCGGATGTGCTGTGTGTTTTCCCAATCTCGAAAACGTGCTCTATTGGGGCCTCTGTTGGGTCATGATATTGTATTCATAGCCGTTCAAAAATTCCTTCCCAAATCAGATCAGTGCTCTACATTATTTTTAGTTGTCTATTGTCGATATTGTGGTACAAATAAAATACCACAACGATAAGACCACTGTATCGATGAGTATTTTGCTCGCATGCTAGATTGTTTTGCGCGATTGTTGGATGCAAACGTACATGATATTCCAAATAAACCTAGAGGTATTTTTCAGTGGGATCCGCCTGTTTTGCTTGTAAGACTGCCATTGATATTTTCGTTTGGAAGTCGAGACATTTCTCCATTCAGTAACGCAGAGTTAGTTAAACATATGCTATTTGACACGACTTTTTTTGATATAAACATTCAAAATATTGCATAGAAAAGCCAGCGCTTCCTTACCAAGGAAACCTTCAAGCGACCGGACATGCACTTTCTTTCACCAGCGTTCTTAGTAATATTGACCCTCAATCGAGTGTTTGGAGTGTATATATTGTATATAGGATACTTTTATTATGCTGTGGTTAGAGATGCGAAGACAAACAATTCCGACGCACTCGTGTTTATTATGCTATTTTTACTTCCCGTTTTTTTAAACCGACCGGTTGCACGTAGCGACCTATTCAATGAAAATAAATCATTTGCTCAAATGGGGTGTGCTCACAGTTCGTGATGGAATGAAAGCTTTGTGAAGTCTAAACGACATTTATGAAATAAGCAAGATGGTTTTCAAAATCATTAACTGTTAGTAGATCAGTACTTTCCATAGACACAGAAATTTACGGTTTTCAAGAGCGTTTTGCACTTGTTTTCAAAGAGTTATAGAAAAAAAAACTCGTGAATGTCTGATAGAATATCTAGCAACCCTGGACACACTCGCCACAGACTTAGAAGTCTGAAAACGAAAAACTCAAAGTTTTCTGTTTCTTACAGGTAAATAAAACGCATTTTTGGAATAAAGGAATAGCATGATTCTTTTTTACCGGTCACTACAATGTCACTACAATGTTCGAGCAACAGACGCCGGCCAAAACATTGAAGTTTGTTGATATTGAAATCGTTTTACATCCTCGACATCGTATACATCCTCACTTCCTAATTTCGATCCTAATTGCTTCCTGCCATTTGTTCAGCATTTTTCCACAAAACCAAGCCATTGTTGTTGGGTTTTCTTTGGCCTAAGTGTTTTCGAGCTTCTAGAGATCATTCCAAATATAGGTGACAGACAGTTTTTGAGTGAACCGGCTCACTTAGCAAACATGGTGTAATTCTGTTTTAATTAAGGATGATAACCTCTGCTTGTATGTTATTCTCCCAAAATTCCATCCGTCTTATTTTGTTTACTTTTCACGGATCTCAGACTTGACTGTCTGAAATATTTGTTTACCGAAAGCTTAGAAGACGTCTGACAATTTTTTCTCTTCCTTCCTTCAGCCTTCTTTATTCAGTGTCGGGTTTTTCTACGCATTGTGCATGGCGCAAAAAATACGGCCAGCTTCGCACAGTTAGGCAAGATAAACTTTTGAGATGTGCCGGGTTTTGAAAGGCAGTGTCAGAAGATACATGTGATAGAGTTCACACAACTTGAGTTTTAGTGTACAGTAGTTTCCCGGCAGGAAATCTCAGATCCGTTAATGCGCCTTGAGCACAGAGCGACGAATGAAAATATGCAGTGTTTTTCTTTCACTTGTGTGTCCTTGAACGTTAAAAATGCCAATTATTTAACATACAGGCGTTTGAAGCGAGGCGCCTTTTAACGCCAGCAGTATTTTGTCATTCGCACTTCAATTGAAATGGTTAACGTGCGATGCGGCCATACACCGGTAAACTTTTTGCATTCAATGGCTTATATAACTGCCCCTCTAAAAAAACGTGAAGTTTGTTGTTTTTTTTTTCTTGTACTTTAAGGTAAAAGTATAAATATTTCTTGATCCATAAATAGAATCTCTTCTTGCCAATAAAAGAAAGAAAACCGCTTCCAATATCGGAGAGTGTCACCAGGACTTGGAACAGCTCAAAAACACGATGGTATTTCAAGTTGCTATAGTTGACAATTTAATTGGCTTACTTAACTAATTCTTTGCGTTCACGAAAGTTTTTTTACGAGAATCATTTCAAGTGCATGGAGTTGTTATTAAGTATATTTGCGCTGTTTGTTTGTTGGGAAGGAATCCATGCACAGGAACAAGCGAGACATGTGAACTGAAAACACCAAAAACATATAATTGTCGGTATATTGTCGCGATGAGTGAGTTTTGCCCACAAATGACCTCGATGGCACGCCACAAATTCCCGGCTTCTGTGGACTGTTTTTGTTTGATATTGTACCCTTTATTAAAACATTTATGGACTCTGTGGGCGGGATATTGGACCTCATAGATCCATTTTGCAAATACGTCACGGAGTCAAAGCCAAATGGCTTTAATTTGAATACAAAAATGACATAGTAAATTAAGCGAAACTATTCTTTATTGCGTTTACCAGAGATTACTACAAATCGCTTTCGATCAGTGTGGCTGTTTGAAAGTTTCATAAACCAATTACCGTAATGAATTAGGAAATGGGAAAATCGGCTTTAATAAAGAAAGGCGTTAGGAACTAAATTGCTCCCACACCAACAAGATTAATTTTCCATTCTAATATGACAACAATGAGCCTGTATGTCTGTATTGACGCTTTGTTATGGCTCAAGGACTACATTGGCGCAATAGGTTGATAATAAACTGTTGCGCAAAGAAAACTCAAACATAAACACTGTTTTATTCGCGCACTGCGGGGAACCCTGTTGAGAAATCAGCTTGCTTTGCTACATCGCGCTGATAAACCCATTTAAAAGCACGAAACAGCGGATTTTTTTTCTTTTATAGCTTCCTGCTTAAAGACTCTCTCACAGTTCCAAAAACACTGCACGTAAGATTCTGTTTTGAATCTTTGCTACTGTAGACCACATTGTAACAACTGTTAATGCTTAAGATAACAGTTTTTTTTCTTTTAGACAAAGCGAAAGAAGATACCATTTGAACTTTTAATTCAACCGATCATGAGGAGTCGAAGCGATAAGGTTTCGCTTACTTTTACTTGTTTATACATACATGGATGGCTGAGTTTCCTCGATAACAAACAGATGGTAAAATAGGAACAACACTTTTCGCTTATGCGGCAGAAATTGGTTGTCCGCAAGTTTGGCCGGGGTTTGAGTAAAATCTAAGGCAAAACTACACATCCTGTTTTTAATAAATGTTATTTTATTGTCTAGCGTTTGTCCAAGTTTTCAACAGTTATGTGTTAATTAACTTAAATGAAAATTTGTCGTTCATAAATGTAAATTTTATCATCGGAAATCGGAAAGACGTGATGGCATGAGTAGATAAGTTACATTTGGATTCCATATGTAATGACTCTCTTATCGCACAAGTATAAAAACAATATTTACACATTCCCTAACTCTTAATGTGTTCTTCAAAATGAATACTTCGCAGAAGTCTTTCGTCTCAATTCTGACGGAAACTGTCAAATGGAGCATAACTGCAATAAACGCACTGTTTGCGGCTTGGTTTTTTTTACAGTATATTTGCGTTACCTGCTAAAGCGCAAGTTCTCTGCCACACAAACTCGATTTCTTTCGAAGAATCTGGCATGTAACTCTGTCCTTACTCCATCTCGCTTTGTTAATCTTGCCATTGCTCCATCTAAATTTGTTTCGTCTCTAAATATCCGCACACATCAGCAACTATGCTTTAATGACTCTTGATCCAGAGGGGGCGAATTGTAAAGCAAAGTCGCTCTCAACAACAATCTAAGAATTAGTTCATCGTCGGTCACCTCAACGGGAAATTTCCCCTCTTTGTCCTCGGCTCTGACATTTGCACCGCATCGTAAAAGAAAACGGCAGATTTCTTCATAGCCTTCGCTGGCGGCGTAATGTAGCGCCGTCCAGCCAAATCGGTCCTTTTTGTTAACGTTCGCTCCTAGTTCAACCATCATCTTTGCGCTCTCCAAATTTCCATCCAATACGCACTGGTTAAGCGCTGTGAGTCCAGATGTGGTAATTTCATTAATTTCACAACATGTGATTTGCTTTCTCAGCCGCTTTTTCAACGCTTCTCTATCCCTTGGTTGATTGACCGCCGCGATTTGAAGTTGTAGCACCATATCTATTGGAACTCGGCGACTAATTCTTTTTCGCTTCTTTTGCGCTGGCGATCCTTCAGGCGAACCTGTCGTTGCTAAATCTTGCATGATGGCGCAACCGTTGCTCCGTTAAAACACTAGTTGAATTTCTCTTTGTACCGCGTTATGATCTTCACAAGTAATTCACACCTCAGCTGTTGTGTTCTTCTGGGAGAAATGTGCGTGAAAGAGGCGTTTTATGCCTTTCAGATCAGAGGTCGCACAAGTGCTCTTAACAAAAGAATCAATTACAGACGTCACGTATCTATCAAAGACATGCTAGGTGATGTTACGTCATCAAATTGGCAATACGCGAACGTGCGATGTCACGAGATGTTAACCGCACGAGTGGAAGCTATGTTTCAGTTCGCTTATCTTGCGTAACACGAATCCAGTTAATGTATATTAAATTAATTCTCTTATCTTTTATTTGAGGGCCAAACTGGCCTTATCTGCTAGCATTTCGTGCCGAGTCTTCAGCGCGCACGGCAAGTTTTAATGATTCAAAGGATCCCGTTACGGATGTCGCTTCTTAAATTTTCAAAGTTTACTTTGATCCTTTTTATGAAATTTTCCGAAGTCAAGCAATATTTTTTTACGACTTTTCGGCCAACAACGCCCTTTCCCAGGCTTTGAGAAATAATAATTAAAAAATTGCGGCTCGGAAGGTCGCCAAAATATTGTATAACACTGGGAAAATTCCCGTAAAGGTTTTAGAAAAAAGTCATAAAATTTTGAAATTCAGTTAGTTACATTTTCTTTTTCTGTCTTAATCTTTTGTCAAATTTAAAAATCCTGTGCCTTAATACACTATTATTTATTCTGAAGGCAATTTTGTACATGAAAAAAAGAAAAGGGAAAAAACGAGTTATTTATCATGCGTTTTTGCTGAGCTTGTAAACTGACCACTACGATATTGCACAAGTTTCAGTTTTGGTCTTACTGTGAATATAGTTCTACGTTCATCTCACGCCGCGTTTGTTCACAGTATTTGTCACGTTGTGTACAATATTTCCCACGTTGTCGGCTACTTCTCATCTGTTCCGGCTGTTTCCTATTTGTATTGGGTTGCCTTAAATTTCCACCCACTTCCGCGCGTTAGCGCCTGGAAACAAGCAAACAATCAATCAGTCATTGAAATAGTGTGTGAACCAACATCAAAGTAAGTGCAACCCACGAAAGTCGGCCAAGCCACAAATTGTACAAATTTTCTCAAATTATCACCTAGGAAAGATTGAAAATGAGCAATAGCTTTTATTTCAACGGTCACACCTTGGGATTTTATTCACAGACTGAAAAGTTAGAAATGCATTACGTGACTTAAGTTTTGTCTTGGAAAGAAGAGATAAAGAGCTGATGAAATCTTGGAAAGCCACCTACTGGTAGGCAAGCCTAGCTGGCAGTCTTCGTGCACGTATTTTATTTTGTAATCAGCAATACTGCTGTTTAGTCATCAGTTAAGTTGAAGCGCTCTTTTCCGAAAAAGGCTTTTTTTTTCGTGCGGTCAGTTTGCGTTCCGGCAAACAAAGAGTACAGCTATGTTGGACCACAATTGAGTGATTCTTTTGTTTAAGTTTGTAAACAAAGTTTAAAAGTCTGCTTCATATCCTGCTGCTGGATTAAGTTCTTGATGGAACTTCTTTCCGCTTCGCTTTAAAAAAATACACTTTCAGATACAAGTTACAAAATGCCATATGTTTAGAGCTGAGCAATAAAGACAACAAAATCAGGCGATTTGTAAAAAAACGACAACAACCACAACCACAACCAAAACAAAACAAAAACAAACGAACAAACAAACAAAATCTCGTGTTTTGAGCTGAATATAAAGAAAACAGTATCACGCGATTTGTAAAGACCGTTAAGTCTTGGCTATCGTTTTGACCTCCTAATCTTTTGCCTTCTCAGAAATCTATGGTTGCACGCGATTCAGGAAATATCAGTAAACATGACTTATGGCAGTTCCCACTTGGTACAGGAGAGTGAACTAGAAAGCGAGGCGCCCGAAAGCAAGCCAGAGACTATCTGTTTTCTCTGACAAATCTTTATAAAATGTCACAACCTCAAGAACAAGCAGATATTTGGAGCAGAGAAAGCTAAATCGTATTAACCGTGAACAAAATTGAAATAGAAAGAGTAAATACAAGGTCATACAAAAAGGCGATTCCAAAGGCAAGAAAACAAACACTTAGTAAACAAAGCTATTTAAAACAAAAAGTAGAATATATCTATAATTTGAGAGGGGTTTTCGGATAGTAACCAGCTCTAAGGGGGTCAGAAAACTTGAATGATAACAAGATTGATTATGTTATGTACTGTCAGATATCACTCCATTGTTTACGCCCATAAACTGGTCGAGTCACGCGAGCCTGTGATAAAACTATTATTAAGTGTTAATAATCAATAATGAATCATATTCATTATTTAACCAACAAGCCCTACTTTGACGATGAACGGTGAAAATAACCTTAACATCCACTGAACTCTCGACCGCTTAGCCCATTATCAGCTGACTCTCAGTCTGTACTAGCGAACGACAGCAAAAAATAATTTGATTTGTCTACTACGTTTGAAAGTTTAATGTTCACTAACTGACGCTAACAATCCCACTGAAACTCTTCTTTAAAACAGTTAACTGTAAAATTTGTTCGGCTGATGTACCGTGTATTGAGTTGGGATCCACGGGCAGGGCGGCCCGCCGTGTGTGTCACATACGAGACCACCCATATGCACAGGGCCAGCACTTTTGTATACAAGAGAAATTAAAACCTCGAGTATCTTTTAATCCTGGATTAGTATAAGAGCGATTTTCACTTGAGTGTCGAAAGCAATACACGTTTGCTTTTGTTTTCCATTACTAAGCTTAGTGATTGGTTGTTAAAAAAAAACCCGCGCCACTTTCTCGACCAATCAAAAGGAAAACAAAAACCAATCGTGATTCGTTCACGCGCGTTTTCCCGCGCTTCGTTCCGGCTACATGTATTTGCTTCGAGTTTTGATTGGTTCACTGGGTTAAGGTTGTCTTTGTTCTTTGTGATTGGCCGGAATGATTACTTTGTTTTGGTTTTACGACACTCAATCTAAAATCGCTTTAATCGGCTTTCGAACATCCCCGGTTGCAGCTGCATGTTCAAAGCTTATCTAGGATTTATAATTGTCAATCCGGCAATTTGATTCCAACTTAACAAGGAATTTATTCTTTTGCATTTATATTTTTTGAAGCAATGTTAATCTTGAATCTTAAAACTTTATGCCTTATACTGTTTTTCCTTCACCGCGCGTTTTAAAGATAAAATTAAACATGTAGTTTGTTCAACTTTCTTCTTTAGGCGCTTTTAACCTAAAGATTATAACTATTTCAGCATTTTGCTCCACTATAATAAGAATCCAAATGTTTAACAGTATGCAGTTACAAATGTATGCGTTATGAACCGAGGTAGTTTTGTAAACCAAGGGTAGTCCACATAATTTTTTTCTATGTGCCGAACTTAATTCTCGGAGGGCTCGTTTGTTTGTTTGAGAGATTTAGTGTTCAAAAATCGATTTTAGCCGTAAACATGTTTGTGGTTCCCTTAGGGACGGTTCATTTTTTATGGGGTAGGGGGGGGGGGGCTGGTGGGATTTGATAGATAGTCACTGTTATATATAATGCCCCCCCCTTCTTCATCGAAAATTTTTGCCTGGCCCCCCCTTGAAATCAAATTTTTTTTCGATGACCCCCCCCCCCCATAAAAAAAAAACAATAATCAAGTGAAATTAAAATATATCGAGCCTTGTGAATAAAGAATTTATCAGTGTACAAAAAACATCCCAAATAGCTGGCATTGCCTCAGCTGTTACGTTTATTGTGGATGTCGTCTGTTAGTATGGGTTGTTTGCACTTGTAACCAATAAGCTGTGGGTTGAGTTAATGGCATTTGGTACATAACAAAGTAGGGGGGTTCGGGGGCATGCTCCCCCGGGAAAAAGTGAATTTTGAGAACCTCAGAAATGTTATTTTGGGCATTCTGGCAATTTTTTTTTACTCTTATAGAAGCCTTTTTATAACACTTAAAAGTACAATTATATTTAGTGACCCCCCCTTACAGACCATATTTTTTTGGCTGGCCCCCCCTTTAAAGCCAAATTTTTTCGGATGCCCCCCTCAAATCCCACCAGCCCCCCCCCCCCCTATCTCATAAAAAATGAACCGTCCCTTACGACCTTGGCTACGACCTCCCTTGAGTAGATTCAAGATTATCTTCAACCACAGACAAAATTAGTTAAGAAGGT
Source organism: Oculina patagonica (assembly GCF_052425735.1). Lineage (NCBI taxonomy): Eukaryota > Metazoa > Cnidaria > Anthozoa > Scleractinia > Oculinidae > Oculina > Oculina patagonica. Next base: position 6,024,768 of record NC_135770.1, read on the forward strand.
TGTAAACATATATCCAATTACGGTGAGTTTCGAATTCAACTTTGTAAACACCCTTCTTGTACTGTTTACGATACTCCTCCTCTATCACCCCCCCGCTCCCCCTACCAATTGGAAGCTCACTTTACTACTGTGCTAGTAGCTCAACCTTGAATACATTACTTGCAGAAAATTTCGAAAGGTTTTAATTTCGGACGAAAAAGGTGTCCGTTAATAAAACCGTCCGATATTTTTAAGAGTCTGAAATATTTACAGTACAGTATAACTGTTTTAAGTACATAAACAAACCCGATGTGACAAGAAAGGGTTTTAAGATGGTAGAAATAGTGAAAGATGTAGCTAAGGAACTAGAACCAGATGATACTTTTGAAGATCTTATTGCTTATCATTAAGCTTCTTTGAGCTCCAATGCTTTTATTTTCTTTACGGAACTGGAGCGAACTCAAGTTGGGACACTGCTTGAGATACGTAACGGATTGATAGTATTTGTGTTATTTTCGCGTCGGTGCACGGTATCTGCAATTTCGCAGATGTTGTTTCAGTCTTATTACTCTTATAACTATGTTTCAGCAGAGTGTCCGAAATATTTGTCCGAAATTTGTCCGAAATCAAATAAAAGTGTCCAAAAATTAAACGTCCGAAATTTTAACGTTTGAAATTTTTTGCAAGTTATGTAGGAGTGGGTATGGGGAAGAACAAAAGTACAAGGCTTCCAACCAATAACTTTTCTCTATGTTTGTAGCTCTGGCTTAAACATTGGTGTCCTCCTTTCAGTTTTGATTGGTTGGTCAGCTAGTTACGTTTTTTTTTTTGATCAAGTGCCTTGTTTTCATACTGGGCCACCTGGTTATCTCTTGTCTAAAATCCCAACCGCGTACCTACAACTTTGTGCCTTTGTAGAAGTTGTGAAAGTAGTTATAGCTGCTAGTAGTCGAGCGCTGGAATAAAGCCTTTAAGAGAAATCTCGAGTTTCAGAGTCCCGTTCCAGTTCCCTGGAGGTTAAACTACTACTGTAGGACTTGTTTCGAGCTTCGGATTGTTATTGTTATTGTTTTGCATCCTGTCCAGATAGAAACCCAAAGATTTGTGGAAATTTGTCCTCCCTACTCTAGGGCTTTCCACTAGTTGCTCGAGATTTTCCCAAAAGTTGCCCGTAATTTCTCAAAAAGTTGCTCAAAAGTTGCTCCAAAATCCAAAAAAGTTGCTTCTGATAATAAAAGTTGCTCGAAAGTTGCTCCAAAAAAATCCAAAACGCTGCTTCTTATCAAGAGAATTTCTCTAAATATATGCTTATTTCCCTTTGAGGGTAAGATTTCTAAAGAATTTTATGCAATTTTACAGCAAAAGAAGTATCTAAATAACATATTAAGGGGAAATTTGTTCAATAACAAGGATTTCTTTGAGAAAAATCGTGAAGATATCGATGACGTCATTTTTGATGACGATTTTTGAAATGTTTTAATGCAGAATGAGCCGAAAGTTGAAACGTCTTCAGAAATTGCCCGGAAATCTTCGGCAAACTCTTTGAACAACACTCGGATAATCTTCGAAGATCTTCGATATGGAAATTGCTCAAAATGCAACAAGTTGCTCGAGTTTAAAAAAGTTGCTTGAAGGGGAAAAAGTTGCTCGAAACATGAAAAGTTGCCAAAAAGTTGCCGAGCAACTTGTGGAAAGCCCTATCCCTACTTCGCCCCGTATATAGAACCTCCCCGACAATAAGCCCACCTGAAGGGGACTTTGAGGGAGGCGCGGTGGCTTAATGGTTAGTGCGTCGGACTCCGGATCGAGCGGTCCGAGTTCGAGCCCTGGCCGGGGTCACTGTGTTGTGTTCTTGGGCAAGACACTTTACTCTCATAGTGCCTCTCTCCACCCAGGTGTATAAATGGGTACCCGCGACATAATGCTGGGAAGGGTACACCGCGATGGACTAGCATCCTATTCAGGGGAAGTAGAAATATTCCTAGTCGCTTAATGCTACAGAAACCGGGATAAGCTCCGGCAGTATGGGCCTCGTGGCTCAAGGCTTCCCCTTTTAAGGGACTTTGAGCAAACATAACCTTAGGGCTTATATTTTCGGAATTTTACGGTTTCTCGGCCGGCTTTGGTAGGGTAGAAAATATGCACTTGACATAACGTAGGTTATCTTGAAGAAATAGCAAGGCTTAGAATGCGTCAGCCTTTTTAGTAAAGGATTTTCAAATAGTTTTTTAAAGAACTATTTCTTCAAACAAAAAATACATGTCAATGCCTCAAGATGCGTGAAATCTACTAGACTAGTTTCATTATGGTTATCTTGAAGTCAATTAATTAAACGCGCGCGAATTTTTTTCTTGAAGTTATATATGGCAGTGGCGTTGAAACTGTTTATAGCTAGAAAAGAATTACATAAACTACCTTATGGACAAATGCGGTTTGAAAAAGGTTTTCAATAATAAAATAAATATTTGCTTCCTTTCATTTTTAAGATATTTTTCAGTCAAATCATTATCTACTCTGGGTGCCACAGGGTTTTTTTCACGCTTTTTCTGCAAAAAAAAAAAAAACAAAAAAACCCCGTCTGGCACTCAGGGTAATCAAATAATTTCAGATGATCAAAAAGATGATAAATGTATTGAAGTTATCATAATAGAAGTTTAATTTTTTGAATTTTGACACCAATAATATAATACATAAAGCTCTTTCGCAATTTCAGATGAACTTACGAAAATCGTCTTGTAACAATAGTGTCAAATAGTTTCTTATTGTAGTATCTGTTTCAGGAATTTGTTAAAATCGTTTTTGTGAGGAAAATGCAATTTACTCATTTGATACGTTCTTAACCGACAAGTATGTTTCAGTGGGCTCAGTAAATACGCGAGTCTTTTTATGATGTACAAGCCTGGATACTGAAAAAAAGTGAGGTATTTTTTGTTATATTTTCTTGTTTTAGAAGGGATCAAATATGTATATTTAACAACCATTCCACTCGCGCTTGTTGGATATGAGATGGTGGATGGCCAACGAGGCGCGTAGCGCCCATTTAGCCATCCACCATCTCATATCCAACAAGCGCGAGTGGAATAATTGTTTTATTAAAAACACTCAAATAATTGCAATAATTGAGCTCCCGGCTGTTCTCGTTGACGCACACACCTACCATGGTCCATGGCATATGAGCTGATATACCATTGCCTGTTAACCAATTAAAACTCAGGAATTGCAATTTACCATGGCTAGTTTCAATGAAAGGTCACACCTACGGTGCCCCAGCCAGTAGCAACCAACTTGAAGAAACTAACATGGGGATAAAATCCTAGTATGTGACCATTTTAATGAGATGGACCAATTGTTTGATGTGAATTTGTTTGACTTTCGATATCGTGAGAAATGAATTTGCCGACTGAATATTTAGGGAAAAAAATCGTTAATATCTTCTCATCTGATTAGATACATATTTTAAAATATTTAGTACACTGGGAGTAAATCTTTTTATCCGGTACAATTTTCATTGGTTTTTTTTGACAGGTTTTCTTTTCGCTGTGACACCCTGCAGTTTGAGGTTGACATGATCAGTTAACAATCGTGACATTGCATAGTGATAGGTTTAATTTAATAATTCTGCACGCAAATTATATTCCGGGATGGCGTCCTTTGTGCTCAGTCAGGCATCTCGACTTTATCACTGCATATGAGATAAATTAAAGTGTTGATATGTTTTGTGTATTTGTGAATCTTAGTTTGTCGACAACTTGCTCAGTTTTGATAAATGACTTCCGATTTTTGGACTTCTTTACGGATCATTCTCAGCGAGATTGATATGATTAAATTCTGCTTGCAGAAAAATGCCGAAAAGGGAATTTTCCATGTGTTGATTTCTGTTGAAAAAATCCTTGAACTCGGCAATTACCGCTGTAGACTCAATAGTCTGGTTTTATCTGCCCTCTAAGTCAAAGGTTCTGCCTTCATATTAATTTTTTATATAAAAAATGATAACACTGAGAGATCCCCGATGATAACTGAAAAAGTTTGGCTCGTCCCAAAGTCGTATCGTATGCCATTCTTTCTGTTGTTTTGTTTGAAGCTGGGGCAGTTTTGGTAGTCTGACTGTAATGCGAGTCTGGACCTCCAAGTTCCAATTAAAGAAAACAGACATTTTCTTTTCTGTGCTAAACCACCGACCAAAATTTACACCAAGCGGATCATTGAAGGTAAGTAAGGTATGATACAAAAGCCAGGTTCTCTGGATCTTCCGCTTATTTTCAGACCTGGGTTTTTCAGGGGTTTTCAAACCACTGCAATTAGCATTGTTTGCTCAGTGCTCGAGCATACTAGAATTAGCAACTGCTTCTGAAAGGGAGAATACATTTTTGCCGCTTAAGACAGAGTGAAAACTCATTAAATTTCAGTTCTCAAACATAGAGCGAGATCAAAGAAGAGACATATTTTTTTGATTAGCAATATTCATTTGTCATGTGATTAATTGTGTAATGTGGTGAAACGAAGCTCACTAGGCAATTGAGGCTCCGTTGACCTTTCCTTTGCCATGTATGTTTGTGGCCTAGCTCAATTTTTTTTTGAAATCTCTTAACATATTTTAGCTTTTTGTGGTGCGTGTTTAGAAATGGTAGAGGCTTATATTACGGCAAAAAAGGTCGACGCAAACTGCAAACGCTTGCTGAGAACTCCTGCCACTCACTGGTTCAAGTTGCTGATTTTGTTACAGCATATTTTAACAGTACAAAATTCTGTAACGTAAATTGCCAGGATCTCGGAATTCTTTCTGTCAGCTCGAGGACTAAAGGCAAAGAACTTCCATTCAGTTGGATAGAAAACAGTTTTGTCAGCAATGCAAAAAATGCCGACATTTACCTTAATAAAATATACTTGACTGACCGATTTAAACTGAATTGTGCTGCAAAGGATTTACATGTCTCCCGTTTTCATTTGCACACCTTATAAAATTCTTGGTCAAATATTGCTGTCATTGGTCCAACGTCATATTGTTTGCTTTTCATCATTTTTTATATAAAAAATGATAATTTTGTTAAATCTCCGAATGGGGAATAGCTCAAGGGTAGCTGTTCTGCTTGGCTTGCGAGAGGAATCGAGACTCTTTGGCTGTTTCTTCAATCCTTTAATTCTCTTCTCTGTATCAGCTGCACAACTCTTCTAATTCTAGTGAACTAGCAGCCCTTCTAATACAGCTAAAATGTAGACATGTTTGGGTTCAAAACTCGGCGCCCTTGGAAAACCAGAGGTATCCCCGAGACTTACTTAAGAAAGCAAATATAAACAGACCAACACGAAGAACCAACGCAGAGCGAGAACAACCAATAACAAATAAGGACGAACTAAAACTAGACTAAAACAGGAACCTTTATGGAGGTCCCAAATCAAGATCAGTAGATAATTTCAAGTTCTTCTACCGTGGAACGGAACTAGCTTCAAATACAAACACTAGATAAGATAACCAACACAACCTAAACTTAGAAACTCCTAGTGTGAGCTAAACCTTGAATAACCTTGGACTATAAACTTGAATAACAAAATAACCAAAGCTTCGAAGAACAAACCCAAACACGTCCACGGAAGATTACAGTAAAAGCGATAAGTGCCCTTAATAAACTAAGATAAACAACTTGCAACATCAGTGTGGGCAATCAGGCCCTTACATCAAATGTCTTGCACGGAAGCAACAAAATAACAAATAACTGACAAAGAATTAAAATAATTAAATTCTAAATGGCAACTTATGCTTCACAACAATTCACAGAGATCCCCGATGAGAACTCAAAGGGGTTTGACTCGTCCCGGAGTGGTATCGTATGCCATTCTTTCTGTTGTTTTGTTTGAACCTGGGGCAGTTTTGGTAGTCTGCCTGTGCGAGTCTGGCCCTCTAAGTTTCAATTAAAGAAATAAACAAAATGGCGCCAACAGTCCGCATTTCCCAGCAGGTTCAAACACATAACTTTTTTCGTAACTTTTTTAGTAAATTAAAGCACCGAACTGAAATGTTTTATCTTTGAAATATTTGTCTTGTTACGAAAGAGTAAGAAATTATTTGTTTTACGAAGAAGAAAAACAGTTGTCGCATACTTATTATGAAACGTTTTTAAGAACTTCCGGAATGGTCCAAAATTTGAAAGATACCGCCACTTAAAATGCCACATTAACAAAAATTTTCCAAAGATTTTAATCAATCAAACGCGACGCATAAAGAAAATTAATTAATAAGCGCGGTATTTTGTCTTCTAAGTAAGGAATGTACATCTAACTTGATTTGATAAAAGGTGTCTCCCGAAATTTGACATGACACCGTAGTTCTGAAGCCCTATTTCTGTAACGAACGCTGAATGAGGGCTAATTTTAGCTCAAGGTCAACGTAAGGTACTCTAGTTTATGTGTTTTTTAACCAAAAAGACTGCATATACGGCATTTTGTTTAAATCAAGAATTCTATCAATTTAATTAAGAGTGTTTACAACTTGAAATGTGAGTCAAAATTAATACCAAGATAGACATAAGAAAACACTCGGCGGAGAGCTAAACTGTAGCGTTCTTAAAGCATGCACGTCTCAAATAAATTGAACTAAAGCATTGTACATCGACATTCGATTCAACTTTAAGCAAATCAGGCGAAATATCTGAGGAAGCGGGCATGTGTTATCTCAATTGTCAACTCCATTGTCGCGGCCGGAAATGCACACGATCGCATCGCCTCCCACCAGCGAATCACAGAGAACTATGAACTATGAGTGTTAGCTAGGCGGAGAACGCCTAAAATTGAGGGAAAAAGAAAACTATGTACTCACATCAGCGCTTGAAGCGATTCCTTGGCTATCCAATCCGACATGTTTCTTTTAGAAATAACCGACAATGTCCCGGATGTATTTGAATGTCGTCGAGCGCATAACGCCCGCTCCCCAAACTTCAACAGTAAAAAACTAAGTCTTTAGCCACGGTAAAGTTCAAGCCAAATATCGTTATGACCGCCTTCAAATCAGCCCGTATAGTCTAGTTCCGAGTCCTAATTGATGTGGCTAAAGACCTTTGCTGTCTAAAGCAAGCTCAACATTATCTGTACCTGGCAAAACGAGCCGACCGGTTATCTGTGTTTAACCGCCTAAAGCTCGGTTTGAGGTACGATAACAGCCGACGCACAACTTGCAAATCGTAAGACTTTCACCTTCACGGGACTTAATGATGTCCTCCGGCAAACTTCCTTTAGACAGCAGAATGGAAAGCTATAGATCACAACTGTTCAACTAGTTAGCGCGCGCAACTAGAATTCAAATGAAAGAGAGGGGTTGGAGTTAGAGACTGGGCTAGACTAACCACAAGTAATTCTAGGGGGAGGGAGACGGGGGGGGGGGGGAGACAGGGAGGGAGAAAAAAAGTAAGATTGCATTCACTACATTAGACAGGGCGACATTTCATTGGAAGAAAGCCGAACAATTCTCCGTATCCTCAAACAAAAAAAAAAACAAAAAATGAAACCCCATACATTCCTTAACAGCCCGATAGCCACCTTTTATCAAATTAAGGTAGACATGCGATTCAAAGCTCTAGCGTAATTTTCAGAGGGAGAGGTGGGGGAGGGAGGGGGGTTGGATTCTGGTTGGATTCTGCGCGTGTTTGATCAGGCTAAAAAGCCATGTTAAATTATAGAAATTTCGTTTAAGTGTTTTTAACTAAAACCAGAGTAATTACGCTGTCCAATCAAAAAGGACTCAGACAATGCAGTTAACCAATCAAAACTCGAAACAAATGTGTTCAGCCATCGATCGTCAAGCGCGGGAAAACGTGTGACGATTGGTTTTGGGTTCAACCTCTGATTGGTCGAGAAAGTGGCGCGAGTTTTTTAAACCATTTACAAAGCTTAGTAATGGAAAACAGAAAAACACGAATTACTTTCGACATTTACGAGAAAATCGAATAATGAAACACTCAGTAGTAAACTGGTCATGTGAGAATTGTAGAAAATACTTGCTGATCATAATTATTTCGTTTATAAAATACCAAGAAAAGTTTAGGTTGCGTTTCGAAACTCCATTTTTGTTAGCACTATTTTTAGCAACAACAAAATTTAGCGTTTTGGTTTTTCCCAACATTTAGCCACTAGATGTATGAAATTCTTACATTTTTAACCAAGTTAATTTTAGTGATTGCAACTGAAGCATCTAAGCAATTTATAATTAAGCAGGTGCTTAATTAGCAGCTATGCTGTGAATCGTTAAATTATTTTAAGGTAGCTAGTTAGACGAAATCAGGCCGCAGGGCAAAATTCGCAGACGTAAAATCCTGTTGCGTTTAGCCTGTCTAGTTGTTGATGGAGGACTTTATTAGCAGTTGTGTCATATATTATCATCCAAAGTGCTTTGATAACCTTTTCTTTGTGCACTGTGAAGTTTTAATTGACTGGTACTTCGCCTGACACAAGAATTTCGAGAATCTGCACTCGATCAAGAGTGATCTTTCATGCGTAAAGATCTTGTGTCATTTGAATGAAGCGAGGTGTTTAAACGAAGAAGGGATATACATATAACAAAGTGAGCAGGGATTTCAAGTCACTCTTTAATTGTTTCTTGTGGATGCAAACTGCTGAATGATTTTACTGAAAGGTCAGTTGAAGTCGACGGCCAAGAGCGTTCATTTCATCACCTCATTTCTATTTTAAACAGTTTTCACTGTCATGGCTGCTCTTCCAGAGAGCCGACGAAGCAATTCAAGTACTAATTCTACGGACGTGTATATCCTGGCTCCCTCGACAGGCCCAGCTTTCGGTGAACCGTGCGAGGATCCTGCGCTTTTCGCAACTTCAGCTGTGTCCGCGGCGGTTGCATCTTGCTACGCAATATTAATTCCACTGACAGTGTTGGGAAACGGTTCTGTTATTGCAGCTTTTGCGACGAATGCCAGGCTAAGAACTGCTACGAGTTTTTTCATCGTTGGTCTCGCCGCCAGTGATTTGCTGGTGGGAACGTTTTCGGTCCCCTTTTGGACGTTTGTTGTGGCACACGATAATATAATGGTGGGCTACTGCTTCTCGACGTATGCCGTCTACATCAGCTTTGACATTTTTGCCGGCTGCGCGTCCATTTTACAGCTCACCTCCATCGCTCTCGAGCGCTTCGTCTCGACGCAGTGGCCATTGATTCATCGCAAAATGCCACGACGCGTCTACATCATCATGTTACTCATTGCGTGGCTTTGCGCAACTGTTGTGGCCGCTTTGCAACCCTTGGAATTAAAATCGCAAGCCTGGCAGCAAAACTACACCATGTTTTTATTTCTCAGCTGCTTCTGTTGCCCGCTCGTAATAATCGTGACTTGTTACTGCTACATTTTTAAGATCAGCAGGTTTCAAGCGCGGAGACGGCTGTCTAGTTCTTCCAGGAACTGTGGACTGACTCCTGGAGGGGCCATTAAGGAAATAAACGTGGCCATTACTGTAGCGGTAATAACAGTCCTTTTTATGGCCGCATGGTTACCTTTCTTCCTCGTCTCCGTTATAGCGACGTTGTGCTTAGCGTGTCTACCGCCTTCGCCTGGTGTCTTACATTTAGTAAAGTTTATAAAATTCTTACAGTACAGTAGTAGCGCTATTAACCCTTACATATACGCTTACAGAAACACTGAAATGCGGCGAACTCTGTTGAAAATTGCAAGCAAATTTCTCCCGTGTGGTGTGGTGGGCTTCTTCGGAACAAGAAATGTAATTCGCCAAGCGATAATAGAAGGACGGGATCCTGAACAGTATCAATCCATTTCAAGAAATATTGTTTCTTCGGCGGAAGGAGAGGTTTTTGAGGCTGAGGAAATGAAAGACCAAACCCCAACAAAACCTCGGAAGAAAGACAAAAAGAAAACAGTCGTTGTGTATTTGTAATTTCTTCTATTTCTTTCCGATTTATACTGCAATTCTAAAACTTGGGTTCGATTCTCCTGATGACCTTAAAAAGTGAAACCAAAATTTCATAGATTTTTTTATCAAATTTAATATAATGACAAATACTTTATAAATAGCATAAATTCAGCAACTCGTCATCTTTGCAGGTTTTAACTATTCAAAATCTTTGTCGCAAAGTACAAAAGTGTTATTCGAGATTAGCCGGAATTGTTTGTTTATTCAATTTTAAGGCAGGTTAAAGTTCGTTATGGAAGAGAAAATCAAAACATTTGTTTGAAACATTCGGAAAAAATATTGACTTTCAGTGAGTTGGCAACTAATTGAAAAGTTGCTTTTAACAGTTTCTCACATCAAAAATATGTTCCTTACTAGAATTATGTAATCACCAAAAGCTATTACATCGAACAGAACTAGCCGACGAAGAGGTTTATTGTACCCCTGAAGCTGCAGACATTTAAAATATGTAAATCATTTTAATGTTAATACATGTTTAAATAAAAACGTTCTAGATTCTTCCACAGAAATGATCTTTCATCAATTTCACTTTATTTTGGGATATCTGCATCATCGTTGAGATAAGATTAAAGCAGGCACTCTTTAAAATCCTGACTTTTGAGTTAAACTGTTTATTTTTGCAAACAATCGGCTTCTTTGTGAGTGACAATAAACAAAGAAGATCGGTGACGTCTTGCGCGCTGTTTACAAGTCCTTTTGATAATCATCATAACAAACATTTTATAATAGCCGTATTTCCTTATTACTCAGCACCTGGATGACGTCACGTTGCACCATACCGCTGTTTGTTTATAGAATTTATAGGAACTTTAACTCAACCTTCGTTGCTATGTCTCATGATACTAGTAATTCAGTTACAGATCATAGCCACGTCACTTCGCTCTGGCAAGATGACGTAGATAGAAATTGAGCCTCAGGCAGGGATTCTGTCAGCCGTTGCTTTTATTAAATTGCAACGGCATGAAAATGCAATGAAGTAAGACTTGGACAACATTTTTATTCGCGCGCGCGCGAAAAATCAGATGAATCATCGTGACCATATATGATAATGAATAGATTTTTCTACGAGAAAGATACCCTCAAGAATACCAGCTATTTTATAAAAAAAATATGTTTACTGAGATTGAACTCAAATTCTTTAACAAGTCGACACAAAAACGAGAACTATCAAAGCGGGATTTCAAAGCAAAGCATTCGGGCGAGGATGATTTTAGTTGAAAGTACATCCCGCGTTTGCTTTGGTTTTGCATTACCGTTTAGTAATTGGTTTAAAAATCACGCGCCACTTTGTCGACCAATCAGAAGTATCGCCAAATTTAATCGTAATTCGCTTGCTCATGTTTTCCCATTTGGTGGCGCACGCTCAACCCTCCCTGCTTCCTCCATAAAAGCAGTGATTCTCGAAAGCCGGTTAACACAAACCCAGGATTAAGTTGATCGAGGGTTCAATTTCTCTTGTATTAAAGTGTTTTCAGTTATTGCTTATGTTTTGTATAGACTTTGAGATATTATTTGTCCACGTCAAAGCTAGAGGAAAGAAAATATAAACAGAGAACCTCACTGAAAAAAAAAAATGAAAGCAAAATTCACGCCAATCCTGAATTAGCATATTCGTGCTTTGAACAACCCCGCTTGTTTTCTTGCTGTATTAGGGTGTTTTTCGTGACAGTTTTTATAATGATTAAGCTTTACTTAAATATTTCAAAATTTCGTTAACTTGTTGTATAAACTTTTTACAACTGATCATTTCACGCCATTTGTCGACCAAAGAATTACAAAGGAGCTCGTTAAAATTCACGCAGAATATTAGTTGTTTAGATTGCAACACAAATAATGTAAACATGATGTTTTTAATAAAAGTCTCGTTCAAGTTTCTTTTTTTCAGTAGCATTTGCGTACAAGCGCGTTTGAAAGTCTCTTTTTATGTAAATCTTTCTATGAAAGGCGGAAAGGGAACAACAAAGTTGTCAATGATTTGAGCTGTTTTCATTTCTGTACTAGATAAGATGCATGATATCGTTGTTATTCTCAATTTCCTACTCTCAGTAGGTAATTAATTTTTATACGTTCGCCGGAAGGAAAACAATATAAACATCTTTGTTCGCCTTATACAAGCACTGCTTATAAGGTCTATTAATAAAGGTTTCATATGCCAAGCGTTTCAGTTTTCAGTAAGAAGTTTGGTCAACGAACGATAACTTTCTCGTTCGGCTGTGACACGGGCGAGATTTTAGAAGTTTTCCTTCGACAAAATTTTCGCTTCCCTTGACTCGGAGCTTTAAAAGAGCTGTTTTACAAAAGTTGAAGAAAGCTTTACTTAAGTGAGAGTTTGATGTGAATAGCAACTCGCCCTTGACAACCATCATGGAGAAAGATTGGAAAGAGTCTGAAAACTTAGGTTGACGCCTCTTCTCCAGATATACTTCGCACTTCCAGGTCAGATATCTTTTCTTGTCTACTTTTTGCTCCAATTCCGATTTTTCAAAAAAAAGTTTGTTTTTCTTTTGGCGATAATTTCTCAGGGTGGGTATAAATGGTTATTTCGGAAATTTGAGAAAAGTGTTTGTTCTTGTGCGATACAAAATAAATACTAGATTGTAGAGACAAAGTTTTATTGCAAGAGCGCAATACACGACTTGTTGTTTAATTTCACTCATGCGACAAGTGTTTTAGTAGTTGAAGGGTTAGTGAAAGTTAAGCGCAGCCTTATTCTCGGAAACTGGAACATTCTAGAATTTTTATAACTGAAAAGGCTCGTTTTAAAAAAAACCTGCACAAAGCCAGCGTAAAAATAGTGGTTTACGGGCAAGAATATTTTGAGATATTTGTTTTCAATTGCGTAGTTGAGACGACAAATGAATGCAATCTCACCATTTTCAGGCGGTACGTGCGAAGTGTTCATTTGTTAAGTTTTAATTTTGAAAATAATACGCTATACAAAAGCAAGCCTTTTGGTAAATTTGTCGTGTTATTAAGTGTCAAGCTTTATCTCTGCACACATTTTGACTTCTTGTTCTCCTTGAAAAAACTCGTTTAATTTACCCTTTCTTTTATCAATTTGACTTGACGAGGAACAATAATTAAAGAAAAAAATCGTCTTTGTGAATCCCTGTATTAATTTGTTATTGTTTGTAAGTGTACAAAAGTCGCCGCGGAGTTAAGAATATTTTGGAGATAATGTTTTTAATTACTTAGTTGAGACGACAAATGAATGCATTTTCAGGCGGTACGTGCGAAGTGTTTATTTGTTTAGTTTTGATTTTGAAAATAATACCCTCTAGAAAAGCAAGCCCTTTGGTAAATTTGTCGTGTCAAGTGAGTTTTTTTTTTATCTCTGCATACATTTTGACCTTACGTTTTCCTTGAAAAACGAGTTTAATTTTCGCTATTCTTTTATCAATTTGCCTTATTAAATTGTATTAGTTATTACTAATTTTGAATTTTTTTTTTGTCTTTGTGGAACCCTTTGTTATTTTTTGTTGTTTTTAAGAGAACAAAAGTCACCGCACAGTTAAGAGAAAATCTAATAGTTTATCTTAAAATTAGTCGAGTAGGAACCGCAATCTTTATCCAAGAAAGGTTAATAAGATTTGATATCGCCAATTAATAAGCAAACTTGTTACCACATGGACGTTTTTCACACGATGCCTCTGAAAGATACGTTTCAATTCATTGAAATTAACGGATTATATTATAACTGACCATTGTGATGCATTGTTTCTTATTTGACAGTTTCAACTAAGATTTGCGGGAAAAGCCTGTCATTCATTATACTCAAACAGATCCTTCATTTGAGTGATTACGTATAATATTGCATGGTTATATTCCCCTCCGGGGTTATAATAGGGGTCCAGTTGGGTCTTTGATAACAAAAATTAAACAACCGCGCAGCGGGAGTCCGTTTTGTTTTAACCACAAGTATAATTACGGACCCTATTTCTAATTAATCATATCTATAACAAACGTAGAAACAAACACCGACAAAGAAACCCTGTTGTTAAGAATTGATTATCTCTATACCAAGGAAGGAAGTCTTTTGGGAAAATGTTTAGGGGCCGAGATATAAGGAAGAAAAGATTCAGTCACAAGAAAGACCCCTCCCCAGAGGGGTACTGACAGGCTCCACCCCGAGGTCCAATCCCCTACCCTTTCATATACCATTTTTGACAGAAAAGGTACCCCTTTCATGTACCTTCGATAGAACGTGGCACCCCTTTCATTTACCTACAGAGGGGGTGCTTCATCTCTTTTCTTAATTTTTCACTTTAATAACCCCTAAATACTTAAATGAATCGACTATTCGGTGGGTCTGTTCGAAACATTTTGAAAGACCCTTATAAATACCTTAATTACAGTCTCCATACCCTTTTGTATACCCCAACTCTTAAATTCTAACCCTTTTTTATACCTACAGCCTGAAAAAGGTACCCCTTTCGGGTGGAGCCTCCCCGCATGGTCCACTATTGGGGGTACCCCCTCTGGGAAGAAACATAATCAGGTGCATGACTCACGAATTTGGTCATTAAACACTTTGTTATTGGACACTTACATCTTATATAGCTGCCCGTGTTTTAATGTAGTACGGTGAAAAATTAGAGCATAAGATAAGATAAGAAACTTTATTTAAATGTCAAAACCTTATAGCCTGGAAAATAATACCATACTAATTAGGAGACACTGCTAAAAACTAAAAGCTACACTAATACTAAATATAAATACAATAAAAATATATATAAGTCATATAAAAATGTTATTATAATCTATGATATAGAAAAATGTTTAAATCTTAATTGCTAAAAAAAAAAAGAAAAAAGAAAAAAAAAATAATAATAATGACTTCACTTGAGAGGCACTATGTGCAGCATAGGATGCATCCCTTACAGCCGTTGTCCATTAAGCGAGTTATATCCCTTTTGCGAATACGGTTTGTAAAAGCCTGCAGTGTCTTGGCTGATCTGTCAGCCGTAGAAAGTTTGCCCCATAAATTGGGTCCTACATAACGCAAAGAGTGCTTTCCATAAGTAACAGTGTTGTATCTAGGAGTAGAAAAATCTGATTGTCTCAGGTTATGCTGAGGCCCATCACTTTCGAGATTTTTTTTAAAAATATGATTATACTACGGTAAATCTTCTTTCAAGACACACTTAGTTCGCAATAAATGAATTAACTCTGCCGGAAGAATGACAAGCCGAATAGGTCGTTTTGCCTGTTTCTAAATTGAAATCCGCTTGAAGAAAAAAAAAGACAGATAACAATCAACGGCATCTATGGATTATTAATTATTGTTAGCCTCAGTTTTAGATAGTTTCCCATCCATGTTATTAATTTGAAAATCAATGTAGGAGAAAGTAGACATACCGTATTTCTTTATTTAGTAAAAACCAAGGTTGTCTTTTGGCAAACTGGCCATCTGCTTGGTTAAACTTATTATCGATCTCGTAAAAAGACCTTCGAAGCGTGCGTGAGATTTTTCATGCATTGTTGGGCGTCAAAAAGTCATATCAGCGGCTGGATTACAGGAAGCCAGGAGTCCATGAGGAAAACAGTTAGACTTCTCGCTTTATGTGGGCTTCGGCCGTCGACAAATTTAGACAAAGTAAATTAAGTTCTATCATAATTATAGAAATAAGGAAACAGTTTCTACCGCTACCTCTGCACTTGTAATTTTTGAGTCTAATGCTTGCGTGCGCTTTGCGCATGCGCATTAGACTCTTTGTTATATGAAAAAAGCTGTTAGCAATCCCAAGGGAATGGTTCGGGATCGATAATCGTTCGCTGTAATGTAGAAAACAATGATCAGCTGCAAGAACGGACTCCGTACGGACACGCACGATTAGTTTCAATTAAAAACAGCCAATCAGCGACACGTGTTCCCACGCATAATTAAAATTTTTTTCTCAAGTCACGATTATTCAACACTTGAACAGGACGAAATAATTTTCCAGTTAAGACATTTGTAAGCTTTTTGTGAAAATAAATCTTCGTTTTCAGTTCAGTTAAGCACTTGTGTTTTCGTCTTGCTTAAAAAGCAAGACGTCTTTGAGAAAAAATATTTCGACGGCGACTCGCGTTTATTTACACAATGCGACCAAATATTTATTTTGTTTTAAAAAATAGAAAACTTTACCTCGGTTTTTGTATTTAAGTCATTCGAATTTTGACCAATTTTTTCTTTACAGTGCAAACAAAAACCTTCAAAAATAAAAGATGTACATGGATAAATGTAAATCAAGTTACGCGACTAAATCAAAATGCGTTTGTTTGGCCGCTTTGCAGTATTACACTGTCCCGGCCTTTGCCATACACTGAAATCGAATTTCATGCTTTTACGACTCTCAAAGATCTTAAGTTCTTCTTACAGCTAGAAAAATCATAAAATGGTTACACTGATATGGAAGTGATGATTCGCGAAATTTGTACATCATGATAAACAGTCTTCGCTCCTGTGTATGGTAGCTCGATAATAATTGCCTAGTTTCCAGCGTTCAAAAGGTCATCATTATATTGACGTGAGCATTTACACCCGTTTTTAGGAAAATCTGTCACTAAGTGCTTACAGTACAATGGAGTAACAGTCACTATTTCAAGTGCTTTTATTGCAAAATCTGTTTCAAGAGTCATCATCAAAATGGTGAAAAATCTGAAAGAAAACGATGTGAAGTTCTTCAACCCTTGTTGTAATGAACATGCTTTTTGTAAATCGTCACGCAATCTTGTCCAAATGTTTAATCGTTTCTGCTTTTACGGACAATACGGAAGAAGTAACATCAACTCCTGTTCATACTTTAAATTTTGTGAAGCATATAACATTTATGACTGTTTCGTTTTCATCCATAATCATCCACGATGCCCCTAGCTTGCTATAAGCATTTTATTAAAATTAAACTCCCGAACACAAACCTCTAACCAATTTTAACCGGCTTACGAAAACCGCGCAATCTGTATCACTATGCCATACGGCATTAGACTCATGTCTCCCTTGGTGACCTATTTTTGTATCTGTGGCTCCTGTTTTGCTTTTTACTTATCTTACATGCCAATTTTTTTGCTGTTGAGGAAAAATAGGAACAGGAGTCCGCATGACTGGACGGTAGCCTGTTAAGATCGGAGAAAACTGAATTAAATCAATGTAATAAAATGAATTCTGCCTAGAAAACTTGTTTACAGTCATGCATTAATTTCTGTCATTTAAATTTTAAAGCTCCAAATAAAAGGCGGCATTTTTCGTCTTCCGAATCTATGGCAGTATAGCTGGCTTCATTTATTTGCAGTGACGTTGTTTCAGTTACAGAAATGTTAGACATAAAAATAACATTTTTCAGTCTTTAATATAAAATATCAGTTATCCATGCCGATCAATATAAATTTCTTTTACGGTTTTACTAAGAGTTTTTTGTACGTCAAGAAAAAAATACCATAATACTCTGCTAATGTCATTTTTGCGAGGGGTTTCAACTTCGCTAATTTCGCTAGGGGATATATAGCATTTTTAACATAGTAGACACAATAATATTTTTAGGTAGTGCATTTAAACATTTTAGATTTTAGATTATATATTTTTACATTCTTATAGATTCTATTTTAGTTTTCTTTTATCTGTTATTTTAGTGGAACTCTCTGTAAACCTAGCTATTCTAAGCTAAGCATGTTTCCCAGGCTTTAAATTAAATAAATAAAATAAAGTATTGTAAACTTAACACACGAATCTCCAGAAAGAAGAATTACAATTATATTGCCTTTTTCTGTAAGGCCTAGTAAAAAGATACATGTAGGGTCATCAATACAGCACGTACACAATTCAGCTGCAACTTTGTCCGGGGCAAAATGTCAACCTCGCGAAAACAATATAGATTTTAGGATGGCTAAAGATTTTCTTTAATCTCGCAGGAAACAAATTAAAGTGCAAGAAGCAATTGTTTCCGCGAGTTACAAGCTCTAGTTTGCATTATTGAAAGAAGGCGATTGTTACCAGATAATTATTATTGAATGGTTTTAGTTTGGAAGATTCTTTCCGGCTTTTTATAATGCAAAATAGAGTCATATAAACCTATGTCGGATAACAATGCGCTTCAAAGTTGAAGGAAATAAGAAGATAAGCTATGACAATCTCAGTGAATTAACCATAGTCACAAGGCGGGGCACTTTGAAAAGTGGCCGTTCGTAGTTTGAACTTTTACATTTGAATACAGTTCTTTGTTAGCTCAAGACAGAAGACATAGTTAACTGTTTATTGCCGTTCGCAAATTTGTGCTGTTGCTTGTAAGTGCTTCTCAAATGTCCCTAAACTTATCAGAAATTTGTTGTGTTTTCATTAAGTAGCAAATAATTTAACTTGCCAAGCAACATTTTTTCTTTTATAAGCTAATAATTATCACTCGATGAAAACACAAATTTTAATAAGGCATGAAAATTGTAAGCTCATTTTATTTAATCCTTACTTTATCTGCGGTGTTTTCAGCTAGTTTACAGAAATTAGAGCCAATTATTTTGATAAAAAGACGAAATTGATTAGCGAAAACACATTATGAATTCACAATTACAGATAAATTATTCACATCCGACATTTTACATCGTACATTTCGAAATATTTTCTTTGCTTTTACTGAAAAAAATGTCAACAACAGCGCTTTAATTTGCTTTAATGTCAAACTTGGGTAAAACGGTAATTACTTCTGACAGCGCACACTTCAGTTATAAAGGTGCTCTCAATTAACTGCACGCGAAATCGAAGCTCTAGTTAGATTTGAATCTTTAATTCGCTTGCTGTATCCGACATAAGGAAAAATGTGTCATTACAAATAATTTATTTGTATTTTAACTCGACGAAGGTAGCAAAAAAATCCCTCTTTCGACTTGGATGAACTAAACCTCCATTTCGCTGGCGGAAATTTTCAAAAGCAACAACACTTAAAAAAAAGCAACAACACTCAAAGGCATTATCAAAAATGGAGGGACAAAGATTTGAAATGTGAGTATCATTTATAGTGAAAATGCACGCAAATTTAAGTGCTCAGAAGCATGACCAAAATGAAACAACAAAATACAACCGCAATTTCTATGAAAAGTGTTCTAAAGCGGCTATTATACGCATATTTTTCTGTGTGAAATAGATTCGCCTTTCTCGATACTGTCGTGTTATTTTCCCTGGCCACGACAAATGGTTTCTGCGTCGATTTCTCTATCTTGAAATTGGGACACAGTGAAATCAAATCTCGATTTTTCGAGCCTCTATGGAAAATGATGTATGTGCGTTCAGGCTGCCAATTTGGTTCAGTTTTTCGGGAGGTAGCGATCAGAGATGACGTCTGAAACTCAGGCTAAGCAAAACTGTCTATTTTATTCAGACGTCTTTCTCGGAAGGAGGCTAATTACAGCTAATCCAACAAAAGCTGTCAGGGTTTTAATTTTAAATTATTATTTTTTAATTCTGTCGTTCGTCGAGGTTGACATTACTCCAAGTCCAAAACTAAAGGACAAAGTATACAAACGGACAAACCTCACTGGAAAGTTACAAAACTGAAATAAGTGAAATTCCCGCTAATCCTCGGTTGCCTTAATCGTACTATGAACAACTGGGCCTTAGGGATTATGATATCTCACTGCTGGTCTGCGAAAAAATTCTTTTTTTTCAGCGCAATGCAAGCTCGTTGGGCGAAATGCGGTCCTTGAGCTTATAACTCCCAATTCGCGCGTCCACCGTTGGTACTCCGAGTTCGAGGGCAAAACAAGAGGAAACAGAGACTGCTTTGTACTGTACACAGTGACCGAAAACGTTAGTATCATGATGAGACCATTCAAGCTGTTGAGCAGTTATTTCATGTGGTGCTGTACTATTAATGTTTATCTTAGCAAATAATAACAACTAAAACTTCAAATAAAGCAAGATCTAAAACCTTGAAGAGATCCATTTTCTTCGCTCAACTTTATGTCTAAGGTCTTCATCACAGTATTATCATTGAAAAAGTTTGGTGCAAGGGTTTTCATTCTTGTCTTTCGCTTGCAACATAACTACTAAAAAACTCGTTAATAATGAGCGTAAGTAGTTTTAATTTCGCATTTTCAATTGTAGACATAGATCCGAAGTCATCTTTTTCGCCGTATTTACAAGGAAATTGACTCAAATTTGCAATGTCGCTAAGACAATGAGCGGCCTTTATTTAAAACTTTTGCTTCTTTAAAGTTCTTTCCGCAAATGATATTTTGAAAGTTTGATGAATTAACTCTGTGCAAAACGTACTAAATTTATGTTTTTTTCAACGGTGTTAGTTTGAAAAGATGTAATCACACGAATAATTAATAAATCCAAAAGTAGTTTGGCAATTTCAAATTGCAAAAGGGGGCTTCGATTATTTGACGTCGCTGCAGTTTCTAGGCAACTAAAGCATTGTCCTTCACTGACTCGTTTATTTGCACTAGGATTAAGTCGGTGCGTTTGTCAATAGAACTATTCGTGGATAGGTTTAGAAAACCAATTAAACCAAAACTTATTATTGATGGCGGTCCATCTTTCACGGATTTATGGTATTCTGAGCTTTCACGGTATTCTGAGCTTTTTTAGGATACGAATAAATTTGGCTGCCGTGATTGCTTTCATTCAAAGTAATCTCGTCTTTTCAGCCTGCAAAATCCGATTAAAAGTTGTTTTAATTGTTTTGTAACGCACGGCTGTTCTCATTAGCAGCGTCTTAAGAAATGGCTTTACGGGTGTTAACTATTTCATTATGATGAATTCTCAAGAGTATTGACGTTTAAACCCCTTAAGGCGTTTCTAAATCAATATTTTCATTAGTTATAATGCGCTCTGTTCAACCTTATTTTGTCTTTTAGGTGAAAGCAAACACAACATAGCAGAAACTTGAACGATCGACGAGAAGGCGGCGTATGATTGACGGCAAAAATGAGCAACAATTCGACTCAAGTGGCCCCGACGTCCGTCCCCGCTCCACAAGTTCCTACTCTGCCTCATGGCGAAGTGGAAATAATAGCTTCAACCGTGGTGTACATTTTGCTGGCGTTGTTTGTAATTCTTGGAAACACTCTTGTGATCGCAGCTTTCAGATTTAATTCAAGACTTCGCACCATCAACAACACTTTCCTGGTAGGCTTGGCCATATCGGACCTCTTGGTAGGGCTGATATCGATTCCACTCTGGATTTATTTCTCGTCTTGCCAACAGCATTTGACATGCGTCGATAGTCAAGAGCTACTAACGTTTTATTCAACAGTGGATATTTTTACGGGCTGCGCCTCTGTTCTACAGCTTACGGCCATCAGCATCGAGCGGTATCTGGCAATAACTCGCCCGATAAACCATCGATCATACTCAATGTGGATTTACTACGCCATGATTGCTGCCGCGTGGGGCTTCGCTTTCATCATAGCCGGACTCTTTCCCGTGCAGTTAAACAAGTGGCAGAAACCTTACAGTATTATTCTCTTCACGACGTGTTTTGCCCTCCCAGCGCTGGTAATACTAACTGTTTATGCGATCATTTTCCAGACAGCAAAAGGAACTTCGCGAGCGAGGGTCCATCCTGAAGGAACAGCAAAGAGCCCCGCGCAAAACGAAGCCAAGATCGCCGCCACAATTGCGGTCATTACAGGTCTCTTCGTGATCGCATGGCTTCCGTTTTTCGTCGTCAATCTGATAGCGCAGTTTTGCTTGCCCTGCTTACCACCCTACCCTGACGTATTGAGACTGATTCGCTTCGTAAAGTGGATGCATTACTCAAACAGCATGGTTAACCCAATGGTGTATGCTTACCGCAACGGCGAGATGCGGAAAACGTTCAAGCGGCTGCTGCTAATCTGCCTCTGTTGCCGCAGTGGCGGACATGGCAATTTTCAAACGTCCTACAAGACTGCGCAGGCCGCGAGAACTAGAAACGTTGTCGCGGGGCATTCAAAAAGCAACAGGGATCTTCGCAACGGCAGCGACATGTCGAGACGGAGAAGTGCACCTGTGAGCAAATCTGTCGAGAACAAAGGGGTCGATACGAGGTCAAGCGCCAAAGACGATTCCTTTCGAAATTGCCCGTTTTTAACCCCTCACCACGCGGAGGTACACGCATCAGAAAAACTTTGATAACTAGCTTTAAGAAAAAGAATCTTATGAGCTATCTTAGCAAAGTGTTTTTTGGTAAAGCAGTACCTCGGAGCCGTCAACTATTATCGTGAGAAAAAGTTGCTAACCCAACGGTAGAAGTCCCTTATTAGTGTTTAAACGGAGTACTTGATGTTAATCAGGAGTACCGTACATATTGTACCTCACTTTTTGCTTTGGTTTGAGGCTGCAATGGAACACCAAAAGATGCCTAAATATAGTCGAAGGAGTCCTAAAAACTAATAGCTTAATATTTATCAGTAAGGAAGGGAAACACTAAAAAGGTGATAATACACTAATATTGAAGAAGGACGACTAAGAATTGAAAAGACTTACACCGATTTCGAACGACAGACTTAAAATTTTAGTTTTTTTGCAAAACGTGGCTTCCGTGACGTAGTTCGTCTCATTACAAATGCATTTTGACGTGCTAATTGCCTTTAAAACTTAATGTAGTGTTGCTCATTAATTACCGTAATGATTCGATTTAGCGCCCTCCTTCCAATAAGCGCCCCATTCCGAATAAGCGCCCCCCTTCGAATGTGTTTTTGTAAATAAGCGCCCCTATTCCAATAAGCGCCCCCATTCTTATTAGCGCCCCCATTCTTATAAGCACCCCTATTCTAATAAGTGCCCCTATTGTGGATAACTGGCCCTACTGAAGTCACTGATGTCAACTAGATAAACTCCTGACCGTTCACCGTACAGTTCATGTAAATATTTACTGTTAAAATGAAGAATTATTTTAAAAGTAACTGAACTTTTAACAATTTTTAACTGTTACAGTTCCTGTTATTATAAGATACATTTGGTTGTTTCTCAAAAAATTAAATAAGCGCCCTGTCCCGAATAAGCGCCCTATCTCGAATAAGCGCCCTCCCTTGAGTTGCCAAAAGTAAATAAGCGCCCCGGGCGCTAAATTGAATCATTACGGTAACTGTTTTAACAAAAATTCATCGAAATGCTTTTGCATTGACGTGTTAATATATAATGAAATTTTCCACCTTCTCACACAAGAGCCGTTAATGTCATTATTTCACTTAACATGTGCATTGTACTAGGCATTGATTGAACTCTGTGTTTTGAACATTTTAGCAAGTACAGTGGGTCACTGAGTGGTCCCCTGATGTTCAGAGGTGGCCGCTCAGTAGAGATACAGAAATATAAATGATAAACGCAAATATAACATAAGAGAGGCAGTCTCACTTGAAAACAATAATTAAAAGTGGCTGTTGAGGTAGCTCACAACAATCCAGACCTTCTTGTCTTTGGCATTCTACCATCTCTCCTGGGGAAACACATTAAATGTTCACCGTAAAATTCCGGGTATAAGCCCCCCCCCGGTTATTGGCCCATCTATCTTAAAAAAAGAATATATCCGGTTATAAGCCCCCCCCCCCGGATATAAGTCCCCCTCTGCCAGCTGACAGAACTAAACAGGGGTAAATGTTGCTTTATTATGCTTTTTTTTGTAACTTAAAAAAGTATTTTGATCAACACTCCCGTGGCTCTTTTCGAAACGTTTTTTATTCCGCTTATAAGCCCTCCCGGATATAAGCCCCTCCGCTTATAAGCCCACACAAAACCCCTTTCGAAGTTTTATAAGCCCAGGGCTTATGACCGGAATTTTTCGGTATACGGGAAAGCTTTCCTTCCCCCCCCCCCCCCAGGTCCAAATCCTTACTCCCACACATCAATGATTTTGGCAAAGGGATCGGGAAGGGTACCTCTTTCACAAATCTCTTTCACATACCTACAGAAGAAGCGACTGCATGTCTTTTCTATAAAAACTCTAAGCTTTTAACTACAGAAATGATAGTTTTCCCTACCCTTTTCTGTACTTTTATTCGTGAAATCCCTAACTATTAATAAATCTCCAACCTAAAGATCTGCCCCCCTTACTCCGTACAGTCCAACGTAGGGAGCATTACCGCCCGGGTCTACCACAGCTAGCCCAATAATGCTGGTGAAGAACGATTGGTTAAAACCCGTAAAACATTTGTAACTGAATAGAATCATATGCGAATGACATCAAAATTGGTTGCCATGGCGATGTTATAGTTGTCAAATGAACCCTATGTTAGCCTTTTTAGGCAAATAAATTCAAAAATACTTGGCGGAAGTTGTTGTTTTCGTTTACGACGAAACAGACCTTTTCCAGTTAAAAAAGAAAAATACTATCAAGGGGGCTTAGAACCACTTATTTTTGTCACAAATTTCAGGTGGCTTCGAACTTCTTTGGCAAAAATCTTAAAAAAATGGACAGAACCGTTTGGTTTTAAATCCGAAAATAAACGTGGAGAAAACGGGACCACATACAAAAAGGCAAAAAGGAATACCCGAGAAATGTCTCCTTAAATAAAAGATAAAACAAAAGAGAAGCGAAAATGGCTAATTCTCTCGCTTAATGCGTTCTGCAATATCGTCTCCAGTCACTCTTTTTTATTTGTTTTTTCTCGCTTCACACTTCTTAGACTCGCGCTTCTCTCGCACGACCCACGCTTTTGACGCTTTGCGCCTTACAAGAAGCGATTTAAGAGAAAAAGAAAAGAAATTTTACAGTTAAGCGTGATTTTTCGATTGATTTTGTGTAATGTATGTGTGAGCAACTCTAAGTTGCTTGGTCCTCTGGATTCGTAATTTGGCTTTTGATATTTCGGGAATTCAGTTTCGTCTGTCTGGTAAATTGTTAAGGGCAGCCAATGGACGGATTCGGCTAATGTTTGCATCCTTGTCGCCACCAAATTCAGATCCTTTGATGATTCATTTGGGAGATTACAACTGTTCTGTGTTTGCATCTAATCCCGTGCACTCAGTTGCCTGTGGCAAATTGCACAATTATAACTTCCTTCGGATCAGTCTGTCAAATTTTCATAGACGGCAAAAATACAAAAGCGCGCAATGGATCGTGAGAGATCTGTCGCCTCGGTCGACAAGTATTCCAGCGGTGTTGCCCTTTGTTAACCAGTATACGCTTCCCATACTCCTTTGCGCACGAAACATCGGCAAAATACTGTAGCAACAAGGATGACAGGACAACACGTTAGCCTAATCCGTCTATTTTGTCAAGGATGTTTAGCCAGGATGTTTAGCTCGTTCTTTTGAAAACGGGATAAATTAAAAACTTTTTATTTCCATTTACGCAGATAAAAGCATTACTTTTGTTCCTTTTAAGACATCTCTTTGTCCGGTTTCTTTTTAAAATTAAAAACCGAGTCTGTGAGAGCAGAACAAATTGCTTTTTAATACCTGTAAGAAGTGAAATGATAAATCTTATTTTGTATAATGATAAACCATTTAGCATGTAGATGATAGCTAACTGGCAGTTAAATCGTATTTAACGCGAAAGTTATGGGAGTCTATTTGACTTCCGTTGGTAAAGCCTCTGAACTGTTTTTAGAACAAGTCAAGAACACTTCAAATCGGCAGAAATATTATGGCTCTCTTTAATATTGAAATACTTGTATTGCCTAGCGTCATTTTCCCACAGGCTAATTTAGTAAAACTCTCATGCAGTAAAAAGTGGATATCAATATGTATTTGTTTTTTTTTTGTTTTTTTTTCCCTTTTTTTTTGGCGCTATTTTTCGCTATTACTTTTTGCCAATTTTCCGTATTTTTCAGGGGAATAATATAGAAAAGTGGCGTCACCCGTTCTTCCGAAATTGGCGTTCAACTAGACTGTTTACAGTTATCATAGCAAATTTTAATTTGGTTAGTACAGATTGTAGTGTAAGTCTAATAAAACATCTTCTCAAATTTTAAAGCCAGTGAGTTGCTTGAAATACAGTTGAATCCCGATAACTCGAACCCTCAATAACTCGAACCTCTCGCAAACTAGAACCTTTTTCGATTCCCCTTCAAGTCATTTCTTACTAATTTTGCCCTCGATTACTCGAACACCCGATAACTCGAACCTTTTTCGATTTCCCTTGAAGGTTCGAGTTATCGGGATTCAACTGTATAGTAAACTGTCCTTAATATTACTCTTATTTATCGAATTGTAATTCAATAATTCATGATCAGTATTGCGATATTCATAAAGACCTTTCAGTACATACAAACGGATTGTTAGAGCCAAAAAGTACTGCGTTTTGTACAAGTAAGAGAGAATGGTTTTGTACTATTTCAAGGACATGTTTAGCAGTTCTGGCATATTTGTCAACTTAATTTGTAATTGTTGACATTAAAAACATGTTTTTAAAGAACAGCTTTAGTTGTATTGCATGCAGTTTAGATTGTTCAAGTTTGATAACATCAATCGTTCAGCAAACTACTTATATATATATCTTTATATAAAAACGTTTAAGATGTCCATTTTGAATGTCTAACATTAGTTGCTTAGATAAAGTCCTCGGCTGGTTGGTTTGGTGAAGATGATCGGTGTCTTTGGTCAGTCTTTCTGATCCCAATCAACTTCAGAACACTTCTTCTCATTTGTCCATGTCTAAACACATAAACCAACGGATTTACAGCACTGTTTGAGTAATGCATCCACTTTACGAACGCAACTAATATAGCTACACCATCCCCTTTTGGCAAACAACTCCCACAGAACTGAGCAAGCATTGAAACGACAAAAAACGGCGACCAGGCGAGTAAAAATAGCCCTGTTACAATACTAACTGTTACGGCAACTTTTCGTTCTTTGCGCACTCTGTTATCAATGGACTCTGCTGTTTGAATGCTGGGAGTTTTGCGGATGAGTAAGCGGGCTGTTCGAAAGATCCTCGCGTACATTATAAACATCAGAAACGCCGGTAACGCGAAGCCGACAGTAAAAACGACAACTGTGTATACAGTTTGAATCGCAGCGGTCAACTTGTTAACCTGGGAAAGCGCGGCCATTATCGCTGCAGTCAGCCACGAGGCAATAACCATGTACTTGTAGACACCGAACGACAGTGCACCATAGTCAAAGGGCTTCGTGATGGCGAAGTATCGCTCAAAAGAGATGGCGGTAAGGTGAAAGATTGAAGCCAAGGCACTGAATATGTCAAGACACAAATAAAGATCGAACAAACCAGGCGGGGCATTCAGGTAGTTGACAAACGTGAGATAAGTCCATATCGGCACGGACACACCCCCGACCAGTAAATCCGAGACAGCCAGGCTAACGATAAAGATGTTTGTACGAGTTTGAAGACGTGCATTCGTTCGATACGCCGCTATAACAAGAGAATTTCCCGCGATGATGAGGACAGCTAGTGCCACTGAAAACACCAGCAAAACGTAAGATTCCGAATGAGAAGGCTTAGGAGGCTGGTTCGTTGTGTTCATCTCGATATGTAATGAAGTTATTCCTCACCAGTTAGTCTTAGCATGTGCACACAGTTCCTGCGCCTTGCGCTTTGGTATTTTTTCGTGAATTATCTTCCAAATTTCTTTCGGATTACAGAGCAAATCAGAAACCAGTGAACACTGTAATGTTGTTAATTTGGATATGTAAATTTTTGTAGAAAGCTATCAAATGACAGCTCAGACAGCAGGAAATATTTAAACAAACAAACGCGTAGTGACGGAGCCACTTGGTTATGTCTTGCAAATAATTTGTCTCAGCTCAGTACTACTTTTTCTTTTCTCTCTTCAATAGTATAACAACACTGTACACGGTAGTCAACGGTTTGTGCACGATAACACTGAAATTTAAGAAATGTGAAAGGACTTTCCTCACGATTCACTGACGATTAATGTTGTATCTGATATCCGGCGAAATTCGAATCACCCTCCTACGAGAAAGCAGCGACTAGTAACCCTCTATAATGTGGTTTTTCTTGTTTCGCGAGTCTATTAATTATAACATTGTTATTAACCGTTTGGCGGCTCTGGCGAAAATGTACTGTTTGCACGAAATGCAAAGATTGAAGATGCTTGAATGAAACACAGGAAATCAACATTGACACTTGTGCCTAATATTTATAATTTCAGTGCTCGGATTTGTGCTTTTAACTTAATGAATCATGATGTTTTGTTGTGTCTTTTTGCGAAATTTTCGCTTTCAAATCAAAATTTCATGAAAAGTTTGTTTTACCATGTTTACCTAGGTTTGGTAATGACAAGGAAGAAATGTGGAATCTCATTAAATATGTCTTCGATTCGGATTCACGGCACTCATGATTGCTTTAATCAAAACTTGCTTATACCGGAACTAGCATGCTCTTTATGTATTTCAATTATAAGCGAGAAAGCAAACGCATGCAAGTGAACAAGGTAAAGCTACCGTCGCATTTATCCTTACATGTCTTACATGTGTTTGTTAATGTGGGTGCCATCTGATCGATTAAGATAATCGATTAAGATACCAAAATCATTCTAAGAATTAGAAAAATCGCTAAATGAAAATTAAGTAGTCGCCAAATTTTGGGCCAAGTTTCGTAACACCGGTGCCCGCAGTTCTCACGCACAACGCAGAAAGCGCGGGATTTTTCCTATCAACCCTTTCCAGTTCTCACGCGCACAGCGCTGTCGCACAACGCTGAAAGCGCGGGAATATTTCGTGGCCACCGGTGCCAGCTCTCAAGTATCGTAGAACGCGGAAAGCACGGAAATGTTTTGCGGCTGAAGTCGAGAGCCGATTTCACATGAAAAGAAGAAACTGTAGTTGAGTATTTTCTTATTGTCGCAAAAATGTGAGCTGTAAATTTACCTTTATGCTATTACAATTCCGGGATGTTATTATCCCTAAACGTTCCAGCATAACTTTACATTCAGATGCACTAAAAGCAAGAAAAAGGTGAAATTTAATGCCAATTTTCACTCCCAGAAAAGCAGATTTTTTACAATAGAAAAAACTAAAAAAGAAGAAGAGAACTTATGTAACCATGCATTTGCAACGATTTTTGGTGATAATAAGCAATTAAACATCTATACGTATTTCGTATTTAAAACTCCTAAAGGCAGAAAAATTAAGAAAACTGGTAATTTTGAAAATTTAAAGGAAACAGTACTTTGTTGTGAAAGTAATCTTCCAAAAATAGATCAACGGGTCTCATGACCAGGTACTTATAATGCACAGTGTCATGCTCCTTGTAATGGGCGACCTCAGGTCCCCCGGTACCACCTGGATAGGACCTCGTAAATGGGTAAACATCAAGGACCTCTAAGCCAGCTCGGCACATAAGGGACGTGGCAAAGGCGTTGTAAAGTCTCACTCGCTGAAAAGAAACAAAATAACACCGATTCAGAAACGTCTGCGCCAATCGAAGGAGCTGTTTAGAAGGTATAGCTTATTTTTAAAATATTTTTTAGTATTGCTATTACCCCTGGATGAGAAGCTAGTCCGTTCATCGCAAGGAATCCTCAATATTTTTGTCAGGTAATATCCCGATGTGGTGAGGGTTACTCATGGGTGCGGACGTGATAGGGGGTGGGGGAAGGGGTGTAGGATACCATATCTTGGGTAAATTGTAAGGTCTTGCTCATGGAGAGCAAAATAGGGAGGACTGTGTAAGGGAAATTAAATGTTAACTATACACGAAGGTCTTCAACATGGAAAGCCATATGTGAGAGCCAGGGGTGTAAGAGGAATATCTCACGGAGAAGTTTAGGAGGTTTTACAAAACATGTACCAAATATGCTCAAAATTTCCGTTCAAAATCATGCAAAATGCCAAAATTTTGAAAAAAACTGTATACTTAACACTCACAATCGGCCCATTTTTTGTCTCAAAATACTGTATACTCGATTTAAAGTCCCCCTGTATACTGCATACCTAAAACTGAACCCTGGCTGACTCTGATCCGACCGTGTAGGAGGAATATCTACCTGAGAAACTAAACACGGAGATTTTGATCATGGATGGAGCAGAGAAGGCGGAGCAAGGAGGGGTCAGGAGTACATGAAAGGTTAAAGAAGGGACTATGTTGAATGGAGGAAAAGGGGAGGGTCGAGGAGGGGGAGGCTGGAAATTATTTTTACTGACTTTTCTTACCGGTAAGTTTAGAAACCGTTGCCAATCGCTCCTTAACCGGCTTCCAATGTCTTTCTCCTTGCACATAGATGTTGTAGTTCTCCAAATAACACGTGTTTTATACTTCAAGTCACCAGTGTTCGCGTCCCTTTCATTCAAAAGATCTACAACTCCATTCATAAGGCGCTGATAACCCTCCAAGCTTATGCTTTCGATATAGTGCAGGCCCAAATTTAAAATCATCACACTATTTTCACTCATGTCAGGGTTTTCCAGGACTCCTCGAATAAGATCTAGGACTTGCTGGTGGTCAAAGTCCTTGTCATCCCAGCCTATCGGTTGTATGCTCGGCCAAGCGTAGGCCCACATTTTAGTCAGATTACAAGTTTTAAAGATATCTTTGCATAGCGGTCCATCCTTTATGCGCATGTACATTCTTTCAGCCAGCGAGTCACCGACAATCCATAATTTTTGTAGTTTGGTAGCGGATGAATTTTTGTGCTTAGAATTACTTGAAATTCCTGAAAATAAATAGAGCAGTGTGAGATCATAAATATTAGATTATAATTATTAGTTAGTGGAGTAAAAATGCCACATAAACGAGTAGTTATTCGCATTGCAGTTTGTATTTGTACGCGTGCGTAATGAGGAAACTCTAGATTTTTAGCCGTGATAAGAGTTGCCATGGAACCACTTTGTCTGATTTCTAGTCCGTTTACTATCTTTGTTTTGGTAGTATTATCTTGTAGTTTTCTATCTTGTTTTGTCGAGTTTGAAGGTGATTTTCTTTAACATCTCAAAAAAACGGACAACCAACAATCTCCATTTTTTCTCGAAAATATGTACGGATATTTGTCTTTACTGAAAGGTTTTTTGAGAGCAAGGCTCAAGAAAAACTTACTGTGAGTTTAAAAGAATAAATCCGTACTGTTTCTTGAAGCCGAGCGGAGGCTATTTTATGTTTATTATCCTTCGAATAGATTCCCGTCGGGGACTCAGATTTTTTTCTTTGTCCCACTCGTGTCATGTAGAATAATTTCTTCACTATTTATCACCGAGCTTAAATTATTTACTGCAAATTTGATGATTTCGACATTGCTGATCCTAGCAGTATGCAGGACGCGTGTCACTTATCAACCTAGTAAATGGCCTAGCTCACAGCGAGTCTCACGTAGCTCAGTTGGTAGAGCGCCCAACCGGAACTGGGAGGCCATGGGCGATTCCCGTCGGGGACCAGATTTTTTCTTTGTCCCACGTTCGTGTCATGTAGAATAATTTCTTCACTATAAGTTCATAGTTACCGTATTTTTTACATTCTTGTCAATTTTGAAATTTCACAAACGTTTTATTAATTTCAATTACTATTTTAGCGACTTTGTACTCACCTTTAAGAAACGGCTTCCAACTTTTTCCGTGCCAACGGCCAAAGCCATCCCACATGAATTTACATTTAATACCACAAGACAAATCAAAGCCATAGGAAACATTTGAACTTTCGGCACTCGTGGATAGCCTGCTTATTAAATCTGTTCCTGGGAATATAAAATAACACAAAATATCAACAATGTAGTCGCATCATGTAGTGTAATTGAAGCTTTTGTCAATAACAATGATGCATGCACTGACCAAATAAGTAAAGCCGGTAGCGATACTTGTGATTTTACTACTGTTGTTCAATTTGTAAAGTGACAACTTGAGAATTGAGGTTGATTGAAAAATCATTAAAAAAACAACAACAACAACAAGCTTTATTTGCATGACTATAAGTACATACAGTATTGCAAAAGCGTAAAACTTAACTAAACTTATATCAAATCATAATAATGTATTAAATAGTAAAAAATAAAACAGTTACGTATGTGTTACATCACTGTCATTCTATAGAAAATTACTTCGTAAAGATAAGCATCCAGTCAAAATGAACTTCATCAGTTGAGTTTTTAAATAATAATTATCAGAATTCGTTATATTTTTTGGTGGCTTGCATAGGAGGTAATTGTGTTATTTTTGGTATTTGATTCTCTATTTTGTGTAAAATTCATCTCTAAAACTACATTATTTAGTACAAAACGCCTCAGGTTAATTAATAGGTCTAGGTTCTCTTCATGAATAGGTCGGTAAAGTGACATTCTTCTAGGTTTTCTTGACCTTACGATCAACAAAGAGCCATTTGAAAAGTCTGAATGGGGTCTAGTGTATTAGTGTTATTGACATTAGAGTTTATTGTATGTTCACTGTTGGAGAATACTGTGTGTTGAGGGGACACCAGCAGTCATCGCTCCACGTGTACTTGAGCTGTGTGTGCCGACTCGGCTGATCTCGAGTAGAGATCTAGAGTCTGGAATTCGGATCGTGAGAGACGTCGGAGCCACGATGACACTGTTGGAGGGAATGAGTGAGGATGCCGAAACAACAACAGGAGAACGACGACAGCGGACGAAGGAAAAGGGAGGGAAACAGGAGGACGCACCAATCAAGCTGTGAAAACCAACCAATCGGCGGAGCGGAGACGCAGGTCGACGTGAGAGACAGAGGTGGGAAACTATCGTGACCGGGAGAACTAATCTACCACGATGAAAACACACTTACGATATTGTTGTGTCATGCCATAACTGGATGACGAGCCAAAAATTAAGTGTAGTGTTATCGAAGTACCCCCATTCAGACCCTCTTTGAACACTACCTTTCCAAAGCTATCGTATAAGTAGTCTTCACTTCGATATGAAAGAGGAACCCTTTTTCAAAGAGAAGTAATAAATCAAGCCACTTACCTCCATCTCTAGGCAATGGTATATTTACCATGATGAGTTTTCCATCTTGAAACGGTTGAAGAAGATAATCATTTTTTGCACGGTTTACGCCAAGCGTGCCATCTTTTTGAACTTTACCTTGAGAATTCCCTATAGCGAAAAAATAAGTTCATTAAAAAAAAACCAGACAAAATAAAAATAAAAGAACCAATAAAACAAAACAAAAGAGTTTTAAACGCAAAAGCTCCCTTACCGCCCCTACCCCCTCGCGCCTCCCGTTTTGCGCTGGCGTCCAGTTTTCTCGCAATTTTTTTGCTGTGTTCAGCGATCGAAGAAAAATACGTGGTGTGAACGAAATGTACAAGCAAGTTATTGAACAACCGTGTTTTAGTGTCGGAAAACTCAGTAAAACGAATAAAATTTGATTGAAAAAGTAAGATACTGAGCAAATTCTCATTAAGTTAGAAAGCCCAGATCACTGATCTTCCTAAATTAGCAGAGCGCTTTCAAAAAACTAGATCTCAATAATTATTTCATCATCTGGTCTGACACACGCCGGCAAGTAAACAACAAAAGGCAACTGTAATCACAGTTGGGAGTCAGTTGGAAATCCTGAAATTTGTTTGAATAACAATTATGCTAAAAGAAATGTGGATAAACGCAAGTTGTTTTCCTGGAAAATAAAAAAAAAGTGTAAGAGAACATTGAAAATAATCATAGGCACAAAAGAAGTAAAATAATTTCTTGTGAAAAGAAAAAAAAAAAAAAACAATTAAGATAATAGAAAAAAATATCTTGCGGAAAGATTAATTTCCAAGAAGCATACCAAAGTTACATCGTTAGCGGCTACTAATGTTAGGATTTTAGGAGTTGGGCGAAAATCGCCAATAGTACTCGAAAACTTTCTGTCAAATTTAATACTCGTAAATTAATGTACTCCCCCTCCCGCCCCAAAGAAAAAACAAAATAAACATAGTCGACTTGAAAAATTCTAAGAAATGGATGTGCCCACTTTGTTTTTCTGGCAATGAAAAAATGCAAATGTTGTAGTTTGTGAGTTTTTCTTTTACTGAACATTTTATCTTAGCTATATGTTATTAAAAGCTAGCCTGTGAACGACAAGCGACAGCCGAAATAGGTGTGATCGCAGGATTAAAAACTGGTTTCACGATATCACTGAAAAAAAGGAAAATCGCTAAATTAAATAGTCGCCAAATCTTGCAGAAAAAATTGTAAAATTAGTAGTCACTAATAATAGTAACTTAAGGTAACATGAGATTTATTTGATTAATTTAATATTAATAAGAAGAGTTAGTTAGAAGCGTTATCCCGAAATAGAATCACTACATTTAACCCACAGTATTATTATTTTTTCTTCTTGTGGGAAATATGCGCGCTAGAATCTAGGTTGAACGGTCTGCGGGGGA
The DNA here is from genome assembly GCF_052425735.1 of Oculina patagonica. NCBI lineage: Eukaryota > Metazoa > Cnidaria > Anthozoa > Scleractinia > Oculinidae > Oculina > Oculina patagonica. The sequence goes on from NC_135770.1 coordinate 6,058,859, forward strand.
GTAGAAATACTTCCTAGCCGCTTAAGGCGGGGGTATACCGAAATTTGAATGGAATTTTAGGAGGTTTAGAGAAGGGGTTGAAGAAATCAATTTTTTTTTTTGAAACACCACCAGACAGTTGACTCCGGGTTACTCCCACGCAAGAGCACACCAGGTTGTCAGGGGGACTGTCTGCATGGTGTCCGTCTACCAAATGTTCAACTTCAAATTCTAATTTTAAAATCACATTAAATTTCCAATTTCCCAAAAATCCCCAAAAATCCCCAAAAATCACCCAAAAATTTGCTTGAAACACGAACAAGATATTCGCATCAAACCCAATTTAAACGGCTTTCAGGTGAACGTATAGTAGTAGTAGTACTTTATTTAAACACATGTCACCAATGAGCCTGGGGCTCGTTTAAAAGTGAACGTGTATTCTAAAAATTACAATGTAAAAAATTTAAATATGATTATCTATTCAATAAAAATACAAAAATTAGACTATAAAATTTAAAATTTAAAAACTAGACTATAAAAATTTAAAAACTACGTGGACAATAAAATTTAAAAATGTAAACTAATCGATACAAAGATTACAGCAGCAGTTGGCCTCGGTGGTCAGGTTAACATTGTTCAGTAAATTTTTAAAAATTCTAAGAAAGGACGCTCCTCTTATATTGTCAGGTAGGTTGTTCCATAAACGTAAAGTTATGTAGCGATAAGATTTATGTAAAAACTTTGATTTAAAAGCAGGCTGATTAAGCTTACAATAGCCTCTTAGATCATAATTGCTAGAACGCAATGAGAACAATTCCTTGATACCCTCACCTTAATGCTACAGAAACCGGGATATGCTCTAGCAGTGATTATGGGACATTTGGCTTTTTTTGTCGCACATGAAATCATTATTGAATTTCGAATTTTTATGGTTTAAAAATATAACACTTTTTAGCAACAAATAATATAAATTAGTATACGTACTTACCTACTATAAACCAATTTTTCGGAGGATCGCGGTACCCATCGCATAAGCTATAGTCTAGAGTGATATCCAATTTATAGACCCCTGGGTCCATAACTAGAAACAAAAACTCGTATGTTCCATTGCCGTGATCAAACGTAGTGGGCGACACGGTGGCTGGACCGCTTAGCAAAACACGCCACGAGTCGCCACCAATGAGCTTCAGCTTGCCATCGTGAGTCTTTGTTTGTATGCTAAAGCTGCTGAACTGACCCGCGGGTCTGATGTCAAAGTACGAAATAAAACTCTTGGCGGCATCCGTTTGTAGCTGTCGATTCGGTGGATCCCCGTTCCACGAGATGTTGTAAAAACAAGGTTTTAACAGTGAGTCCAAGTCTACTCGGGCACGACGAATACGACACCAGTTTTCTTGAAAGTGATCGATATGATGCGAAATTCTCATCGAGTTGTCGAGATGCTGTGATTTCCCTTCCTTGCTAAAACATTGGTAGAAAATGATTTGAATTGCGACGGCTGACAACCATAATTTAAGAAAAAGTTTCCACTTCTGGACAAGAACTTGGATCATTTGGAACATTAATCTTCCACTAAAAAGTTATAAGACTATAAGCACAAATATTGCTTTGAAAAAACTCAATTACATTCAAACAACAAAGACTGTTACCGTGGAAATTCAACCTATTTACAGGGCACGCCTGTTGTGTTTGTACAGTTCTGTTCTTTGATGTCATAGTCAAGTTCTCAGCCTATATTTTGCCACAAAATATAGGCTGAGAACTTCAACGCACAAAAAAAAGGAAAATGTGAAACCTCATCTTAAGCCTTGTTTGTTTGTCATATCGAATAGAGGCGAAGCCGGTGACAGACATTTTTTTTGATTCATTTTTTTGTCTCAGTTTTAAATTTTGTCCAAACTAGTGAGAAAAAAAATTGCTCAATAAGACGTTTTTTTCGCTCAATCCCTGAAGAAGGTCTGTGTTTCAAACCGAAATATTGGTCAAATTTGTTTAAAATATTTAGTTGTTTAATCTATTTTGTTTATTTTTACTTGCGTACGCCGCGAGGATCAGTCTGCCGTCAATATGTTGCGTTTTAACTAATTAACTGATCCAGGTCTTCAAGAGATCCGCCATCACTCTTTGGTTTGTCGCTGTGATCTCGCAGATTTTTATTACATTTTGAATTTTGTTTACATTATTTCCCTTATTAGCATAAGCGCTTCAGTTTCTGATCGAGCTACAAAAAAAATCAGTTATGAATATTAAGTAAAGACCATGACACGTTTAACTTCTGCTATAAATTTGAGCCTGTTGTATTAAATCCTTTTTCTTTGACGCGGGTTTGAAAACTCAAAATTTTACAAAGAATGTATGGGCTCATAAGCGCTTTTGCCTCCACAAATCTTTGCAGTTTTTTAATCTCCTTCAATATTTCATGTAAAGAGCTGAAAATTTCGCCGATTATTAAGTTTCATAAGATCTCTAAATTTCTGGAGTTATTTTGGATATAGCAGGATGATTTTTTTACGTAAAGGCGTATGCTAATGTAAAATGTAATGGCAAAATGTAACCAATAACGTCGGAAAAGATCGCTTTATAGTTAAGTTAAATTGTTGAACGCCGACCAGTCAAAACACACATTCCTTAGAGACAGAAACTGGCATGGCCGCTGGCCGACAACCCCCTTCTTTGCTTTTTTGCCACGAAAAGAATTAAAATGCGCTTAGAGCAAAACTGAGAAAATAATCCAAACAAAGAAAAAAAAAAACAAAGAGTAGTAGAAAAAACAAAAAGCGTGCTCGGTAAATGAGTTAAATTACTATGGTGACAGTCTTTGTTGTTTGAATGTAATTCAGTGTAATTTTAATACAATATTCTTGTAAAGAGCGAAAAATATATTATTATAACCAACTTAGTCAGTGGGAGATAAACGGTTTCAAATGATCCAATTCCTGGTTCGGAAGTGGAAAATTTTTCTTAAATTATGGTTGTCAGCCGTCGCAATTCAAATCATTTTCTATCAATGTTTTAGCAACGAAGGGAAATCACAGCATCTCGAGAACTCGATGAGAATTTCGCATCATATCGATCACTTTCAAGAAAACTGGTGTCGTATTCGTCGGGCCAGAGTAGACTTGGACTCGTTGTTAAAACCTTGTTTTTACAACATCTCGTGGAACAGGGATTTACCGAATCGAAAGTTACAAACGGATGCAGCCAAGAGTTTTATTTCGCACTTTGACATCAGACCCGCGGGTCAGTTCAGTCGCTTTTGCATTCAAACAAAGACTAGCGATGGCAAACTGAAGTTCATTGGCGGCGACTCGTGGCGTGTTTTGCTACGCGGTCCGGCCACCGTGTCGCCCACTACGTTTGATCACGGCAATGGAACATACGAGTTTTTGTTTTTAGTTATGGACCCAGGGGTCTATAAATTGGATATCACCCTGGACTATAGCTTATGTGATGGGTACCGTGATCCTCCGAAAAATTGGTTTATAGTAGGTAAGCGAAATATTCTTATTCTTTTCATTTTACAACAAAGCGAAGAAATTACAGTTTTTATCGTTCGTTCTCTTATTGAGAGAGATAAATCGTTTAATCCGAAAACAACACTTGGAAGTCTATTTGACTGAATAACGTGCTCAAAAAATTACAAAAAGTAACACATATGCTAATAAAGACAATATTCGATAAGTAACGAAAACCCTACATTTGGCGACAAAAGTATCCACCGTAGTTGAAACACTTTTTAGAAAATGACTCTAAACGATATCCCCCAACTCTACTTAAAGTGCATTTGAGGATGATTCTTTCGATTAATATATTCTTCTTTCGATTCAGTCCTCCTTACTCTATTCTGAGCGACATGCGAAGGACTTCAAATAAATGCCAATATGTCCAGAAAAAAGTTTCTGTGGCTGATTGCAGGTTATCGAAGTTTGCGCTAACAACAATTATTACATGATCAAAGGTCTGATTAATGCAAAATCTACATAAACTCGTTGAAGATCAAGTTGTCAGGAGGTATTTGTTTGTTGATAAACAATCAGTGAATTTGAAAGGTCTTTAATCTCTAATAACGTAAGCTTGAGGAAATCTCTTCGTTCTGCCATCCATACAACACACCATCTACGATCCGCGATCTGTAATGTGAGGCGTCCGCCCAGACTTTGAAAGTATCCTTCCTCGGTACTTAGAAATAAAACTTTTAACTGACTTGTTATTGTTTTGTAAAGGAAATTCTCAAGGCAAAATGCAAAAAGATGGCACGCTTGGCGTAAACCGTGCAAAAGATGATTATCTCCTTCAGCCGTTCCAGGATGGTAAACTTATCATGATCAATATACCGCTGCCTAGAGATGGAGGTATGCCGAGACTTTTTCAAAATTCAGTGAAAAAAAAAAGAGATTCAGTGAGAGAAAAAGAGATCAGCTGAAGGCCCAATTGGAGGGGAGAAGGCTCGCCTTATCTTTATATATAAGTGGTTAAAGTACTTTCTCTAGAGATGTCATCACCATCGGAAGTTTTAGTAATAATTATTGTGTTGTCTTTGTCTGTACGATATGTAAAATAAACCTGCATGATGGAAGGGCCGTAGAACGAAGGAAGAAGTTTCAATGACACTATCTCAATTCCAGCATCGTGCTGATCGACATAACCGTTTTGGTCTCTCTCCGAGATTCTGATACCTTTAGCAAACTTTGCAACGACCATAACGCTGGGACAACTTTGACGCTGACAAAGGGCAAAATGTTAAGAACACGCTGGCTAAGAGCGTAAGAACCCAAGTAAGACGTTTACTTTTATCTTTCTGTTGTATAAATTGCAAATTAAATAGACGAACTGCCAGAATCAATACTTTTTCAATTCCAACGTGGAATCACCCGTCAGTGACGTAAAGTGTTTAATTTGAATACGTTTGAATGCGAATGATATATTTAAAGCTATGTTCAATATTGAAGAAAAAGAACGTTTCGGATTAAAATCGTCTCAAATTTGGATCATGTAGACTTGGCTCCAATAGTACATAACCCGAAGTCACCGAGCCTATGGTCAAGTGAAATTTCAACGGATCTACCGTAAGCACTAAGTGAAAGGGTTTCTTTTTGATTCTCATGTGATTCTGATTTTTCCCTTATTCTCTCCACAGGCGCATTTTTACTAAACCGGTTGCCAGACCGTTCCTGTCTGTCTTCCAAGTTTGACTTGTCCTGTGGTATTAAATGTAAATATATGTGGGATGGATACGGTCGTTGGCTTGGGAAAAATTGGAAACCGTTTCTTACAGGTAAATCTGTTTTGTTTCTTGTAGTCTCTTAATAGTTTTTCAGCCTCAAAACAAAACAAAAAACAACAACAAAAAACTAAACAAACAAAACAGAACTCGCGTTTTACCGTGGTAGCAGCAGTTTTAATGATAAAACACTTAAACTCGTTTTGTTATACGTGCAACTAAAAATACTCTGTTTTTCGAAGTTTTTTAAACATCACCCATTCATAATTTGGTCGCACACAGATTGATCACGCGTGAAACCAGTATTCAAGCTGTTGTTTGTTTCCCATGGAGTTACACACATGTACACAGTTTTGTTGCCCTGGAGAGCCTTTTGAGGTTTGAGGCGTGCCACTTGATCAGTCGTCTAATCAAAAACCGCGTTTTGGTTGCGGGATAAAGGAATTTATACCACGCCATAGAAAATACAGCCAATCAGGAAACAGGAAAGCCGTTGTATATTCGACGGTATTCAACCCAACCTTCCCATAGTGCGCTGCGACTGTATTCTCGACGAAATTTAGTAAGCGTATTTTCTATGGCGTGGTATAAAATAGTTACACAACACTTTCTCGTGGTTTACTATGGAATATCCCACTTGTCACTTGTATTTTCTTGGCATACACACTCGCCCTAAGGGCTCGTGTGTATACAAGTGACTCGTGGGATATTCCATAGTATACCACTCGAAATCTGTCATACAGCTGGAGTTTTCTTTTGTAGCGCAAGAGCTAAGGCACAGTCGATTCATCTAGATTACATCTTTACATCACTAGTGATGTGTGGCGAAATTGTGGATTTAGTTGTAGGCGAATAGCGATAAAAGAATTAATTAAAAACAACAACAGAAACAACAAATAGACAAATCACAAACAACCAAAACACAAACGACTAAAACATAAACAACCAAAATACAGACAAACCAACAAACAGATCTAGACAGACAGGGAGACAGGGAGACAGACAGACAGACAGACAGACAGGCAGAGAAACAGACAGGCAGAGAACAGACAGACAGACAGACAGACAGACAGACAGATAGACAGAAACATTAAAAATGTAAAAACCAATTTTAAGCAGCATCCGCTAAAAAGGATTTTAATGCAGACTTTTGGGTAAAAGGGTTCATAATTGTACACTATATTCATTACTAATTTAATACTTACACTTATTTATCATTTTACACTAATTTATTATTTCCTCTCAGGCATTCCAAGTAAACCCAAACAATTCGGGATCGACTTTTCTAGGCTAGAAACCTTGTGGATATACGGAGACTCACAGGCCGAAAGACTTCACTTGTCCATTAAGGATGGACCTCTGTGCACAGAGATCTTTAAATCCTGCAACCTAAGTAAAATGTGGGTGTACCCTTACCAAGGACAAGTACCACCCTGGGACGACAAAGACTTCGATGACAAAATAATCCTTGATCATCTCAGAGAGGTACTTGAGAGGCCCGAGATGAACAAGAATAGTGTATTGATTTTGAACCTTGGACTTCACTACATGGAGAGTGTCACTCTTCAGGATTATCAACTACTTATTAAGAGAGTCACTGATATTTTGAAAGAAAAGGACAAAGATACCGGCGAATTGAAGTATAAGACACGTGTTATTTGGAAAACCTCGACTTCAATAAGCAAGGAAAAAGACACCGCAAGCCAGATGAAGAGTGATCGGCGACGATTTCTCGCGTTACCAGTGAGTAAAAAAAGAATTATTTCCTTTTGCCAGTTGTAAGGCAAACAGAGGCGATTATCGTCAGGTTTCTGAAGTTTCGTCAAACTTCAGGCTGAGCTCTTTGACGTCACGCATACATTACCAGCTCCAAGATGGCAGCGTTCAAGTTGTCGAGTTTTGGGAAAGATTTCGTAGGTTTATAGCGTACGTTGGAGGCTGAAATTTTGGTGAATAACATATCTTTATATAAACTTTTTATTAGCGTAAAGAAAACAAATGGCCATTCTGGAGTGAACTTCTCCTTTAACCCCTAACCACGTTACAGATCCGAATATTTAATTGTCGCACCCCAACACCTAACTGTTTGCTCTTTCTAAGCCATAAACGCGAGAATCTATACCCCAAAGGATGTGCCAAATCAGCTGAAAAGACACAATGTACTCAATTCTAGTCCAGAGCAATGAAATTTAAGACTAACGCAAAATCTTATCACCAGGGCTTTGGTGAAAAAAAAGGGAAGCGATATATACGCAACTGAAAAAAATACCGCAAGGCTGCATACCTTGCCTCAGACTCATAATCCCTCGTATTCTGTTTTCTCCCCAAGGTCTAACTTAAGCCGGTCTGGTTTACAATAAAGTCGAGAAAGAGAGAACCATTACCCTGTCTAACTCCGTCTGCTTGATGTGCTCGTCGCTTAAGGTGTCTGATTTAGTCGATTTACTGTTTTTTTTTTCTTTTTCAGCGTGTGACTCTTTACAATTCCTTCGCCACGTCCCTTATGTGCCAGGCTGGCTTAGAGGTCCTTGATGTTTACCCATTTACGAGGTCCTATCCAGGTGGTACCGGAGGACCCGAGGTTGCGTATTACAAGGAGAATGACATTGTGCATTTCAAGTTTCACGTCATGAAGGCTCTCGATCTACTTTTGGAAGATTTCATTCACGGCAAAGTACCTTTTCCTATCGATTTTCAAAATTACATGTTTTCTTAAGCAGTTTTGACTGTTCGTTGTCAGCTTAAAGCTTACGATTTTATAAGAGAGGATGCTCACACGCAGAGGAGCTCAGTCCTCTGGCTCACACGATAAAACGAAAGAGAATGATGTCTGCAAAAAAAAGAAGTTTAAATACACTTGTGTTGCTATGCTGAGATGAAAAAATGTTCTAAATATTAATTTAAAGGCAACAAAAGTGAGGAAAAGCGATAGATCACCCAAAACCAGGCCAAGCAGAACACAGGCAACCAAGAACCAACAACAAGCGGGAGCGGGACGGGAGCGGATCACGACGATTTGGACTTCAATGAAAAGAAAGTGGCGCGAGTTTTAAACCAAACACTAAGAAGCGCCGCCAGACCAAAGCAAACGCGAATTACTTTCGACACTGATGTAAAAACCACTCAGTAATACACACCTTAAAGCTAGCAATGAACCAGGATACACTGATGCATTTTATTTTAGTTCTTGAACACACACACACCCCTTTTAAATCGACTGAGTAGGCTGAAACCTGACCATTAAATGATTTCCTAATAAAACATGAAATCCAAAAGCTAATTTTGACGCACCGAAATCTTTCTCCAAGATGATTTCAATTAACAAATCCAAACCTGGATTTCATGGATTTGCTATTTTTGCGTTATTCTTTTTGGGAAATGCGTAAAAAGGATTTGCCAAACTATTCTCGTAAACAAGTTGATGATATTCATCACTCTCTTTGTATTTTTCTGAAAAAGCGCTAAAGTAGCATACTGCATAAAATGCAGGACGACCCAGGAAGGATTTCGGTTCAAGGGAAATCTATTTTCGGATTTCGTGTGTTTTTGGCAAATCCGGATTTCCCAATCGAAAATACCCTAAGTTTCAATTAACTCCTCTACAACACCCGATGTCCGATGAGGCTGAAGATAAGACAATGGTGTTTAGACGACGATAGTACAGCCAATCAATTGCATGGATTTGCAATAGACGACGACGAGTTAGTTTTAAAAAGGCATGTGTACTTTTCAAGGTTTATTCTCAAAACCTCCGCGCAAAAAATCAAGATGGATGCTAAGATGGTATACTTAGCTGACATCTTACAAAATGTCGCTATTAGCTACCGCAATCATAGGCATTACAGCCCACAAAAGAAAACTATAAAAATGACAGCAGAACCACTCTTACGCAATCGAACTAATCAAGTGTCAATGAATATGACGTCGTTTGCAGGATATCATCTGCCAATTTCCTTTTGTAGCCGTCATGTTTACATTGTTTCAACTGATGGCAGTGTTCGTAAGGTAATTGCCCGGAAAACGAGCTTATTCTTTATTCTAAAAAAGGAACAACTACTTCAGGGAACGTTAAAAAGAAAGAACAACAACAAAGTAATGGTAAAAAGAAAAGGTAGAAATTATTATTTTCGAAAAAAGGCCGTTTCGAAAAGCACTTAAGTTTAGTTGTTTTCAATCACTCCCTTCGATTTTAATTTTAATGCATCGCTCAATTCAAGTTTGTCATTTTTTAAGCATCATCAGATAGTTTCCATTTTTAATCCTCCAGTTTCAAAGAATATTTTGTTATTGAATTGGTTTATTTACAGACCGAGATCAGTTTACATAACAAAAGGTAATATAAAACTTCAAGTAGAATCATATTGAAACAGAAATGCTTTTAATGGCATTTTTACGTTAGTCAATCGTGAACTCGTCATTTATAATGTGGTAACTATAGTTGGGTGGTCCTTGAAGGTCAGCTTTTGAGATTTGATATGATGTGAATGGCGTATCACGAGAAATAATGATAATGTGTCCCACGCGTTAAGGATGTCATTGGATCCGTTTAGGTGCAAACTATTATTATAACTACTTATCGCAAAAGGTCTAAACCAAACATAAACCATAGATAATCAATTAAAGCCACAATCGAGAAGCAGGTGTATATTATCTTCATGACAGCTCCCTCTCACCGCCTTTGCTGTGAAATTGAACTCGCTCCAAAGTTCATTGTCAAAGCTGCACCTAAAACACAGGCAATTTACCTGCGGACGCATTTGAGAACAATGTAGCCCCAAGTTTACCTTTCGAAAACGATAGTACACTATTATATGACGACGGCAAGGAAATCGTTTCATCTTGCCGCTGTTGATGTTTCTAAGGAACTCTGATCTTCCCTCCCCGAAAACTCGTCCTTACCTAATTAACGATCGCTTAGAATTTCAAAAGGTCTGTTTTGAGAACATTGTCCACTTTTTATCTTCACAAAGTTGGCTTAGATGACGGCGTACTCGCCAAACAACTCAAGCAGGCTGAAAAACGCCACTGAAGAATGGCAGGCCAATGTATTTCCTCTCCGAGCAATTCTGGCGCCCTACCATCTTTCTTGCAGTTGTGATCTTAATTGGCAATTCTCTGGTCATTTTATCTTACAAGACCAACAAGCGACTGAGAACTCGAACTAACGCGTTTCTCGTCAGTTTGTCGATCTCGGATTTCCTGGTTGGAAGCATATCTCTACCGATGTGGATCTACATTCTCATAAAAGAGTTCAGCGAATCCGTCGCTTTCAATGCTGTTTTCAGAATTTTTGATGTTTTTGCAGCTCTTGCGTCCATTTATCATTTGACCGCCATAAGCATCGAGCGTTACATTGCTGTTTCTCGACCGTTCTATTACAAATGTTTGCCGTCGTTCTTTCACCGAGCGATGATAGCTTCTGCCTGGTTTGTCGCTGGCCTTCTAGCGTCCCTTTCTTCTTTAACAATTGTCCTGAAAATCTCCTGGATCAGCCAAGTCTACTCCACGGTCTTGTTCATTTGCGGGTTCGCCGTCCCCACCGCCATAATAGCGTGTATGTACGTTGGAATCTTTTCAGTGGCACGTTCTCTTCTTCAGCGCAATCCACCCCGCCACACGAGTCAGGAGAGCGCGAGGAGCTTGACGCAGTACTACCAGGGACAGAGAAAGGTCGCTATCACTGTTGCACTCATTACAGGCTTGTTTATCGTGGCATGGGTGCCGTTTTTCACGGTGTCGGTCACAGCTGCATACTGCATCCATTGCCTTCCTTCCTCGCCAGACTCCCTCAGAGGTCTGGTTATCATCGTCAAGTGTGTACATTACCTAAACAGCGCTGTCAACCCACTTGTGTATGCGCGCCGTGACCGTGAAGTGAGAAGGACATTTATAAGACTGCTAGGGCTGAAGAGAGGTATTTTTGGATTTGGTGGAGAGGAGGAAACTCCGTGGGGATTTCCACTACGACCTCAGTCATATAATGTAACTTAAAGGGACAGTGTCACCATGATTTAGTGCTACTTTACAATGCAATGAAGGTGTTGGTATTTATTGGAAATCCACAAATAGTGGCCTGGCCTTACTGGAACGTACTCCCAAGGGGGGTACTCCGGCTTGTAAATGACGGGGATGATCGAATGGAGGCAAAACTCAGGACCCAAAAAAATCCCTAAGTCTTCTGACATACCCAAAAAAATCCCTGGGTCAAAAATAAACCTAAAAAAAAATCGCTTGTCAAATTACCCCTAAATTGCCAGGAGGGGCAATAATATAACACAAAGAAAACCATAAAAAATTGAACGCTCGTGTTTGTTTATTCATCATACCATAAATACGCCAAGGCCGCGCCAAGGCACTTAAGTTCGTTTTCAATACCCAAAAAAATCCCCAATTTAAATCAAGTCACCCTAAAAAATACTTGCCAAATTTTCCAACCCAAAAAAATCCCGGAATCGAAAATTTCAAACCCAAAAAAATCCTTCGATCATCCCCGTCATTTACAAGCCGGAGTACCCCCCTGGGAACGTACTGCACTAGTTATGAAAATTGTTAAAAGGTACTTTGGCTATGGACGGATAGGAAAGTAATGGCCTAAAACTTGAAACCGTCAGGCCGAAGTTTGACAGTGTTAATTAATTGGAAGAAAATCACTCAAAAACCATTGACTATGTTTTTTGACACCTTGGAGAATGAATTTATGCCTTTCTTTTGTTGCCCAAAGGTTACTTTGTTGATTAGTGAGTGCATTGTTATAATTCTATCATAGTTTACATCAAAATCTTAGAAACTTCTCGTGATTCTACCCCTTTAACTCGACTGAATGGTGTGTTCTTTGGTAAAAATCTATAGGTCTGATATACGAACTTGAAAAATAAAGCTAACACCATCATCGATCCTTTTCGCGCCATTGGACGCATAACCAGGAGTTTACGATCCTCGTCTAAAAACTTACTAAAAATACCATCTGTGAAATTAGTAAGCTATGGTCAAAGGTGCTTCTCTTTTGTAGCACCTAGCCTATGGAACTCTCTCCCGAACTATATAAGAGAGAGCGGCTCGCTATCAGATTTTAAGACTTGTATAAAGACATATCTTTTTAACAAATTTTTTTAATTAGACTTTTAGTTAGTCAGTTAACCAGTATATTAGATAGTTTAGTTAGACAGTTAGTTAGTCACTTAGTTAATTAGTTAGTTAGTTTGTTAGTTAGTTAGTTAGTTAGTTAGTTAGTTAATGAGTTAGTTTTTCATTTAAAGGTTTTAATGATTCTTAGTTTTTATTTTCATTTTTACAACTTAGCTATTTTATTTGTTAGTTTTTTCCTTTTATCACTGATGTAAATTTTTTAAGTAAATTTCACTTTCTAATAATATTTTTACTGTAAAGCGCCATGAGCCATGGGATATGGCGCTATATAAATCTTTTATTATTATTATTATTATTATTATTATTATTATTATTAATATTATTATAAGGCCTCAAAAAAGCTAACACCGCACTTTGAATATTATATTGGACATCCAGTCTAAGGAATGATGCAATTCTCTGTTTTATTTCTTAAAGCGCAGTTTCCATCCTCCGAACCTAAAAAAAATGCCGAAAACTCACTTCGACGGTTTGACTCTCGACACCCCGACTCCTATAACGACCGAATAAATTAAATCGTTCAAATCAGTTTGTTCAAAAATTTGCGACACTTTTGAATCACTGAATGTTTTCCTTAACATGACCCAAAAATAACCTGTATCGAAAGTCAGAAACGATCCTCCGACCATGTGAACGTAGCGATAAAATTTCATGGCATGTTAGTAACTTCCGAAATTAACGACTTCCCAAGAGTAGGCAGAGTAACGAACCTCCGGAAGTTAAACGAACTTGAACTATAAACATGTCTATAGTTTGACTTTTTCTATGTAACATGCATCTGAAGGAGAACCTACAGCAAGTTCACTGCCACGTCTCACAATAATACCAAGTTATATTAATAATAATCATCCACTTCATCCACTGTCGCCTGATTGAATTGGAATTAAGAAGTGTTGTAGAAAAAATGTTTGACCTCATGCATGGAATGGGGGTGGGGGGGTGGGGATAAATGTGTCCAAACTTAAGTCTCAAATGCATTTAATCACAGGTCATTTCTGATTTCTTAAAACGCTTTAATGCATGTAAACGGTTTCTAAGGAAGGACTGAATACAGCAACTACACATGTCACAAGTTTCCCAGAAAGCCACTAGTCGTGTCTTTTATGGTTTACACAGTTTTTCTCTACGACCTTTCTCAATCAGGCGTATACAATCAGCAATGAGGTAAGACCCCTAAAGGCTAGAAAAAGGATTCCTTTGAATTTTATTAAAAAAAGAAAGCAGTAATAAATACCTTTTTGTTGGTCGGTTTATTTACATATACCGGAACATATTTTGGCCATTCAAAAAGAGGCGATCTCTGGAAAACATTAAGCGCGAACTTTGTGTACATCTGTAAATAATAATTCATCAAACAAATTAGGTCCCCCTAATCTAGGACATACATGTATAAAGCCCTACAATAATATTTCACTCCCTAGAATATTAGCTAAACAATAAGAAATGGAATAAAATGAAAATTTAAATAATATATTTACAAAGTGCAGGCGTACCTCAAGAAGAATGGGCTACTCACCTCGTTTTCTGTGAGCAATAGTAAACTCATAAACACGATAAGGGTTTTAACACCAAGAATACTAAAGCACAAAATGATTATTTACAATGCTCGTTGACTATCCGCTCATAGAAAACTCGGCTTCGTAGTCTTATTGTTAATTATTTTTCATGAAGTCGGTGCGAAAATATTACAGAGGAGGTCGATTAAGTCCGTTTTAAAGAGGTTTAAGCTGTGCGTCTCGTTGAACCAGTCCTGGGCAAAGGCTTTTTAAGCCATTCGCATGCGTATGCCAACACTTAACGTGCAAACGGATTCCATCCGCGCTAAGGTGTTCGTTTAGGCTGTTCATTGTTTTATGCTTATTTTGTAGCGTTCCTTATTTGCATACTGTACAAGTCTCTTGAAAATGGAGTCAAGATGACTCCGAAACGTCGAGCAGTATTAAATCTTTCTTGGTTCTTCTTATTTTATTGTTATATTGCTGATTATGAAATGTTAAAACGTGAAGTATATTGCTGGATACCGCCTGACATCGCCTGCGAGGTTGCAGCACGTGACTCCAGTTTTCAGCCAATGAGGGCGCAGAACTGGAGCACTAACATTTGCATGTTAATTTCTAGGCCTCAATGGAAATCCCCACGGTGTTTCCTCCTCACCATTGAAACGAAAATTACCTCTCTTCAGCCTTAGCAGTCTGATAAATGTCTTTCTCATTTCACGGTCACGGCGCGCATACACAAGTGGGTTGACAGCGCTGTTTAGGTAATGTACACACTTGACGATGATAATTAGACCTCTGAGGGAGTCTGGTGAGGAAGGAAGGCAATGGATGCAGTATGCAGCTGTGACCGACACCGTGAAAAACGGCACCCATGCCACGATAAACAAGCCTGTAATGAGTGCAACAGTGATAGCGACCTTTCTCTGTCCCTGGTAGTACTGCATTAAGCTCCACCTAGTGCTTTGCTGACTCTTGTGGCGGGGTGGATTGCGTTGAAGAAGAGAACGTGCCACTGAAAAGACACCAACGTACATACGCGCTATAATGGCGGTGGGGACGGCGAACCCGCAAATGAACAAGACCGTGGAGTAGACTTGGCTGATCCAGGAGATTTTTAGGACAATTGTTAAAGAAGAAAGGGAAGCTAGAAGGCCAGCGACTAACCAGGCGGAAGCTATCATTGCTCGGTGAAAGAACGACGGCAAACATTTGTAATAGAACGGGCGAGAAACAGCGATGTAACGCTCGATACTTATGGCGGTCAAATGATAAATGGACGCAAGAGCTGCGAAAACATCAAAAATTCTGAAAACAGCATTGAAAGCGACGGATTCGCTGAACTCTATTATGAGAATGTAGATCCACATCGGTAGAGATATGCTTCCAACCAGGAAATCCGAGATCGACAAACTGACGAGAAACGCGTTAGTTCGAGTTCTCAGTCGCTTGTTGGTCTTATAAGATAAAATGACCAGAGAATTGCCAATTAAGATCACAACTGCAAGAAGGACGGAAGGTGCCAGAATTGCTCGGAGAGGAATAAAATTGGCCTGCCATTCTTGAGTTGCGTTTTTCAGTTCGTTTGTGTTGTTTGTCGAGTTGGCAATCATTTTGGTCGATCGTGGGCTGCTTGCTGAAGACAAAGAGTGGAAAATACCCACAAAACAGTACTTCTGAAACACAGTTAATATATGTACAAACAAGAAGGTAGCTGGTAGCTAGAGTTCCTTTTTTTCCTGAGCGAGACCACGAACTGTGAGATGAAACGTTTTTTCCTTGTCACCCGGCCCCCTTTTACCTTTTTCTTTCGACTTGAGCATTCCCATTTTAATTACAAACACGTCATCTCGGCAGCTGTCTGCAGTGTCTGGGCTACTTTGTGAAGATAAAAAGTCAAAATTGCCCACAAAACATGCTTTTGAGACTGTAAACGTACCAATTATACAAAGAAGCTTCCATTTTTGACATTTAAAATGTACTTATCTAAAAGCTGAGGCAGATTTCTTCCCTGCAATGGCAGATTAAATAAACGGAAATAAAATCCATCAAAAAAGCGTGGGAGCTTTCTCGAAGTTCTTAACCAACTCATTGTCATACTTTCGATAGCTCAATCAAAAGTAGGAATGAGATGTCATTGAGATGTATGGATCTGATCTGATTGTGACATGAATTGATTTTTTATTGGTCTGTTTGTTTGAGATTGTTGCATGCATAGATTTCTGACTGATTTCTGACTGGTCGTTGATTTAAAATCGCTGTGGCTTATTTCGCGACATAGTGTCTTTTGTTTTACCTCACTTGCGATATGACTGGTAAATACATTAAAATCATAAATTTTACTTCATAAAAATACCTGCTTATTTTTGATTTTGTTTAATATTTGCTTGGTATCGCAACAGTTATCAGGCAAAAGTCAGAAACTATGTCTTAAGCTGCCATTCAGTTCTACGGGTTTCTGTTAAATAAGGAGAAAATCTGTCTCCGGCATTTTAAATTAAAAAGTCATAAACGACTCCTTTTTGTGTAATTTACCTTTAAAATAAATGCGAAGCTTAGTTTTGTGAGCGTATTATTATAAATGACCCATCTTTGCTGTAGGTTTTACAATCTGAATGGATAAAGCGTGACTTATATAATTAACCGGTTTCGCAATTCAGTATAAATCGTTAAAGATTGAACTTTAGCAGAATTAAATTATTTACGATAAAGGAATGATCAAAGCAAGATTGAACTTGATGGCAAGTTTATCTGGGAACGAGGTTGTTGTGATCTTTCTGCCTTCTGAATATTATACTTTAATTTTCTACTGATGTGACATTTTGAGGAAAAGGAAAAGGCCATCATTTCCCTAATATGGAGATTATGGACCGAAAAATCATTGTTTATGATTGAACTTTTCCAACTTTCGCTGATAAAAAAGACATCCATCCTCGACCATCAAATGCTTGCGACAAATTTTAAACACATTATTTTAAATTCTCCTATTAGGCCACTCCAGCCAATCCGAAATTGGATTATTTATTAATAAATGTTACAGAGAAAACAATATTCTTATTAAATAACGACTACATTTTTAGTTGTAAAAAGTCCGTTACTTTATATATGAAGCATCGATGAAACATTACATATAAGAGAACTCTGTAACCTTAGACCTCATGGTGAAAAGTCTTCATTTCCAATTACATGTAAGTAATATAATGTTATGGTTTGCTTCTGTAATTTCTTTCTTTTTCCTTTTTGTATTGTGTTATTTGTAGTTAGGTAACGTCATCTATATATGGAAATAAATTATTGTTGTTGTTGTAATTGGTCGACGAGATACAACTAGAAAAAGGTTTATATACGTTTTGTTAATCTTCTGTACAACATTTCCAAATAGGCAAATATAACTTAAGCGCTTTGTATTGCGGTTTTCATCATGCAACTTGCCAATTATGATTATGAGCAGAGTATTTAAACATGGCGATAATCCATGTTTTAGTGGTAACATTTATCTTAAAAAGAATTATCATCAGTTGGAGATTATTCAACAATGTAAAATAATTTTATAATCACAACTTGGCTATAAAGGTAATTGTGACTTGAACTCTTATGGCTGTGATGATATTACTGATTGACTGATATTAATGATTGAACTTGCTAAAAACATGTGTGCTACTAGAGAATCAAGTGAAAATGTCAAACCTCTTGAACTGATATGTATTGAAAGGGACTATGTCACGGATTTTAACAGATTTTTGAACAGCCAAAATTTATATTAGTGTCGTAGGAAACTTAAAAATAATGGTCCATTTTTATTAACAATTGCTATTTTAGAGCGCTTTAACTGTTTAAAAGCGCGTTTGGCTGCGGAATGAAATGGATTGCAATTTGAAAAGTCGGTCTGGTACCAATATAATGAAACAGCTTTTTTCGGGTTGTTTTACGATCACGTTCGAAGACACTTTAAAGATTAAAAATAACATTTGAACATGTTAGACGCAAGTGTTGATCGAAGGTTTTTTGGTTAGTAAACAAGCACTTTCTGCAGAAATGTTTCAAATGCCTTATTTAAACTTCCTTATACGCAATTCAGTTAATGATTGTAGCTAGACTGTTCAATTTTACTTTAAGTGATTCAAAGCGAATCTATTGAATCCGATCAACTGAAGATCCCAAAATGGAATTTTTCTACCCACAACTTTTTTGATGAACATGTTAGGTTGTCTCGCGCGTCAGACACAATGAAACTTTCTCGCATTAAACAAACCGCTTCAGAGCTGAATGGCTACTTAAACCAATATAATTTACGAAATTCAATGCATTAAACTGGCCATTACTTTAGTTTCCCACCATAAATATATTAACTGGCGAAAACTATACGTTATTAAATTTTGAGTTTTCGTTTAGTTTTTGACAAGTTTTATCGACAGGATAAAGCGAGTGCTGTATTTAATATATATCTTTCTAAGGCCGAACTCAAACTTCGTGACTTGACTGTCAATTTAACTTATGCTTTGTCAACAGCATTGTGGAATAGGTAGATCTTGGTATGTTAATAGTACTAATCTTTAAAAATGATAAACAAGTTTAAGCTATTTCCTTTTGTGAAACGTGATTGAAATTTAGAAAAGATTTATAATAAGTATTTTTCCGTTGATCCATTCTCAGTGTCATAATTTGGCCAAAAACTATGCTTTCAAAATAACGCCTTCATGTAGACTTTATTGTTAAAATTTTACCCACAGCAAAAATTCACAAAAAAATTCGATGATTTTAATACTTTAATATTTTTTATAAGGACCGGAAACTTGAAATGCTGTCATATTCAAGTTGGGTTTTGTCAACACGTAGAAATGAATAAATCGTGATGTGTCAATTCAAGCCGGAGAAGTTTCAAGCCATTTCATGATGTATATATATTCTACAGCTTTAAAACAACACAACAAAATTTGACAGTTGGCGATTGCATGCGTTTCTTTGAAAACTATCAGTTTGTTGCGCGTTTTTTTCCGAGAAAAAAAAAGAGCGTTCGTTCAAGTTTGTACAAGGTAGCGGCGACAATAATATCTCGCTAATAGCTGCGTTTAATCAATGGTAAGTGAAGAATAAAAGGTTTTCAAGTTAATTTGCATTTCTATAGCTTTGCCTAAAACTGGGACAGCTGTGTATGCAAGTGAATCTTGAATTGATTAAAAGCAAGACAATCTACATCCTTTGTATATTGAATTGGTTTCCGCTCGTCCCGGCGGGGAAAACAAAGCCTTGAAGTCAATTTTGCGCAGCTTATTTATCAATCGTTGAAAGGCGAAGACACCTTGAAGAACTTGATAAACGGAAAAGTGGGGATTTGTTTTCACTTTTTCAATATCGTTGGGAAGTAAGCGTTGGTGTTAATCTCAAAAGGTGATCGTAAGTTCCTCTCAGTCGGAAGATATAACGCGTTCTTGCCTTTGTCATGGTGTGAAAAAGATCATTGTTTATCTGCAGGGCTTTTAGAGTACAGCGCTTAGTTTGTGCAAGTGAGTCTCTATTTACAGATGAAAAAGTAAATGTAGAAGTCCTAGTTTTCAACAACCGTCTTGCATCGCAGTGATTCACAGAGAAAACGGCTTGAGAGTGGCTCCCTGTACGTAAGTAACATTTATCTACGACCATCAAGTCAATGGTACCTCTCAAAAACGGAACTCGATTAGTGGCCCAGATTAGGATTGTCACGACGAATTTTAGCATCTGAGGCCGAGTACTTGTCCAAGACTCAAAACTCTGGAACGAAACAGAAATATTCAAAGAAATGGCGACTGAAATATCTTTGGACATAGCTTTGCAGATCGCGTTCTGCCTGGCCCTCATGTTTGTAATAATAACTGGCAATTCTTTTGTAGTTGCGGCGTATTTTTCAAACTTCAGGCTTCGAACTGGGACCTACACGTTTCTCGTTAGTCTGGCTATTTCTGATCTGTTAGTGGGATGTGTCTCTCTACCTCTGTGGATGTACATCAGCGTAAAAAATATCCAGAAAGGACCTCTGAACACGTTTTTCCTATCATTTGACATTTTCAGTGCGCTGGCTTCCATTTTTCATTTGACAACGGTCAGTATAGAACGCTGTCTGGCGATTTCTCGGCCGTTTGTTCATGCAACGCTTTCTACAGTACATTACTCGTTAGCTATCTGCGGCGTGTGGCTAACAGCCTTTGCAATTGCAGCGATTCGACCTGCTTTGGACAAATCTTCGAGCAGTAACCCGCACAGAATCTACACTCCGTTTCTCTTGCTCGTCGGCTATGTTGGGCCAGGAATTCTCATCAGCGTTGTGAACTATTCCATTTTTCAAGTGGCTCGCGCGCTTATTGCGAATCTTCCGACGATACAAAATCTGGAAGAAAGCACCAAGATACGCAAGAACATAAACAAGCAGCGCCGCACGGCTCTCACGCTCACGTTTGTCACGGCCCTGTTTCTCGTTTCGTGGCTGTCATTCTTCGTAATGAGCACCATCTGGGTATTTTGCACGCTTTGCTTGCCTATCCAGAAGATTGCCGGTTTTCTCATCTTTGCAAAATGGCTACAGTATTGCAACAGCGCCATGAATCCGTTAGTGTACGCCTTCCGCGATGCCGAAATGAGGAAAACGTTTGTCAGGCTTCTTGGACCGTGCAGACGCGCGTTAGCGGCTCAGCGCCCGCGGCGCGTCGCGCCAATGGACGTGCCTCTGAACCAAGGAATTACGAGGTTTGGGGCTGACAACGAGACAACGCAACGGGTTGAACCACAGCTATAGACAAAAAGGACAGAGAAGAAGGGATACAAAATATAATTGTAAAATTTCTCGGGCATTCATTGATCGAGAGCTATGGTCGATTAAAGTATTTACCTCAAAAATGACGTAACGTTGAAACTGAAGGCCTTCGTAAAACTTGAGATACAGTCTGTCTCTTAGAATTAACGCAAACTGGAGAGTTGTGAAAAGTCATTTGGGATATTTTGTGCGTAAATTCAGACGAACAGGCCGGCCTCAAGCAGGAAAAGAGACCTTTTGCGCTCTTACGCGCGCACGCGATTTCGCACAGTTTTCACTCAAATTCGCCGGTAATGCTATTGTAAAAAAACAAATCGACCGCATTTTTCGTAAACACTTCTACATACTATAAAAAGACGCCAAAAATTGTCCAAAACTTTGCAGTTAAAAAATTTGCATGCGGCTCGCGGTCAAAAAGAGTTTAGACCATGAAAAAATGTTGTCGAGTTGTTAAACAGTATTTTTAAATAAGTTTACTTTTTACATACATATAAGGTTTGTAAATAGCCAGTCAAAAGATCAGCTAGGATATAACAGCCAAGGAAAATGAGCGCAGAAACAATTTCAGCTGTTTGCGTAAATCAAAGACGCAGTCTCTTTCAAGCTTGCTGGTTTTTTAGGAAGGTATTTATTAAATAAGTTCTACATCCATTCATATATCATTGACAATTGTTCATTCCTTGGCTTACTTAGGGTCCCAAGTAATGGCCTTAGATGCGCAAACTGATGATGTACAAAGTCGGTTATTATAAACCGATCTTACTTGATAACTAGGCCTAATTATAGCTGGTATATAGAGTATCTGCAGGGGGTACAGCTTGTAGGGTTTTTTTTAAACCAATGATACACTGTTCAACATTTGTTGAACAGAAGTCGAAACATTTGTTACTTAACGAATGTTGAACCGTGTATCACTGGCCGTAGGCTGCCTGGTTTTCACTGGCGCCGAATCCAGTAGCAGTGCATTAGTTATAAGAATTTGAACGACCGTGGAAACGTCAGGATCCAAAATTTTGATTTTTGTGTTCGTTTTAGAGTATTTAGTACTATGACTAGTGTACTTGTAGCTTATTCTTTGGTCAAAATGGTGAAAATCAAGCTTTAAAAACTTCGTAAACAAAGAATTTGGTGGCCTTTGCCTCAGGAGTAAAACTGGCTACTGGAAATTAATTATTTTTGCTCAGTGAACCTTAATCTAATTTAATTTAAATTAAACTGATTTACCCCTACAGAAAGAATTTATATTGATTTATTGGTGCAGCCCTTATTAGAGGCGGGGTCGCTGTATATATAAAAAACTTCGTTTGTATTAAACTCGAAGAGTGTTGAAAAGTATTTAGCCTATAGTTATTACTCGTTCTATTCTTTTTAATAACAGTCGATTAGTGAAAGTTTATCAATACGTGAAAAATTATTTCTTGAAACGCGATTAACACCAGGGGAAGACAGGAAATGAAAAATAGAACTACTTGAAATCCTACCAGTATTATTTTCTGACACCCCTCACCCAGCCAAAAAGAAAAAGAGTAAATAAAATGGGGAAAACACCCAATTCCATACCCCTTTAATCACTGGATGTCTTTTTTACTCTACTTCTTGAGCCTGAGCTCCTCACGTGTGATTGTAAGGAGATACTGAAAAATACAAACTGATGATACTAGGAAAAGGGGTAAAGCAAGTTGAACCCACAATAGGAGAACTTATGGCCTGTTCCAGGCTCTCGGTAGTTGGGAGAAAGCGAAAAACGTGGGAGAGCGAGGAAGAAACGAGAGGGTTCCAGGCCCTCGGTAGTTGAACTACCGAGAGTCTGGAACAGGCTAGAGAATTTAGCTTACAAACAGTAGTATCCCGATTTCTCGAACTCCAGGTTCCTGAAAACTCCCGATTTCTCGAAGAAAATTTTCGTTTCCTTTGGATAGTACTTTTCAGTATAATATTTTACCCCCGATTTCTCGAAGGAATTTTCGTTTCCCATGGAGGTTTGAGATTTTGGGATTCTTCTGTAAATGAAAATTAAAAAAATAGCAACAATAACGACAACTGAATCTACTCTGATCACCCCGTTGGATACAGGAAAGGTAAACTTAATCTTATTTATCCGGCTACTAAAAGGCTATAGACATGAAATAAAAAAATTGACCAGCTCACTTAACTCTTTTTCGGATCAAACATTGGTTATCAGTAAAAGCTGGCCGTAAGAGAAGTTCACTGAATGTATTTACTACATAAAGCGAATTAATGTAACATTATTACGATCTGATGCGATCATTGCTGTATTAAATGTCTTGCATCATAGATAAAGGAACGACTTTCAGCCAATTAGGTTTTAACGTCGACGTCACATGCCTTGTTGTCACGTGCCTCGGACACAGAAAAACGCTGTTGGCGCTTGCGCAAAAGAAGAAACACGGTGAGGCACGTAATGGCCGATATTACAATACCGCTGACCGCCAAAATAATGGCCAAATTGAGGTAGAAGGATCCTTTGTCTTCGGTTCTTGTGTCGTCGAAACGATCTGATAAATGAAAAAATAAAACAGTTATTAATTGCGTGGGGTTCTTTTGGTGTGATAAGTTGATGGAAAGTTATGGCAGGATGTAAAATAAAATACTATAACTAATAAGCATTATGGTTTCTCTACAGACTTTCGTACAACATCTTACATTGTAGATTTCTTCTCGTTATGTGTTTTGTATCGTTTGGGTGGTAAAATAAGTAAATGATTAATTAAAAAATAAACTTTTTTCCCCTTCTGAGCAGACTGACATGATTACTAAGCTGGCTCATGCCCAGTCATCTCTAAAGATGACAAAGGGAGGACTGGAGAAGAGTCGGATCACGAGAGATAACTGATACCAGCCGTGACTGCCTGGGACCCTGTTTTTCAAAATTAGATTGCAATGTGAGCTGTTAAACGATTAGCGTCAACTTTGGATTTGGCTCATTAAAAGTTGCCAGAAATAATTTCTGCATCTCCCTTTTAGCTTTGGAACTGACTTGGACAATGTCAATCAGTCCGGCGAAACACTTTAAAACCACAGAAATAAAAAACAACTTTGCTAATTGTTAATTCCGTATTTAATTTTAGGGCTTTCGAACAACATGTTAGAGGTTGTGAGTCCCAGATAACATCTGACTCAACAGTTGAGAAAATAAAAAATTTTTGTCGAAAATGAACTCTACTGAAAATACCTTCATCGTCCAATTTCTCTTCTTCGTCGGCAAAATAGTAAGGGCCCGTTTTGACGCGATGCACCACAATTTTCGACACTGAACGTCTCTTTCTTGCGTTAGGATCACACTCCTCAACACTAGGACACTCACACTCGGAGTTCGGCGTGTTATCGAGGCAAACCTTCAATTCACAGTGTATGAAGACTGACTGCCCTGCATCAACTCCAAAGTAACGGAACGACTGGATTGAAAAGCTTTCTTCTATACTGTCTCTGGTGCAGTTGTAGAAGAACGTGTCACCTGCGTCCTGATGCACAGTATCGTTACCGCAACTAAGATGAAGAAAAATAAACGCAGTTATTTGCATTAGGTACTAATACAAGACGGGGTTCTATTTAACGATTTGTTGCTAATATAAAAGTCTCATTCAAGAACTCGCTCATTTCGTCCCAAACTGCTTAGACTTGGCAGTCTGACTTTTTTTCGTATGCAGTAGAACTTAAAGTAAAAATAACGGGCTCGGTACAGCTCCTATATTTTTAAACTGTAAATAGATAGATAGATAGTGAATATGAAAAAAGAAAACTACAGCTCCAGTCAACAACGAGATGAACAGGTGATTCTAAAATGAAACCTCAAAATAGATAAAAATAATTTTTCAAACGATGGAACGAAAGACTCGGAATGTGTGCATGTGTAGAAAAATAATTCAAGAAAGTTTTACCGGTCAATATGTATGTTAGATGTTGGGGCTGCTCTTGTCATCCCTTATATTAAAGGAAGAAAGGAATCACTCTCACTGTCTTCCCCCTCCCCAAACGTCCAGTATTCACTTCGAGTCTCTCTCCATCCCCTTTGAAAACCATATGATTTGCTACTGTGTACTTCTCGTTTTCCTCCTCCCGGTCAACAAAGGGATTCGTGTTCAGTGGTCCCGAATTCAACTCCTCCACGCTTTGTATATAACCAACTGGCCTGCCTCTCACAAGTTGGTTGTTAACGATTTTCTGTTGATTCAAAGTATTTGATTGTAGCTGTCTTTACCCTATAAATGTTGTGAATTACTAGGACTACTTCTTACCCGTTTTGTATTAAAACTACTGTGCCATTATCTGAAGCTGGGTCGCTATCCTTTGACGAGTGACAGCTTATGATGAAGAGATCAAGGTTAGGTGAAGAGCTTGATGTCTCCACTTCGGCCTTGAAATACAATGGTTGATCAAGTGCAACCGGTCCTGATATAGATGTCATAAAATCAGCATCCCTGAAACCGCCGAGTGTAAAGGTGAAAAATGCACTGTCTGAGTAACAAAAGAAAGAAAAATTGTAGGATTATGTTAAAAACTAACGAAGAAAAGAAGTACAAATTAAATATCAAAATCTCTGCGCTGTACACTAAGCACTATATATATGCTTGTGGGGTCGTGATAACTTACTAGTATCAGATTATATCCAGGAACATTAAGGTCATAAAAGCCTGACAAGATATCCTCTAAGTTGCTGTGATTAGCTTAGCCAGCAGATGTTCCACCGCTCGCCTAGTTGTACTTACTAAGTGTCGGTAAAGGCGAAGAATTCAGCCAATGGAAAAATGCACACTTTTACACTGTACTTTACAAAACGTTTCAACTGACTTTGCACGGATAGAGTTAGACTGTTATATTAAACTTAATCGATTCGTCTAGTGTTGGCTTTATGTCTTTTATTAAAATCCTATCGCGTAACTTAAATTATCGTAAATTTAAAAGTATGTTTAGGTTTTTTGTGTTTCATGCAAGGTATTCATCAAGTAAACCAGTACGAGTAGAAGTTGGTCGCCCAGTTTGGTACAGACATTTTGGAGATAAAAATAAACATCTTACACCCAAAAGACAATGTCAATAACCCTTTAAATAGCTTACACCTCTTAATACTTGCAAGAATATGTAGTCCGCAATAAAGCAGTTCTTTCCTAATGTAATGCACTAATATCTTAAACTAACGTTTCGGCTTTAAATTACTAAATACCTGAGGCATTATCCGCGCGGTTTGTTAGCGGTTGGAAGCTGGACGCCACTGTGTCGTTGTTACCATACACGCAGGATGCGTCGAACATATGATCTAAGGCTTGTGTTGGTTCGCTGCCCGGTACCAGCGCACGAATTTCAAAAACGTACAGAATATCGTTGTCTCTTTCCACAGATGAGGAAGAACAGGTCGCCACTGGCAGATTGGTGTACGTGACTGTTTCTTCGGCGATCGAGAAGGTTGGCTCACATTCTGTCTTGTTGTCAATCCGCCAATCGCTTTCGTTAAACTCGGCAAGGTCTGTTACGTTCGTGATGGTTATGGTGACAGTGTGATCATTGTTGCAGACAACTGAACCCAGTGGAGTACCTGGCAAAAGAAAGCTGGTGTAAATTTTCTTAAATATCGTAAATGCTAATTGTTAGCCCTGGGCTAAACACAACTTCGTGAGGGGTTTTGGGTGCCCTTATTTACAACGAGGATCTCTTATTTGCAATGTCCCTTATGGTGGATTTTCACTGACGCGTAAATTTTTACGTGCGTGAAAAAAATTAGAGACAATGTATGAACGGCCTGCGTAGACGTGTACGCAAGCCGTTCATACATTGTCTCTAATATTTTTACGCACGTAAAAAATTACGCGTCAGTGGAAATCCACCATTAGGCACAAGACTTTGTTTTCCAAATGAGAAAACTATTTTATATCTAAGAGGGGGAGGGGGGAGGGCGTATATTCAGTGGATTTATTACAGGAATATTTCTTGTCAGCTGACATATGGGTCGATAACCATCGGAGTTAATAATTGTCATTTTACGGTATTTCCTCTATTATTAAAGCACCCACCTTCTTATGTACACCAACTTTCAATGAGCTCCCTCTTTAAAATTCAAAATTTAAAATTGCCCAACCTCCCTTCCACTCGCGAAGAGCAGTCAAAGCGTATGAAAGAATTTAGATAAGAATTCGCGAAGACATTTTTCAGCTAGTTCTGCACTGCCAATTAAAGCTACAGATGTTAAACTACGAGAGCCACATGTTTCCTGCGCATTTTTCCCGTCTTTGCCTCCAAACAAGCGGCTGACACTGCGAAAGAATCTGTGCGAAGGATCTCTTTGCCTAGCTGTAAAAGTCCTGACGTTTATGTTCATTCATCTTTATGACAGAATGATCAAACGATAAACCGTCTTGCATGGAACATCTGCTGTGTAGTACTAATGATGACTTTTGCGATCGAGCAAGCTTGGTTAATAACAGATTTACTGCACGACTTTATGACCAAAAAGAAACTGTAGCAATTTTACCAGGTCCAATATTTAGAAATTATTGGACCCGCAGTATACCCGGGAATATATCCTCCTGATTGGCTGGTTTTAAATATTGGCCTTTCAGCTGTCTAAATATCATGCGATAATATTAACGACACACAAATATTTCAACTTTAAGTTAGTTGCTTGGGTCTCCTGGAACACTTGCTTGCTGTTTGATTGAAATGTTTCAGAATATGCATGTTAAAGTTGTCGAGATCATACACCGTTCGCTATTGACGACATAAAGTGAAAAATAAAGCTTGTTATCAACAAAATATCTTTTCGTCGACGAAGATTTTTTGTTTGCTTGTGGACGCGAAAGTTTGTCTTCATAGTACCCTTTACAGCTAGCTCAGAAGTGCAGAATTTCAGTGGCTGGGTAAAGCAAAATTTGTACTACAAAAATGCAAACAAATAAGCATAATAATCAAACACACTCAATATTGTCAAATTCCATTCATTCAGCGGTCAATATACAGATCCTTTGGTGAAATATCAAAACTTTTTCAACTTGATACGTATATACATTTGCTCGCAGCGGCTTTTTAGCTTAGATAGTAGGGCATGTGCACCCGTACGCATATTTTTTATCGCAAGTTAAGGATGTCGATTTGGAAAACTAATATATACCGTCTCATCTGGCACAAGAAAGCAGTAACTCTTTGATTCACAGTTCTTTTTGTCGGTTATTTTAACAGTGCCAGATTTGCAGCAGCACAGCAATTTATCCACCAAAACTGTCAGCAAAATGTGGTATAGTTTCTTGCTACAATGTTTGTTTTCCACTTCAAATGAACAGCCAATATTTCATGGGTTGCCAATGTGGACGAGCGCGAACAATGCGTACTTCAAGGTGCACGTAAAACCTCGGTTTGTATTTAAATTATATTAATTATGAAAGTGGAGAAACCAGGAATTCATGTCAGTTGTAGTGTGTTATGTTTGCCACTTTTAATTGACGAATTTAATGTGAAGGCACATTTTGGAACAAAATGGATGAAAATAATATACATGACTTCATACCTAATTAAAATAATTTCTCTTCAATAACTTTTAATAGTACCATGATAAGAAGTTAACTGACTCGAGGCCCAAATTTTCTGATTTAATTCCTAATTCCTAACTGAGGTTTTTTACATGTTTATATATTATCGGTACTGTCCTGTCGGTTGACGCATACAGTTAGTTTCAATAATAATTTCATAACGTACGTACGTTGTAAGTTAGAAATAATTGTTTTAGAAAAAATCCAAAAAATGTGAATGATTTGTTCTTGACTCCTCGCTGATTAGCGACGGACGGAGGGGTGGGGGGAGAAGAAAATTGGCAGGCGAAGAAAAAAGAGAAGAAAAAATGCGGGGCACAAAAAAGGCAGGGAATTTTCATCCCCCCTCCAAGAAAATAATGGTCCGTTCCTTAGATAGGTTGTTTTATTCCGAACATCTAACAAAACAATATTTCGATATTTTGAGATAACTTGATTGTAATTTAGACAATTCTCTTCCGTGTAACTCAGCTCCTGTATGAAAGCATACGTTTGTTCCTGTGATACATCCGTTCCTTAAACAGGCATTTGTCCCACTGACTTCTTCATTTTTTGTTGTTGAAGGTTAATATTCAGGGGGAACGATTTTTCATGCATGTTTTGTTAAACAAATATGAATATTGACGTAAGTCGAAGTCCAGGTATAGGGATTTATTGCATATAGTAATGAAATGTTTACTTATTATAGCTTTAGAAAAAGTTCTGGAAAGTTCAGCTTACCTTCGATGTTTACTTCAAACTGTAAAGACCAGCGTTATTAAAAACCAGTGGATCCGTGTCATTTTGGAAGAGATATTTTTTCTTCTTCTGCGGCCTTTCCGAAGGCTGTGGAAAGCCTAAGTAAAGAAGAAAAAAAGATAAAAATGTCTAACTTCATGCAATTATTATTCTTAACTGCATGTTTTCAATGCATCGATGATTTCGAGCAGGAAACTGTTCAACTATTTGATCGTTTTACGTTTGTGAGAAGAAACCGATGGAAAACTGTTAATTAGAAAACTTTATCCTCCAAACATATTTAAAGGTGCAAACTTCTTTTTGTTGTTCTTATGTTGTAACATTAGTTTTATTGTGAATGTTTTTTCACGAATTAAATGCAATATTCAACACCAAACAAATATGTGCCACGATTCAATTCATTGTTGAGTTAACACTGTATTTAAAAAGTGCCTTTAATAAAAAAAGTTTCCTATATTTAAGGCCAATTTACTGTACGATTTGAAGTTTAAATGCAGAAGTTATTTTTTATGCGCTAAATTCTTTGGCGGTAAGATCATTTTCAATTGAACAAGAAAAGCAACAAACGCACTTAACGAAAGGAATAATTAACATCAATTAACAATTCTTTTGCCTTTATATCTGTTTAACTGGCAGCCGCTTCTAAAACGGTTTCATTCATGTCGGAATGTTTTGCACGAAGATCAGAGCAACTGTCAAATTACAAATCGCTTCGTTTTGTTCAGTGTTTGCGTGATGTTAGTATCTCGCGTTTCATTACTGTTAACAACAGTTCATTTGAATACGAGTCAAAAACAGGAATTGTTACACGATGCATGAAGAATGGATCGATAATGTTTTAATCTTCTTTTCTCTGTTCAGTAAAAGTTCAAGCAGCCGTTCGAGTCGACGACAGGGAAACCGATTTCTTAACTAAAACTGAAGCTTGTTTTGGCCGCCCGTAGGGATTTGAGTATTCATGTAGGTTCACCTCTTTAACAATAGTTCATTAGCTAGAGCGAAAGAACCCTCTGGCTCCTTAATCGGGTTTCAGAGAGCCAAACTGATCGTTATTTACTAACGGATCTTAGCAAAGTAGAAACAAACACTCACCGCAGTTTACGGCAGCTTGAATTTCGATGTTCAGCCGATCGAGCTTTTGCACCTTCGAAAAACAAACGGGTGCCGGCATGGAATAGTTTCACTAAGTTGCTTTGTTCGAAATTATTCGCATTGTCGTCACGTTTCGCTTGCTGGTTTTGCACTTAAAATACCTCGTCATTGTTTAAGCGAATCCGAGCAATCTCGGACCGTTCAAAGCCCGCTCTCGAAACTTCGTCACGTAGCAACAGTGTGCGCAATTAAGCAAACAACCCGCAGGGGCTCTCACGCTCAGTGAACACTTTTGAAATACTTTCGTACGGCTGAGTTAAGATCAACACAAACTCATTGGAAACCGCAAACAATAGCAACTTATGACTTAGCGCTTGTTCGCAGGTTTTGACAGTAAATTAATTAAACAGCTGGAACCCTACGAAGGCATACCACTTCAAGGTAGCTAGCGCTTAATACTACAATACAAAATCGCACAATTTCGTTCAAATCGAAAAAAAATATCATGGTATAAATGTGGGAATTAAGTACAAAATATAAAAATGATTCGAACAAAGGACTTAACAGAGCTGAAACCGTAAAAGCTCTATTAAGGAGGCCCTTTAGTCTTGGAGGTTTTCGGGATATGGGATATTTGGGGGAAAATTAAGCCCTGTTCTCTTTTTTAAGCCTCTTCTCTAATAAGCCCTCAATCATGCACCCGTCCCTTATAATAAATCAGCCCCCTGTCTATTTAAGACCACTCTCCTTCATAAGGTCTTTAAAAGAATTAAAACCCCCCTCGAGGGGGGGGGGGGGAAGGCAATTTGAAAGTAATCAGAACAATAACTTGAAAATATCGTGACTGCGCCTTTAAATGGAAGCTACGGAGCAGTACTTTCATGTGATACTGTTTATTGGGTCGAAGGTGGTTCTAACTCTTGAGCCTGTGGATGAAACCATAGTGTGAGACCATTCAAATGAAAGCTACTGAAAAATACTTTTATGGATTGCTGTTTGTTTATTTTTATAAGGGAAAATGGCCATTTGGATTTTTCCCTTTATTAATTAACTTCGCCCTCCTGGTTGTGAAAAGGTTAACACACTTGAGTAAGCTACACTATTGCTTTCGATTCTACTGTCAATGTTTGGTAGAAGCGACTGGTTTCGTAATCGCAATAACAAAAAAGTTGAGTGGTTCTGGCAGTGATTCTAATAAACTGCCGAGATAATTAAACTGTGTCGCTGTTATCAGAAGTCTCCAAAGTTCGTTTCACTTGCGCTTGTGTGTAATGAGCTCCATCAAATGATTGGACTCTTCAATTCCGATGGAGAAGAGATGAGGCAGTTAGCTCAGTAAGAGAGGAAGACAGATCGTTACGTTGCCTGCGATTGCGCACAAAGAGGTAGATAGTTGCGCAGACAATGGCTGTGATGACGACGCCGCTGACCGCCACGACGGTGGCCAAATTGGTCGAGAAAGACTGGGAGTCGTCCTGTTTGTCACATCCTTCTGAAAAACAACAACAATATTTTGAAAGGTTTTTAAAGTGATAAAGTTTGTTCAGGGAGGCACGGTGGCCTAATGGTTAAGGCTGGTTATCATATGATCGCCCCGATCGTCTCTGTCGCTTCTGTCGTTTGCAAAGTCTGAGGTGATTGCAGCAAGCAATCTTTTTGAAACGACAGAAGCGACAGAGACGATCGGGACGATCATATGAGAACCAGGCTTTAGTGCGCTGGAGTCCGGATCGAGCGGTTCGGGTTCGAGACCTGGCCGGGGCCACTGTGTTGTGTTCTTGAGCAAGTTCCGGCTTTGTTCCTCTCTTCACCCAGGTGTATAATTGGGTACCGGTGACATAATGCTGTGGAGGGGGGAGGGGGTTACCCTGCGATGGACTAGCATCCCATTCAGGGGGGAGTAGAAATATTCCTAGCCGCATAATGCTACAGAAACTGGGATAAGCTCCGGCAAAATGGGCCGCATGGCTCGAGGCTTCCCTTTTTTTAAGGGTTGTTCAAGGTAATTTCCTACTTTGTCAAGAAAAGGCGCTGCTTCTTCGAAGCCGTTTATCGGGTCTTCACGCAATGTTTAAAAAAAACGAATCACGCCAATGACACTTGCTACTTCGTCCTAACGATTAGATTGCAACGATTCTTTTATGTTTCCTATTTTTTTTCCCAACCCCTGAGGAAGGTTTGTGTTGTAAACCGAAATATAGGGCACATTTGTTTGAATATTTAGGTTGTTTATCTATTATGTTTATTTTTGGTCGCTTTAATTTCGTTGTTGGTATAAATCTGACGTGAAAAATTTATTTGATTTATATAACCGGTTCGGGGCGGAGGAGCCAAAAATAATATTAATACCCTATCCAGCGGCACGTCCCCGTATAGGTCATATTTTGATATAGTATAGTACTTCCCCCCCCCCCCTTCCACCCCCGGGGGTGTTGACCCTGATGGGTTTTTTTCTATATATGACTAAACAATTAATATAAGAAGAAATTTTCTATTTAATGAATTCTAAGTACCTTCTTTATTCATATCGTCTTCTTTTTCGTCTTCCTCGACGCTCTTGAAAATGAAGGGGCCTGCTGTCACGTGATACACCTCAGATTCATCCAATGAACGCCTTTTTCTATTTTCTCCGCAAACCTTCGGACAATCACAATCAGACACAAAGATCGCCAGGCAGACTTTGAATTTACAGTGAAAGTAAACTGCGCTGCTACTACCAACGTACCTAAAGGTGGTGATCGAAAAGGTCTCCTCCGTACTGTCATCGGCACAAGTATATGACAAACTGTTGGAAAGTTCTGGATTCGAATTACCGCAACTGTTAAAAAAGAGACAAGCAAAAATATTTATCATTGATGTCTTACTGTTAAAGAAAGTTTTATTAGGAATCATGTTGCAAAATTCTACCTTGGGAGAGCGTCAATGTCTTGTTTGCTCGAGTTAAAGCAAACAACCACCCTCCTCCGAGGACTTTGGGCTTTCCACAAGTTGCTCGAGATTTCCCAAAAAGTTGCCCGTAATTTCCCAAAAAAGTTGCTCAAAAGTTGCTCCAAAAATCAAAAAAAGTTGCTTCTGATAATAAACGTTGCTCAAAAGTTGCTCCAAAAAACCCGAAACGCTGCTTCTAATCACGAGAATTTCCCTAAATATATGCTAATTTCCCTCTGAGAGTAAGATTTCTAAGCAGTTTCATGCTTACAGCAAAAGAAGTATCTAAATAACATATTAAGGGGAAAATTTGTTAAATAAAAAGGATTTCTTTAGCTGAGAAATATCGTAAAGATATCAATGACGTCATGTTTGCTGACGAGTTTTGTAATGTTTTAATGCAAAATGAGCCGAAAGTTGAAATGTCTTCAAATGTTCTTCGAAAGTCCTCGGCAAACTTCGTAAACCTTCGGAAACGTTTGTATTGCCTTTGAACAACACTCGGATAATCTTCGGAGATCTTCGGTCTGGAAATTGCTCAAAATGCAACAAGTTGCTCGAGAGGAAAAAAGTTGCTCGAAGGGGAAAAAGTTGCTCGAATCATGAAAAGTTGCCAAAAAGTTGTCGAGCAACTTGTGGAAAGCCCTACCCGAGGTCCAAACCTTCACCTTTTAAATCCATTTTTGGCAGAAACATTTACCCTTTTTGTATACCTTCGATAGAAAATGAAACCCCTTTCACCTACCAGTTTTCTTTTATTTTCACTAGATAACTCCTTAAAATACTTAGATGATAATATTGACCTTTCAGTGGGTCTACTCGAGATATTTTATATACCTTCAGCTTAAGAAGGCACCCTATTGAGCGGAGCCGTCTCCAAACGGGGGCTTTCCCAGCAAGTCATTTGCCAGGAAGTCACCTCCATGTTTGGTGACCCTGGCTATACAGTTTAGCTGAGTGGCAATGGCGAAAAGCACGTCTCCAAGCGCCTTTAAATATCTGTAACCCGTGGCTAAGGGAAGAACACCCTAACAGAACAACCCTGGCCCTCCAGGCTGGGAGTTAGGCATGGAGCCAATTCAAATACCCCATAAAAAAGGTATACATACAGGTATTCAAATATACTTTATTCGTCCCGAAAGGGGAGTTACAAAATAGATGTTAAAATAAAGAAATAAAAGCGCAAACAAGCAAGCAACGCAGCCGCGAGTGGCTGGCACACAAATCGTCCTCGTACCCAGGGTCTTCGAGACAAGCGGCGATGCCGCGAGTGGCTTGGGGAGGAGGAGGCGAAAAACCCCCTGCCCGGAAGTAATTGGAAAGTGTTTCTGTCAATTATGATAAGCGCTCCTAGTCATCTGTGCACTCCTGTTTCAATAACTGCTCTAATTCTGATACAAAACATCACAATGCACGGTTTATCCTCGTTTCGAACTGTTCGCACCATTTTTCCATTACAAAACAAAGTTTTTTATAATTCTTTCAAAGAAAGGTCTCTCTCTTTTTCTTACAAATGTCAAATGCGAAGATAAAAAATTATTCGTCCTTCCGTAAATAAACGCCCTGTCTCCTTATAATTAAGCGCCCCCCACCCTCTTAAAAATAAATAATGCAAGCGCCCGGAGAGCCATCCTAGGGCTACTCCAAAATCAGAAATCTGCTGGGAGACAGGAACCCTTTATTCTTTAAGAGTGGAACCCATTTCTGCAAATTGTGCTTCCCTTTCTTAGAAATAAAAATAACCGCAAGCAAACCAGAGAGGGAGTATTAAAACAGCAAGCACACTTAAGCGACCCCTGCTTGTTGGAGTATCCATTCCAAATTAAATTGAATTATTACGGTATGTTATCACTATGCGTGAAACTGGTGCCGCGCCCTTTTAATGACTCAAAAGAACTGCAGCAGAAAAAACATTCTTCGAATTAATTTTTCGTTCAGCTCATGAATCAAAATCCAAATAAACAAACAAAGTGAAATTGCCCAGTACTACCTACAACACTTTGGTGTCTGTTCCAAATAAAGGGAAGAAATCCTCGTTGAATTAATTTTTCCAGCGTAAAATCGCTTATAAATCATTTTTTTTTTCATGGTAGCTAATTTATTTTTTACAACGACTGGCGAATATATACGTAATATCAAATTCTTACCCTTTATCTATTAGCTGAATCTTTCCATCTGTCGAGTCCCCGCTTTTGCTCTTTGAAGCCCAACAGGATAGAGGTAAAATGTCAAGGTTTGATGCATTGCTAGGAGTTGTGACCCAGGCCTTGAAGTACAAAGTTTGACCCAGCGCAAGCGTGTTTGGAAGCGTTCCGGTGAAATCAGGCCGAGGAAAAGCTCCGAGCGAAAAGGTGAACGACGATGGTTCTCGAGGAGTTAGAGCTAGGAGCACAGAAATGATGTTTTGCACTTTCAGAGTACTGAAAAAGTTTAACACGGATTTCAATACCACCATTTAAAACCACAAACTACCTAGCGTGAAAGAGGAAATTTCATTAATTTTTTAAAATCGTTTTAAAAATTCAAGAAAAAACATTTTCTGGCCCCCACCCCCCCAAAAAAAAAAAAAAAGAAAAAATGTAAGCACGTAAAAAGAAAATGAACATAATAATATCTATGCTACCTCCTACTCCAAAGCGTTGTCACGGACACGAGCAATTTTTATAATTACGATAATAATGATAATGATGATGATGATAATGATGATGACGATGATAATAATGATACTGATGATTACGGTGTGCGGTAGTGCTTTTTATCACGTTGTAGAGAGATACGACATTGGTTCGTGATGTTACGTCATAGGTCTTGATTCACACACAAATACAAACAAGCATCCAGGCACAAGGTATGCTTGAGAACGCTAAGTTATAATAATCCTATTTTACTTACTTGTACCATTGTTCACGGTACGGTCTTTGATTGGCACGAAACTTGCCACTGCGTTGTCGTCGTTGTCGTATTTACATGATACATAATACAGGTGTTCATATGAGCGGGACTGGAGTTTGTTTGTCACTGTTGGATTGATTTTAAGGATGTATTTTATGCCGTCTTCATGCTGTTCTGAAGACTCGGCACAGTCGGGGAGGCTCAAACTAGAGTAGGTTACTGTACCACTGTTTAAGGTTGGCTCACAGGAGTCACTGCCTTCTAATTGCCAGTCAGCTGCAGTCCACTCGTCATAATCATCTACGTTGCTGATAGTTATGCTAACCGTGTGGCCATCGTTACAAGTGACTGAACCAGTAGGAGCACCTGAGAAGAAGAATCACAATCAAAGTCTTATAACCCATTCACACCAGGAAAAGATGTTTAGTTAAACCAGGTTTAGCAAAATGAAAATCAGCAACTGGATTTACATAGGGTTCAAATAAGACAACTCTATGTGCTCATCAACTAACTCAAGTTCCCGATATGCAGCATTTCTACGCCCTAGAGGTCAAATTGCCGATAACGAATATTACATAACAAGCGTTTACTACGCATCAGTGTTTGTTTGTACGAAAGGGTAAAGGGTAACCACTGGCAACAAAAATGGTAAAAAAGGTGTAAGTGATTGTCGAGGACTGTCTCACAAGTGATCGAAAAAAATGCCGATAGCAAAACTATTGCCTCTGTTATCGATGACATCAGAGTTTTTCTTTTGAAAACGAAAATTGCTTTAGCACAAGAAATGACATTTTGCGACTCCTGGAGGTGGCAAGAATGGCGGACTGAAAAATGTTTAAAACCTTGGCCCTATCAAAAGGCGCTATAATATTTTGATTACTAAGTCAATTTTCTTTTAAGTAACATTTAGTTATTAAAATAGTCGTACTGCAAGATGATACTTTTGTAGAAAAATCAAGTACAACATACTTACGGTATTTCATCCTGCAGCATTTGAATGTTTCAATGCAGTAAAGTTCATTGCAGACGCTTTTGTAGAGGCCGACCATGTAATAGCCTTCTTTTTTACAGACACTCCAACCCTTGTTGTCGAACGAAATAAGGACATCTTCATCATAACAGCCGTCATAACTATCTTCCTGTTGATTCTGTGGACGGCAACACTTCCCTTCCTCAATGTTAAACAGTTTTTGTCCAGATACCCTGAAGCCGTTTAAGAAATAACCGTTGGGGCATAAAGCCCAGACATTAAACCTGGGAAAAAAGAAAAATCGGCAACGTACACATACAGCATGAAAATTGGGATTTACATTAACTTAAAGGTGGTTAAATCTGGTGTAAAGTCGGTTATCCAACTTTACACCATCAATTAAATGCTGTTAAAGGTGGTTAAACCGACCTTTACGCTACCGTGTGCAAATGTGATTCAAAGTTGGTGCAAAGAAATCTCTCTATCTACCTTTATACTTGAGTGTAAAGCTGGGATAAAGGTCAGCTTTTAAAAAAATGTAAAGTCAGCGAAGAGCTGAATAAATTCCGAGTTTACGCCAGCTTTATATGAGCTTTACACCGGCCGGTTTCATTATAATTATTCAAACTGCTCACCCATCTAGAGTAATTACCCAGTTTGCATTTTCACACACTGCAGGCTGATTGGTATAAGCTGATTCGCTGGCTGGACAGCACCTTCCAAATTCGATGCGTCCAATTCGTTCATCTCCTAGTTGTCGGTCATTTCTCCACAATCCCTTGAGGTACGTGTTCGTTTTGGGGCACACAGACCAGCCAGTCGTGTCCAGGCTGATCGACCAGTCGGCTTGATCACAGTTCAGGCTCGTGTCAGGCTTGAACACCAGCAGGACACAAGTAAGTCGAATGACAAACCGCATCCTGGACTTAGTTATTTAATGCTTCCACCAAATTCTGCATGGAGGAAAAAAATTGGTTATTATTGAGAGTGCTTTACTTGTCTTAATGGGAGGCGCGGTGGCCTAATGGTCAGTGCGCCGGACTCCGGATCGAGCGGTCCGGGTTTGAGCCCTGGCCGCCGGGATCACTGTCTTGTGTTCTTGGACAAGACACTTTACCCTAAAAATGCCTCTCTCCACCCAGGTTATGAATTTGTGGGGAGCAGGGATGGCGCAGTGGTGAGAGCGCTCGCCTCCCACCAATGTGGCCCGGGTTCGATTCCGGCCCGGTGCCATATGTGGGTTGAGTTTGTTGTTGGTTCTCGCCCTGCTCCGAGGGTTTTTCTCCGGGTTCTCCGGGTTCTCCGGTTTTCCTCCCTCCAGAAGAACCAACATTTCCAAATTCCAATTCGACCTGGACAGAGGACCCGCATGAAAACCAGCTAGCGCTGATGTGGCTTCCTCTCTAAATATAGCAATTTATTTATTTAATGTGTACCGGCGACATACTGCTTGAGGAGGGGGGGGGGGGGGGGTACCCTGCGATGGTCTAGCATCCCATTCAGGGAGGAGTAGAAATATTCCTAGCCGCTTAATGCTACAGAAACCGGAATAAGCTCCGGCAGTATGGGCCGCGTGGTCGATGCTTCCCTCCTTTTTTAACTGTCTTAAATTTAATTTAATAAAGGGGAAAGGGTGCTAGATAAGTGTTAATCCTGACAAGCTTTTATTTTTTTTCATTATAAATTCTACTACAGTGTTAATCCTGAAAAGCTAAACATTAATTAGCCGGTTAGAAAAACCTTAACCTATTCTCAAACTCTAAATTGGTAGAATGTTTGACTTGCTCGACTGAAGCCGGACTTGGAATGCGAGTACCTAGTGGGCCAGTTTAATTTTGGTAAGTAGAACTGGCGATGCGGAATGAACCGAACGCGTAGTTAAGGTGCCAAAGTCGACGCGCATCAGACCCCACAAAAGGTGTTGGTTGCTATAGACAGCAGGACAAGATTTGACACTTAAATAAAGCTTATGTTTTTAGATTTGGAATGTCTCAATTTGAAACTCAAAGATTGTATTTATCTGTGATCTTAAGAGTCAGTTTTTGATAAAAAAAGGCAAAACAAACAAGTTCATATTATTCAAGCCAATGTTTCTGAAAATCGAAAGCCGAATTTCACTGTTGGTGTAATTAGATGGTGGACGCACTTTTAAACATAATCATTCCCAATTTTTTCTGTGTATTTTAACACATTAAACCTTCACCAAACTTTCTCGAAAACAGTCTAATAGAACTTTTTGAAATTTTGCTATAAATGGATTTGACATTTGTGAAGTTGTAAGAGCGCTGCACAAACAATTTGATGTTGCTATTCCTAAGGAAGAACTGGAGACAAAGGCTGTATTGCTAACATTAACTGTATAACTTACGAGAGTTGAATTGAAACCGCTTGTCACCAGACGATTAATATTGCAGCTGGCTACTGAAAGGAAGAAATGAATAAAATCGGGTTAAAGTTGTGTAAGAAAACGTTTTAACGGCAAATACAAGGCCTCAGTTACCTCAGTCACTGAACTTAGTTGCAAAGCGATGTTAAACGTTTTGCTCAGTCGACTTGTTAATTATTCAGTAAATCATTCAAATGCACGCAATAACCTTACGCGTTTGTACCATGTACCGGCCAAAACGTGTCAGCAAATGACAAACGAAAACTCTAAATCCAAGGATTTTGGACACTTAAGACAAATTAAAATAAAATGCTCGATTCACAAGGAAATATTTTATTAACGCACCATTGTTACAGTATAGTGACTAGCTGTAATGTATACAGAAGTAACACATAATCACAATTTCGTTTCTGAATTTAACAAAATACAAGTGAGAAAGATGTTATTTCCGTTGCTACGAGCGTGGGACAAAAAAAATAAAATCTGAGCCCCGACGGAAAAGACCCACACACCGGTCCCATGATCAATAAGCAGCTAAGCCAAAAAGAGACTCGTGCGATCTTGGCCATTTTTTCTACAATAGGTTCATATATTTTATGTGACACGCGTCCTGCATACTTTCAGAATCGGCAATGCGATGTTGAAAGGTCCTGTGTGGCGATGGAAAAAAGAAAGAGTATAATTTTAAGCTCGGTAAATGAAATTTTCTGTTGTCACAATTTTGTGGGAGAAAACTTACAGCCATGGCCAGCCAGAGAAGCAGGCCCACTAGTGATGTCGCATTGAGGTATAAACTATAAGCGCTGCCTTTCAGCCGGTTTTCTGAGAACTGACTGGCTTTCGACCAATTTAGCGACCGCCAACCCTAAAAAAACAATTTATGGACAGAAAATCGAAATAACCTCAACCCCTCCCGCCCTTTCCTTCTTCCACGGTATTTCATGTATAGTAGATTTACAAAAAATGTCTTTAAGATTCGATTTCCTTCAGAATCGAAATTGGCCTTCTATCGTAATATGGCGTAGAAGTCAATAATACTTTATAAGATATATTAAGCCTTCGTGAGATTATTCCTGCCTTAGACTTTTCGAGGGGGGGGGGGGGACTTAATAGAGATTGTGTGGGGAGGGGAGGGTATATTTCAAACAATATATCAATTACACAATAGGGTATACATGAAATCAAGGGGTCTTTTGAGTGGTGAGGGCCGTCCCTAGGATTTTTTTTTTCTGCGGGGGCAAAGTTTTCCTTTTTCTTTAGTTTTCTTAGATTTTTAGTTTCCCTGCCCCCCTTCCCCCCTCCTTCTAGGTACGACCCTGAACAACCAGTGAAGTCATGGTCATCAAGATGGACGGACAACTGTGCTGTTTAACAACACACTTTAACGAAATAGAAACCATAAAAAGTAAATGTGGTGAATCAATAACTACCTTCAGTGTTTTCTTTTGACACATTGTCTTGACCAATTACCCAGGGAGGCGAGGGTAATTACCAGGGCTTTATGGAGAGGGGCTCATTAAAAAAAGAACTTCCAGAGAGAGGCTTACTGGTCGGAATGACGGGGGCTTCGTATTCTTGGTATTGGACTAGACCTAGAGCTTGCAATGGAGGCTAAATAAATGCGGGGAATCTTTTCAAATGTAAATGACATGAACGTCCTTCTGATGATACAGTAGAACCCCGGTAGCTAGAATTCTGAAGAGAAACGAAAAACAGTTTGAGTTAGCGGGGTTTCGAGTTATCGGGGTCGATTGAATATTTGATATGCCAAGTTAATAATTGACAGTTTACTGATTTTTCAGTACTTCAGTATACAGTCAAGTGCAAATGGAACATATCTCGTCAGAAACTCTAACACGATCCTACATTCTTATGATAAGAGTGAAAAATAGCTGTCAAATACAATACGTACGTAATCTGTTCGTTGCTCTAATCAATGGGCAGAGTGGCAAGTTGTAAGAACCGGAATTCGAGTTATCGGGGCAAATTTGACCCATAATTTGATCAAGGGAAACGAAATTTAGTTCGAGTTAGCAAGGTTTTCGAGATATCCGAGTTCGAGTAAACCTTGTAAACTGAAAAGTGGAGTCAAATCCTAGGGAAATGGAAGTTTGTTCGAGTTAGCGGGGTGTTCGAGTTATCCGAGTTCGAGTTACCAGGGTTCTACTGTATTCTCCCACATTAACCTCCATTTCAAGCTTGTCCAAGTCCAATACCGAGAATACGAATGTGGTCTATTGTTTCTCTTTGTAAATAAGCACAAGTGCGGCTACAGAAGGAACATCCTTCCTTCCAGGTTTTTGTTTTAAACTGATCAGGGCTGGTTAATCTTATAAACATTTACAATAATTCGTATGAAAAAACAGCAGACACAGTTTTAGTAGCACCCAAGAATACAGATTGTTTTTTTTTTATTGCTGTGCATGTTACATGGATAATTGTACATCTCTGGCTCGAGAATGAAACCTGCATCGCTCCTAAGTTTGAATGGCGCGTAGAACAAGAACCTTATTTATTAAACTGATTTGATCATTTCTTCGATATTCCACGCAAATATGTTTTGGAAATTCCGTGATTCGGATATGGAGCAATTTTGAATATTCACAGATAACCATTCAGTTTAACATCTATACATTTGCACGTTAATCCTTATTATAAATTACAAAATTCTAATTTTTCACACGATAAGGTTTTTAAATATCTTATATTTGACTAATACACTTACACTCATTAACTTTGGTATATATAATGCCTTTTTTAAGCATTCTCGTCTATTCTAGATTAAGGTTCTATTAGCTTCTGCATTAATGCTAGCTTTGTACAGATCTATAAGCTATACATGCATTTGTGCTAAGGTGCATTTTAAAATAGCAAGATAAGTAACACTTAGACCCGTATTAATTTACTACACACGTAATGTTTCTACTTATGAACTGATAGAGATACAAAGCTAAACCTTTCGCTACCACAGCATTATTACTTAAACCTTTCACTACCCGCAAGGGGTATTATTAATCCCATGTCAGCCACGAGGAACTGCAAAGGATACTTGTGTGTGTCAAATGAAAGTATTGAGGTTTTTGTTTTTTTGTTTGGGTCGTTTTTTTTTGTTGTTTTTGAGAAGATATAATTTTTTTTTTGGGAAAAAAAAAGCCGGGGGAAAAAAAAAAAAAAAACTTTTGGGTACCCGTCACCTGACGGGTTTCGTAATCTTAATAATTGCGGTTTCAAAACTAGGCAACATTTCAATCTAAGATTGAAAAGTATTTTGACAATAGAAAAGTTGACTGGTTCTGGAAATAATTCCAATAAACTGCCGAAAGAATAGAACTGAATCGTTGTTATCAGAAGTCTCTAAAGTTCGTTTCACTTGCGCTTGTGTGTAATAAAGCGCCATCAAATGATTGGACTCTCCAAATCCGATGGAGAAGAGATGGGCGCAGTTAGCTCAGTAAGAACAGAAGACAGATCGTGTCGACGCTGTTGCCTGCGATTGCGCACACAGAGGTAGATAGTTGCACAGACAATGGCCATGATGACGACGCCGCAGACCGCCACGACGATGGCCAAATTGGCCAACTGGAACTCGTCCTGTTTGTCAGCTCCACCTGAAAGAAACAACAATAATAAAAAATATAGTAAATGGTTTGAACCCAGGAGACAGTAGTCGTGAGTGAGCGTCGAGAGAGCTGAGAAGAACTGTTGTTGTGACTGACGTCGACAACCGAGCGGAGCACCAGAGCAGAAGGTTGTCAGTCGAGATGTATAAGTCTGATCCGAAGTACCAGACTATAACCACGAGACCCCCCCGGTGCCCGCCAGGCCGCCCGCCCGCCACCCGACGACACCACGACCAATAATAAAAAAAATTACCATCTTTATTTTTTATTATTTACTACAAACTTGATGATTTCGACATTGCTGATCCTAGCAGTATGCTGGACGTGTGTCACATATCAACCTAGTAAATGGCCCAGCTCACAAAGAGTCTCTCGTAGCTCAGTTGGTTAGAGCGCCCAACTGATATCTGGGAGGCCATGGGTTCGATTCCTGTCGGAGGACTCAGAATTTTTCGTTGTCCCATGCTCGTGTCATGTTGAACACTTCATCTTCATTACCTTAATAATTTAATTTTTTTTAAAGTGATAAAGGTTATTCAAGGTCATTCCCTGATTTGCCTAGAGCAGACGCAGTGCTTCTTCGAAGCCGTGCTTAGTCCTTAACGTTAAAAACGAAGTACACCAATGACACTTGCTATTTGTCCTAAGCAACTAGTCATTGTCACGCATTTTATTTCAAATTATTTTTAAAGATACTTTTGTGTTTCCCCCATTTCTTTTCCGCTCAGCACCTAAGGAAGGTATGTGTTGCAAACAAAAATATCAGGCAAATTTGTTTAAAACATTTTAGCTGTTTATCTATTTTGTTTATTTTGGGTTGCTTGCGCTATTAGTATATATCGATACGCTGTAAGTATACATCTATACCCACAGCAGTTAGTACATACCAATCCAGAGGCAAGTCCTCGTATAGGTCATATAGTGGAGTACCTCCCGGGGAAGGGTGGCCCTGATAGGATCAGGGTCTATTAAGACCCATTAAGAACAATTGGGCAGACATATAAGAAGACATATTCATTTAAAGGGGCTATGTCATGCAATTTTAGGCAATTTTGGCACCGACCAATAACGGCTTAAAACTGTAGACGAACTCATGAAAAAAAAAAACTCAGAACGGCCAAAAAGGGGCATGGATGGGCAAAATTCGAGAAGATTGAAAGTTTATCTCAATTTTTATGAAAGTGTCATTTACAGTGCTCGAAAATCATCCTTGTTTGTTATGTGGCCGTGATTTTGCCAATGAAAGAATTTTGCTCTGCCAATTTGAAGTTAGAGCTCTTAAATAACGAAAATGAATAAAATTACCTAAAATACCGTGACATAGCCCCTTTAACGCGAATGAATTCTAAGTACCTTCATCGTCCACTTCGCCGTGTTCTTTTTCGTCTTCCTCGACGAAAAAGAAGGGGCCTGCTGACACGTGATACACCTTCGATTCATCCACTATTTCATCAAATGAACGCCTTTTTCTTTTTTGTCCGCAAACCTTCGGACAGTCACACGTAGAGCTCGGCCCTTCGTCCGCCAAGCAGACT
Source organism: Oculina patagonica (assembly GCF_052425735.1). Classification (NCBI taxonomy): domain Eukaryota; kingdom Metazoa; phylum Cnidaria; class Anthozoa; order Scleractinia; family Oculinidae; genus Oculina; species Oculina patagonica. The sequence goes on from NC_135770.1 coordinate 6,103,181, forward strand.
ATGAGACTGCAGTGAAAGTAGACGGAGTCGCCATCTGAAGCACCAACGTACCTAAAGGAGCTGATCGAGAAGGTCTCATCTGTACTGTCATCGGCACATGTATATGATAAGGTGTCGTCGAGATCACCGCTCAAAGCAGCGTGACCGCAACTGTTAAAAAAAGAGACAAGCAAAACAATTTATTTATTGTGTTGTCTTACTGTCAAACAAAGATTTGTGTGTAATCATGTTGCAAAATTCGACCTTGGGAGTGTGTAAATGTCCTGTTGACCCCGCGAGTTTGAGCAACCCTCCATACACCATGCTACATACTATAACTTCCCCTCCCCGCGGGGCGTACTCGATTTCCCCTTTTATACAGAGAGACTCCGTGCCGAGTCCAAAATACTTACTTACTTGCATACGAGCCTAGTGGCCAATCAGGCCAGAGCTTGTACCGGTTTCTGTTGCATGAACCGCTTAGGTGTATTTTTCCTCCCCCTCCCCATAAATGGGATGCCAGTCCATCACAGGGTTACCCCCAGAATTAATTTCGCAGGTACGCCTGGTTGAAGAGAGGTACTATGAGAGTTAAGTGTCTTATCCAAGCACACAATGCAATGCTCCGGCTAGGGCACGAATCGAGATCGGGAGTTTAGCGCACTAACCATTAGGCTACCACGTTTACTCCCGGTTAATAAAATTGGCCTTTTTCATGCAAAGGAAAGAAAAGGTCTCCCTTTATTTCTTACAAATTCAAATGTCTGCATAAAAAATGTATCGCAACTCCCTAAAAAATCAACCTATCTTTTTTAAAAAGCGCTCCCACCTTCCCCTCCTACAAAAAATATGAATAAAGGAAACATCACGGATGCCTAATGGAATCATTGTGACGGTATAACTGGGAGAAACTGGTGGTGAGTCATTTAAATGGCACAGAAAGAACTGCGGCAGCAAAATCATTCTTCCCCTTAATTTTCCGATCATCGCTTGAATTAAAATCCAATTAAACAAACCTGAGAAATTGTCCCGAACTCCTTAGGGGTGTGTGTTCCAAGCTGGAAATGGAGAAATCTTGTCCAAGTAATTCTTCAAGTGTAAGATCGCTATTAAATCTTTTTTTGGGGAGGGAGGAAAATCGGACAACCCGGAACAAAACCCTCGGAACAAGGATGAAAACCAACAACAAACTCAACCCACATATGACGCCGGGGCGGGAATCGAACAAGGGTGGTATGGAAGAGCTCTCGCCACTGAACCTTCCCTGCTCTCATCGAATGGTGATCGATTACGTAATAAAAAAATACTTACCCGTTTGCTATCAGTGTAACTTTCTTATCTGTCGAACTCGCACTGTTGCTCGTTGAAGACCAGCAGGATGTAGGATAAAGGTCAAGGTTTGGCTTGTTGCTAGCAGTGGTAACCGAGGCCTTGAAGTACAAAGTTTTATCCAGCGCAACAGGGTTTGGAACATCGCCAGTGAAACTAGACGAAGTATAAACTCCGAGCGAAAAGGTGAAAGATGCGGTACCTAAAGGAGACAAACAGAGTAAAAAATTTAATAATAATAATAATGATATTAATAATAATGATAATAATAATAATAATAATAATGATAATGATGTTGATGATGATGATGATGATAATAATGATGATGATAATGAAGAGCAAGTCATAATATAGAGGATAATATTGTATTGCAAAGAGATATGAAATTTCTCTTCTTGTGTTCAAATCGATATCTCACTCGTTCGCTTTGCTCAATCGATTTCGATTTGAACACTCGAAGATAAATTTCATACCTCCAAGTAAGCAAGTATTATTTTATTTATTTCATAAACCTACAAATAACGAGGTTTTTGACAATTTTTTCAAGATTTCCGACCATTATCCGAAAATTTCCAAAGATTTTCAAAATGTTGTCAGAAGGTCACACAAATGTTTCAGAACATTTCCCGAAAATATCCGAAGATAACCGAAGATTGCCGAGGAAGATCCGAAGATGTTTTGACTTAATATCGATAAACTTTGGCTTATTATTCAGCATTGAAACACATTGGCAAACTCGTCAGCAAACGTGACGAAATCGATATCTCCGCATGTGAAAAATATATCTTTTAGAGTGTAAAGATATGATTTATTTCTCACAGCGAGAGAAATCCTGGTATAGTTTACTGTAGTTTATATAATAAAATTGTTTTCTACATACTTGTATCATTGTCTGTTCGGTGCTTGATTGGTACGAAACTTGCCACTACGTTGTCGTCGTTGTCGTATTTACACGACACATAATACAGATGTTCATACGAACGGGACTGGAGTTGGTCCGTCACTGTTGGATTGATTTTAAGGATGTACTTAATGCCATCTGATAGCTGTTCTGAAGACTCAGCACAGTCGGGGAGGCTCAAACTAGAGTAGGTTACTGTCGTTGCGTCAGTAAAGGTTGGCTCACAGGAGTCGCTGCTTTCTAATTGCCAGGCAGCTGCAGTCCACTCGTCAAGATCGTCTACGTCGCTGATAGTTATGCTAACCGTGTGACCATCGTTACAAGTGACTGAACCAGTAGGAGCACCTGAGAAGAAGAATCACAATCAAAGTCTTATAACCCATCCACACCAGGAAAACATGTTTAGTTAAACCGGGTTTAACAAAATGAAAATCAGCAACTGGATTTACATAGGGTTCAAATAAGACAACTCTATGTGCTCATCAACTAACTCAAGTTCCCGATATGCAGCATTTCTACGCCCTAGAGGTCAAATTGCCGATAACGATTATTACATAACAAGCGTTTACTACGCATCAGTGTTTGTTTGTACGAAAGAGTAAAGGGTAACCACTGGCAACAAAAATGGTAAAAAAGGTGTAAGTGATTGTCGAGGACTGTCTCACAAGTGATCGAAAAAAAATGCCGATAGCAAAACTATTGCCTCTGTTATCGATGACATCAGAGTTTTTCTTTTGAAAACGAAAATTGCTTTAGCACAAGAAATGACATTTTGCGACTCCTGGAGGTGGCAAGAATGGCGGACTGAAAAATGTTTAAAACCTTGGCCCTATCAAAAGGCGCTATAATATTTTGATTACCAAGTCAATTTTCTTTTAAGTAACATTTAGTTATTAAAATAGTCGTACTGCAAGATACTTTTGTGAAAAATCAAGTACAACATACTTACGGTATTTCATCCTGCAGCATTTGAATGTTTCAATGCAGTAAAGTTCATTGCAGACGCTTTTGTAGAGGCCGACCATGTAATAACCCTCTTTTTTACAGACACTCCAACCCTTGTTGTCGAACGAAATAAGGACATCTTCATCATAACAGCCGTCATAACTATCTTCCTGTTGATTCTGTGGACGGCAACACTTCCCTTCCTCAATGTTAAACAGTTTTTGTCCCGATACCCTGAAGCCGTTTAAGAAATAACCGTTGGGGCATAAAGCCCAGACATTAAACCTGGGAAAAAAAGAAAAATCGGCAACGTACACATACAGCATGAAAATTGGGATTTACATTAACTTAAAGGTGGTTAAATCTGGTGTAAAGTCGGTTATCCAACTTTACACCATCAATTAAATGCTGTTAAAGGTGGTTAAACCGACCTTTACGCTACCGTGTGTAAATGTGATTCAAAGTTGGTGCAAAGAAATCTCTCTATCTACCTTTATACTTGAGTGTAAAGCTGGGATAAAGGTCAGCTTTTAAAAAAATGTAAAGTCAGCGTATAGCTGAATAAATTCCAAATTTACGCCAGCTTTATTTGAGCTTTACACCGGCCGGTTTCATTATAATTATTCAAACTGCTCACCCATCTAGAGCAATTACCCAGTTAGCATTTTCACACACTGCAGGCTGATTGGTATAAGCTGATTCGCTGGCTGGACAGCACTTTCCAAATTCGATGCGTCCAATTCGTTCATCTCCTAGTTGTCGGTCATTTCTCCACAATCCCTTGAGGTACGTGTTCGTTTTGGGGCACACAGACCAGCCAGTCGTGTCCAGGCTGACCGACCAGTCTGCTTGATCACAGCTCAGGCTCGTGTCAGGCTTGAACACCAGCAGCACGCTGAGTAAGTCGAATGACGAAAACAAACCGCATCCTGGACTCAGCTATTTAATGCTTCCACCAAAACCTGGAGGAAAAAAAATTGGTCATTATTGAGGGTGCTTTAGTTGTCTTAATGGGAGGCGCGGTGGCCTAATGGTCAGTGCGCCGGACTCCGGATCGAGCGGTACGAGTTTGAGCCCTGGCCGGGATCACTTGTGTTGTGTTCTTGGGCAAGACACTTTACCCTAAAAATGCCTCTCTCCACCCAGGTTATGAATTTGTGGGGAGCAGGGATGGCGCAGTGGTGAGAGCGCTCGCCTCCCACCAATGTGGCCCGGGTTCGATTCCGGCCCGGTGCCATATGTGGGTTGAGTTTGTTGTTGGTTCTCGCCCTGCTCCGAGGGTTTTTCTCCGGGTTGTCCGGTTTTCCTCCCTCCAGAAGAACCAACATTTCCAAATTCCAATTCGACCTGGACAGAGGACCCGCATGAAAACCAGCTAGCGCTGATGTGGCTTCCTCTCTAAATATAGCAATTTATTTATTTAATGTGTACCGGCGACATACTGCTTGAGGAGGGGGGGGGGGGGGGTACCCTGCGATGGTCTAGCATCCCATTCAGGAAGGAGTAGAAATATTCCTAGCCGCTTAATGCTACAGAAACCGGAATAAGCTCCGGCAGTATGGGCCGCGTGGCTAATAAGTGTTAATCCTGACAAGCTATTTTTTTCATATAATTCTATACATAAAAAAACATTAATTAGCCGGTTAGAAAAACCTTAACCTATTCTCAAACTCTAAATTGGTAAAATGTTTGACTTGCTCGACTGAAGCCGGACTTGGAATGCGAGTACCTAGTGGGCCAGTTTTGGTAAGTAGAACTGGCGATGCGGAATGAACCGAACGCGTAGTTAAGGTGCCAAAGTCGACGCGCATCAGACCCCACAAAAGGTGTTGGTTGCTATAGACAGCAGGACAAGATTTGACACTTAAATAAAGCTTATGTTTTTAGATTTGGAATGTCTCAATTTGAAACTCAAAGATTGTATTTATCTGTGATCTTAAGAGTCAGTTTTTGATAAAAAAAAGGCAAAACAAACAAGTTCATATTATTCAAGCCAATGTTTCTGAAAATCGAAAGCCGAATTTCACTGTTGGTGTATTTAGATGGTGGACGCACTTTTAAACATAATCATTCCCAATTTTTTCTGTGTATTTTAACACATTAAACCTTCACCAAACTTTCTCGAAAACAGTCTAATAGAACTTTTTGAAATTTTGCTATAAATGGATTTGACATTTGTGAAGTTGTAAGAGCGCTGCACAAACAATTTGATGTTGCTATTCCTAAGGAAGAACTGGAGACAAAGGCTGTATTGCTAACATTAACTGTATAACTTACGAGAGTTGAATTGAAACCGCTTGTCACCAGACGATTAATATTGCAGCTGGCTACTGAAAGGAAGAAATGAATAAAATCGGGTTAAAGTTGTGTAAGAAAACGTTTTAACGGCAAATACAAGGCCTCAGTTACCTCAGTCACTGAACTTAGTTGCGAAGCGATGTTTAAAGTTTTGCTCAGTCGACTTGTTAAATATTCAGTATATAATTCAAATGCACGCAATAACCTTATGCGTTTGTAACATGTACCGGTCAAAACGTGTTGGCTGATGAGAAACCAAAATTTTAAATCCAAGAAGTTTGGACACTTTAGACAAAGTAGAATAAAATGCTATTCACGAGGAAATATTTTATTAACGCGCCATTGTTACAGTATAGTGACTAGCTGTAATGAATACAAAAATAACGCATAATCACAATTTCGTTTCTGATTTTAACAAAATATCAGTGAGAAAGATGTTATTTCTGTTGCGACGAGCGTGGGACTAAGAAATAAAAACAAGGCCCGACGGAAAACGAACCCACACACCGGTCCCATGATCTAATTAAGCAGCTAAGCTAAAAAGAGACCCGTGCGATCTTGGTCATTTTTTCTACAATGGGTTCATGTACTTTATGTGACACGCGTCCTGCATACTTTCAAAATCGGCAATGCACATGTTGAAAGCTCCTGTGTGGCGATGGGGAAAAAATTGTAATTTTAAGCTCGGTAAATGACATTTTCTATTATCACAATTTTGTGGGACAAAATTTACAGCCATGGCCAGCCAAAGAAGCAAGCCCACAAGAGATGTCGCATTGAGGTATAAACTATAAGCGCCGTCTTTCAGTTTTCCGAGAACTCACTGTCTTTCGACCAATTTGGCGACTGCCAACCCTAAAACAATTTATGGACAGAAAATCGAAATAACCTCATCCCCTCCCGCCCCTTCCTTCTTCCACGGTAGTTCATGTATGGAAGATTTACAGAAAATGTCTTTAATATTTGATTTGCTTCAGAACCAAATTGGCATTCTATCGAAATATGGTGTAGAAGTCAATAACACTTTATAAGCTATATTAAGCCTTCGTGAGATTATTTCTGCCTAAGACCTTTCGAGGGGGGGGGGGGGGGCTTAATAGAGATTGTGTGGGGAGGGGAGGGTATATTTCAAACAATATATCAATTACACAATAGGGTATACTTGAAATCAAGGGGTCTTTTGAGTGGTGAGGGCCGTCCCTAGGATTTTTTTTTCTGCGGGGGCAAGTTTTTCTTTTTTCTTTAGTTTTCTTAGTTTTTTAGTTTCCCTGCCCCCCCCCCCCCCTCCTTCTAGATGTCATGGTCATCAAGGTGGACAGACATCTGTGATTTTTACGACACAATTTCACGAAATAGTAACCATAAAGAGTAAATGTGGTGAATCAATAACTACCTTCAGTGTTTTCTTTTGACACATTGTCTTGACCAATTACCCTGGGAGGTTAGGGTAATTACCCAGGGTTATGGAGAGGGGCTTATTAAAAAGAAGAACTTCCATAGGGAGGCTTACTGGTCAGGACTGACCGGGGCTTCGTATTCTAGGTATTGGACTGGACCTAGAGCTTGCAATGGAGGCTAATGCGAGGAATCTTTTCAACTACAAATGACATGAACGTCCTTTTGATGATACAGTTGAACCCCGGTAGCTAGAACTCTGAAGAGAAACGAAAAACAGTTCGAGTTAGGGGGGCTCGAGTTATTGGGGTCGATTGAATATTTAATATGCCAAGTTAATAATTGACAGTTAACTGATTTTTCAGTACTTCAGTATACAGTCAAGTGCAAATGGAACATATCTCGTCAGAAACTCTAACACGATCCTACATTCTTATGATAAGAGTGAAAAATGGCTGTCAAATACAATACGTACGTAATCTGTTCGTTGCTCTAATCAATGGGCAGAGTGGCGAGTTGTAAGAACCGGAATTCGAGTTATCGGGGCAAATTTGACCCATAATTTGATCAAGGAAAACGAAATTTAGTTCGAGTTAACAAGGTTTTCGAGATATCCGAGTTCGAATAAATCGAGTAAACTGAAAAGTGGAGTCAAATCCTAGGGAAATGGAAGTTTGTTCGAGTTAGCGGGGTGTTCGAGTTATCCGAGTTCGACTTACCGGGGTTTTCTGTATTCCCCCACATTAGCTCCATTTCAAGCTTGTCCAAGTCCAATACCGAGAATACGAATGTGGTCTATTGTTTTTCTTTGTAAATAAGCACCAGTGCGGCGACAGAAGGAACATCCTTCCTTCCAGGTTTTTGTTTTAAACTGATCAGGGCTGGTTAATCTTATACACATTAACAATAATTTGTATAAAAAACGGCAGACACAGTTTTAGTAGTAGCCAAGAATACAGATTGTGTTTTTTTTATTGCTGTGCATGTTACATGGATAATTGTACATCTCTGGCTCGAGAATGAAACCTGCATCGCTACTAAGTTTGAATGGCGCGCAGAACAAGAACCTTATTTATTAAACTGATTTGATCATTTCTTCGATATCCCACGCAAATATGTTTTGGAAATTCCGTGATTCGGTATATGGAGCAATTCTGAATATTCACAGATAACCATTCAGTTTTACATCTATACATTTTCACATTAATCCTTATTATAAATTCCAAAATTCTAATTTTACACAGAAAAAGGTTTTTAAATATCTTTATATTTTACTAATACGCTTACACTCATTTACTTTGGTATATATAATGCCTTTTTAAGCATGCTCGTGCTTTTTAGATTAGGGTTCTATAAGCTACAGCAATTATGCTAACTTTGTTCAGATCTATATAGGCATTTGTGCTAAGGTGCATTTTAAAATAGCAAGATAAGTAACACTTAGATCCGTATTAATTTACTACACACGTAATGTTTCCACTTATAAACTGATAGAGATACAAAGCTAAACTTTTCGCTACGCAGCATTATTACTTAAACCTTTCACTACCCGCAAGGTGTATTATAAATTCCATGTCAGCCACGAGGTACTACAAAGGAAACCCTTGTGTGTGACCATTCAAATGAAAGCTATTGAGCAGTACTTCCATGTGGTACTGTTCATGTTGTTGTACAGGGTCGCTCTCAATTCTAATTCTGTGGATAAAACCATAGTGTGTGACCATTTAGAAGAAAGATACTGAAAAGAACTTTCATGAATTGCTGTTTGCTTATGTTTTCAAGGGGAAAAAAGAAATTTGGGATTTTCCTAACTTAGTAACTTGGCCCTCGTGGTAGTGAAAAGTTTCAACAAAGTAATAATTAAACTAAACCCCATTGCTTTCGATTCAAGTTTCTATGTTGGGTACCGGTCACCTGACGGGTTTCGTAATCTTAATAATTGCGGTTTCAAAACTAGGCAACATTTCAATCTAAGATTGAAAAGCACTTTGAAAATAGAAAAGTTGACTGATTCTGGAAATAATTCTAATAAACTGCCGAGAGAATAGAACTGATTCGTTGTTATCAGAAGTCTCTAAAGTTCGTTTCACTTGCGCTTGTGTGTAATAAAGCGTCATTAAATGATTGGACTCTCCAAATCTGATGGGGAAGAGATGGGCGCAGTTAGCTCAGTAAGAACAGAAGACAGATCGTGTCGACGGTGCTGTCTGCGATTGCGCACACAGAGGTAGATAGTTGCACAGACAATGGCCATGATGACGACTCCGCAGACCGCCACGACAATGGCCAAATTGGCCAACTGGAACTCGTCCTGTTTGTCAGCTCCACCTGAAAGAAACAACAATAATAAAAAAATTACCATCTTTATTTCGATTTATTATTTAATACAAACTTGATGATTTCGACGTTGCTGATCCTAGCAGTATGCAGGACGCGTGTCACATATCAACCTAGTAAATGGCCCAGCTCACAACGAGTCTCTCGTAGCTCAGTTGGTTAGAGCGCACAACCGGTATCTGGGAGGCCATGGGTTCGATTCCTGTCGGGGACTCATAAGTTTTCTTTGTCCCATGCTCGTGTTATGTTGAACACTTCATCTTCATTACCTTAATAATTTTATTTTTTTTTAAGTGATAAAGGTAATTCAAGGTCATTCCCTGATTTGCCTAAAACAGACGCGATTTTCGAAGCCGTCCTGGGTCTTTAACGTTAAAAACGAAGCACACCAATGACACTTGCTATTTGTCCTAAGCAACTAGTCATTGTCACGCATTTTATTTCAAACTATTTGTAACGATACCTTTGTGTATCCGACATTTCTTTTCCGCTCAGCACCTAAGAAAGGTTTGTGTTGCAAACCGAAATATCGGGCAAATTTGCTTGAAATATTTTAGCTTTTTATCTATTTTGTTTATTTTGGGTTGCTTGCGCTATTAGTATATATCGATACGCTGTAAGTATACATCTATACCCACAGCAGTTAGTACATACCAATCCAGAGGCAAGTCCTCGTATAGGTCATATAGTGGAGTACCTCCCGGGGAGGGGTGGCCCTGATAGGATCAGGGTCTATTAAGACCCATTAAGAACAATTGGGCAGACATATAAGAAGACATGTTCATTTAAAGGGGCTATGTCATGCAATTTTAGGCAATTTTGGCACCGACCGACTGGTATTAGAATTAACTGAAATATCAAAATAACGGCTTAAAACTGTAGACGAACTCATGAAAAAAAAAACTCAGAACGGCCAAAAATGGGCATGGATGGGCAGGTAATCTCGAGAAAACGTCGGACCGACTTATTTCAAGTTTATCTCAACTTTTATGAAAGTGTCATTTACAGTACTCGAAAATCATCCTTGTTTGTTATGTGGCCGTGATTTTGCCAATGAAAGAATTTTGCTCTGCCAATTTGAAGTTTAGAGCTCTTAAGTAACGAAAATGAATAAAATTACCTAAAATACCGTGACATAGCCCCTTTAACGGCAATGAATTCTAAGTACCTTCATCGTCCACTTCGCCGTGTTCTTTTTCGTCTTCCTCGACGAAAAAGAAGGGGCCTGCTGACACGTGATACACCTTGGATTCATCCACTATTTCATCAAATGAACGCCTTTTTCTTTTTTGTCCGCAAACCTTCGGACATTCACACGCAGAGCTCGGCCCTTCGTCCGCCAAGCAGACTATGAGACTGCAGTGGAAGTAGACGGAGTCGCCATCTGAAGCACCAACGTACCTAAAGGAGCTGATCGAGAAGGTCTCATCTGTACTGTCATCGGCACATGTATATGATAAGGTGTCGTCGAGATCACCGCTCAAAGCAGCGTGACCGCAACTGTTAAAAAAAGAGACAAGCAAAACAATTTATTTATTGTGTTGTCTTACTGTCAAACAAAGATTTGTGTGTAATCATGTTGCAAAATTCGACCTTGGGAGTGTGTAAATGTCCTGTTGACCCCGCGAGTTTGAGCAACCCTCCATACACCATGCTACATACTATAACTTCCCCTCCCCGCAGGGCGTACTCGATTTCCCCTTTTATACAGAGAGACTCCGTGCCGAGTCCAAAATACTTACTTACTTGCATACGAGCCTAGTGGCCAATCAGGCCAGAGCTTGTACCGGTTTCTGTTGCATGAACCGCTTAGGTGTATTTTTCCTCCCCCTCCCCATAAATGGGATGCCAGTCCATCACAGGGTTACCCCCAGAATTAATTTCGCAGGTACGCCTGGTTGAAGAGAGGTACTATGAGAGTTAAGTGTCTTACCCAAGCACACAATGCAATGCTCCGGCTAGGGCACGAATCGAGATCGGGAGTTTAGCGCACTAACCATTAGGCTACCACGTTTACTACCGGTTAATAAAATTGGTCTTTGTCATGCAAAGGAAAGAAAAGGTCTCCCTTTATTTCTTACAAATTCAAATGTTTGCATAAAAAATGTATCGCAACTCCCTAAAAAATCAACCTATCCTTTTTAAAAAGCGCTCCCACCTTCCCCCCTTACAAAAAATATGAATAAAGGAAACATCACGGATGCCTAATGGAATCATTGTGACGGTATAACTGGGAGAAACTGGTGGTGAGTCATTTAAATGGCACAGAAAGAACTGCGGCAGCAAAATCATTCTTCCCCTTAATTTTCCGATCATCGCTTGAATTAAAATCCAATTAAACAAACCTGAGAAATTGTCCCGAACTCCTTAGGGGTGTGTGTTCCAAGCTGGATATGGAGAAATCTTGTCGAACGGTAATTCTTCAAGTGTAAGATCGCTATTAAATCTTTTTTTGTGGAGGGAGGAAAACCGGACAACCCGGAACAAAACCCTCGGAACAAGGATGAAAACCAACAACAAACTCAACCCACATATGACGCCGGGGCGGGAATCGAACAAGGGTGGCATGGAAGAGCTCTCACCACTAAACCTTCCCTGCTCTCATCGAATGGTGATTACGTAATAAAAAAATACTTACCCGTTTGCTATCAGTGTAACTTTCTTATCTGTCGAACTCGCACTGCTGCTCGCTGAAGACCAGCAGGATGTAGGATAAAGGTCAAGGTTTGGCTTGTTGCTAGCAGTGGTAACCGAGGCCTTGAAGTACAAAGTTTTATCCAGCGCAACAGGGTTTGGAACATCGCCAGTGAAACCAGGCGAAGTATAAACTCCGAGCGAAAAGGTGAAAGATGCGGTACCTAAAGGGAGACAAACAGAGTAGAAAATTTATTAATAATAATGATGATATTAATAATAACGATAATAATAATAATAATTATAATAATGATGATGTCGATGATGATGATGATGATGATGATGATGATAATGATGATGATGATAATGATGATGATGATAATGAAGAGCCAGTCATAATATAGAGGATAATATTGGATTGCAAAGAGATATGAAATTTCTCTTCTTGTGTTCGAATCGATATCTCACTCGTTCGCTTTGCTCACTCGATATCGATTTGAACACTCGAAGATAAATTTCATATCTCCAAGTAAGCAAGTATTATTTTATTTATTTCATAAACCTACAAATAACGAGGTTTTTGACAATTTTCTTAAGATTTCCGACCATTATCCGAAAATTTCCAAAGATTTTCAAAATGTTGTCAGAAGGTCACACAAATGTTTCAGAACATTTCCCGAAAATATCCGAAGATAACCGAAGATTGCCAAGGAAGATCCGAAGATGTTTTGACTTAATATCGATAAACTTTGGCTTGTTATTCAGCATTTGAAACACATTGGCAAACTCGTCAGCAAACGTGACGAAATCGATATCTCCGCACGTGAAAAATATATCTTTTAGAGTGTAAAGATATGATTTCTTATAGCGAGAGAAATCCTGGTATAGTTTACTCTAGTTTATATAATAAAATTATTTTCTACATACTTGTATCATTGTCTGTTCGGTGCTTGATTGGTACGAAACTTGCCACTACGTTGTCGTCGTTATCGTATTTACACGACACATAATACAGGTGTTCATACGAGCGGGACTGGAGTTGGTCCGTCACTGTTGGATTGATTTTAAGGATGTACTTAATGCCATCTGATAGCTGTTCTGAAGACTCAGAACAGTCGGGGAGGCTCAAACTAGAGTAGGTTACTGTCGTTGCGTCAGTAAAGGTTGGCTCACAGGAGTCGCTGCTTTCTAATTGCCAGGCAGGTGCACTCCACTCGTCAAGATCGTCTACGTCGCTGATAGTTATGCTAACCGTGTGATCATCATTACAAGTGACTGAACCAGTTGGAGCAGTAGGGTTAAAACCTGAAGAGTAACCTAAAAAATTAAAATTAAATAGTCCTAAGTCTTAGGACGGTTACTATTGGTCAAACCTGGCCGGCCAGACCGGTATATTCGAGAACAGAATTAATTGAATTCCGTTGTCCTGTCAAAGCAGTCAATACATAAATTTATACACTGTTGCGGTGGATTTGTGGAAAATCTCGTAGAAAAGCAAAACCAACGGACCGGCCGGCAAGTTTGGACTAATGGTAAGCGCCCTTACCCTCTTGAACGTTTACAGACTAGAGAGGTAGTTGTCGACAGTTTTGTGTACTCATCAACTAAATCGAGTACCCTGTAAAATAAATCTGGTTTCATCAAGTGGCGCAAGCCAGCTATTCAAACAAAATCATCAATACTGATTTTCCACTGATAAAGGTCGGGCAAAATAAAATCCCATTTCCCATTGTTGTTATTCTGTAAAACCGATTGCGATTTTTCTAAAGCCACTGGGGCTGCTTGGTGTGGTTTACAGGTTTGAGGCGAAATGATTTCCATATTGGTTCAAAATAATTAAGAAGAACCTTTAGTTACCCTTTGAAACCTGGCAGGCAAGTGCAATTGTCATCAACAGAATAAGCTTCCTCATGTTTGACTGCTCAAGTCCACCGACTCCTTAAACACCGGTTTCTGTTGAAAATATAATAACAACAACGATGAATCAGCTTATAGCCAATAGCCACCATGGTGTGGTTTTTCAAATATAATGCATTCAAGTTGGATGAACCGCATAGGACGAACAGCCTTAAATTTCTGGCGATTTCAACCAGGTCCTTTGTTCTTTTTCGCATGTCGCATGTATTGCGTGCTTACGGCATTGCATTAAATAATGCGCTTGCGTGTGGGCTGTTTTGGCGCTTTGGTAAAAATAAACAGCTTATATATGTTGTTCACGTCTCTGTCCATAGAATGGACAGAGCATTCCAAAGTAAGAGTAATTCTACATAATTTTCTAGCATTATCTGACGCTTATACTTTGTTCTGTAATTTTGGCACAGATATTGGAAATATAAGAGTAAACGGATCTTCGAGAATCGTCTTCTTTACTGTGTTTGCCCTCTAGCAGACCACATAGCTAATTTGCATTATAAAATGAAAAACAGCATGGCGATCGACTAATCATGATTAAGGTGGCTGGCTACAGGCTCCAGGCTCTAGCACTTTCCAAGACTTAGATTTTGATGGGTCTCTATAAGTACTCTTTATCAGTTGATGCTACAATCATGGCGTCAAACAAATGTCCGATGATAACGAAACACGTTGTTATCATTTTTATGAGACAAAATGTTACCATAGCCACAGTTAATAACCCTCTAAATACACTCTAAATTTAGCTCTAACTGCTAATTACTTAAAAGCGAGTTTTGGTGACCCCTATTGTTTATAATTAAATTTTGATCAGCAAGACAAGGTGCAACTTTTGGCAAAGTTTAAACAAAATCTGTAAATGGGGCCCAGAGCCACCTTAAATTTTAATAAATTTAAGGTGGCTCTGGACTCCATGTGTAGATTTTTTAAAAGTTTGCAGAAATTTGCATCTTATCCTGTTGATAACAATTCAATAACAAAAGAATGTGGGTCACCGGACGCGTTTTTGAGTTATGCCACTTCAAGGTAAAATAAAGGGTGTTTTTAACAGGTTACACCGTTGCTATAGCAATTTGTAATGACAAGAAAATAATCACAACTTGTTCACCAATGATTGGCCAAGGCTTTGATACCATAACTGTTGCGTCAACTGAAAGAGAGTACTAGTATTGATTCGTCAAAGTTGAGTTGCTAAAAACGGCAGGAAACTAAATTTTGAGCCACCTAAAGGCCTCATAAAAAAGGATCTGATTTAAGTGCAGTTAGTGGTCATCGATGAGAATCTAAGGAATAACAAGGAAGCTTGAAAACAGCTTTAAATGGGCAGTTGATATTTAACCAGTTCTTCGACTAGAAAAGCTCGCGGAGGTACAGTAATATATATTCAAAAAAGCAGTCACGTCATCTCTTGCTTTGATCCACATGCCTGGATAAATTCCTGCTTATGCTTGCAGATATTTATTTTGTTCCGAATCTTGAATTAAACAAGAATGGTGACAAGAAAAAATACATTTCACGCTAAATGAAGAGTAGAAAAGGGCCTTTCCGTCATATTTCTCTGTTTACCGTTGTTTGGCTAGTCACGCTTTCCTCATTACGACGATCGTTCGCGTCATCTCTTTCTTTATCATATACATAAACATATTTCTGCCTAGCCTTGCAATATTTATTTTGTTTTGTTCCGAATCTTGAATGGGAAACATTGGATTCGGTAAAAAAATTAAAGTTTACCTGCTGTATTGCTCGAAAATTAAAACATAGCTATCAGCGGCATTTGAGAAGTCGCGTAATTCAAAGCCAAAGTAAATAAATTACACAGGGAAATTCCCCTCGTAGGTCTCGTGCCGTGACACATTCTTGCTGGGTTTGCAATTTTCGTTTGGATTCCAAAAAACTCAAAACACTTGCATGACAAACGAAAAATAATACAGAAAATAATAGTTAGCTGCTGGTCGAATCAGGAGTGATCGAATATAATATTATTCACATGAGTCATATAATATCAAGAACATACAGACTTTTTTTTCCGACAACAAAGTGGTGTCGGCCCAACGGAGGTCTGGCCGGTAAGTAACGGTGAAAAAAAAAAAAAAAAAACCTCGAGAGAATTATGAACTGGCGCTCCGCCCAGTTAATAATAATAATGATGATGATATTTAAGTGTCGGGTAACCATAGCCGTTTCCCACTAAGTAGAACACTAGAAAATAAAAAGCTATAAAACTTAAATTTCAGTGGTAAAAAATGGCACCTCTTTGCAAAATTATAAAGACCAGAATAATAGTCCTAGATATCTAATAGAATGTTTGCCATAGCTGAATGTATTAAAACTAGGTATATCTTAGATGATCAAGATATAATAAAATTCGATTAACAATTGGACTGACTAAGATTAATCACAATCAATCAATAATTTTGTTCTTGCAGTTTACTTTCAAATTAATTCTTGAGAGACTTAACAAAGCTAGATTTCAATGGCCGACAACACCAAAAAGAGTTGTTTAAATGCCGCTCAAAATTCCAGGTTTATGTCTCGCAAGTGACAGCACAAAACGCATGAAGAACACTAAACGGCAAATACGAAATTTGGGCTTTTGATCGTTTTCCAATGGCTAAAATTTGCACGCCTACCTTAATTTTTTTTGCACGCTACAAAATAAATCAGCCCATCCAAAAATAAGAACTGATAAAAATGAACAGGAAAAGATAAAATATGGTAGATATTTTAAAAATCAAAAGTCCGCAAGATCTAGTTAAGATCTGATAAATGTTCGACTCGATCTAGTAAGTCACGTGTCAATTTACTTCATAAAGCGCTGCAGAACCGAGAGAAACTGACAGCATTTATTTTGCCGAGATCGAACTAAATAATTCTTCGATAGAATACGCCCAACAATGTGATCGGCACCTTAATTCGTTAAGATGAATGACTTATTAAGATTATTGCAGCTTTACCTTTTTCCGGCTTATTTCTTATCAAACTCGACGTTTAAAATTGGGTAAATTTGCCGTTTGTCAAATACTCGGAGATCGCTATTAACGAAAAGATTTTCGTTCTAATTTCCCATGAAAGAAACGAAGAAGAAGACAGCTATTAAACTTACCACAGTTTGAAATCAATGCGCTTAACAATCTTGTGGCTCCAGAAACTGGGCACACACAACCAACCACTGAAAAGCAAAAATGACAGCAAAGGACACGAAAGTTAAAATTGTGTTTCGAAGCTTTTTCACGGCAAACGTGAAAGTAGAAATGCAGTTACCTCTGTAAACTTGGCTGCGAAGCGATGCGAAGCGTGTTGGTCAGTCGACTCGTTCATTTGAATATGCTTAGCTTGCAACATTCATTAATTATTCACAATTAAATTCACCAATAGGCTTGCGAATTTTTCAGTTCCACATGCTTGTCTGAAAATGTCAGCTCATGGAAGCTAAAATTCCAAATCCAAGAATTTTGAAAAAATAGAATAAAAACTTGTCACGAGTAAATAGTTTGTTAACGCATCATTGTTATAGTACAGTGAGTAGGTGCAATGAATGCAATAAAAACATTTAGAAAACACCTTTTAGAAAGTGTGTGCTAAAAGCGCGCCGTACGTTTAAAACTCAATAAAACACAGAACTAGCACGAACTGTTTACGTAATGATGGCGCGAGCAGAGATATTACATTTTAATAATCGAAATAACCGTTTGATGTCTTTTCCTTTTCTCGCAGTGTCTGATAAAAGAAAAAAGCGGAAAATGTTTTCTTTTTCTTCAATAAAATCTTAATTATCTTTCTGCGTGTGATAAAATATGAATTGCATTTTTCAAAATAACGCGTCGTTAATTTCACACTGCAGTCTGCCTTTTTCATCTGCCCAGTACTGGAATGTTATCAGTTAAATGTGTGAATTTACATTGTAACATCATCAATAAAAAGGAAAGCTATTTGCATTGGAACGACAATTAAGGTGGAATATATATGTTTGAAAATATTAAATTTAACTTAAACAACACTAAAATTATCGTAAATTTTAAGTGTGGTGACCCTGTACTACATCCTTCAAATCGTGTTCGAGATTTTAACAGATCAGACAAGAATTTCTTTGTGCTTGGCTCATAAATCAAAGGGAAAAACAAGGATCCGACTATCTCACACTTCCGACCGAGGAAACGAAGGATCCTCGACCCCGAGAAAGGAAAGCAGTTTTAAACGTTAATAAGTCCCCGTACTTGTTAGTTTAAGCTTACGTAGTTTTGCATTATAAATTGAACACCGTAAAATTCTGAATATACCCCCCCCCCTCCCCCCACCTCCAATTTTGGACGAAAAAAAATCCGTCCGAAACTAACCCTACCCAAATAAAAGCCCATGATTATGAGCTCGTATTGGGAAGGAGCTTGTTTTGAATTTTCACGGTAAGAGAATGCTCAGGGAGACCGCATGACATGTTTCGGATTTCATGGTGTTGTCAACGCTATGTTTAGTAAGTTTTACATGCACCTTATTCGATGGTTTAACATATAACACGCGCGGTTATTTGCGAGTTGCATAGAGTTTTCCTGAGCCCGGTATATTTTAGCCATCAAATAAGGGATGTATTATTTCACTATTATTCGAAGCCTAAAGGAGGTAAACATGTCAAAGTTTGGATCGTTTAGTCCAGCCGTTTGGTTGTTCAGCCTCCCTTTCGTATTTCTGTCCTGTTCTACAGTAAATAAATCACCGGCTCAAATTTTGCCCGTTCTCTTGACCTAATAGTTGTGCAATAATAAGTGATATTCTTATATGCACCAAATTTCAGTTACAGTATAGATTAGAAACCTAGGCAACAAGGGGGGGGGGGGGGGTGACTCTATTGTTTCCAGTTGTTTATTCGTGCCCGATTCATCACTGCGATTCCCTCGATTTGGTCAGATGAGCGGGATTAAATCGTGAGTATGCCACAACAGAGGCTTTTCTTCGCTAATTCCTTCCCAGTGTTTACGGTTTGATGTCTTAACTGTCTGTGTATGATCTTTTTCTTGTTTTTTTTGCGCCCGTAATCCTGTAATTTGGTTATTTTTTTAACTCTTGAACGGGACAGAAGGCGGAACCGCCATTTTGGTTTCGGGTCAAGCGAACAACCCAAACATTTTTCTCAAATCGGCTTCATAATAGGAGGTTTTACTCCTTGATTATTAACGTTTAATCTCTGTGTCATCCTGTGTCGCTTGAGCTAGCCAAACTTCATATCTTTCCGTTTGAGTGCAAAGATATTATTTTTATCTGGAACATGTCAACAACTCCGATCGCTGCTTCGCGATCTCATGTAGAAATTATTTTTCCATATCTTTTTTATTCGGATTCATTGGCTTATTATAATGTACTATAGTTGGTATCTGTGCAGTTCTGTTGTATTTTGTGGCTTTCCTTGCCGTGTTGGTTCTTAAATTACATTGATTGCATACCTCCTAAAAAAATGAAAAAAAAAAAAGCTTACAACACGGGGTACTTCGAGTTGGGCACCCATCCAAGTGTTAACCCCGTCTGGCAGGCCTTAACTTCGGCCAGCTTGAATTGGGAAAGCCGTTCAGATTGTGGTTTGAGCGAGAAAAAAGTGCTGTGCGAAATAGGCATGAGTTCAAATTCGTTGCCGCAACAGTTAACACCTTTCAATGTAACAATGTTGCAACTGAAGACAAGTAGTACAAAATTACCGATTAAAAAAGACTAGAGTAAAGTTATTCTGTGTTGTTTTTTTTATAATACCTAATGAAATCGCAGGCTCCATCCCTCTTGGCCAAAGTTAAGCCCTGTCGGGCGGGGTTAATACATGGATGTGTGACCAACTGAAAATTACCCGTGCAGCGCCTTTTTCCTTCTTGATTTTTACCGATTTTCATCTTTAAGGGGAAAGAAAAGAAGATACACAAATGCTAAAAGTCTGATACTGCACGTACATCGAGAACCGTATATCCTGTGCCAAACCTTCTATTTCTGTTACAATAAAATAACGTCTGATCTACCAAAAAATACCAGAAGAGTGACGGTTGCATTCGTTAAGATCTCTGCATCATCGACTTGAGTAAATGGAAAAAGGTAACGGAGGAAAATGCCACATTCTTGATTTGTTTCTCGATTGACACTTTGCCCGCTATCCGCACATGCGACTTGACGGGGAAGACGGCAACGGTAACTTCTGCTGGCGGGAGTGTTCATGTTAAGGGACGGTTCGACATCGCTGCGGCTGGCGTAGTCTATGCGATCGTGTGCCAACGCTGTCACATGATCTACACAGCGGCCTGGCGAAACCGGTCGCAGGCTTTCGGACCGTTTCGGTGAGCACCTCCGTTCTGTAGATCGCTTCCATCAGAATCCCCGCTACCAAGGAGGCGGATTCCCTGTCGCTGAACACTTCAACCTCCCGGACCACAACAAGATCAATGACATGCAAGTGTCTGTGGTGAGCCAGGTGAACGGCGACACGGCAGGAAGACAGCGTGAACACTTGCCCCAAGAGGCTTGAACGTGGACTTTAAATTTATTTAGTTCATTTAGTTTCTTCCGCGCGCGCGACCTTTAACGTAACGTTTGATAATCACCCAACGGTTTTTACTTTGCGACTGATGAAGGGGTTATTCCCGAAACGTCTCGCTAAACGAGAAAACATTTTAGCACTTTTTTAAGAAAAAAAAACATTTCAAAGTACAATTCACACATATATGCATGCCGATGCGCTTCTCGCCTGTAAATTAGCCTTTAGGGTCTAGGTGTACCCCACTAGGTGCGGCTTCTAAAATTATGTATATAGTCCGTGGTCTCACTAAATGTTTCTAAATTTATTTAGATGTTTGAAAAACGGTTTCAGGTTTCATGTCTTAACGAATTATTCTGTGTTCAGTGGATTGGTTTTTCGTTTTTAGCACAACTTAAGTAAAGCGCGCACTCTGATTGGTTAATTAAGCGTTTACTGTTTGCCCATTGGTGACTCATGCCTTCAACTTGAGCGCGAGCGCTGATGTGACAGAACATGGCGCAAGCGATCTCACCAGTTTTCTACGTCACTTTTCTACTAGTGAATTTGAAAAGCCACATATGAGGAATGCATCCCTCCCCTATACTGAAAGATTGTTGACTTTTTTGTTAAGGCAGGTCTCGTAGGGCAACCATAAAGGCTGGTGTGGACCTGCCATTAAATAATACACTAACAAAACATATAACTATTAATGAAAAAGAAATATAAAAAGAGAATTAAAAATATATGAAGTCAGAATCCTTGGAATTAATAAAGCAGGCCTCTTTCTCAAACTGGATTAGGTGTATAGATCTAGAGACACGTTTAAGACTTGCTTTGAATAGCTGTAAGGAGGCAGCGTTTCTGATGTTTCTCGGGATTGAGTTCCATACAATAGGGCCCCGATATCTCACGCTGTTTCTTCCAAGTAAACTATTGTAACGTACTAGAGAAAAGTCATTAGAGCGCCTTAATTTAAAATTATTATCGTCATAACGTGTTCCAAGCAGGGACGTAAGTTAATCAGGTAGAGAGTGATTGTACACCTGGTACATAACGGAAGCAAGCCTTCGCTTGTAAATATAATTCAAAGGCTTCCATTTTACAATTTATGTCAGAGATTGCGCGGTGAGTACTGCACGCGTTACTTCAAAATTTAGAGAGTAACCTTTGCATTCTCAACACAAAGAAACTGTAGTAAATCGCCCTTACGTTGTGCTGTGCGGAAACAAATGGCAAACGCATCAGCGTGCAATATTTAGTTATGGATGCAGTAAGGATGTTTGCTACGCACCCAGGAAGCTAGAGTCGCCCTCTGAACTATCAAACATTTTCGTCCAAGATCAGGTTGTCTTATTATGTTGAAAGAGCATGTTTGACTGTTTAGCCGCCTCTCTCAACATTGCTTTTAAATGGTTTCCAATGTTTGATCTAGATCAAACATTTTCATCCAGTATTTTGCGTCACGAGCAAATGTTTGATCGTTTAGCCATCTCTGCAAACAACGCAAGCGCAAGCGGGAAAAAGCAACCAATCAGAAGCCGAATGTATGTGACGTCACTGCATAATGTTTAGCGGTAATACACACAAAGCGTTATGTGGGCTCACCTTGGTTGATGTTTGATCAAACATTGTTTGCTCGTTTAGCCACCCCATGTTGTGTGCGAGTAACACGATGTTGGGCGAAAATGTTTGATCGTTTAGCCAGAGATTTACGCTTTATTCTTTCTTTGCAACCTTTCGCGTGCATCCATAACTCAACAGCGCTTGCTGTTTATTTTCATCTGTTAAATAGTCAAAAATAATTGAAAGGTTCACTCGCTGTCAAGACAAGTCTCCAGCATACGGTTGGAAGAACTTCAATGATCTGGAGTTGAGGGCTAAAAAATCTCATCTACCATCATAATGCAAACGACAGACGCAATTTTGTGGTGTCCAAGGATACAGGTTATTTTTATTGTTGTGCATGAAACATCAGGTTATTGTACATCATTGGGTGAAGAATAAAAACTGTATCGTCCATTAGCTTGAATGGCCAAAAAAGGATGTTACTTTCATAATTTTTGAAGTCCTCGATGACAAAATTAATATCATTCGTTACCCCTACACCTGTACGTTTCTTGATTATCCCTAATTTCCGAAGCTCTAATTCCACAAAAGTCTAGGCCTATCAAGCAGCTATATTTGCTTATCGTTCTGGAAACTAAAAAAAAAACTTGTAAAGGCTCGATTAGCTAAGTTAGCATAACATCAAAAATAAAAATAAAAAACGTTCAACTAAGCAAAACTAAATATTATACGCCGATGAAAAATAGTATGTGTTATTCCTTAAGCCATACAAATGACTTTCAACATCTACTGAGGCTATTGTGCGAACTTTTATATGTGATAAAATGAAAAGAAAAATACACGAAAGAAGACTGTATTAATTGACTATGCACTTAGTGGATTTCTGTTTTCGTACGAAAAATAAAAAAAAAATAGAAAATAAAAAGATTGGAACTAAGCTGTTTCTAGTCTACTTTGTAACGAGAGAATTTAAGAGAACCTTTTCACTATCAGAGTTAAAATCTTGGGTTGTTCAACGTGATTGTCACTTTCAATTCTGTCAAGATGAAACCCTGTTGTGTGATGCAAGTTTTGGTATAATGGTGCACAGTGGTTCTAACTTCAGAGTTTGTGAACATTTAAATGAAAGGTTTTGATGAGAAGTTTTAGTTTTCCGTTTGTTCATTCAATTATGAAGTTTTTTTTTACCATTTTTAACTTTACACCAGCCCTTTGAAGTGAAAAGGTTGACGATCTCATTACTTTAGTATTCGCCTCACAGCTATCACACTAATTTGTCTACTAGAGGATATTCACGTTTAGTCCTCTAGTCCAAGCGTAAGCATGTTAAGAAACATTCCTTATTAATCATTATCAACGGTTAACACAAAATTTGCTTAACTGTATCATATGCACTTTTTTTTGAAAAAAAGTTGTGATTAGTTTTGATGTAATATCTACGGTCTGTCTAATCCACGTGTGCTATAGTTCAATTCAGCTCCTTCAAATGTCAGGATCTTTCAATATGGCGCTTAGGTGACCACATGCAGATCTCCATGTTGCCTGCGCTTGTTGCGACTGCGCACGACAAGGAAGACAGTTGCGCAGATGGCTAAGGCGACAACACCGCTGACCGCCACGATAATGGCCAAATTGGTCGAGAAAGACTGGGGCTCATCCTGTTCGTCAGATTCACCTGAAACAAAAACACATTTTACTTCTTATCTTGTTTAAAGATACATCAGCAATTAGATTTGTAAGAGATTATTACAGATGATTCCATGTCTTTTGTAACCACCAACAATAAAATCCATCTTAAAATCCATCCTCGTATTTATTTGATTAAAATCTTATTAATTTTATGATTAAATTTCATGGAAAATCTATTTTTTTGCAAGTAAAGGTCTGGAGCAGTGTCAGTGGATAAGCCAGAAGTACAATATAGTTTAAGTCCTCTTGAGGTTGGTGTCCGTTTATCAAACAGCACATTCCTCAAGGATAACCATTCACGTGTCTGATCGTTTCCTAAATGAACAAACCCATGTAAGAAAAGACATTTGTTAAACGAAAATGAACTCTACAAACCTTCTTCTTCGTTAACATCTTCCTCTGGTTCCTCTACCCTCTCAAAAATGTAAGGGCCTGATGACACACGATACACCACATTTTCATCCACCTGGTCAGCAAGTGAACGCCTTTTACGGGTATCAGGGGCACATTCATCCATAGTAGGGCACTGGCACGCCGTATTGGCCACATCTGCCAGGCAAACTCTCATATCACAGTGGATGTAAACCCTGGAGCCTGCTGGTTGCCCAAAGTATCGAAACGTGTTGAGCGAGAAGTATTCTCTTGTGCTGTCGTTTGTACAGGTGTACATCAAAGTGTCGTCCAGGTCGTCACTCACAGCATTGTTACCGCAACTGTGTGGAAAAGACACACAAAAAAATTAATTTGTGGTTCTGAAAATTTCCTGCGAGGGTTTTCGCGAGCACAATTCACTGATGAATAGATCCATTTTATTTGTGGTTCTGAAAATTTCCTGCGAGTGTTTTCGCAAGCACTAATCACTGATAAATAGGTTCATTTTATAATCTTGTTACTGTACGTGGCCTTGTCAATCATAAAAAACTGTTCGATCGACAAAATAGATGGCGGAAATTGAACGAGCGCGATGAAATTTGTAAGACTACAGTGAGGTTATTGATTTTTTAAGTTGTAGATTTTATGGTGGTTAGAAAGTTGAAAATTGTGAAGGGTTTTTGTACTGGATGGCAATGTTTGCCTTCCACAAAACGCTCTTTCCATTTTTGGCAACAATTTTGTTCAAGGAGATTTTTTTTAAAATGCTCGACAAAGTCACGTGACGGGGCTATGCAATCGGCTTATCTCTCCTTCTCTGGGTTGGGAGATTGCTTAGAAACCTAAGGAGGCTGCTTAGCAACATGTACATCACGTGTCAACTTTCGGGTGAGGTGTCGTGGTATCGTTTAATGTTTGTACTATCGGTTATTTTTTTGGAGCGGGTGGGAGGGTATTTCCTTGCTGTTTTGACTATCATGACTGTTTTTCCAATAAACTTACCCTTGTTCTATTAAGGTAAATCTATTTTCCATCGACATTGGGTCGGCACTGCTTGACGACCAGCACTGTTCGAGGAAAAGGTCCAGGTTGGGGTCTGCGCTTTGAGTCAGCACATAAGCCTTGAAATATATTCGGATATTCAGCGCAACTGGGGTGGGTACAGCACCAGTATAATTTTGGTAGTAGAAAGCGTGAAGCGAAAAGTGGAAAGCACTTGAGCCTAGAAAAAACAAACATAGAACAATCTGTAAGTACGGAAAGACTGATAAAGTTAACATTATATTTATAAATAAAACGAACAAATAAGTGTCACTGTATTTAGCACTATTGTGCTAATTGTGGATACTGTAAATAATAATACATACATACTATATAATACATACATACATACATACATACATACATACATACATACATACATACATACATACATACATACATACATACATACATACATACATACATACATACATACATACATACATACATACATACATACATACATACATACATACATACATACATACAAATTTTATTAACCCATCCCTGATGAGGCTTTTCAGAGTTAAATAAATACATATACTTAAACCTATAAATACATATTGTAAATAAACTATGAATATAATAAAAAACCAAAATTAATTAACCTAAGAATTCCGTTAAAAGTAGACACTACTTTTGTAAATTGAACATAAACTTGTTAAAAACCCCAACTGGCAGGAGGCTAACCAGTTGGCTATTTACAAAGCGTGGAGGAGTTGAATTTGGGACGACCGAAGACAAATCCAGCTAGTTGCAGGAAGGTGGATTTGAACCCGGGGCCACCGAATTACAAGTCCAGCGCCCTACCACTAGGCCACGCTGCCTCTTTAGTTAGTAAACGCAGGTTTTGTTCCTGTTTTAAGCGTGTTTCATTTAAAAGTAATCCGAATTTAAGAGTAGCATTTGTTAGATAAAAATAAATTGAAAGTTAAAAAGTAACAGACTACAACTAAGAAACTGGATATGTTTCACAAAATTCTAAGAAATTTCTTTTTAGCTTTGTACGGAAAGGGAAGGGTTTGTCAGTAAGGTAGGCTTAGGGTAGAATTCAAAACGGAGGGTTAAGGTAGGGTTCAGTAGACATTTTTTCTCGCACCAAAAATTTGAACTTCTTCAACTTGACGGTATAAAACAGCAAACTTGTAACAGCTATTATGCAAAGAATTAAAAACATTTTTACTTTCTAAAATGCTTTAACAAAAGGACTCATAAGCTTTTGTTTTCAGTAAAAGGTACCACATATATAATTGTAAAGTTGGTATTATTGTAGCCTATGTAAATCTTTTGTATCATCTAAGGACTTTAATAATTTAGCGTAGTTTATTGATTTCTTAATTTATTGTTATTTTCATAAGACACGACCACATCAGCTATTATGCTGCAATATTTATCGTGTATAAATAAAAGCTATTATTATTATTATTATTATTATTATTATTATTATTATTATTATTATTACCTGATGCGTTGTCATTGCGGTTCACGATCGGTTCAAAACTTGCCATCGACCTATTTTGATTGTCGTATTCGCACCAAATATAGTACATGTGGTCATACGCGCGCAACTGGCCGTTATCAAGGCCGGTTCGTTTTACAGCGTTGACTTTAAGGACGTATTTGATGCTGTTATCAAGCTGTGTTTCGTTCATAGCACAATCAGGTAGTTTCAGGTAGTTGTAGTTTACTGTCTGACCGTCAAACGTTGGCTCGCATTCGGGATTATTTTGTAGTCGCCATTCAGTTGTATTCCACGCGTCAATATCATCCACGTTGATGATAGTTATAGAAACCGTGTGGTTATACTTGCAAACAACACTGGCCTCAGGATTAGGAGGGTTAAAGCCTGAGATTAAGAAAAACAACCAAAAAAGTCAGTAAAAGTCTACGGGAAATTAAGAGAGCTTCCCTCCCTATTATCCTCCAACCTCCATTTATAACTTTCGCTTTTGAAGATATTAGTACGCCACGTTTCCTCTTTATTGTGAATGTTTTGTATGTGTTAATAAACAGCACTGAAACATGTACAATATGAAGTCCATTTTTATGCTCATTCATGCAGCGTGCGGCGAAGCACGCATTGAATGAGAATATTAAAATGGACCAGCTGTAGACGGAAGTTGTTTTTCGTTCCGTGGACGGAAGTTGTTTTTCCTCCGTGGTCATTTTTATATCTTGTTTTCTAAACAGAAAGCAAACTGAGCGCTTTAAAGGGACCGTGTCACGGATTTTAGCCAAACTTAGGCATAGGAAATGACCATCAAATTTGTTTAAATGTATAAAATGACCTCTTAAAACAGTGAAGGAATATTTAAATAACACACCAAATGCAAAAGAAGGTACGGATGGCCAAAAGTGTCAAATATTGAAACGGATTACGATGTGGGCTTTTGAAATATGGTCCGGCGGAACAGTTTTCAAAGTTAATCTTGTCTGCTTGTAACTTTAATTTATGACGCCCAGGAGACACATTTAGCTGCAAGGAAGCTATGGTTTTGTCATTTAGTATCAAAGAATTAATTTCCTTGCAAACATTTAGTTTCATAGCGAATATTTGGCAAAATGTAATGACATAAAATTAACTTAGCCGTGACATAGTCCCTTTAACATCACAAAATGTGGCCTTGCAGTGATGATATTGGTAGGCTTAGAGCGGTTTTCACTTGAGTGTCGAAAGTAATTTGCGTTTGCTTTGGTTTTGCATTACTACGCTTAGTGATTGGCTTAAAAATTTCGCGCCACTTTCTCAGCCAATCAGGAGTAAAACCAAAACCAATCGTGACTCGCTCGCGCACGTTTTCCCGCGCTTCGTGCCTGCGACATGTATTTGCTTCGAGTTTTGATTGGTTCACTGGATTGTCCGCGTCCTTTGTGATTGGCCAGAGTAATTACTTTGGTTTTGGTTTTACGACACTCAATTGAAAACTGCTCTATTGTTCAAACCATTGCAATACTTCGTGACTGTAAGAAGCAATAAGACCAGAGGGGTAAAACATAAAAATTCTATTCGCAGGCAAATATTTTATTTGTTCATTTTCTTAAAAACTGTTTGAAAGTGTCTAATTGGGATCTATATGGGTCAAAAGTCGCTAGGAAGAATTATGTTTCGGGACAAATTGAAAAATAGTTACCAGGAATAAAGAGAGTCAGAGTGCAAACTAAACTTGTTGAAAGTTACCTTTCACAAGATGGCAGGTGATTGCAAATGACACCAACAGAATAAGGTACTTCATGTTGAATTGTAAACTTCCACTGATTCCTCAAACACCAGTTCTGTTAAAATGAAAAAAAAAAACAACATGTATAAGCAACAGGCAAAAATACAAACGTAAATAAAAAAAAATAGGGCCCTAATGGTCCGTGTGTTCTGCTGGCATAACGTATCAACATTGATAACTGTCTTCGGTTTTTCGGCTTCGTCACGCAAGTTATTATGACATTTGAAACCTTTAAAAGTCGTAACCCTTGTGCATGCAAAGCAACATGCCAGCTACCGCTGCGTACGTCACAAACCACAATAAGGTCTGTTTCAGCGCGTATAAATAGCAAACGTGCAAACTGAAAACAATCCAATATTTTTTTCTGTCGGTAGCTCGTTATGCATTTACTCGGACGTATACAGGATTGGATCTTTGGTTATTTTTTATTTCACGTTAGCTAACGGGCGGTGAGGGTTTATTTTTTTTTCACTCCACGGAAAAAAAGGCTGATCGCGTATTCGTCGTCGTTAGCAACCACTGCGTACGTTACGAGCCTCAACTCTGAAAGCAGCTGAAACCCGTCGTACACACACGTACTAATATATAGCGGGACAGAGAGCTCTTAGCAGGAGCCTGGGCTCCCCATTGTTACGCTCTTTTGTTACAAATTTTGTATTTATGCGCACTTTTTTTGTATCAGAAACCGAGATTTTTTTTGATTTTTGTTTATTTTTATGATGTAGACTAGTTGATTGTTAAGATAGCAAATTTAACTGATAGATATACCTTTTTACTAAGTCTACAAATAGGAAAGTATCTGCTATCTATTGTTACAGACTTCCATTGTTACATCTTTCTATTGTTTTATACATTCCATTCCCTCCTTCGATAGCAATATGTTCTGCTTGGCATTATGCCATTTGGCATAATAGCAGCAGAACACAAAAATGATATCTTAAAAGATGAAAGAAAAAAAAAGCGACAACAAAAAAATAAGCGCGAAAAAATTAACTTGAGTGTGAACCAGGCTTTAGTAGGTTGCAAAGTGGCGTTTATTACTAGAACATTTTATCGATTTTGGAAGGTTTCGCTAACATCAGAACAATTAACATAACTAAAATAATGAATGAAACAACAAAGGATAATGAATAATTATAAAAGCGTTTGAGAAAACAGAAAAAAACGCCGAAAACATTTTGAAAAGAAATAGTCAAATTGTTTTAGAATTACAGATTTTAATGCTGTTCAATCTGACTTACGACACAACAGATCTTTTAAAAAAATATAGAATTGTTAAGAATGCAAAACTCTCTGACTCCTTATTTAAATCATGCTTGGTTAGTGTTTTGAAGCGACCTGTCACCATCAAATCATGCTTGGTAAGTGTTTTAAGGCCGTCCCTAAATTTGATTAAGCGCCCAATTTTGAAGCGACCTGTCACCATCAAATCATGCTTGGTAAGTGTTTTGAAGCGACCTGTTACCATAGCGATGCATAGTGTTCTTTTGACCTAGAACTAATTAGTGTGTATAGGACACAGCAGACTTGGAAAGTTCTAGAATTGTAGTGAACGCTTCAAATCATGCTCGGTGAGCCGCGATCTGTTACCATGGCAATACATCTATCTAGATCACCTCACGTGTTAACACACAGCAATACATTCTCGTATTTGCAACTACATGTATGACAACTAAACGGGGCTTTGTCGCGGATCTTAAGAGATTTTTAACAGCCAAAACTGTATTTGTGTCGTAGGAAACCGAAAAATAATGGTTCCTTTTTATTAAAACTTGCTATGTTAGAGCACTGATACAGTTAACAAGCGTTTTCGGCTGTGGATGGCCAGGATGGAAATGGATTACAACTTGAAAAATTGACTGGGAGGCTAAAGATTTCGTGTTTGTTCCACGCGTCTTCAAAATAAATCAATATTTGTAGCCATGGTTTAATCTCTCTCAATCAAGGTGTATCTTTCTTAAGGTGTCAAAGATAATGTTTTTCCGTGGGTTTATTTGTCTACCACTAGTTTTAGAATAGTGTAGACCAAAACTCCGTGAAATTCCAGTGACGTTGCTCCTTTAAGGGTTGTCAAGCGTGAAAGCGTTCCGGCAACTTCTTCTTGACTAGCGCAAAAAAAATATGTCACGATTTGTAGAGGCAAAGGATTCGTTTCATCAAAATGCCATGAATCAACAGCAACCTTAATTATTGTGTAAAACCACAGTTATTAGCGATATTTTGCTTCTGTTTTCAATGCTCCTCCCGCCTTGTAGTTTCACTTTTTCCGTTTAGCGTATTTGCATTTTGAGATCACGTTATTTTCACACGCTATTATCTTTGGACCTAAGGCAATTTACTGACCAGTGGTATTTTAGATAAACTATCAAGTTTCGGTTTATACAACTTGCGTCATATTGGTCAGTTTTATAATCTGGTTTTCTAAACAGAAAGCAAACTGAACGCTTTAACATCACAAAAGGTGGCTTTTCAGTGTTGATATTGGTAAGCTTGTTGTTCAAACCATAAGTAGGCCACGTGATCGATACTCTTAGTGAACATTGCCTAAGGCACAAACCGCAGTATCTGCGGTATGCAAATTGCACCTTATTGACCAAAACACAGTGCAAATGTTTAGCGTCCACTAATCAGAAATAATTCAAAATGCTAAAACACTTATAGTCTTTTTTTTTTCTTTCATGAAAAGTCGCACGTCTTCTGTTGAGAATTTTTTTGCAAAGATTTTGTTATAACTAGAAGTAGCTTTTACTTGAGTGGTTAAGCAAATATAGAAAATGGGGGTGAACAATAGTTAGAATGTATCGGCTCATTCCAAAAAGTGATTTGTGGATCTGTGGTCATGGATGAGAGCTTAAACAGTGGAAAAACAAACAACAAGTATTTCAATCCGATCAGAAAAAAATGCTTGTACGCCACAATGTTAGAGACTGTTACATAATCAAAATCATCCATTTTTTAAACAAGTCTAAAACAAACTTCTTGTAAATTAGCCACTAATTTCATTTCAGTTGATGGTCAATTAATTCTGCGGTAGACTCAGCAGGAATTTGTTTTTTTTTTTACTGTCAACGTATCACTAAAAGCATTTGAATTTACTCCACTAAACAGCTTGTAATATGGCAAGACATCGTAGCCCGTTCATTTTTAACTATTCAAAGAATGAAATGAATAAAGCTAAACTGCGTCAGTGTTCCACTGGATTCAATTGGTTGAATGCCACTCCCTCCCAAATTTTTTGAACTTAAAAGTTACGGCACATTGTTTTGTTTCATTGCACCTGTAAACCGCAGTTTACCCCGAGAGAAAAAAAGGTGCCTGGCCTATCTTTTACGCAAAACAGCACCATCAGCACAAAAGTCCCTGTTGAGCATTCTTGTCTAGTATTAGCTAAAATCCGTTTTCTAAGATTTCGAAGTTTGTGTGAGCGCTAATGATAATTATCTAAACCGCGTTCAATATTGATAAAACAGTAGTACCGTTTTTCCCTTTCTTGTTCACGTTCAAAAATAAAATTTGCTGTGTGTTTCTGTATTTTAAAGCTCAACTTTTGAAAAACGGGTTTGCGTTTGCACTTTAAAGGTATGAAAGAATTGCAGTTGAAAAATACACTATAATTTCAATACAATGTACAACTTACCAAAGATTGAAACTACAAGCTTTGCACAGGAAACTCGGCTCTGGAAACTATGCAAGGACAGCTTTCCACTGAAAAGAAAGAAACAAGTTAAAATCTTGTATAGAAACTTGCAGTTAACGCGCATCCAAAAATGATGTTACCTCTCTAAGCTTCGCCGCGAAATGAACTAATATCGTCTTTGCTTATTAGTTAAGTGTATCCAAACGCGGCATGAACAAAAGGAAACAAATAAACAAATAAAAGTATGCGTAACATTTGATAATTTTCAAAGCATGGCCAAGTTGAAACGTCATTGCGCACTTGAATACGTAGGAGTTAAGTATTTTATTGTGTAAATGCTTTCATCTAAGAATTCTAGAAAAAATATTTCTCATATTTTCAATCGATGAAATGAATGTTGAACGTTTTACAAACAACCTTTGAATCCACACAGGGTATAAGCGATTTGGTTTCTGAACAAGAACCGCATGCTGTGTTGACGTTATGGGTCATTTGAATACTCGTGGTCTTCTTATTTATTTAGTTGTTTAGAAGGTTTGTGGCCAGGGTCTGTAGGGTTGATGGGCCAATATAGCCGCGGTGCATTAAGAGTCCATTTTCTCACATACTAATTACACACAATCAGCCATGCGTTAGGTTATGACACAGCAAACATATTTTCTTGCAAAACTTACGAAGTAAACCTTAATCGAACCTATAGGAATGAAGGAGCGGAGAAAAGCCAACACAACTCGACTTAGGGGCCAGGGATTTTTCTTAAAAAAATTAACATCCAATAAGATCATAAAACATGCAAAAAGAAGTAATAATTCCTCGCAATAAGGAATATAGTCAAGCCAGTAAGTTTTAGCGTAAATTTAGCGCATGATACATAAATTACATTTTATCATAGGGAGTCAGGATTTTCGGACCGTTCTTTATCAGAGTGAGAATTAAGTTTAGTGACATGCGCCTAGTTGGATTTTTGCTGCTTATTAAAATAAATTAATCAAACCCCAAACGAAACGAAATAGACTGGCTTCAACAGAGAATCAAAAGACACGGAAAAATATTCGAGCCTAAAGTTCTTTAAAAATGCGCAAAGTGAAATACATTATGCTTAAACTGGCTTAGCTGGACCAGTGCTAAACTAGTTTCACTTGGTTTAATATTAATGCCACTCCCTTTCAAAAAAAACTTCAAGAACCAAATTTTACAGCAGCTGAGATTTTTTAACAATTTGCTAGTGCTGTAAAAAAACGCAGTTGGCCATTGAAATGCCTCTAAATAGCAAGATGGCATCACATGAATCACTGAATAAGATCTAAGATCAACAGATTTAGATAGATTGCATTTCAAAGATTTAATCGCATTTCAACGATCTAGACGGATAGAGGAATTGATAAAACTTTTTTGCGCTTTTTTCTTGTTGACGCTCCAAACTGCATTGACAATTTGGCAATGTGGAAAACAGTGTTTAAAGCCCATCTTTTGGAAAACTGAATTGCTCTTGCCCTTTCTATGAAATAATTCAAAAACAAGAATGTCACGCTTTCTGCATTAGATAACTTACCAAAGTTTGAATGTACTTCGCTAACGATTCTGCTCCAAAAACTCAGCACAGACAACTGGCTACTAAAAAGAA
The DNA here is from genome assembly GCF_052425735.1 of Oculina patagonica. Classification (NCBI taxonomy): domain Eukaryota; kingdom Metazoa; phylum Cnidaria; class Anthozoa; order Scleractinia; family Oculinidae; genus Oculina; species Oculina patagonica. The sequence goes on from NC_135770.1 coordinate 6,136,538, forward strand.
ACAAAAAAATTGTCCTAATGTTTAATTCCTGTTTGGAAACAAAGGGTAAGCGTGCATCCAAAATGTTATTACCTCTCCAAGCCTCGCTGCGAAATAAAGTACAAAGTTTTTGCTTTGCTGATTTTTTAAGGGGCCGATGTGGTATAAAAAAAAAATCAATGAAACAAAAGTACGCACGTCATTACACACTTAGCAACTGGGAGTAAAAAATGCGATCATGTATGCAATTCTAAGAAACAAACAAAAGCACGTATTCCAAGAAACAAAAGCATGTTTTCGAAGTAAGTTCGAGTAAAAACGTCATTAAACACTTATCAAACGGGAATAAAAAATGACATTGTGTATGCAATTTCATCCAAGGATTCCAGAAAAAAAAATTGTTTATTTAAAAACGAAATCCAAGCACGGCCATACAGGCATTCTTACTGTAATGTTCTATCTAATTCTTCGAGTTATATGTTTGCATGATTTGACAGATTCCTTCTGGCGTTGTCTGCCAAGTCTTCAAGTTTTTTTTTTTTTTTGCTTGTCTGGCTTTGGAAGGTCTGCAAAATCACTTGAATAATTATTAACAACTTAAATACATACAGGAGAAAATGAAAGAAAGAGCCAGAAATAAAACGCCAGCCATCGCCTTTTCTTTATCACTGAAGAACATAATACAAATTATCTCAACTTGCTGATGGGGTTTTGATTTAAATTTTTTTGAAAATAATTAGGACCATATTATTTGAAATTCATGGTAAATTGGCTCTCCAAATCGCCAGAACCAATCGTAACCAATGAAGATGTAAATAAACAGCTGATTCAAGTAATATATCAATTAGATTATGGGGTTTTTATTTGTCCTGCATACTGCTAGGATCAGCAGTGTCGAAATCATCAAATTTGTAATCATCATCATTTGAAATCATCAAATTTGTCGAAATCATCAAATTTCCATCAAATTTGATGATTTCGACACTGCTGATCACAGCAGTATGCAGGACGCGTGTCACTTATCAACCTAGTAAATGGCCTAGCTCACAGCGAGTCTCACGTAGCTCAGTTGGTTAGAGCGCCCAACTGGTATCTGGGAGGCCATGGGTTCGATTTCCGTCGGGGACTCAGATTTTTTCTTTGTCCCACGCTCGTGTCATGTAGAATAATTTCTTTACTAATATTTAGATTTATTCTAAAGGCAGGTTGTTGTACTCGAGTGCTTCCATCTTTGCGTTCAATTGTGGATTTCTTATCAGCAGGGCTTTCAGCGACTTGGTGTACTTGTAAATCACTCAGGGAAATACCGCATTCCAGCGCAATGAAAAAATGAAATCAAAAATCCACCCACCAAAATAAAATTTACAATGGAATCCAAATTTCTCGAACCTCCAACGAAACCGGAAAATTGGTTCGAAAAATCAAGGTATTCAAGAAATCGGAGGTAAATGTGAAGTTTTTGATTTTGGTTCGAATTATCGGGAGGTCTCGAGTAATCGACATTCCACAACATTTCAAAATGCTCGAGGAATCAGCGCACTACTATTTCAGTTTTAGCACATGCTTTATCGAGTTATAGGACGCGCAACGATTTCTTGCACGTTTTATAAAGGGATTAATTAACTTGTTCCTCGTACTTTGTTGAGTTATAATTAAAAGTACAGTACTTGTAAATTTTTAAGAATACTCGAGAAGTGCGAGAAGCACTCAACTGGCCTTGGCGTGCTAGTTTGTGCACGTCCTTCGTGTTCCTAAAATTTCCCACGTGCTCATTTAATTCAACGTTCAATATTCACTAACTAAATTAAGGTACATCATTGTCTAAATTGTAAGCCTGGGCCAAGACAAGAAGGGGAATATTAATACGTTCAGAATTAGCTCTCGTTTGGCTCGGCTAAGACCCTAACAAACACTCGGCAACTTTCGTGCAGTCTTGTGCGAACCCGTTAAATTCGAAACTATTCAGATTTTTCTTTTAAGTCGTCGAGATTTTTCTCTTGCTTTGCCACGTTCGATAAGACTCGATGAACACTCGCAGTTCTAAAGTTTGTTCTGTGGAAAAAAATAACTACTTGAAGACCCATGAAAAGTTGCCGAGGATCACGAAAGTTCCTTAGTTACAAGATTACAGCACCAAAGAATGGCAGGCTCTGTAACGCTTTTATTTTCGTTTTATGATGGAAATGTAAATTCCTCTTAACGGCTTCCGTACATCTTTCTTAATCTTCGTGGTAAGAATTTGGTATATTATTTTAAGAAATCAGATTATACTTTACAATTGCTTAAACAACCAACTATGAAAGACTCGAAAGATTGAAAGAGTCTTGTTTAGTCTGTGCTCTAAAGTGGTCGATGTAGCTCGATGAAGTATAAACAAAAGAAATCCAAGAAACAAAAGCATTCTTTGGACGCAAGTTCAAGAAAGAACGTCATTACACACTTAGCAAACGGGAATAAAAAATGACATTATGTATGCAATTCCATCCAAGGATTCTAGAAAAAAAAAATTGGTTATTAGAAACAAAATCCAAACACGGCCATACAGGCATTCTTACTGTATTTTCTATCTTATTCTTCGAGTTATATGTTATGCATGATTTGACTGATCCTTTCTGGCGGCGAATGACAAGTCGTTCAAAGTTTTATTTATTTTTTTCGCTTGTCTGCCTTAAGAAGGTCTGCAATATCATTTGAATAATTATTAAACGCTTAAATACCTACAGGGCAAAATGAAAGAAAAAAACAGAAACATAAACGCCAACCATCGCTTTTTCGTAACCACTGAAGATGTAAACAAATAGCTGATTTCAGAAATATATCAATTTGTTTATGGGTTTTGATTTAAAGCTTCTCAGCTTGAAAATAAAAACGAGCTTAGTATAGATCATATTATTGAGTACTGTAATTAATGCAACTGAAAGTAATCGAAAACTGATAAAATTCATGGTTAATTTGTTCCATTTTAAACATAGCCATGTTGATTAACAGCGAACTCATATTTATTTCGTTTTATACAACATATCAACTTTTTGTTGCATGTTTAATATATTTACACTCGTTTTAAAGGCTGGTTGTTGTACTCGAGTGCTTGCATCTTTGCGTTCAATTCATGTGTTGAGTTCTTATCAGCAGGGCTTTTAGTGACTTGGTGTACTTGTAAATCACTCAGGGAAATACCGCATTCCAGCGCAATGAAAAAATGAAATCAAACATCCACCCACCTAACTAAAATTTACAATGGAATCCAAATTTTTTGAACCTCAAACGAAACCGGAAAATTGGTTCGAAAAATCAAGGTATTCAAGAAATCGGGGGTAAATGTGTAGTTTTTGATTTTGGTTCGAATTATTGGGAGGTTCGAGTAATTGACATTCCACAGCATTTCAAAATGCTCGAGGAATCACGCGCACTACAATTGGTCAGTTTTAACGCATGCTTTTTCGAGTTATAGGGCGCGCAACGATTTCTTGCACGTTTTATAAAGGGATTAATTAACTTGTTTCTCGTACATTGTTGAGTTATAATTAAAAGTAAGTACTTGTTAATTTTAAAGAATACTCGAGAAGTGCGAGAAGCACTCAACTGGCCTTGGCGTGCTACTTTGTGCACGTCCTTCGTGTTCCTAAAATTTCCCACGTGCTCATTTAATTCAACGTTCAATATTCACTAATTAAAATGAAGGCACATCGTTGTCTAAATTGTAAGCCTGGGTCAAAATACGAAGGGGAATATAATTCGTTCAGAATTAGCTCTCGTTTGGCTAGGCAAAGACTCTAACAACCGCTCGGCAACTTTCGTCCGGGCTTGTGCGAACCCGTTAAATTGAAACTGTTCAGATTTTTCTTTTAACTCGTCTAGAGGTTTCTCTTGCTTGGCCTCGTTCGATGAGAGTCGAAAAAAAAACTCACGTGCAGCTCTCAAGGTTTTCCTGTGGAAAAAAATAACTATTTGAAGACCCATGAAAAGTTGCCGAGGATCACGAAAGTTCCTTACTTACACGATTACAACGCCAAAGAATGGCAATGCTCAGTAACGTTTATAATGATTTTTGTTTTATGATGGAAATATCAATTCCTCATGGTTGTACACTCTTTCTTATTCTTCGTTGTAAGAATTTGGAATATTATGTTAAGGGAGAAATCACAATATACTTTAAATTGCCTAAACAATCAACTAAGAACAGACTCGAAAAATGTGAAAGATCTTGTTTAGTCTATCAGCTCTAAAGTGGTCGATGTAGCTCGATGAAGTATAAACAAAAGGAGTCCAAGAAACAAAAGCATGCTTTCGACGTAAGTTCGAGTAAGAACGTCATTAAACACTTATCAAACGGGAATAAAAAATGTCATTATTTATGCAATTCCATCCAAGGATTCCAGAAAAAAAAACACTGGTTATTTGAAGCGAAATCCAAACACGGCCATATAGGAATTTTTACTGTAATTTCTATCTTATTCTTCGAGTTATATGTTATGTATATTTGACTGATTCCTTTCTGGCGTTGCCTGCCAAGTCGTTCAAGTTTTATTTATTTTTTTCGCTTGTCTACCTTTGAGAAGGTCTGCAATATCATTTCAGTAATAATTATCAGGGGAGAAAACAGAATTTATGTTAAATTTTTTATAATTGACTAAGAGATACTCGAAAAAAATGAAAAATCTTGTTTTCGTCTTGTGCTCCAGATGCCTTTTTAAGTCGTGAATGCAAAGAACGACTTATAGCGGACTGCTTCAATTAAATTTGTGTAAACTCCCTTGGTAACCTGGCAATTTTATATTAAGTTTAAATTAAGTTCAAAATGGCGGATGAACGTGAAGGGCTGGTTTCCCGAGTTGTAATGCAAACTTATGGATGTACATCAGGAGAATACGAATATTTTTTCCTTTCTGGAAGGAATTTTTCTAGTGAGGCCAGTGCTCGAATCCACATTTACACACAATGCAATGGAAAGGATGGCCAATGCAAGGAAGCAAGAAACTTGCACGCCGAACAATAGCTTATTTTGAAAGTCCGCGGATATGAAATTATCTTCCATTGAAATGCAATCAAATAGTGGGTAAGTAATAAATCACCCTAAATAAGGCAGTATTTTCCGCTACAAATTAGTCTCACTCAGCAAGATTAAACTGATGCGTTTGGAAACAATTAGAGATATCTATAGTTGGCTTGCTTTGTCTTTCGGTCGATCATTCATTTGCACGTTCGTCAAGTTTTTGTATCTCGTAATATTTTATATTCGTTGTCACACTCTCGTTAACGAAGTTCCCAAGTACATCTATCTCATGACTTAAAGTTAAATCAAAATTTCCTCTGGCATTCGTAGCTCATTAGGTAGCAAGCCTTATCATGTTATGTGAATGATAAATTTGCTCTGCTTTTGAAGGCAAAACTACATTTGTAAACACAGTATTATGCATCAAACCCTTACAATTATTTTTTCTTCATACACATGGTCTGTCAAAAAAGGGACATATTAGTTCAACTGTGGTAATTGTAGTTCTCCAGGGGTGTATCATTGCACTCAGGTAATTTTTTGCTTTGTCAACATCCACTGAGTGCTATGGGGTAGACATTCAAAGAAATACTGAGAGAGTACTATTGTTAGCAGCTATTAATTTTAACGATTTTTTCTGAGCAAGATTTAGCGACTATATAGGGATTTTCCAAAAACTTCAAAAAATAGTAAATATATCGTGTAAACCAGCTTTTACTGGCTGGTGATTAATATATGGCTAAGAAGAAAATAAATGTTCAGTAAAAGAAAAAGACTACCATATCTTGACATTGAATGAATATAAATTGCATTGCCTAAAAGAACAAAGTTACCAGTATCCATTTTTGTGTTCCATTAGGGTGGGAAGGGGGTACCGGGGAGGTACCGGGGTACTTGAAATTTGACCAAGACAAATTTTAGCAAGTACTAAATTAAGCGATTTTCGCCCAACTCACTAAAAGCGCTAAAATGTAATAGCCACTAATATAACAATAGTAACCTTAAGGTCGATTTCTGTACATGTCCTATGCCTCCCCCCCCCCTTATCTCAGCCAAAAAGGAACCTGGTTGCATGCCATGCTGATAAATAACAAATTGCTTACACTTAGATGGTTTGTTGTACGTGTTGTCCTACAGATTTATTTTAACAAGGCACGTAGAATTTTGAATTAATTTATAGATTTGCCAAAACAATATCCTGCAATACAACACATCACTGAACTCTGCATGGGGCTAGGCTGTCAAGAGGTGTGGGCTGGAATGAACATCCTCCTGCCGTAACGTTGTATGAAACACATGATCAGAAAAAGAATTTTATTTCAAATTTACTCTCATATATTTTTCACAAACAGTGAATACTGCTCTCTATAAATTGACTTTTAGCAGACTGTACAGCTTGAAAAATAAAATATTTGGAGTTATTGTTATTGACTGCTGAAAACAAAGAGTAAAAGATAAACAAGCTTTAAGGTTCAGATCCTTTAATCCAACATGGCCACCAGATCTTTGCAGGATGGCTGGCAATGTATAGAGATTATTTAAAAATGAATTAATAAGGCTGATTAAAATGCATTGATGATTTTCGTGGCATGTAAAGGGGTAAAGTAAACTTTTTGGTTGCAAGTAAAGATATCAGAAAAGGAAATAAGCAGCAGTTTTCATTTGTTACATGTATCACGCCTCTAAATTGATAATAAATTATGTTGGCTTTACTGTTTCCTGCCAATTTCAATTCTTAGAAGTCACATGTATGAGGCATCTGTTAGTTTCTTTTAATTATTTGCCTTCTGTCACAGTGTCTGCCATTCTTTAACAGAGAAAAATGTATGTCGAATAATACCACTGTCCTGTATAAAATGGCTGAGCTACCTGGTTATTAATTAAAGAACCCTTTAGCAAATGTGAAACAGTTTGGTGGAAAAAAATCCCTAGCTTCTTTCCATTACCAGCTTCGCAGCATCTTAAGGTACCTCATATCTTGTTACCACTATACGTGTCTCTCTCAGCATTAATTATTTTAAGCTCTGAAATAATCTTCACTTCTTAGCTGCTTAGCTAGAAGGCCTCGATGGACTACTGGATGGTTAGTTTTCAGTTAGAATATGGGGTTATTTATCACTTACCAGCTAGAATTTTAAACATGACTCAACTGTGACATATGTTAACAGATTTCATAGACAATTACAAAAAATGTTGTTTGTCAGCAGACATTTAAAATTTATTTTGGCTAATTCTGGGCTATCAGTTTATAATATACCACATTCACGACTTTGCTCATAGAGCCTTTGATTGATTATGTGTAGCAAGTAGGACCCGGCGAGAGCGACTGTACCTAGTCCCAAGTTGCATATAATGGGATCAGAAACGAAATCCCATGTGCGCGCGAGGTAGGAGAGAGAGACGAGAAAACGCTTTTGTTATTGTAGTTTTGTAGTAGTTTCTGTGCGAGATTGAGTGAAGGGCGAAATATGGAATGTATGTCTTTAAAAGCATCTGTGTGTTAAGCTTTGAAAGAGATAGTTATAATTGCAGAATGAAAGGGTAATGGGCTCACGAAATTGACAAATATTCCTAAACAATTGTATTGTTGGTTGGTTGCTCTTTTGTTATTTTGGTTACCGGCAAAATGAAAGCAACTTGAGAGATCAAACATTCCAAAAATTCCTTTGGAAGAAATTAAACTAAACTGAAGGTGGAAATATAAACTACAAGTTGAGAGGATATTTTATTTCTTAAATGGTATGTATAAAACGCCACATTATGTATAAAAATCACCACATCGTCTGAATCCTTTTACAGAAATGAGAAAATGAGAAATGAGAAATGAGAAAATAACGCAAAAACATGATCAATAAAGTTTGAATTGAGCAATTATTTTATGAACCACTTTTAAACTCCTGAGTGTGTCATTGCGTTACGATGAATACTTTCACGGTTGGGCGCAGGTGCAGGCTATGACGTGACCCACTCAATTCCTTTGTCTATGAACCAATCGGATGCGGGCAGATAACTCGTGCGTGTGTCCAGAATAAATCCTACGGACCAACAATAAATTCGATGTGTGAGTTCGACATTTTCTTTTTAAATTCGTTGGCATTTGCTCTGAAACTTGTGCATCATTTTTTCTGGCTTTACACATGATAGACTGCAAGTATGTACATCAGCTCATAAACTCTTTGTTAGCACGAGTTTTTTGTAGTGCAGTTGATTATTTTAGGTTGGTTCATATGATCTCCCCGATCGATTCTATTGCATCGATCGTTTGCGAATACTAAAACGGTCGTCGGCGATCGAAGCGACTGGAAGCGATCGGGGATTCTCATATGATCGCCCCGATCGCCTGGAATAAGCGAAGACCTACGAAAACAATCATTTTAGTCCTAGCTCCAACACAATGTCAGCCTTCAATGAAAGAGCAAAACTCATGGTCTTCTTTCTTCTCAGTTATTGCAGTTTTACGGGGAAGAAAGGAAAAAAGCTAGACTGAAGGATAGAACACGGGCGATCCAAGCGATCGTGATCTCCCCAATCACCGCGGACGTAAGCGATCGTCTGTGTAATATTCCTATACAATCACCTCGATCGCAAGAAAACTTTTTGATGTGACAGAGGCGATAGAAACGATCGGGGCGATCATATGAGAACCAGGCTTAAGCGAACAAGGTACTTAAAGCATCCGAGTCAGAACAAACAAAATAATTTCTAATGAGAAATAACACTCCTATCGCCACGTTTTCCCGAATGACCGCGGCATTTTTAAAAGCAAAAGCATTCGTACGCTTCTGATTGTTTTCTAAACAATGAAATCGAATGAACTAACGTTATAGCTTTAATTTAATTGCACATGCGCCAAGCCGTGAAACAGTCCTTTTATGTCATCACACCATGTTCACACTGAAGGACCAAGTTATTCTTAATTTCTTATCATTGAATGTTTAATTAAAAAACTACTTCAAATATTGATCTAGGGTTGCCCTCATTCGAGCGCAGAATCGAATGTTTCACTGCCAGGACCTTCGACAGAACGGTTGAAAAAAAAGGGATATCGCAAATTGAAAGTTCGTCTGGAACAAAACAAGGTTTTCATAAAATCTGATGGAGGGCTAAGCCTGAAACGTCTAACTTTTATCGCACGTAATTATGGTATTTACTACACTTATAAGTGAGACCTTTCTTTAACTTTGAAAGGTTTTAATACACTGACTGTGGCTGGGCTTTGTTATCAGTATTTTTAAATACTGCCCAACCGCAGTCAGCCGTGTATTAAAACCTTACAAACAAAGTTCTCACTTATAAGTAGTAAATACCATAATTATACTTTCACATTTACTACTGACACAAATAATTGCATACAAGGATACAGGTTATTTTTATTGCTGTGCAAGATACATTGCATTATTGTACTTCTATGGGTAAACTGGTTTGGCTTTAAGTTGGAATGACAGAATCTTTAGACCAAAAGTTCTGATTAAAAGAACAATCTCTTCATATTTCGAAATCCTGTCTTTTAATGCTTTGTCCCGTGTTTGGGGCGGTTTTAATATTGACAAATAACCATTCCTTACCCCTACACCTATGCGTTTTTCGATTATTCTAATTCCACATAAGTTTAGATCTATCAAGTAGCTGCATTTGCTAATCGTTCTGGGAAACTAAGATATACTCATTTACACTGGTACATCTAATCGAAATTGAAAATACTCGGTCTTCCAGCGGTAAGGAGTCCTTAGTAAAGGCTCGATTTAGTAAGCGTAACAATAAAAAATAAAAGAATAATCAGATAAGCAAAACTAGATACTACTTCAATAAAAATTGACACCAAAAGCTAGAGCCTACCCCCTCCTTAAGTCATACAATGCTTATTTAAAATTCTACAGGGCTCTTGTGCAAACATTTAAAAAGTGCAGTAGTTAAAAGAAGAAAAAAAAAACACGAAGGGCTGTATTACTAGACTGGGCACAATAGAATTCTGTTTATGCATTAAAAAAATCGTGGGTCAACTTAAAAAGCAAAAAGAGCTGTAAAAATAAGATTGATTTTTCGTGGTAGGGATTTTATTTGAACAAGAGGACTGAACGTGAATAACTGTCTGTTAAGAAATTAAAATGTTTTAAATTAAACAACATCAACAGCTTAGCACGAGAAAACGTTTAAAACTGTATCATACGCACTTTTCTTTTAAAAAAGTTATCGTTGTTTTTGTTTTGAGAATATTGAGTCTGCTCTATGTGTGCTTTACTTTTTAAATACAGCTCCTTTGAAATGGTCTGATCTCGCACTTAGGTGTCCACATGCAAATTGCGAGGATTCCTGCTCTTATTGCGACTGCGCACAACGAGGAAGACGGTTGCGCAGATAATAGCCACTGCGACAACAGCACAGACCGCCACGATAATGGCTACATTGGTCGGGAAAGACTGGGGCTTATCCTGTTCGTCAGCTTCACCTGAAATAAGGAGAGAAAAGAATTATTTTTTATCTTTTATACATAAATCAGCAGTTTTAGTTGCTGAAAAATTCCGCATAACGAGACGGTTAATTCTAATTTCACTAAACCTGGGCTATAATTTGGGACAAAAGGATACAGTCGAACCTGTATAAAGCGGTCACGCTTTATTCAGAATTCAGTGTTAAGTTCCCGGAATTTTATCACACCTATTCCTGTATTTTTTGGATTTAATTTTTGACGTATTTAACATACGTTTAAGGAGATGGAGTCTACGGGTTTACTGGATTTCATCAAAAATCTCTTTGCGAAAGCTCCAGCAGATGATCTTGAAGTACGCGCGTACAATTGGCCTACGTGTTAAAATCTTCTTGAATTATCATTTCCCTTAATCATTTGCCAGCCCACATTTGGAGGAAGATGCCCTTGTATCAAACTAGGTCTCCGGCCTATTTCACAAGGCCTAACCGCTCACAGATCTGACTGTTTTTTTTTTTTGACTGAACAAACCCATGCCAGCAGGGCTGTAGCCAGACTTTTGACATAGACGAGGCAAAAGTTTCAGTGTCAAAGGCACGAGCTGTTAGCGGGATTTGCAAAACATTAAAAATGTAGAAGCTCTGGGACACTGTTTAGTATTTTCTACGAGATATTTCTTCAGAAAAATCAATCAGATTCAACTGGGGATTGTTTTCCTACCTAAATGTTTTTTTTAAAGTTTGGCTTAACATCTACACGAGCCCGAGCAAGGACAGAAATTTGTTAAACAGCAATGGATTCTACGCACCTTCTTCTTCCTCGTTTACTTGTTCCTCTTCTTTTTCTTCGTTCTTAAAAATGTAAGGTCCAGCTCTCACGCGATACACCTCAGATTCGTCCACTATGTCATCAAGAGAACGCCTTTTACGGTTAGCAGGGTCACATTCATCAACAGTAGGGCACTCACACGCTGAATTGGGCTCATTTGCCAGGCAAACTCTGAGATCACAGTGGATGTAAACCACTGAGTCTTCTGGTTCCCCAAAGTACCGATATGTACGTAGCGAGAAGGTTTCTTCTATGTCGTCATTTGTGCAATTGTAAAACAATGTGTCGTACAGGTCCTCACTCACTGTATCGTTACCGCAACTGATTGGAAAAGAGACAAAAACAAATTCTTTAGGTTGTTGCCACCAAGTAAGGACTTTCTTAACTATGTACAGAAAGCTAAAAGCACCGCAAGCTTTTTACTGAAACATTGTTTAAATTGAGTAACATGTTTCATTAAAATGTCGAAAGTTATGTGAAAACTTTCCTCGAAATGTGTGGCTTATTTATCAAAATCTCCATTTGGAGTTAAGACCTTTTGTCCAGAGAGGTTACTTATATAAATAACATAAGAGATATCAACGCTAACCGTTCAGAAACATGTACAGTTCAAGTAGAGAGGAGTGAAAGAGGGAGTGAGGGAGGGAGGTACAAAGTGGGAGGGGGGGGGGGGGGAGGGAGGATGAGTGAAGATTTTGGCTCTGAAAATCAAGGCTATTTATTGACAATTTGATGTTAACGTTTTTCCTTGACTGCCGAATTTGTAATGCGAGTACGTACCCGTCTACTATTAGATCAAAGTCACCATCCGCTACCCATGGGTCGGCACTCTTTGACGACCAGCAGCGTACTGGGAAAAGGTCAAGGTTGGGGTTAGCGCTTTGAGTCTCGACCAAAGCTTTGAAATACAAAGTCGTATTCAGTGCAATCGGGTTGGGAACCGCACCGGTTAAATCATCGTTAAGAAAAGCTTGGAGCGAGAAGGTGAAAAATGCGTCGCCTGAAAGAAACAAACAGGAAGCAATTAGTAAGTAAGGAAAGATGATTTATCGTGTTTTTCTAAAGGGTTGTTATGGGTTTTGTTTTTGTTGCAGTTGTTCAGTTATTGCCGATGATGATGTTGTTTTTGTTGTTGTTGATAATTATTGATAATGATGATGATGGCAATGATGATAATGATAAAGATTACGATTATGATGACGTTAACGATGACAGTAAGAAAAAGTGTTTTCTAGTTTAACTTTTTCTGATTAATACGCAACTTTTGATATCAATTTCGACTTGAATAAACTACAATGAGGCACGGCCCATCACTAAAAATAATGGATCAATTTAGGTTTCTGGGAAACTGCTCACCTACCCCTCCCCAAACCTAACATTAACCCTTACTTATCGCTTTGGGCAAAATGTTAGGTTTGGGGAGGGTTAGGTGAGCAGTTTCCCAGAAACCTAAATTGATCCAAAATAATGTACTAGACATAGGTTTTAGCAAATCATAATTGTTTATTCCACATACCTGTGTCATTGTCCCTACGGTTCACGATCGGTACAAAACTTGCCGATGACCTGTTTTGATTGTCGTAATCGCATGACACATAGTACAGGTGGTCATATGCACGCAACTGGCCTGTTGTACCACTACCGGGGTCACCCTTTGTAGCGCTGACTTTAAGAACGTATTTGATGCTGTCAGGAAGCTGTTCTGAAGACATAGAACAGTCAGGTAGGAACAAACCATCGTAGGTTACTGTCGAAGCGTCGGTAAATGTTGGTGCACATGCAGCACTGTCTTCTAATTGCCACTCAGATGTTTCCCATTCTCCAAGATCATCAACGTTGGTGATGCTTATATCAACCGTGTGATCGTCGTTACAAGTAACAATGCCCACAGGATCAGGAGGGTTCTGACCTGAGATAAAGAAAAATATGTGGTATAGCGAGTGGTAGCAAATCGATAATGATAATGATAATGATAATGCATTTATATAGCGCATTTTTCATACCTATATGTTCAAATGCGCTTTACAATACTACAAAAATGGCGCTTTACAATACTACAAAAATGGTATCACACATGAGTGGATAAAAATGTTATCCTCACATGTGTGATATCATTTTTGACCAATCAGCTCGCAGAGTTTGCTGTGTTTCAATGCGCAATAAGCCAATTTTTATCGATATTAAGTCGAAACATCTTTCGATATTCCCTGGCAATCTTTGGAAAACTTCGAAAATTTTGTAAAAGCTCGGAAAATGTTCGGAAATCTTCAGAAAATCGTCAAAAACATCGTATTTAGTAGGTTTATATAAAAAAACAGAATAATAAATGGTTGCTTGGTTATATAAAAATTTATCTTCTCGTTTTCAAAACCACGCAACCATGTCAGGAGCCCATTATGTAATGGGCTCCTGACCATGTATTATCCTCTATGTATATAATACCTGTGAACTACTGTAGAATTCCGATTTCTCGAGCTTCCCGATAACTCGAACCAAACGTAGTCCCCTTCCCTCAGTAAAACACAAATGTTTTTGAGGTTTGGGAAATTGTTTTTTCATTTTCACTTGACTGGAAATAAAATCATCCAACATTAATCAATCCCTGAAGATTTTGACACGATTTTGAGCTGAGCTTCCATGATCATCCGTTACCCTTTATTTTAAATATCCAACCAAGCAAAAAAGAGGAAGAAATGTTACTTTCTTTCGTATAATAGCAAAATAGGCGCTAGTGTAGAAATATGTTTCAGATCGGCAAAAATGGCTTGAAGTTCTTTCCCAGTTAACCAAAAGCTGCGGTTCACGGGTATTTTTACTATTTCTCACATAAAATGTGATATTAAAACACCTTTCTTTACAAGTTAGGTACAAGTTAGCTCTTTTAATTACCTTTCACAAGCTGCGATACAAGTGCAAATGTCACCAACAGAATAAGCTTCATGTTGAACTGTAAATTCCACCGACTCTTTGGACACTGAACACCGGTTTTCTGTCAAAACAAAACGAGAAAAAGATTTCAGGTTTTTTATTGTTATTTCACACTATTTACAAAAATCATACGCTAAACACTATTTAAGGAGAGTACATGTAAAAGAAGGACAATATAACAAAAATAAGAGCCAACATAAAATGTGCTCAGTGACCAAAGAGGCATAGGCTAGCTATCGTGTTGGTCACCGACACGTCCAAAAACACAGACAAGGTACATCTATTACTAGAAGCAATAGAAAAAAAAGTACAAAGTGAATATCAAAAGCATACAAAATTAACGTGTTAAAGGATGAATAAAACGTAGGTTAGCTATATGCAGAATACAATTAAATCATAGAGGAGAGTAGGATTGGTGTTTAAAAGGAATATTTTATATTGCTTGTAAAAAGAAGTGAAGGCAATTTTTTTAAAAATCTGTTGGAATGGTCTCCCAAAGTTTTGATGAAACAAAAGAGAAAGTAGAGGTTCCATAGTTATCTGGTTATTATTTGCTCTTGGCCTTTGAAAATTCAAATGCAACAGTGGCGGTGACATAAGTATGAATAACAAACAAGAATCGTTGTCATTATTTACAATAAATTCCATTTGACTGAATAATAAATAAGACCCATGTATAAACAATATCGCTTGCATTGATTGTAATTTAGTTAAATCTGTAAGTAAATTCGAGAATTCCAGTCAGTCTTTAAAAATGAGTTATTCTAGCTGACATATATATGCATTTTTTTATCGGGCCATTGGGTACCTGACAATACAGAACATTTTGCAATGACTCAAATTTTAATCCATAATTACTAGTTTAAAGTGAATGTGGTTTTTTTTAGAGAAACTATCTGTAAAAGAGAGGATAATAACCCACCCTTAATTTCATAGTATATTATTTTCATCATATTATATTATTTTTTCGATTCTTGGATGGGCTACGTGACTTCTCAGTTAAAATAGCCTAAACCACAAACCACAAACCACAAAATCTAAGGTATGCAAACTACATTAAAAGACAAGAATTTCAAAACGTCAAAACACTCAGGCCATTTGGACATTTTTTCTTGCGTTTTTTTTTACACGGCAGTCAGCCATGCGTGAGTTCATATGTCTGTACAATGCAACAAGAAACGCAGTCTTGCTAGTGAGTTAAACAAGTTAACCTAAATCGAAACTTACTGGTGAGCAAGAAAAAAAAAAACAACACACAATAAAACTTTGATAAAATACGGCAAGAAAAAGTTCATTTAAGATTACACAGTACTTGCAATCAGTCACAGTTTTCGCTCTAAGTTCGCCGTCAATAAATTTTTGAGAAGACTCAAGGTTACTGACGTTGAATGAAAGCTAAGCTTACAGCTTAATGCCAGTTTTTTGTATCTGTCTCCAAAATACATTAAATGAAAACACAAGACTGGCTTTTTATGCATTTTTGAATGGAAGCTAATTAGTCAAACCTTAAATTGAAAGAATCTTTTCAACAGGGAAAGACTCCAAGGAATTTTCTAGACTGTCTTTTGACCCGAAAATGAAGTGCGCTAGGCCTAAATTTAAACAGCGTTAGTGTACGTTCTAGTGGAACCACTCGGTTTTGAATGCCACTCCCTTCCAAAAAGAGCTTCAAGAGCAAAAATTTACAGCAGCAGTTTTGTTAACAGTTTGCTCAGAAAGAAAAAAAAAACGCAACTCGCCAACTGTCTTTCAACACGCGAATCTCTGAACAAGATTGGCGTATTTACTGAGAATTAATTTCAAATATTTTTAAGATCATTCCAGAGTAACATGAATGTTCTAAATCATAATTGGATTTTTAGCCCTTTCCTTGTCGACACTCCAAAATGGCATTGCATTTGGTGATGTTCAAAGTTATGTTTTATGTATTATATCTCAATGTTTGAAAACAGATTTGTACTTGCAATTTCTACATGAAAACGCTCCAAACAGAACCGCTATGTTAACTACATTAGACAACTCACCGAAGACTGAATGTACTTCGCTTAAGATCCTTCTCCAGAAATTCAGCACAGTCAACTGGCCACTGAAAACAAAAAGAAAATAAAGTTAAAACGATCCTGTATGAAAACGTAAGATAAACGCGCATCCAAAATCATGTCGTTACCTCTCTGAGCCTCGCTACGAAATGCAGTAATTTCTGCTTTGCTGGTTTACTTAGTAGCAAATGTGGTATAAACAAAACCACACAAAACAAAGCTAAACAAAGAAACAAAGGCATGTGTCATTAATCATTTTCGAACTTACAAGGCCGACAGGATTCTAGAAAAAAATACATAAAAGAAGCGAAATCCAAACAAAGGCCGACACGCATTCTGACGTTTAGTCGTCATTAACCCCTGCTATTTACGTGATCAACTCTCCTGGAGACGTCGGTTGTCAGGGGTGAGCGAGTCTTATCAGTTATCCACAGTTTTATTTCTGCGCTTGTCAGCCTTTTCTGAAGGTTGACAATACCATAAAAGATTAAGCAACTTAAAAAAGCCTGCATGACAAAATAAAAGAGTTTTTCTAAGATCAAATTAAGGCTAGCCTTCGCTTTTTCGTAACTTATAGACAGTGGATGTACATAAATAACTGATTCCAGAAATACTTCAACTTTTGCTCATGGGGTTTCATTGTTTAAAAGCTATTTGAAAATAAAAAAGAGCAGTAAATAAATTATTTTAATTCTGTTTATCAATAATGGAACTGCAAGTGAATAAGAATTGATAAAATATGGTTATTTTTTCTGCTTTTGCGGTTTTGAATGGGGAGTGAGTCATCTTGAAATTAACATATGAAGTTTTTTTTATTCACACGTATTCTAGAGTGTGGTTGCACGTTCAAGGGTGCTTCCATATTTGCCGTTTCGATTGTGGAGTTGTTATCAGCAGGCCGACTGTGTGGTTTTGTGTATTTCGGACTTGCTCGAGGCAACGCTGCATTCCAATGTACCTTATTACATGAAATTTTCGCGACACGTTTATTTCGCGATTTTGAGGTGCGCATATTTCGCGACACTTAAACTTCGCGATTTTGCGAAAATTTTGTATTTTGAATCACTTTAATTTCGCGTTTTTGAGTAAGACACAATTTACATTTCCTGTAAAAACGACTTCATTAATGAAAACATAACGTCAAAATTAACAAAAAAGCCGAAGGGTGGGACTAAACTTCGGCAATAGCTACAACAGAGCAGTTAATGTCTACAAGTAGGTTATGCTTGTACGTGGATGAGTTATTGTTCTTGAGTCAATTGACGACAACATCCATTTAGAATGATAATTCCTTCCTTAAGTGGTACTTAACTTTTTCTTAATTATTGACATAATGTGAGTCACTTAATGTTCGCGTCATGTTATGTTCGCGACACTTATTGTTCGCGTCACTTTAATTTCGCGATTTTTTTGGAATCGCGAAATTCGCGAAATTAACGTGTCGCGAAAATTTCATGTAATAAGGTAATTACAAAATAACCCAAACCATCCACCAAAATACAATCTACTTAAATAAGTCATATCGTTGTCTATTTCGTTTGCCGGAAGGAAGGAAGATGTTGTCAAGAGTTCAAAAACTAGCTCCCTATTGGCCTGAATTAAACTGTTCGCTCGTGCATGCTCTTTCATTGAATTTGAACGTGCTCAAATTTTCTTGAGAATCATCGAGATTTCTTTCTTGTCCAGCCCACGTTCGTGGAGAGTCAAACTCTCGTGCAACCCTCAGGGCCGGTATATTTGATGCCCATCAAAAGTACTAGAGAGGACCCCGAAATGCATGGAATGTAATTAAAGACATCTTTAAAAGCAGATGCCGTGAGTCCATTTTGCGTATGTTGTAATTGCAGAAAGAGAAATTTTTGTAGACAGTTGCATTTAAATAAATTTGGGGTCACGTTTCAAGGGCGAATTAAACTTAGCTTCATTTCTTTGGCCACAAACATGTAAACTGAACTGATTGAAGATTCCAAAACATCTTCTAGAAGAAATCAAATTAATGAATAAGCCGTGAGCGGAAAAATAAACCAAAAGTCGCGCGTAAGAGGTATTGTTACTAACTCAAATGGTTTCTGATTTCGTGCTGAGCTAGAAGATAATTAATTGACGTGTGCAAAACTTAAGGAATTTCTAAACAATTGCATTCTTTTAAGTGACATTTGGAAATGCATATCATTCGAGTTTTCTTAGCTACAACTAAATGAATATCTGTAAATTTCGAAACATTTCCAATAACATCTGTTTGAAAAGTGCCAGTTAAAGTACCCCACTTACAGTAATCAGCTTAAAATTTAAAATTAAAATTTAGGTGCTTAAAATTTAGGTGCTCCATCTAAGACACCAAAGTTCCTTCGCACTTTTATAAGCTCTCAGTGACCCCTGAAATATAACCCTGCGTTGAGTTTAAGTCCGACAAACAAACAATACCTGCTTGTCCACATCAAAAGTGAACGTATGATCAATATCTTTTATTTGAATGGTCAGAGGGTTTTATCCACAGCCAACTTGTACAACAAAATGAACAGTTCCTCATGAAAGTACTGCTCAATAGCTTTCATTTGAATGGTCACACACTAGGATCTAATTTTAACCACCTTGTAGAGCACAATAAATAGCCCATATGAAAGTAATGCTCAATAGCTTTCATTTTGATGGTCATACATTCATAGGGTTTCCTACACAGGCTAGAAATAAAAGTTAGAACTACTTTGCACAGCATAATAAACAGTTCCACATGAAAGACGTACTGCATAGCTTTCATTTGAATGGTCACACATTAGGGGTTTATCCACAGACTTCAAAGTTAGAACTAACGTGTACAATAGATCTCGTTTGAATGGTCACCCACCAGGGCTTTCATAGGCTTTACATTAACTACGCTTTCGTTTAAAAGGTCACAAAGTAGGGTTTAGGGTTTTATCCACAGAATGTAAATATTAAAAGAGCCACCTCAGTTTTAGATTAACAATGATAGGATGAATGAATCGTTACACGTGCACAACATTGCAGTGCATACGAAAGACTACTGTTTGGTTTTATACACACTTGAGTTTCATCCACAGAAAAAAACTCACAGCCTTTCAGCGGACAATAAACAATACCACATGAAAGTGCTGCTTCAAAGCTTTCATCGGATTCACACTCTTGGTTCATCCATAGAATTTAAAAGTTCGATGAACATAAAGTGAATGCATTTTTTAACTCAGCTGCATGCATGGGCATAATGTCAAGGCTAACAAGCAAGTTTCTCTCAATCACTAGTCACTTACTCTTCATGTATGTCTACAAGTAGGTTATGCTTGTACGTGGATGAGTTATTGTTCTTGAGTCAATTGACGACAACATCCATTTAGAATGATAATTCCTTCCTTAAGTGGTACTTAACTTTTTCTTAATTATTGACATAATGTGAGTCACTTAATGTTCGCGTCATGTTATGTTCGCGTCACTTTAATTGCGCGATTTTTTTGGAATCGCGAAATTCGCGAAATTAACGTGTCGCGAAAATTTCATGTAATAAGGTAATTACAAAATGACCCAAACCATCCACCAAAATACAATCTACTTAAATAAGTCATATCGTTGTCTATTTCGTTTGCCGGAAGGAAGGAAGATGTTGTCAAGAGTTCAAAAACTAGCTCCCTATTGGCCTGAATTAAACTGTTCACTCGTGCATGCTCTTTCATTGAATTTGAACGTGCTCAAATTTTTATTGAGAATCGTCGAGATTTCTTTCTTGTGCAGCCCACGTTCGTGAAGAGTTAAAACTCCCGTGCAACTCTCAGGGCCGGTTGTTTTTGGAAAAGAAAGTATATTTGATGTCCATCAACAGTTACAAAGGATCGCGACAGTTTCTTACAACATCCAAGAATTAACTGCTGTTTAATCGTCTCTCAAAATGCTAATTCTTCTCACTAGCAATGGTTTTCATTCAAATTTCTTAATGTTAAGGGGCTGAATGAATTATATTTTGCCTACGTAGTTAACAAAGACAAACTCGAAATCTTGAAAGAACTCAAGTTGTATGAGTCTATTCACTTCATGAAATCCATGGAATGTAAAGACATCTTTAAAAGCAGATGCTGTGAGTCCATTTTACGTATGCTTTAATTGCAGATCAAGAGAAATATTTCTAGACAGTTAATTTGGGGTCATGTTTCAAGGGCGCATTTAATTTAGCTTCATTTTCGTGGCCACATACATGCAATCTGAACTGATCGAAGATTCCAAGACATCTTCTAGAAGAAATCAAATTAATTTATAAGCCGTGAGTAGGAAAATAAACCAAAAGTCGTGCACAAGAGGAATTGTTTCTGACTCAAATGGTTTCTGAGTTCGTGCTGAGCTTGTAAAGCTATTGACGTGTGCAAAACTTAAGGAATTTCTAAACAATTGCATTCTTTTAAGTGACATTTTAAAACATATGTCAATCGGATTTTCTTTGCTACAACTAAATGAAAATCTGAAAATTTCGAAACATTCCCAGTAAAGTTACAAAAACAACTGTCTTGACAGTGCGAGTTTAAGTACCACATGCACGTACAGTAATTGTCTCAGTCATTTTAAAATTAATGTGTTCCAAATAAATGTAAATCTAAGACGCAAAAGTTCCTTCGCACTATTATAAGCTCTCAGTGACTTCTGAAGTAAAAACCTGCGTCGAGGTTAAATACAACAGACAAACAGCATCTGCTTGTCCACATCAGAAGTGAACGTTTGATCAATAGCTTTTATTTGAATGGTCACACATGCACTTGGGTTTTGTCCATAGACCACAGGCCCGTAGGCTGGTTTTTGCCCGGGTAGGTTCGTTTTCTTTTAGAACGGACCATTAGTTACCAGTGTCCCACTAATTAAAAAAAAAATACCGTTACTGAAGAAGATTTTCCAGTTGTAGTCGACGGGGGTGAAGGTGGGCGTAACAGTTGACTACCGTGTTTAGCTCCACGGGGGTATCGTAGTGAATGTGCAGAAGCGCAAGGTTGGACAACCTTTCTTTTCCCATTGACGCTCGCATGTAGTTATTCAGTCGTCGCAACGTGCTTGCACTTCGTTCACATTCGCATGATGTTACTGGTATGGTGCAGGCAATTTTTAGAAGAATGCTGATGTTTGGAAAGAGGTCATCATCACAATCTTTGATTGCCACTGCAGGTGAAGCTGGCCTTAATTCCGGTTCCATCGCCAGGTATCGACCTCTCCATCGCATAAGCTCCATTTCAAACATTTCAGGGGAGGGGAGATCATCATTGTACTTGTTAACAATAGGAAGCCACAACTCTGTTGAGGCCTCAAATGTAATAAATGTCCCTAAATGTAATAAAGGTCCTAAGTGTAATAACTTTTGGTCCTAAATGTAATAAAGGTCCTAAGTGTAATAACTTTTGGTCCTAAATGTAATAAAGGTCTGTAGTGTAAGGTTACATCTTAAGAAATCATGCTTGGTGCTTTTCTATGTATTATATTCAGTTTGAAACCTGTTTTATGTTTACTTGCTTCATTTTCTTTCCAGTACTGTAAGATGCTATTTCGATTTTGTCATGAAGCAAGCAACTAAATCACGTGACAACGTTCATCCACGCGATCGATCACTTGACACTAGAATACAATTTTTTACCTGATTTTTTAGGAAGTTTTCGATTGTTTGAACCGTCGTGCTTTATGATAACTTTTGTTAACTCGAATTTTAAAAAGACTATTGAAGCAACAAATATGATACTTTTACTTTTCGTGCAAACGTACTAGACTTTTGTTTTCTTTTAAACCGCTCTGACGCTTCCAAGTTCAATTTAATTTAACTACGGTTTTACTGGCGGCACAGGTCTACAAGAATTGTACAGCATTTCTGTAGATTGGATTTTGGTTTGAGGTTAAGACAGTAAACGTGATAGTCTTCAGCTTCTTTGCAAACAAGTTTAATTTGATTTTTTTGCGATTTTAAGTTGGTGCCACAGAGTCTACAGGAATCCTTCCGCAGGAAGAAACATGCAAGGTTTGTAAGTGTCTCAGCATATAAAGTAGACTCATCTGCACATGCATTTAGCACAAAGTGTTTTGTTCCACAAGGAGAGCATATTGCTTTCTGAAACAGATATATACCTGCCTCGTACCCAGACGCCTCTCTCTTGTTTGGGGAAATGGGCGCTTTCTTTCTCCTTCGCGTGGTCCCTTGCGCTTCGCGCTCGTCACCAGTCACTCGCGTTTCGCGCTCGCCTTGTGTTATTGCAGCGAGAATCGAGTGCGAAGCGCCTGAGGAGGAGGCTGGATATATACCGTTGTGCGCTTTATATGAAAAGTAATGTAGGTAAACTTCCCGTTTTACCAAGGACAGACGATCAGGACCCCCCCCCCCCTTACTCAGGAATAATTAATAATTATTGATATAAATAAATTAATTAATTAATTAATTGGCTATTGAAAGTTTACACCTTTAGCCTTAGGGCGTAAGGGGCTTAGCGTTTTAGCGGGCTACAAGCCCAAACAACCATCAATCGTTCATTCTGCACTATTGAGGATTTTGAGTAAACTACTTCTGTTGTTACCTACATGTGTATAAGCGTCTGTTGCCGTTGGCCCATGTCCAATAAGACATGCAAAATAAAATAGATTTTGGCACATTCTTTAAGGCAAGCGGTAACTGGTTGTTAAAGTACATCATAATCTGGATCCCTAAGATACATTTTTAACTCCTTGCTTTTATAAAGAGAAGCACCGTGCATGATTTCATGTTTAGCCGAACCTTAATAACACTGAAGGCCTTTATTTTATTTAGGGACGAAAGTTGTTACACTTAGGACCTTTATTTCGAATCATTACATTTAGGACAAAAATTTATTACACTTAGGATCTTTATTACATTTAGGACCAAAAGTTATTACACTTAGGACCTTTATTACATTTAGGACCAAAAGTTATTACACTTAGGACCTTTATTACATTTAGGGACATTTATTACATTTGAGGCTTCAACAACTCTCCAAAATCAGTGAGAACGAGAATTTAAGGACTCAGAGCGCACTATCTCATGTACTTATTCGTTTGCCAGCTGGCCTTATCCTGATGGCTTTTAAATAAGAATTTTGTTTACCCCGCTACCGTCATGACGTGATTCAAAGTCATTTCTTTTAATTTCCTTCTTTGCTCTACTTTCCACAATGTCACGCTGTCCAGGGGAATTGGATGTCAATTATATTGTTTGCGTTAGGCTTCAGAGCTTAGCTTCAGATATATTTAATTTATTTATACGACCGCGACATATTCAAATCGGTGAAATCAACATCAGTTATAACTTGAGTCACACTTTGCTAATGGTTCCAGTCTGAAAACCGAAAAAGAGGGGAATACACGAGAAACGTTTGAAAATTAGTCGATATTGTTGAAAATCAATACAAATAACGTCAGTATGTTTTTATTTTTATTTTATTATGCGCGTAGGCCATATGTATGCTGTACCATTCAGACCGGACCTTTAATGCTGTACCATTCAGACCGGTACATTAATGCTACACCATTCAGACCGGACCTTTTCAGGCGGTGGGGGGGTTCGTCCGAACCCCCCGAACCCCCCCAGCCTACGGGCCTGGACCACCAAGTTGGAACCACCTTGTACAGCAAAATGAACAGTTCCTCATGAAAGTACTGCTCGTAGCTTTTATGACGGAGACACAGGGTAATACCCCCACATGAAAGTAATGCTCAATAGCTTTCATTTAGTTGGTCACACATTTATAGGCTTTCCTTCACAGACTTAAAATTAAAGTCAGAACCACTTTGCACAGCATAATAAACAGTTCCACATGAAATGTCTTCTTGATAGCTTTTATTCGAATGGTCACACATTAGGGTTTTATTCACAGACTTAAAAGTTAGAACCACCTTGTACAGCATAATAAACAGTACAACATGAAAGTACTGCTCAATACTACGCTTTCGTTTCAATGGTCACAAAGAAGGGTTTTAGCCACAGAATTTAAATATTTAGAGCCACCTCAGTTTTATACTAAACCGTACAGCACCTGAAATGCCACTTCTTAGGTTTACACTGTTTTCATATACCGCTGTATATGCACAACATTGCAGTGCGCAATAAAGACTACTTTTTGGTTTTCAGTTCACACTTGGGTTTCATTCACAGAAAAAACTCACAGTCTTTCAGCGGAATAATAAACAGTACAACATGAAAGTGCTGCTTCATAGCTTTTATCGGATTCACACTCTTGGTTCATCCATAGAATTCAAAAGTTCGAAGAACATAAGGTGAATGCATTTTTTAACTCAGCTGCATGCATGGGCATAATGTCAAGGCTAACAGGCAAGTTTTTCTAAATCATTAGTCTTTTAATCTTCATGTAATACTCTTTAAATTAATTTAGAAAGCATTTGATTTGTTTATCTAGGGAATTCATACAACGTAAAAATTTCAACTACTCGAACCAAACTGAATTACAGCATTTTACTTTTTTGATATTTTGTTAGGTTGCAGGTAAAAAATGAAAAAACAACTGATTGGTCTCTTCCGACCGTCCATGTCAAAAAGCACTTTCAAAGCACAAACCATTGGTGAGCAAGTAAGGTAGATGAACTTGTTAATCCAGTGGTCCGTATCTTAGATTGCACAGCGTTCGCTAATTAAAGTTGTATCAAATGGATTTGTCTGGTTGAAAACCAGATTCTCGGCCAAAAAGTGCTGTTCGAAGCGAAATAGATTTGTTGGCTTGACAATACTTGCACATCTTCTGATCACCAAGCACCAAAATCGTGTCGACTCCCTTAGATCGGGAAAATCCGATACAAAGATTTTTCTAGAAGGACTTTAGAAGTCTAAAACGCAATCGGAATTTCCGGGTGCTAGCTTCTTGTTGACGTTCAAACATGTATTTGCGATGTGCCTAGTAACTTTATTTGACTTTTTTAAAGCTCAATCTTTGCCTTAAAGTTTTGATGTGATTTGCGATAGCATCATTCTAAAGTAAAACGAATCAGTGACAGAAATAATTGAAGAACTTACAAAGTATGAAATGAATCCACGCACGTCTAGTGGATCTCCTAAAGACGCTTGGACCAAACTGTTTGCTGCCAACAAAAACGATAGAAGTTAAAACATTAAAAGTTGTACATGTAGCTTATAGCAAACGACATAAAAAGTTTACATACGTACCTCTCAGCTGAGTTTCGAACTGAAGAACGAGCGCCTTTTGTGTTGAGCTAATTAGTTTTAAAATAGAAGTGCCGTCAAAAAGCAAAAGATGAAGAGACAAAAGACGTTATATAATTATCATTTTAATGACAAGGACAAGTTTCAAAGTCATAATACTGACTGAGCAATTTAGCATAAATCATCGTGCAAACGATTTCGTCCATGAAATCTAAATAGGACTAGAAAATTATTCGTACTAGCAGTCAATATCGCACTCTTCAACGTGGTGCATAAATTACCACCACAGCTCGTTTAAACTTCGCTGATAGACGCCGATACAGTAAAATAATGTTTATATTTAAGCTTCTATCCCTACCGAGTGGAATATTTTTATCTGTGTTCTCAATGTGTGGAATTGTAATCAGGATCAAAGTTCTTGTGTAATTTGCCCCAGGCATAATCGCATAGTTCTGAAAAATCTGAGATCGAAAATGCACTGTCAGAGAAAACAAAATGTCACATCGCTGATCGTTTGTCATTTCCAGTACTATCAAAATGCTTTAGAGCATTCTTTTTTGACTTTCAATCGCAAAGCATCGTAATTTTGATACAATTTCAGCAAACACAATGATTTTTATGCAAATTGAAGCGGCGTTCAAACTTATTGTTATTTCTCAAGCTCAATATATAATATCCAACCATGCTCAGTGAAGTACAAAAAGGCACATCGACTACAAATATCTCTCTCCGGATTCAAAGGAAAGCGGTGGAAGTTCAGGATTTTGGGAAAAGAAAACGTTAAACAATAAATCTCTTATTGGATTTTTTTGTGTGTTATACTATAGTGTGCTGACATTTTAACTCGTCATTTGTGGTCTTGGAGCGCCCTAAGGGCTCCCCAAAATACTGCAAGATTTCTAAAAATGCACAGCAATACTACACACTATACATAAAACAGGAGTTTTGTAAAATCATTTTCAGGCAGAGGGAAGAAATAATTTTCATTGCAAAAAGGTATAATCTTGATGATAACAATGCTGTCATTTCTTTAAAAATAGACTGTTGTTATGCTTCGGTGGGCAAGTAAAACACCGTTAACCAAATGAACTTGAACCACCGCAGCGAATTTAGCCTCCCACGCAGTCGTTCTTAAGGGCGCCCCTAAGAACGACTACGTGTGGGGCTACAGCGAATTGAGATAAGATAAGATGAGTTGTCCTTGTTAATCTTGATTACATTCTGCTTGCAGACAATTAATAATTGTTGGACGAAGTTGTGAGGTTGCGAGACACTGACAAATATCGAGATTCATTTGATCACTGAATTTAATTTGTTTTTTGGAATTTCTCGGGAGTGCACACAACTACGCATGATCAGAATAATATTTGCAGAAAATCACTGTCAGACAGTGATGCGCATGAGGGTTTTGGATTGGATAAAAAAACGAAGAGGCCTTTATTCCAGGGGTGGGCTATAAGAGGAATAACAAAAGTTAATTTCGGACCGAGCGACGAGAGTGTTGATCGAAATACGTTTGTAAGTCTTAATAAAGCAACATTTATCCCTGTTCAGTACTGTCATCCAGCAGAAACCTTGTTCCCAGGGCTTGGTATGATGGAGGGTGATCGGGGGAGATCAGCACGGAGATGGGCCTATAACCAGGGGGGCTTATAAGCGGGGAAGTTTGTAACTGGAATTTTTAACAATTATTCTATGAGCCCGCGTTGGATACGAGGTGGTAAATAGCCAACAAGGTGCGAAGCGCCGAGTTGGCTAGAACGACTCGTATCCAACAGGGGCGAATAGAATAATTGTTTTATTAAATTCTTCTTTAAGTTTAAATCGACTGGACATTTCAGTTTGATGTAAACGAAGTGATAGTATGAGGAGGCGGGAAAATTTGTGGCGTGGTGTTCACTTCTTGAGTTGAATGAAACACATGGGGAAAGCGAGCGAGAGAGTTTTCTTCCCAAGATTTTCATCCAATAATCTCCTCTGAAGTCGTCTATATATATCCTGAAAACTGAGACAACAGTTAAGATTTACGGGATGATTCGAAGCAAAAGTTTTTTTGGAAAATAAACCTTTTTTGAAAATAAAAAAAAATAATTTTTTTATTTTTTTTTTTTATTTAGCGGCCCCCCGGGCGACAAAAAGACCAATATTTTTTTTAAAAGAAAATAAAGCGAAAAGGGGAGGTTTATTAAAAAGAACAAGACCAAGATTAAAAGGTAACAAACTTTACAGAAGTGCTGAGCCTAATTTTATGACGTACAATGAATGAAACTGTGTCAGTTTGCTGTTCTTTCGTAACTTATTTGCTGCTTTTCTACTTTATTCACTCGCTCTTGTTGTGCGTTGACAAGTATTATTAATTAAACTTTTCGCATCAATCCTTTTTTTGTTTTGCGTAGTTTATTTTACTATGGCATTTCTGTGGTTTTTGTAGGCACCGCTAATTATTTCATGTTTATAAAGGTCGCCAAATTTGCTGTTTTCAACCATTTTTCTGATGGAACTGTCGCTTCCTGCAGAAAAATTTTACGCTGAGCGACCCTTGCGGCACTCATTTCCCATATAAGGTCAAACATATAGGTATACGAGCTGATAACCGGAATTCAGTGAACCAATCAGAAAGCTAGAAATGTAATATCCGAGGTTGAGAATTTAATAATACGGTATATACATTTAAGCCAGACCAAAATAATAGTATCCAAGTATACAGATTATTTTATTGCTGTGCATATTACATGGATAATCGTACATCAATGGGTGGAGATAAAAAACTGTTCGTCCTTTTAGCCGCATGTTGAATGGCAGAACAAGAATGGTTTCAAGATTTTTTTGACATTTCTGAAATCATGTTCAAATTTCCAAATATAACCATTTGTCACCCCTACAATCGATACGTTACTCGATCATTCCTAAATTCTAAAGATTTTGTTTTTAACATTAAGTCTACATGTGTTCGCCAGTGTACAATGTATGCTCGGTTTTCTCAGAAGGATTCCGTCCCCATAGGACGAACTATCAGAAATAACCGGAGGTGAGGGGCGGGGGAGAGAAAAATTTTGTGCAGGATTTGGTTTAGGTCCTACTTGTCTGCAGGATTTTTTCTCTTCCGTTGCACGAATGTTTTTTAGCCACAACCGCTTGCAGAATTTT
The DNA here is from genome assembly GCF_052425735.1 of Oculina patagonica. Classification (NCBI taxonomy): domain Eukaryota; kingdom Metazoa; phylum Cnidaria; class Anthozoa; order Scleractinia; family Oculinidae; genus Oculina; species Oculina patagonica. The sequence goes on from NC_135770.1 coordinate 6,165,028, forward strand.
TTTTTTGACACGTTTTCCTTGTAGGAATTTGTTTGGAGAAAGTCACCCCCCCCCCCCCTCCCCTCCAGTTGTTTCTAATGGTCTATTCCTTAGTACACGAAAGGCTCAATTAGACAAGTAAGGATAAAACGGTTAAAAATTAGTACCGCTTTGATAAAAAAAATCATGCAAGAAACTGAGGCCTCCGTAGAATTGTGACGACATACAACAGGCCCTTTGTATAACTCTGTCATGTTAGGTTAGTTACAAAAAATAGTTTTTGTTAGACGTCAAATTAGTAAGATTGACCATTTTGAGCCATTGATGGTTGAATGTAAAAATTGAAAGCTTTGTCATTTAGCTCACGACCACGTGCACTTTTCTATTTTTAAATTCAATTCAAAGCTATTCAAGGTCATGGGACAGAGTTATTGCATTATAAAATCTACTGGGAACCCTGTGAAAACTCTTAAACGTGCAAAAGTGATAAGAAGAAAAAAATGATGAAGGGCTGAATTATTGCAGGGCCGTAACGAGCAAGAGGCAAGACGAGGCACTTGCCTCGCCTAAAGTTTTACCCAAAATTAAAAACAAAATATGTTTTGTTGGGAAAATAATCCCCAGTTGCCGAAACAATATCTGTTTTTTCTCAAGAAGCACCTCATGAAAATGTCTCTGTAATTGATTCAGAGCTTCGAGATTTCAAAATTTTCTGGAGAGCATGCCCCAAAAACCCACTAGCAAGATCTTGCCTCGTCTATGACAAAGGTCTGGTTATGGCCCTGTATTGTACTGCACACAATGTCATTCTGTTTGAAAAGTAGAATAGGAAAAAAAAAGCAAATCCACTGAGAAGGCTTTAAATTAACCCTTTCTCTATAAGTGTGAATTCTCAATTGAATGTCAGCCAACTGACTACAACTACAAGACTAATCCACATGTGTTTTTGATTAATACAGCTCCATCAATTGACCAGATCTTCCAATTTGGCGCTTAGGTGACCACATTCAGATCTCCGTCTTGGCTGCGCTTGTTGCGATTGCGCACGACAAGGAAGACGGTTGCGCAGACAATGACGGCCACGACGACAACACCGCTGACCGCGACAATAATGGCCAAATTGGTCGAGAAAGACTGGGGCTCATCCTGTTCCTCCGATTCAACTGGAAAACAAGAGATATTCATTTTAGCTATAATTTTCAAGGTAATTCGCTGTTGTAGACTATTTTGTTTTATTCATGTTTTAATCGCGCAAAGAAAGATTTAGCGCATCACTCATACTCAAAAATATATTTATAGCGAATCATAATAAACAACATTACACTCTTTTTTTTTCTATAAGAATCTTGTTTATAAGAATATCGAGGCTGAAACTTGTGAATTTTTAAGAATATCTTAAGAATAAACCCGAGGCTGATGTTTTTGAAAAGAATATAATTTTGAGTTGAAAATTTGTAAATACAATGCAATTAATTATGTTTTTAATTGAAAGAAAATCAGGTGTTTTCATTTCTTTCATTGCATCATTGTAGCCCTGTGAGGAATGCTTTGTGTTTAAAAAACCAAACAGCCAAGTGTTATCTGACGCGACATCTTGATCTTGCTGGCTGCAAGGCTAGGAGCGATGCAACACTTGCACAATGTAACACGATACAGAATTGGACACCAAACACTTATAATTGATTACCCAATACTTGCTAAAACGAACATGTCAAACGGTATTTTCTAAGAATGTTCATAAGAATATTTTCAGCCTAAAATCGGCAGAAAAATAAGAATACTCAGCCTGGGTCGGAAAACTGTATTCTTTAAAAAAAAAAAAGAGTGTATTAAGATTTGACTAGACAAGCAGCAGTCCATAAATTAAGCAGGAAGAACTCTCGTGTGCCGCCAAGATTCATTTGTAGTGTTATAAAATAAATTGATCATATATAAAATGGCAAATCTGTATTCAACATGGTTATACTACACATAACACAGGCTTCCCAAGCTCAAAAGTCGTCTTTTTGATTGTTTTTTTGGAGCCCTTCGGGCGGCTGACTCTACATACGTGGTGTATGCGACAGCTTGTGTATATAGAGGAATGTATGGGAAAATCACGGATTCTCTAAAATCGGGTAAATAACTATCTATTTTGAAATAAAGTTTACCTACCTCTAATGTGTCGCTTACTTGTGTCTTGTACCGAATTTGAAGCCATTCCGACGCCATTTAGCGAAGTTATTCGAAGTCGTTGTCTCCCCTTCTAAAAAGAAGAAGAAGAAGAAGGGGAGACAACGACTTCGAATAACTTCGCTAAATGGCGTCGGAATGGCTTCAAATTCGGCACAAGACACAAGTAAGCGACAAATTAGAGGTAGGTAAACTTTATTTCAAAATAGATAGTTATTTACCCCATTTTAGGGAATCCGTGATTTTCCCATACATTTCTCTATATACACAAGCTGTCGCATACACCACGTATGTAGAGTCAGCCGCCCAAAGGGCTCCAAAATAACAATCAAAAAGACGACTTTTGAGCTTGGGAAGCCTGTGCACATAACTACTTATGTACGTCAGTATTCTGCTTGGTGAGAGCTTAAACTGCCCGGGAGGAAAGAACTTCATTTGAAAATAATGAATTCTACGTACCTTTGTCTTTCTCGGTGTCGTCAGCAAAGGTATAAGGGCCTGATCTCACATGAACCTCCTCTACAAAATTGTCCACGGAACGCCTTTTCCTCTTCCGGGCATTGTAGCAATCGGAATCAGTAGGGCATTCGCATGAAGAATTCGAGAAATCTGCCAGACAGACTCTGAGGTTACAGTGGAAGAAAACGGAGGAGCCTTCCGTGAAGTTGTAGTACCTGAACGAGTTGATCGAGAAGGTTTCTGTTTTATCGTTATCGGTGCAATTATACACCAGCGTGTTTACAGTGTCTTCGCTATCCTTGCCGCAACTGAAAAGGGAGAAAAAGTAAAGTTATTTGGAATCTTAGTTCAAAACAAGCCTTTTTAGAGGGTCTTGTTAAGAGTGCTGACATCTCTTGTCAGTCATCAGTCAAATGTTGGGAGATATCCCAGCTATCATGATCAGTAAAAGATACGTCCATTTCTCCGAGCTCAGTCAGTGAACTTTGCACATCTCATAATCAGATTTCAGCTCCCAGTATAAAAACTCCTCATTTCTGAGCTGACAGTTAAAATTTTGACCATTCTCCGCTATCAGTTTAACCTTTTTCAGGCCCTTTCTTTAACATTTCAAAACACGAGCTGCCTTGCTTGCCCGTGTTGAGATATACACCTAAAGGCAATAAGGTTGTCATAGACAAAAGTGAAAAAGTCAAATAGGAATTAATTAAGCACAGGCATGAAATTTATTTGTAGAAATGGCCTCAAAATACGAATAAATCAATTTATCTCGTTACAGCATACAAAAGTGGACTCAAAGTGAACAGATAAAAACTCGTGATTTTTCTGTAAGTAATCAGTACCAGTTATGAAACTACGCTAATTAATTCTTATTTACCTTTTTCTTTTTCCTTTTTTAAGGACAACATTATAGCAATTAGGGTTATGTTTATAAAACAGAAAAAAGGCGAAATGCTAAAACGTCTAGTTTGCTTTTGCCCGCCTGGCAATCATCCGTTTTGGTTGATTAAATGACCAGTATCACTCCAAAATTCTACAGCGCATCGTTTCCAATCAGTTTTTTAAATGATGAAGGTCAAAAACCGAAAGGTTTTTTAGCAACTTTTTAATGTTCCAACAAACTTATACACGTTCTCCCCATTCTACCCATACCCCCTTTTGCAACTGAAGAATGTCTCATAAATAAACGTAGGGAATAAATAAAACCTAGGAGTTAGCACCGTTATTATTTATTTTCGTTATTGCTGACTTTAGTTTACGGTCCGGGGTATAATTTCTTTATAGATACTTTTTTTAATGAAGTATGAGCGTCTCACATAGCTTACCCGTCTGTTATGAGAGTAACTTTGTTATCGCCCGAGTCTACTGCCGCGCTCGATGACGCCCAGCAGCTTACAAGGAAAAGGTCAAGGTTGGGTGCAGCGCTTTGAGTCACGACCTCAGCCTTCAAATACAACGGTACATCCAGCGCAACTTTGGCGGGTGGAGAGACGAAAAAGGCATCGTCCGTATAAACATCAAGTGTAAAGGTAAAAAACGCGTTACCTTGGTAATAATAAAAGAAAAAAAAGTAGGTTACATTACCTTGAAATAGAAATTTATCTGAGTACATTTAAAAAACCCGCATAAAAGAGCAAGTGGAGAGAGCGTGAGTGTGCTGTCACTTTTTTTAACCGACTTCAGGAAGTTCTTGAGATCAGCTATCACGAGATAAGAACTGCGACCTCGGGGTTTAATTATTAAGTAAAATGATTTTATAATTGTCTACTAGAATGGGTATGAATTCGAGATGTGAGCTTGGGATTTGGGTGAGCCCCTCTTCAACCCACACTACCCCCCCCCCCCCCCCACACACACACACACACACATACAGGCATACAATGGAACCTCGACTTCTCGAACCTCCCGATAACTCAGGCCAAAAGTCATTAACAGTGTGTCGTAATATTTTGTTAAAACAATTATAAATAGAAATTCTAGAAAACTGCATGTACTTGTGTCGTTGTCGCCTCGGTTCACTATCGGTACAAAACTTGCTACGGACGTGTTGTCTTGGTTGTCGTAGTCGCACGACACAAAGAATAGGTAGTCATATAAGCGCAACTGGCCTGCACCACCGGGGTCGTCCCTTTTAGCACTGACTTTAAGAATGTATTTGATGCTGTCAGCGAACTGTTGTTCTTCAAAAGCACAGTCGGGTAAGACCAGGCCAGTGTAGTTTACTACACGGCTATCTTGGTCAATTGTTGGCTCACAGTCCGTATTGTTCTCTAATCGCCATTCAGCTGCATCAGTCCACTGGTCAATATCATCTACGTTGGTGATGGTAATATCAACCGTGTGATTGTCATGACAAGTAACAGTGCCCGCAAGATCCTGGCCTGAGAAAAAGAAAAATATAATGTCAAAAATCTCAACAAGCGTATAAGTAACAAAAACAACAGCGAACTCAAAATGTTTATGTGATGGTTCGGTACCGAATTATAATAACACTTTAATTTATTATAAGACGATGAAATACTACTTCTTTTTTATGAAGTGACTATAATGACTTTATTTCGTTTTAACTTGGTTGAAAAGTTAAATCACATATTTAACAACTGATTAGTCTCTAAAGATTTTGACACGAACTATACACTGCGCTTGGTTTGTCGTTTGTCGTGAATGCCTTTGCTGATTTATTGATTCAGTGGAGAAAAAAACGAGAAAAACTTTTGACTGGTTTTGTTCTCATAACAGTTAAATACACACCAGTGCAGGACGTGTAGAAAAACGTGTAAATATAAATGTTACAGTTCACTGAAATCGATTGGAGTGATTTTTATAAGAGTTTATACCTTATTCTGACTACACTGCACGAGACATTAATTTCTGACTAATTTATTCATTAAAACGTCAGAAATTACATTTTTTCACACCTCAGATAAAAATAAGCCTTCATTTACCTTTGACAAGCTGGCCAACAACTGCAAGTGTCACCAACAGAATGAGCTTCGTCATGTTAAACTGTATAATTCCACCGACTCCTTAAAGCTAGTTTCTATTAAAATAAAACAACAAATATTAATTTTGACAAACAGACAAATAACTCAAATAATAAACGTATATAACTGTAACATAAAAGAGTTTGTAGTTTTTTTTTAAAAAAAAAATGTAATTCTGTAAAAACGTTGTGAGGAAAATAAAGTAAAGTTATGTTATGTTATGAAGCAGGTTAACTTAAACAATTAAGGATCGTAGTCATTATTTGAATACTTGTTCCCATAGGCTTTTTTGGTGTCTTCTTTCTTTTACTATTCAAAGCAAACGAGAAAAGTAGGAAAGGAAAACCTTTGAAAGCAGGGTTCTTAGGCTTTATTTGCAATAAAGTTCCCTTTAAACCTTTTTTGAGTGTCAATTCAAAACTAGAAGAAACACAGAGCGAGCCTATAAAAAGGCCCCACTAGGATTTTTTTAACTTAAATTTCAAAACGTCGTGTCAGAGTAACGGTCTTGAAAAGAAAGAGCTTCGCAAGTTTTGCTTTTTAAATGCGATCCCTGTTCATCTGTGTGGAATAAACAACCTCAAACACAATTTATACTACCAAACATTCTTTAGATACAAAAATGTAAACAGAAATTCATGCATTTATCCTTAAAATTGAAAATTCGTGTTGACCACGCAGAACGAACACCTTTAGGACACGAAAGCTGAACACATCAATCGTTTCAGTATGTTTTGTTTTAATGGGTCGAGAACTCAAACAAAAAGGATAACAATGCTTGGGGAGCAATCTTTCTCTTTCGAGATATAGGCGAACCAGGAGAGTACGCTAGGCTGTTTTCAAACGTTGCATGTAAAATTATCGTGAGACTCAGAAAGAATCAACAAATCCAGTTTGACTAGTTTGAAGCGACGAAATTCAAAACTACAAGCTGCGGCGTTTGCCCTTTGGACTTTTTTATGTGGCATATACTTACCTAAAACCTGCATGATTCTTCAGCAATATGTAAGTAGATTATGACTCCAGACAACGACTTTATTTTTTAGGAAAGGCCACAGTATTTATAAGTTTACTTGCAACGCATTTATCCAATATGTTATCGGGGTGCTAAGCCCAGGTCACTTGTGGGCATAAAATTCAGTGATTTGGCAAAATAATGCATGACAGCTTCATGTATTTTTCACTATTACTAAGCCTTGTTTTCGATAGTTTGCACCCTTACAACAAAACGGGTTTACGAGTGCTATTGTAAAACACAAAAAGTTAATGTCTTTAAATCCTAACTTTTAAAATCAGATTTGCATTAGCACTTAATAAGAAAGAATTCGCGACAAAATTATCATGCTTACTTAACTGTACAACTTACCGAAGTCTGACTGTACTTCGCCTAAGATTCTGCTCTTGAAACTCAGCAAAGTCAACTGGCTACTGAAAAAAATTTCGAGTTCAAATCCTGGATGAAAAACTTGCGGTAAATGTGCGTCTAAAAACGTATACATACCTCTTCGAAATTACAGCGAAAGAAGAACCTTCTTCGGCGAGCCAACGTCTGTAGGAGACGCGGCAGAATTGAAAGAAAACAAAGGAAAATTAACATTAATTTAGCTATCATTCAAAACAATGCTAAAATAAAACGACATTACATACTTACTAACGTGGGAGTAAACAATGTCATTGTGTGGGGGAGTTCATCCGATGATTCTAGAAACACTAGACCTAGACATGTTTAGATAGTTATTGGGTGTCTTTTGATGAAATTCAATATCAGTACCTTTTGATGCTTTTTGATGAACTGAATTGAACCTTTTCAATTGAACGTTTATCGTTCATTTGGAAAACAAACAAGCAAATTGTGCGACACTCGGAATTACTCAAAGAGCTGTTTAACTCGCTCCAGGCACAGTTGACGCAAAAATCCAATTAAAGGTGAAGAGGTTGTTACTAGGCGTCCGCACAATAAAAACTGCTCATTTTATTTTACCTCGACACTAAGTGTTTTTTAACAATTGTTTTCATTTCTGACACTGTATAGCACAGGTTTTGAGACCAATGCAATGGAAATGTCTTACCAAGTGAGACATCAGTAATCAGTATCCCCTTAAACTATGATCTTCACTGGTTGTTTAAGTAAAAATTTAGCCAGAAAGTACTGATCTAACCACAGAACGTAGTCTTTTTTAGAAATAGAATGTTGCGTGTTTCAAGCCGTTTCTATTTATAATAAATAAAAACAGTCTGACAAACACACATTCCAACCGCTATTTGTCATTGACCCTTGCCAACCTTCTCTTAATGGAAATGCAAATGAATAGCTGATTCTTGATATACCTCAGCAAAATTTGCTCCTGATGGGGTTTTTAATAAGATATTAACAAATGAAGTGCATTAAATATGATATATTTATTGCGTTCTGCTAACTGCGAAGTGAAACGGAATTTGATAGTCGAGTGAAAATTCGTGATGACTTGTTCTGGCTCGTTATATAGCCATCGGTGACAACGACGATATTTCTGGTTTTGATTTTAACAGGTGTGTGTTAGGTTAATAACATGGCTTAAAATTATTTTAGATGCTGATTGCTTGTACTTGAATAAATCCAGTATCTTCGTTTCAAGTATCCAGGATAATTATTAGCAAAGCTTAGTGGTATGCATGCATCCAACTTGCTCGAGGCGTCACCTCATTCCGACATAGTGAAAAATTAAATGATTGTCCATTAAAAGTCTGTCCACCAAAAATAAAATCTCTGAAAATTTATTACTCGTTATCTTTAACCTAAGCCCGGGAGGAACGATTCGTAACAGGTAACAAACAATGATAAAAAAAAAACATATGTACGGTCATTAAATAAAAAATGTCTACGTATATGCAAATTAAGTAACCGATTAATCAAGGAGTTTGGTTATTGAGCACATATTTAAGATTAATTTACCAGCTATTGCACAAGAGTGTCATACGTTCTTTACCAACAATTGTCTTCTACGAGTTTGGTCAATGCTCGAACAGCAAGAGAAATTGGATGTATATATATATTACAAACTGCGCTCTCCAAAATAGCCTTCGGGGGTTTACTGCATAGAAGAAACATGTGAAGAACAAACATGTGAAGTATTGTGTTTTCGAGATAAAAACGAATGTTTGAGGCCCTATCGAAAATAAAACAGTAAGAAATGCTGGATTTTACTAAATTGCAGTATGAATTAGAAAAGCGTGAACATTTTAATTCATCTCATATATGTAAATTTATGCAGAAAGCCATCGAACGACAGCTCAAAATGCAGGGAATCTAGGTAAACAAATAGATAGTAATGGGTCCATGTGCCTTTGTTCCCAACATAATTTTCCTTGTGTTACCGTGTTACCTAAAAATATACTTCGATTGTGATGTTCTCTGTTCCCCGAATTGCTTTCCCCGAAATATGCTTATGCTTATGCAAATTTGTTTAACTTTAAAAATAGAAGTGCCGTCAAAAAGCATAAGATGAAAAGGCAAAAGACGTCATTTAATTATCATTTTGATGACAGGGCCAAGTTGAAAGACATAACATGCTGACCAATTTAGAATAAACAAGAAGCTTGAGAAGCTTGAGAAGCTTAAAATCGGGCGCTTAATAATTAGCTATCTGTTTTGACTTGAAAGGCAGGGTACAGTACAGTAAAAATCACTGGAAAAACAGTCACTTAAACCTATTCTGGCCGGGGGGGGGGGGGGGGCTTTTGAGGCCCGCGCTGACTTTGGACGCTTATAACTTTTTTAAGATATACATATATATAAAGATGTACGGTGACAAGATATATAATAACATTGACAATTTCATTATTTTTGGTTTTTTCAATTTTATTATTATTATTATATATCTTGTCACCGTATATCTTTATATAGCCTGTATTAGTTAAACATTGACCCAAACAGTATTATCCAAATTCAAATTTTAGAGCCGTTATTTTCCTTATATTATAGTACTGGCCCTGAAGAAGACTAGCTCTGCTAGTTGAAATATTGGCCAATAAATCTTGCCCTCCTGCCGTTGTACCAGCCTTGCAATCAATTTGGTTTTAAAAGTTAAGTTTGAAGTTAAAAATTGGTGGACGGACACCAAACAGTCTACTGACAACCCGGAGTGCTCTTGCTCTTGGAGGTGTTTCCATTCTTTTCTTCAATCCCTTTTTTAAATCTCTTAAAGTTCCATTCAAATTCAGGTAGAACCCCACCTTAAGTTTTGTTCTTGTGAGAAAACAACAGAAGTCAAAGGTTGCGTGATATAACCATGCATGGATTTTAATTCTCCCTCCCTTTCCATCTCCTTAGCCTTTCACCTAGGGCTTTCCACAAGTTGCTCGGCAACTTTTTGGCAACTTTTAATATTTCGAGCAACTTTTTCTCCTTCGAGCAACTTTTTTCCTATCGAGCAACGTGTTACATTTTGTGCAATTTCCAGACCGAAGATCTCCGAAGATTATCCGAGTTTTGTTCAAAGGGCATACGAACGTTTCCGAAGATTTACGAAGTTTGCCGAGGATTTTCCAGGAACATCTAAAGACGTTTCAACTTTCGCCTCATTCTGCCGTCAGCAAACATGACCTCATCGATATCTTCGCGATTTTTCTCAATTAAAGAAAACCTTGTTATTTAACAAATTTTCTCCTTAATGTGTCATTTAGATACTTTTTTGCTGTAAAATTGCAGAAAACTGCTTAGGAATCTAACCCTCAAAGGGAAATTAGCATATATTTAGAGAAATTATCTTCATTAGAAGCAACGTTTTGGATTTTTTTGGAGCAACTTTTTGAGAATTACGGGCAACTTTTTGGGAAATCTCGAGCAACTTGTGGAAAGCCCTACTTTCACCCCCACCTGTCCCTCCCTTTCTAACGGAAAAACAACGGAATTTGATACTCGAGTGAAAATTCGTGATGACTTGTTCTGGCTCGTTATATAGCCATCGGTGACAACGACGATATTTCTGGTTTTGATTTTAACAGGTGTGTGTTAGGTTAATAACATGGCTTAAAATTATTTTAGATGCTGATTGCTTGTACTTGAATAAATCCAGTATCTTCGTTTCAAGTATCCAGGATAATTATTAGTAAAGCTTAGTGGTATGCATGCATCCAACTTGCTCGAGGCGTCACCTCATTCCGACATAGGTGAAAAATTAAACTTTTTGAGAATTACGGGCAACTTTTTGGGAAATCTCGAGCAACTTGTGGAAAGCCCTACTTTCACCCCCACCTGTCCCTCCCTTTCTACTCTCATTCAATTTAATGTTTGTTTACATTTCCTAACCAATTCATTAGCGTACTTAGTAATCTGTGCCTAGCAATCAGATAATACCAGAAATTTGCCTTAATTTTGATCTCCCATACCAAGACCTTAGAGTATAAACCGCTAATAAAACAAAACACACTTGATAATAATGCTCTGAGGTTATACACCTTGCAGTATTAACGTACTAACGAACTTAAAAACAAACCCCATGTCGTGCTAATGATTTTTACTGATCAACATAGAAAATAAGTTCACAATGGTTTGTTCCCAAAACGTTTTTTACTGTACAGAGGGTCTGTATATTGACCTGTAACTTGTATACCGTAATGAAAAATTCAGAACAAACCGACTTCTGCCCGCTACCATGATATCATGTTGAAAAATTAGCTCGTTTGAAACCGTAGCAAAATCGTTAGAGACAGACAAGATACAGCCGTTTACTGGCAGTCTTTGAAAATCCTGAATTTCGTCAAAATGAGCCAAAATAAAGTTTTAAAATTTCCTTTATCAATATGGTTCTAATTTTTTTATTCAATTCTATGAACTGCTTTTATGCAGTACTGTCCACAAAGATTTCAATTTCCTCAAAGTTTCGGGACAAATGGTACAAAATATTTCGTGCAGAATGTAATTTGATTAAGCGAATATTTTCACGTCTATAAATACTTCAAGCAGTGAATGAAAAACCGTTTTGTTTTCATCGATGAGAACCACTTTCAAATAGTTTATGCATAAAAAATAACAATCTATTATGTCTCGGCAGAGATGCTTCTTTTTTGCAAGTTCAAATGTATGCAAATTTCGTGTGAAATGTAATTCGATTCCATTGTCTTGTTTAGAAAATTTTTCTTAAGAAAGTTGTATTTTCGTGAATAAAACCCATTGGCCTGTTTTGTTTTCCTGATCATGTTTGTCTGTGATTTTTACAAAACATGTGGTCTTTTTTTTTCGGAACTTTAAGTTGTACAAAAATTTCTATTTTGAACACAGATGTCACTTCCGGAATTTCTCATCTAAAATTCAATTGGTATTTAATTATAATTATTCGAAGTTTTCATTTTCAAGTCATCTTTTCATCATTCGATAGTTTTACTGATCTCTTAAAAAAATTCCATTCAAGTTCACACCAATACTGTACATTGCCAATGTTTTGCTGACGTCTTGAGAAGTGTCTTACTAACGTCACTAGTCAAATCTAAAATATATCCAAACCAAGTTGTGCAAACATTCTACTCTTTGTGACAGGCGACTTTGACGCCCCACTGTGCGGAAATGAAAATCGACATACTTCTTGCTAAATATATAAAAAAATAGTTTTAAAGTGGAGTCCGCCTCAAAAAAATGTACCGCCATATCACACTGCTATTTGTAGAAACCAGCAAAGCGTCTAGTTTCAAAGTTTCCCACAAAAACATTGCGTGACTTGAATGACGTTAACCCTTTTATTTACAAAAATAGCTTCAAGTTGTCAAAGCAACTACAGTTTCACAATGGTGATTATTAGTACTTTACCCCTTAAGCTTTTTTCTCTGTCCTCCCGCCGAAGCAAAGAAGAGAACCAGATTGCAGATTAGCCCAAAAGTCGACCCAGTGTTCCTACAACGATTTACTGTCAAAACTGAAATGAAACCGATTGGCCCAGGCTATCTCCGTCATTTTTAGCCGACAGGAGACTATCGTCTAGGACGTCCAAAGGGTAAACTATAAATCGGCCACGCCCGATTAACAAAACATGCCGTTATGACGCCGGAAATCCAGCTCACGCATACTATACCCCGTGACTCACGCAAACCTCCGACTTACGTGCTACTACAGTCATTCCTTTCTAAACATATTTTTTTCGACCACCACCGTACCTTTCTACCCAAAAAACTCATGAAACCGCCCGGTTTTAACCTGTTTTAACCTTTCAAAAATTAGAGCGTTCGAAACTAAATAAGATCCGTAATCACAAACAACATACAGCCGTTTACCAGCACTCTTTAAAACTCCTGAAACCCTTCAAAATCAGGCAAAATAAATCTTTGAAATAACCTTTATCAATGTTTCTTATTTTTTATTCAGTTCTATAAAATGCCTTTCATACACTACTGTCAAACAAAAATTTCAATTTCCTCAAAGTTTCAAGACAAAAGAATAACAAATATTTCGTGCACAATGTAATTTGATTAAGCCAATATTATCACGTCTAAAAATACTTCAAGCAATTCAGTGAAAACCCGTTTTTTTTTTCGTATCAACGAAAACCACTTTCGAATAATCAATACATGAAAATAACAATATGATCAAAAGGAAGAAAGGAACCTTTCTAATTATTTGAAGACTTTCAAAGCCGTGATATTATGCATCCAATCCGCGATAAAATTTAATTACAACAAAATCCAAGTTCTCATTTTGAAGTCCATTTTTTTCAGTTGATACCTTTATCCAACTTGTGAAAAATTCCATTCAAGTTCCTATTAATACTGTACATTCCCAATGTTTTGCTCAGGTCTTCAGAAGCGTCTTACTAACCAAATCTAAAATAATTCCAAAACATGCTGTACAAACATTCTACTCTTTGTGACAAACGACTTGACGACCAATTGTTCAGAAATGAAAATCGACACAGTTCTTGCTAAAAAAAAAAGTTTTACGGCGGAGTCAGGCTCAAAAAATATACCGCAAGATCACACCCCCATTCATAGTCAGAAACCAGCAAACCATCTAGTTTGCTAAAAAAAAACACTGCGTGACATCAATGACGTTACCTTTTTCATTTACAAAAATAACTTTAACTTGTCAAAGCAAGTGCAATTTCACAATGGTGAATATCAGTACAGTATGGGGCCCAGTTCTCGGCCGGGTCCAGTTCTCGGCCACTTTGTGTTTAATGCGTTTTTTTCACACTCCAGTTGAATTAAAAGAAAAAGATATTTCCTTCAAACGATAGACTGATTCATGTGCTTTAAGTATCTTGAGTTTGATCGTTCAATTCGATATAGAAAGCTCACACGTCGAATTTACGCGGAGGTAGGTGAATTTGCATTCCCGAAAAATTTGTTTGTTTACGGCTCCTTAAAATTCATGGATGTAGTTAAATTCGTATTTTATCCAAAAGCCCCCACCATACGAGCAATTAAGTGAGCGAGTAATTTTTGGCATGTGAAACGTAGAATAATTCAGCTTTCTGCTTTAGTTAACTTTTCGTTGAACCGTTGTAATTTTTGGTCTTAATTTACTTCGAATTTTTTTCTTGCGACGTTTGCGTATTTGCCAGTTCTCGGCCACCCTGCTCGCTATCACAGCTTAGCGCTTGGTTTTTAATATAATTTCATCTGCTGCTGCCAGAATGAAAGAAATAAATGTTTTAAAAATAAAGTTCAATCTTATCTCTAAGTTTTGAGCTGACTCTTGTCTTGTCTATTATTTCTACAACACCTAAATCTTTCAAGACCTTTTCACTGCAAAATAAACCATCTAAATGCACGGGTCACACAATGCGGTTTGCCAGAACCTGCACATAGGCAACTAGGCGCATTAAAATCCTTCTTTTCTAAAGTAAAAGAAAGCCTCATAAAAATAATTTGGGATCGATATAACATAAATAGGTTTACAGAGTGATTTTATGACTGTGTTTTACAGATAATTACGCACAAGCTTTTTAGTGGCCGAGAACTGGGCCAAGGTGGCCGAGAACTGGGCCCACAAATGGAGCTTTAATTTTAATTATTGCTCGGGCAAATTAATTTTTGACCGGTCGATAGCTTTACACCAAAAAGCTGAATAATGTAGCTAGCTCTGGGAGAAATTTCAAGTTCCTGCGGTTCTTCTGAGGTAAGAAATACAAGTTTACGTCAAAAGTGGCCGAGAACTGGACCCCATATTGTACTTTGCCCCGTAAGCTTTTTTCTCTGTCCTTCCGCCGAAACAAAAAAACACAACCTGATTACACATTAACCCAAAAGTCGACCAAGTGTGCCTGCAACGATTTCCTGTCAAAACTAAAATGAAAACCATTGCGGTATGCGTCACCCGTAGCGGTTTTGTAGCAACCCCAAGCTATCCCCGTCTTTTTGGCCGACAGGAGACTATGCTCTAGGACGACCAAAGGGTAAACTATAAATCGGCCACGCCCGATTAATTATTGTACAAGTGATTTCATCCATGAAATCTAGA
Organism: Oculina patagonica; assembly: GCF_052425735.1. Lineage (NCBI taxonomy): Eukaryota > Metazoa > Cnidaria > Anthozoa > Scleractinia > Oculinidae > Oculina > Oculina patagonica. Next base: position 6,180,049 of record NC_135770.1, read on the forward strand.
TAAGACTGGAAAACTATACGTACTCGGCTAGCAGCCAATATCATACTCTTCATCGTGCATGGTATAGATGAAAATTAACATCGCTATGCGTTTAATTTAATCTTCGCTGAAAGACTCCGATGCAGTAAAATAAATTTCTGTATACTATGCCGAGCAGAATATTCGATAATATGCAAAAACAGTAAGCTGATCTCTACGGCAAGGAATAGAGATTGAGACAAAAAAAAAATACTCATAATTGTAGGATATATTTTCCCGATATTTTGGTTTGAAAAAGAACACCTTCTACGGGGCTATTCATTTTAGCCCCCGTAGAAGGTTTGTCTTTCAAACCGAAATATCAGGCAAATATATTTCAAAACTGTTTTATTTTCTTTTGTCTGAATGTCTTCTCCTTGTCGTAAGGATCAGCTCACTGTTTTTTACATATTATCTCAAGATTTTTACTGATCTAGGTGTTAAAAAGATCCGGAATTCTTCATTGGTTTGTCGCTGTGGACTGGTCTATATCAGAGTTTTAGAATATTCGAACTGATTTATACATCAACGACAGACACAGTTAGTTAGTATCCAAGGATACAGGTTATTTTTATTGCTGTGCATGTTTCATGGATAATTGTACATTTATGGGTGAAAAATGGAAACTGATCGTCCTTTAAGCTACAGGTTGAATGACAGAACAAGAATGATTTCAAGACGTTTTTGATATTTCTGAAATCCTCTTCTAAATTCCCTTAATTCTCGTGTAGCCATTTGTCACCCCTACATCGAAACATTTCTCGATTTTGCCTTATAAGGTTTTATTTCAAATTAAACAAGCCTTAAATTTACCTGCACTCTCCAGGGTACACTGTAGATGTTCAATAAGTCGAAATTAACGTACTGATTGAACATGGTCGGTTTTCTCAGCAGGATTCCGGCCATTAGTAAACTTAAGCCGCGGCCAGTCTAGCTTGATCAACTTAGTAAGCATAAAATAAAAAATGACATAAAATTCGCTTAGCAAAACTAAATATAAATTCTTCTTTGATAAAAAATATCATGCAAAAAGCTGAGGACTCCGTACTTTTAAAGTCATACATAAGCAAGCCTGCCTTTAATTTTGCATAACTCTGTACGTCTTGTCAGCTTGTCAGTTATAAAAAAATGGTTGCGGTAGGACGTAGAACAAAGGAATGGAATAATTGTGATGAAATAAGTAAAACTACATATTTTGGGCCATTGATGGCTACATATAAATTTTTATGGCATTTTTGAAGTGTTTAAAAATTAAGATTCAAACGAAAAGCTTTGTCATTTAGGATGCAAAACACCCACAACCACTTTTTATAATTCACAATTCAAGGTCATGTGACAGAGTAGTTACATTTTAAAAACTATTACTTGGGATTCTTGTGCAAACTCTTTAAGGTGCAAAAGTGACAAAAGATGAAAAAACATGAAAGGCTGTTATTGAACTGAGCACAGTGGAATTCTGCTTGAAAAGCAGCATAGGAAAAACACGAAAGCCATTTAGTTGTTTTCTAGCCAATTAAAAGGCTCTAAATTAACCCTTTCACTACCAGCGTGAAATGTCTATAGCTATTGAAAATCAACCGAAGATGTTTGTCAAGCACATTTTAGCAGTACCTTCACGAGGCCCTTTGGATGAAACCATTTTGATTTTTAAGAGAAACAGCTATACAGTATACTCCTAAAATACTACTCAAATATTTGAAGTAATTGAGTACTATTTTCATTGGTTGCCATTTGTTTTTTTTTTTGCTAGTTTTAGCAAAATACAATTTGAAGAATATAGATGTTAGCCAATTATCAACTTAGAACTCCTGGAAGTGAAAGCGTTAACTGGCTTACTTGAGCCTTTTCATCGAAACCAGCTTACTGCGAAAAGTGATTTGAAAATAGAAGGGTCAATTGGTTCCGCAATTCTTCTACTTGAACTAGAGGACAAAAAGTTAGTCCCTACCTATTTCAGGTTTTAGACATCAGTCTCAACAGCTTAACAAGATGATTTGCTTAGCTGCATCATACGCACTTTTAAAAGGTGATAACTGACTTTTTTTATGCCTGAAAGTCTACAAAGCAGTTGGTTCACATGCATCATTGTTTAATAGAGCTCTTCATAATTGACCAGGTCTTCCAATATGGCGCTTAGGTGGCCACATTCAGATCTCTGTCTTGCCTGCGCTTGTTGCGGTTGCGCACGACAAAGTAGATGGTTGCGCAGACAACGACGGCTGCGACGACAACTCCGCTGACCGCGACAATGACCGCCAAATTGGTCGAGAAAGACTGGGGCTCATCCTGTTTCTCTGATTCAAATGAAAAACAAGAGAGATGAGATTTAATTATGATTTTAAGGTGTTTCACTTTTGTAGAACATTCTCTTTTATTTTTATGTTTTAATCACGTAAAGAAAGAGTACGTGCACCAGTCATACAAAAAAATATATTCTAGCATAGCACAAATTACAGTCAACTCCCGTTATGGCGGACACGCTCGGGGCGTCGTTTAGTGTCCGTTATAGCGAGAGTCCGTAATAGCGGGAGTCATTTCCAGTCAAACCTCTTTCGCCGGGGATCTGGATTTTGTCCGTAATAGCGAGTGTCCGCAATAGCGGGGTGTCCGAAGGCGAGAGTTGTCTGTATTAAGTGTTTAAATCGTTTTGTATGGAAAAGAAGTGGTTATCTTTCAGTCATAAATTGTGTGACTCCCAGATTCATTTGTAGTGTTATAAAGTAAATTACTTACTTGTTTTTATATAAATGGCAAAACAGGATTAAACACCGCATTACTCACAGTTGACCACTTATGCACATCAGTAATATACTTGAATAGACCTTTATGGTCTCCGCTTAATATTCGAGCAATACAGGCAAACATAAAGTTACCAAAGAGACCTCATAGCATGGTAACACTTTAATTACAGCTAACAAAAACCGGCCAAAACTTCAGCACTCAAGCTTAACACGCGAGAGAAAAATGGATTAAAAATTATCAATACTTCAGTTAAAACTGACGTTTCACGCCAGTTCAAAACAAAATGGCGCGCGTTTCGAACATTTTTACGAGGATTGACTTTAATTTTCTCAACAATGCTTTAGAATTTAATTACGGGGTCACTAAGACAAATGAATCTCGGTAAGAACTTTTAAATAGTATACGAAATGTTGCCGTTCCATGAGTAGATTTTTAGTACTTAAATTGCACTCATTGCTCGAACTTTTAGCGGAATCTTTCTTAAAATTCTCGGGAGAAAAGATATTCATTTGAAGGTAATGAATTCTACGTACCTTCTTCTTTCTTGGTGTCGTCAACGAAGGTATAAGGGCCTGCTCTCACATGAACCTCCTCTGCAAAATCATTCGCCGAACGCCTTTTCCTCTTGGCAGTGTAACACTCGACATCAGCAGGGCATGTGCACGCGGGCGCATCTTCCAGACACACTCTGAGATCACAGTGGAAGTAAACAGAGGAGCCTTCCGCAGCCCCAAAGTACCTGAACGACTGGATCGAGAAGGTTTCTTGTACGCTGTCATCGGTACAATTGTACTTCAGCGTGTCTGAGGCGTCGTTACTAATAGCAGTACTACCGCAACTGTAAAGGGACAATACAAAATAGTGTTTTAGTTACAAATAAAGCTTTTGTTAGATGGGATTGCTAGAATTTCAGCAATCAGTTACAATTTCAGCCCATTTCTCAGCTATACGTTTTGCAGATCTCAACCAATTCGTAGCTATCAATTTAGACCCTTTTACTTTGCGTTCTAAAATACGAGTTAGGGAGATGGTAAATGCCCTGTTTGTCCATGTTTGAGATCGAGTACATGTTTCTAGATAAAAGGCAAAAGAAGGAAAAAGTGCGAGGTTAAAACATTTACTTCTCTCATCCGCGTGCGAATCATCTGTTTTGGCTGATCTAAAGGCGAAAATTCTACCTTCAAATACACAGTGTGGCATCGTATTCAGTCGCGTTAATGATAAAGGTCAAAGACCGAACCATTTTGAGCAAGTTTGTAATGTTTTATCAACTTCTATCCTTGTAAACGCCCTGCAGCAAATGTAGAATGTCTCTCAAATAAACTCAGGGAATAAATAATACCGGGAAATCAACACCGTTATTACTGAATTCACGGTCCAGGATATAATCACTTATAAATGCAACGATTTTGTTAATTTAAGTGTGAGCGTTTCACTTAGCTTTAATTTTATATATCGACAACAAGTTAATAATGCAATTCCTTACCCGTCTGTTATGAGAGTAACTTTGTTAGCAGTTGACAATGGGTCACTGCTCGATGATACCCAACAGCTTACAAGGTGAAGGTCAAGGTTGGGTACAGAACTCTGAGTCACGACCTCAGCCTTCAAATACAACGCTACGTCCAGCGCAATTTCGGCGGATGGAACAGTGGTTAATCCAGCGTCCGTATAAACATCAAGTGAAAAGGAAAAAAATGCGTTACCTAGGCAATAAAAGAAAGGAAACAGTTAGTAAAGTTAGCTAGGAATAGAAAGCCTTGAGAGTAATTCCGTAGAAAGAGAAAAATGTAATCAAAAACATTCTGTAAGCTTCTTGAGAGGGAAAAATTAAACATCGTCTATCCGGACTCGCATGCACGAGTTTCCTGTTAATATATTGTTTCCATACGTTTCGGGGAACCTGCCCCTTCTTCAGTCAGTTTTTCCACTGAAGAAGGGGCAGTAGCCCCGAAACGTATGGAAACAATATACTACCATCAAGCGCATTTTTCATTTTTCATTTTAATTATCATTTTAAATTCACTAGTTATATGCGCTACACAGTCACACGAAATTTCTTTAGAGATTTCTATTTTCCTGTTAATATCATGGGGATTGAAGTGCTTCGCTTCCAATTTTTAACTACCTCATTCTTACTCATTTTCGCGCGTACTTAATTTCGCGAAAAAGCAAACGTGTATTAAATTTCGCGACTTTGTCAGTGTTTTATGGATCAGTCGTCAAAGAGTGCGAAACAAACAAACAATTAGAAAGAATTCGTTAAAAACAAAGACGCGTTTAAGGTTATTGAAAAATTGTATTATACCAAAACAATACAAAAAAAGAAATTAGAAAAAAATAGAAAGCTTTTAAGCTTTCAAACACGTGAGCTCTTTAAGTCAAGTTGATTTTTTGATCGAAAAGCCTGCCTATCCGCTGCATTTTAGGATGCAGTCACGCAAACGCCAGTTCTAACTTGCGTGATTTATTGCAGATAATTTCTCCATCGCCGATCGGTTCCGACTGAAACTCAGAACCCTTTAATGAAAGACAAAAAAACATAAACTTTTCGCTAAAAAGAGCGGAGTAACCAGAAAAATACAGTATTCGCTACTGGTTCAACAAAGCAAATCACCTAAATATCAAGAAAAAAATTCTTCAAAACACAATTTCAAATAAAGATAATAAAAAAAGGCTAGCATGCATTAGATCACGCGTTCATGCAGATAACACCACATGGTGTGTCTTAAATCTAATAGATGCTGTTCGTTTCAAAACCTTGAAAACGAATAAAACTATTCATTTAAATATCTACAATAACCAAAAATCTTTAACTCTTTCTTGTCACGCACGGCCATTTACCGGTCCTTTTGGACCGGTAGCGCGAAAATTCCTAGAAAATTTGCCTTACTTCCGTTTTCCTCCAAATTTGGAGAACAGGAAGCTGATATGATTAGCCAATTACAGAGCGATTTTGGGCCAAGACACTTGAATGTGCCTTACATGACCAATTTTTCCAAGCGAAAAAAAAAATCTTTTATTTTGCTTCGCACATGTTTGTGTCTGTTTGCGATATGAGCACATGTTGCTCAAAATGCGACAAAAAACCGTTCGGATCGCCGTTTTATTACGTTTAGAAACTCGCCTTTATCATAAACAATTTGTCCTTTGTCGAATTTGGGAATGTAAAGCTCAATTTCTTTGATAATCACTCGTTTTGTAGAGATTATGCAACCGTGAGTAGCCGCACGTAACTTGAGCTCTGATAAGTCGTTGCCATGGAAACTGAAATGTGATCCTTCTGTTTACGTAAGAAAAAAAATTAATGATTAATTCCCTGTTTGGAATTTTTTCATCCGGTTTTCGGCACCAATTTTGTCTTAGAATACGGAAAATGATTACTTGGACCTTAAAATTTACCCAGTGGAGCGTTTTTGCACTATTTCAGTTTTGCCTAAATTTTGTGACTTATTTTTACTGATTTTTTGTGATTCAGAATTTTTTTTTGAAACGTTTTAAGTATCCATGAAGGAGATTATATTTTTTCTAGAAAGCATATTTTGTGCCCTTTCAAATGAGATATTGGAGACTTTATAGCTGTAAATACTTTTGGAGTTATTAAATAAAACGTGCGACACGGTCAATTTTGCATTATTTTTGATGTGACAACAATTTAAAACAAAATTACAAAAGAAAATAAAAAAGACTAAAAAAGGGCATGCATTAGATCACGCCTAACAGATGCTGTTCGTTTTAAAATCCTAAAATCCCAATGAATGGCATTACTGTAAAACTTTGAATACTTAAAAAGCCGTGAAATTAACATGCCGTGATAAAATTTAATTAAATATCCGCGCCAAAGGGCATCATTTTGCCGTCAATTATTTCACTCGATGGCTTTACCGATCCTCTCTCCTCATTCTAGCTTGTAGAAATTATTATATAATTACTTTACATTTCCATTTTGTTTTCTGAGCTCTTGAAAAGTGTGCGAGTAAAGTTTTTACATCAAGAACTAAAATAAGGTTGTTTTGTTGTGCAAACATTCAATTCGTCTGTGACAGACAACTTTGTCGGGCCAACGGTACATGGATGAAAATGCATGGACAAAATGTACACAATTCTTGCAAACCAGTACTCAAACGCTTGAATAACACAAAAATATATATTTCACGCTTAAGAGAATTGAGGGTATTAGATAAAATTTAAAATAGGAGAGTGATTTAATAGCTTCTGCCGAGTAAACATCAAGGGTGCGTGATTTGAATCCTGGCCAAGAAAGTGGCCGAGTGGGTCTGGAACGATTTGCCGACAAGACTACTACTACGACGAAAAAATTCCGGGCGATTTATGAACCGGGCCGGCCGGCCCAGTCTCCGCCCGGTTAATCAGAGAAAGGGCGCTAGTCGAAGACAAGACGGAAAAGTATTTTCAAGGGTTGAGAGTTGCATTTCCAAACATTTAATTTTTTTAATTGTTTTGCCGATATAAATATGGTATTAATTTTTCGCGCGTATTAAATTTCGCGATTATTTTGAAATCGCAAAACTTAGTACTCGCGAAAATTAGTAAGAAGCAGGTAACTGTTTAACTGTTTAAAATGAGCCAATTTAAAGTCTAATCTTTGACGTTCGTAATCCGTCTTAATCTTGGTCAGTAGAAATCATCTTCGGTTATTTTTGGGGGGTTTTATTACTCCGTTGATGTTTTTCTACGCAAAAAAAAAACTATTACTTTGAGGTTTTCTTCAATGCGAGAGTAATCAGAAAAATGACTTAAAATACCGTGACATTGCTCCTTTAACATTTTTGAAATCATAATTGTTGCATGCTATACGTACCCGTGCTGTTGTCCTTTCGGTTCACTATCGGTTCAAAACTTGCCACGGACGTGTTGTCCTGATTGTCGTATTCACACGACACGTAGTACCGGTGGTCATACGCACGCAACTGTTCTCCAGGGCCCGCACCGGCACTCTTTGTAGCGCTGACTATAAGAACGTATTTGATGCTCTCAGGAAGCTGCTCTGATGATATGGAACAGTCAGGTAGTTTCAGGCCGGTGTAGGATACTGTCGTGTCGCCAGCTGGAAATGTTGGTTCGCATGCCGCTTTGCCTTGTAATTGCCAATCAGTTACAGTCCACTCGTCACGATCATCTACGTCGGTGATAGTTATATCAACCGTGTGATTGTTATGACAAGTAACAGTACCCTCAGGATCAGCTGAGATAAAGAAAAAATATAATGTAAAAAACTCCACATGCATCAGAAGTAACGGAATACCTGTTTTTTTTTTTATTTACCTTTGACAAGCTGGCCGGCAAGTGCAATTGTCACCAACAGAATTAGCTTCGTCATGTTGAACTGTAATATTCCAGCGACTCCTTAGGTTTCTATTAAAACAACACAGCAAATATTTGACAAACAGGCAAATAACTCAAGATTCAAGCAGGCTAAAAAACAAGAATCGTTGTCATTATTGCATATCCCAGAGGTTTTTCTTTTTTTTGTCTTTCGCTGTTCAAAGCAAAAGAGAGAGATAGAAAAGGAAAAACCTCTGAAGGGTGTTATTTCCGATGAAGTCCCCTTTTAATCGCCCCTTATTAAAGTTTTATGTCAAACAAGGAAAGAAACAAAGAAAACACGAAAGAGTCATTTAACTTAATTTTTGCAAAAATAATACTTTTATAGATCTGAATGACAAAACCATAGGTTCACTGCAACCAAATGTGTCCACCGGGCGTTATAAATTATAGTTAGAAACAAGCGAGATAACTTTAAAAACTGTTCAGCCCAACAATATTTCTACAAACCATATGACAATTCGTTTCTTCTCATACGGTATTTATTCAAATGTTTCTTCGCTGTTTTAAGAGGTATTCTTTTAATTTCACGGAATTGAATGGTCATTTCTCATGCCTAGATTAAGTTTAAATCCGTGATACAGTCCCTTTAAAACAAACGTTGCAATGTTTGGCACCCAAGAAAACATTAAATAAGGTTAGAATAGTTCTGGAAAAATGGGTCATTCTAGAACGTTCTGGTACCCGATCATTGCTCACCTTTCCTTATGATGAGAAAACAAAGTTAATTTTGCGTTCAAACCATAGCATAAAACCTTATACAAACATAACCATCAGCACACTGAAACTACTACTTTTAGGAAGACAGCGTGGCCAAGTGGTTTAGGGCGCTGGTATTGTAATCCGGAGGTCCCCGGTTCAAGATCTGCCCTTGGCACTAGCTGGAATTGTTTCTCGGTTGTCCCGAGTTCAAATCCTCGACCACGCTTTGTATATAGCCAACTGGTCTACCTCCTGCCAGTTGGTATTTTTAACCTTGTTATGTTCATTTAAAATTATTTGTTTCCTCTGTTTCAGTGGCATGCCTGTAAACTAGCTATCTCGTTGAGATATGAAGCTAAGTGCATGGCCACTATAAACATATATATATATATATATATATTTTTTTTTTTTTAAGATTTAAGAACACTCAGACCATACTTTTCACACATCATGTACAGTCCTGAGCAATGCGTGAGGTCACGTCCGAAATGCGAACGATAACAAGCGTATTTTCTTGTTAGAGATTAGAAGTTGGTCCTAAATCGAAACTAATTAAGGGAAATCAGATTGAAAACAAAACAAAACAAAACAAACAAACAAAAAAAAGCACTGCCAAAATTGAAAAATAAATCGACAGAATCACCTCATAACAAAAACTGCTTTTAACTTTTCACAAGCAGTCGCATTTTTCTTCCATTTTTTTGTAAAAGATTCCTGAAAAAGATATGATTCGCAACTGTGTGAATAAAAGCTTAAGAGCTTTTTCTTATCTCAATGCCGTCGAAATGTTTAGTTCTTACATCTCCTCAATACTTTACAGGAACATACAGGACGGAATTTTCAGGCATTTTCTACTAAACAGAACTAACTAAACTGGTGCACCCAATTATACGGTCATCGCATTTCACAAATAAATTAGCCAAACCATAAATGAAAAAGATTGATTTTAGCTGAAAAAGATCCCAATAAATATTCAGGCTGCCTTCTTCAACTATTGATCACCTGACCTTATGATGAGAAATAAAAGATAAAATTATTAGCTTAAAATATGTAGCTTCTTCTTTGATGTTCTTAATATGCCTCGTTTAATATCATATCTAGATTCTTGTGCTTGCTTGGTTGAATTTACAACGTGACCTCTTAGTTAAAGAAGCCTCAAGGTCACTGAAACCACGAAACCAAAATGTTAACCACTAGAATTTCAAGAAGTCAAAACACTTTGACCATTTGGATCTTCTTAATTTTTTTTTCGCATAGCGTCTTTACAAACTTAGCCATGCGTGAGATCATGTCTAAAATGAGAACGTGCATTCTCGTGGGAGAGTTAAAAATTAAATCTCAATCTAAACTAATGGAATGCAGAAAACAAAAGCTAACAGCCACAAAAAAAATAATAAATCGGCAGAATCATCTCATAACAAAAACTGTTTTTTATTTCAACAATTTAATCGGAAGCAGTCATTTTTTTTTCACTCCAGATTAATTTTAAAAATTTCTGAAATCGCAACTGTGAATGAAAGTTTTAGAGCTTTTCTCAACTCAATGCTGAAATGTTTAGTTTGTACGACTTCTGAATACAGTACAGGAAAATACAGGACTTGATTTTGTAGGCATTTTCGACTGAAAAGAACAACTAAATTTGTGAGCCCTATTATATGGTCATCGAAATTCACAAGTAAACTAGTCAAACCGTAAATGAAAAAAAAAAAATGAATTTAAGTAGGAAAGATCCCAAAAGATAAATATTCAAGATTACCAGACCTTATGATCAAAAAGCAAAGATACATTCCTAAAAAAAAACTACCTTATTACATTAAATTTTCGCGACACGTTAATTTTCGTGAATTTCGCGATTCAAGAAATCGCAAAATTGAAGTGACGCGAACAATAAGTGTCGCGAACATAACATGACGCGAAAATTAAGTGACTCGCATTATGTCAATAATCAAGAATGAGTTAAGTACCACTAAAGGAAGGAATTTTCAACGTAAATGGGTGCTTTGGTCAATTGACTCAAGATTAATAATTCACATACAAGCATGAAATGCTTGTGGATTGTGAAAACGGCTCTGTTGTTGCTATTGCCGAGATTTAGCCCCGCCCTTGCGTTTTTGTCAATTTTGACGTTATCGTTTCTTTGATAAAGTCGTTTTATTTAATTCAAGGACATGTGAAATGATATTGCCAAGGAAATGTCAATCGTGTCTTACTCAAAAACGCGAAATTAGGGTGATTAAAAATAAAAAATCTTCGCAAAATCGCGAAATTTAAGTGTCGCGAAATATGCGCACCTCAAAATCGCGAAATTAATGTGTCGCGAAAAATTCATGAAAAAAGGTAGCTTAAAATATGAGGCTTCTTCTTTGATTTTATTGATAGGCCTCGTTTAATATCATATCTGATATTATTGTGCTTGCTTTTAAGCTCGCTTAAACCACGAAATCAAAATGTTAACCACAGAATTTCAAGAAGTCATAACACTTAGAGAACATTTAGATCTTCTTTTTCCCGTACCGTCTTTACAAACTTAGCCATGCGTGAGATCATGTCTTAATGATTTCACTCAAAACAAAACTAACTTAAAACATGTTAATTTTTCTTTGATATTAGACCGCAGGTATTGTGGAGCTTGTTTTGGACACTAAAACCACACAATCGACTCCAAAGCGCATATAAAAGTGTTTAAAGCACTCGAATCTCGAGATGTCAAACACTCAGACCAAATTGCGTTCTTTTCACGTACTCAGCCATGCATAAGGTCATCTCTGGAATAAAATCGTGTGATAGCAAACGTATTCTCTTACCAGAGTTAAGAAGTCGAACCAAAATCGAACCTAAAGGTCGGGTCATGCTAGGCCGGACAAGTCGCTGTAACATGTCACGGGAACAAGTTGCTGCGACATGTTGCCTCTTTTTGCTACAACCTTTTTCGCTGCGACAGAATTTTGTCGCTGCGATCAGTCGAACGAATTCGAACCTTAAACCAGTTTGAATTTGCAGCGACAAAACGAGCGAAAGCAGCGTTGTCGCAGAGTGTGCACACTTCTGCGACAAGTTGCTGCGACACAATATAAATTAACCAATGGGAGAGCGTCATGTGTTTTTGCCATATTGAATTGGAAAACTAGTTCACATTCCGACTCTTCCAAAATCGCTGCGTGTGAACCGAACAAGAAATTTGTTTCAAGCACTACACATGCAAGGAGTGACTTGTCGCAGAGACCTGTCGCTGCGACTTGTCGCCGTGTGTGCCCTGACCTTAAAGGTGAGTAGAAAAAAGCAAACATAATCAAACTTAAAATAAAAAACGGCCGAATTATTCAATAACAAAAACTGCTTTTAATATCAGACACGTTATTTCCAAGCAGTCACAGTTTTCACTCTTGTTTAGTGTAAACAATTCCTGACAAGACACGATTTGCGAATATGAACGAATCAAAGTTTTCGAGCTTTTATCTCAATACCAAAGTTTTAATGGTGGATAGGCAACGTGACCTCTGTGCACACTAAAACCACAAAATCTAAGGTATGCATATTAAAATGTTTAAAACACTCGAATTTCAAGATGCGAAAACACTAACAACATTTAAAGTTCTTTTCTTTCGTACGTTTCCCACACTCGGCCATGCTTGAGGCCATGTCCAGAATATGAACGTGCAAAAACTTGCAAACGTATTTCTCGCTACAGTTAAAGTGACTACGCTTGTGTTAATTAAGGTATTTGAAATTAACGCGACTTAAATTAACGCGAATTGACGGAACGTTTGCTTCCCATTAAAGGAAATTAACGCGAAAGAGTGGTAACATTTTAAATGAAGGAAATTAACGCAACGTATACAACACAACGTATTTCAAAAACTGTTTAAAAGCCCGTTTGACTGCGGAAATGAAAATGGACTGCAATTTGAAAACGTTAGCCAACGTTTTCGTTGAAGTTGTTTCCGCGCGCCTCCAAAAAAAATCGATATTTATAGCCAAAGTTTGATCTCTATCCCCAAATAAATGTTATATCTTCCGTTAAATGTTTAAAGACAATGTTTTTCATGGGTAAAGTTGCCTCAGTACCACTTATTTCTGATCAGTTTAGACCAAAAAACTGCGAAATCCCCTTCATTGAACCCTAAATCGAAATTATTGATGAATACACACACGTATAGACAATACACACGCGTAAAATAACAAATAGGCCGAAAAATCCAATATATATAACAAACTACTTTTTAGAATAAACAAATTACTTACAAACAAACACAGTTTTCACTCTGTCAATTATAATTACTTAGAAGAACGAGCAGATGACTCAGTTCTTTTTTGCGACTCTGTATGAAATTTTACGAACTTTTCTTATCGTACTACTAAAATTTCCAGTTTCTGTCTCCTGAATAGAGTACATGAAAATACAGGATTGGATTCTCAGGCATTTTCTACTTAACAGAACTATATACGGTTATCGCAGCTCACAAATTAATTAATCAAACCTTAAACAAAAAAGATTGAATTCAACATGGAAAGATCCCAGTGAGTACTCAATTCTGTCTTTATCTAACAATTGGCAAAATGAAATGCTTCAAGCCTTAACTTTATCAGTTTTTGACTGGCTTCACTTGGTTGAGTGCTACTCAACCAAAACTTACTGCAGTTAAGCTTTGTTTTCTCAGAATACAGTAGTTAAACGCAGCTGGCCGTCTTTCCATACCAAATACTGCGATGAATTCCTGCAAATTCGATGTATTTAGTAAGACTTAATTTCAAGGATTTATAAAATCATTCCAGAGTATTATTCTTTTATTTGAGACATGATCGGGATTGGTAAAACATTAAAACGTTCATTTTTATACCCTTTTCATGTTGACGCTTCAAAGAGGAATGGCTATGTGCAAAATGTTGCTTTTATGTCTCTAAATCCTAACTTTCAAGCGATTGTATTTTCTGTAAAAGAATTCGTAGGACTTACCAAAGTTTGAAAGTGCTTCGCTTGAAATTCTGCTCCAGAAACTCAGCGCAGTTAACTGGTACTGAAAAGAAAAAACAATTGGACTCAAAATCCTGTGTGAAAACTTACAGTAAAGGCGTGTCCAAATATGATCTTACCTGACCGAGATTTACTCCGAAATGAAGCAAGTTCCTCGAGTCAACTTCTTAAGTAGGGAACGCGGCACACTTGAAAGAAAACAAAGCAATAATAAAATTACTAATTTATCATCCAAAACAATGCTAAACGGATGAACGTCATTACATACTTGATAGTATATGAGTAAATAAAGTCATCAAGGTTTTTCAAGGAAAAACCTCTTCCGCCTGTTATAATTAATTAGATGCAAAATTCCGATGGAAAAAATGTGTACAATATCTTCCAGTTGTTAGCTATTGTTTACAAGTATATAAATTAGCACACCTTGCAATAAATACAATATTTCATGTAGTATATCAAACACAAGAGAAAGTGTTTCATGTAATATTTCAAAACCGAGAAGAGAGCTGAAAAAAGTACACGCAGCGGAGTATTTTTGACGAAATTTGAAGTGTTTGGATAGACGATAAAACACTTTCTCAAGTGTTTGATATATCTTCACAATCAAAACAAAAACAACGGAGTAAACTGAGAAATAAAATCGTAAAAATCTATGCTTGAAGACCGGGTATCAAAACTTCCTTCACGGTTATGATTTTCTTTGATGAACTATTAATAAGTTTGCCAGAGAAGGTGGAATGCAAACTATTTTATGTGAGATTCCATCCGATATTCCTAGAAACGTTGCCTATAAACATGTTTTTAGTTACGGGTGTCTCTTGATGAACTTTTGCACGTTTTGATGCATTTTGATGAAATCGAGACATTTAATTTTCTCCGAGAAAAAAGAATTTTCTGCATTACCTTGGCCTGTGGAAGTAAATCTTTTGTATCTAGAGGATAATACATGGTTGCGCGGAGATTTTCAAAATATTCAGTTGTCTGAAAAGCGTACTAATGTTTCCGAACATTTTCTCAATTTTCGAAGATTTCCGAAGATTACCAAAGATTGCCGAGGAAGATCCGAAGATGTTTCGACTCAATATCGATAATCTTTGGCTCATTGAGCATTGAAACGTGGCAAACTATGCGAGCTTAATTATTGGTCAAAAATGATATCTACATGTGTGGATACGATTTTTATCCACACGTCCATGTGTGATACATTTTTAATCGATTTGCTACCACGCTCTATTCAATACCACTGCAGTTCATATAACAAATTGCCTTGTACAGTGGAACTTTGACATAATGATCCTCGATATAACGATATCCCCGATATAACGATGAATATTCTTCGTCCCGGCAAAATTTTAAATATTTTTTCTCCCTTGTACTGTAAAATATGGAATCTAGGCATTAACACAAACAATTCAACGTCGACTTGTAGTGAGAGTGGATGTTCTCACCAAATTGGCTTTAAAATGGCTTCAAATATCACAGACAGTGAGAGACACAACTCAAATGTAAGATAAGGCATTATTATTTGGAATCTTTACAAAGAGCCGCAATGTAGGACATGTTTTTCATTCCCTTAGATTCTTTTATAAAATTCAGATTCAGACGGCTCTCATAAAGCCTCTGCTGCCTGTGAAAACACAGCATTCAATGTACGGTTGTACTATGGAGTCCAAGACCGAATTGAAAACATCCCAGTTGAGATTCCATATCTCTAAGTTTTACATGGGTAGTCCTGTGAAGAACAAAGAGACCTTTCAATAATAATGTTGTTGCTTCTTTTTAGGTTTTGGAAGCTGTTTCGGGGGCTCGTCAGTACGGTGTAGCAAATCTACTAACGCCGGTTTAGAGAGCCAACGCAAATAAATTCTGTAAATTGCACATTGACCCATACACTATATCACGTTTCGTACTATGATCTTCAAAGCAGATACAATTTTCCTGAAAAAGCTGGGGGGGGAATGGCGTCACTTTATTCGGGCGCGAAAATTAAGTCAAGTACTGGTCGATTTTTGCATAGCTATTACAAAAACAGCAACAACAGTGGGGCTCAGAATGGGGATGCTTCACAAAAATATGTCAGCCCCATGTACTCGTGGAGTGTCAAGCTAACAAAACCTACAGCCCAGGGGGGGGGGGGGGGGAGGCACACGCCGGGAGGAGAGGAGGGAGTTAGGCCTCCCCTTTGTGACGATAGCGAGCATTCCTGGGTAGAGAAGAGGGAGTTGGGCGTCCTCTCTGACTGGAGGGAGTTGAGCATGCAGGGGAGTACAGAAGTACAGAATGCAGGAGGGTTGAGCATCAACCAATGTCCAGTTTGTGGGGGAAAAGTTGAGATATGACAAGAGGAGCACTTCAACGCTATTCCTGACTGTATTGAGAAGGTCTCAACTAAATCAGATTTATATCTGCTACTACAATTAGGAAAATACATTGAAATTGAGCGATCAAAACGCCTCCTTGTTTATCGAATGAATCGCAGGGACTACAGTTTGTGTAGAATTTGTTTGGAATGGATAAATGCCAACACACAGTAAGGTACTCGGGCGAGCGGAGTGAGTCTCGGATTTTTTGTTGGTGGCGGGTCTACACGAGAACGTGCTTAGGAAAGTGTATATTACAACTCATATGAATAAAGGCCATCCGACCCGAAGCGTATTGTTTTCTTCAGATAATAAACAATTATTTCATAATCGTGCGTAGAATATGAGATGGTAGATAGGTAACTGTAGAGAAAAAAATATATAAAAAAACAATTTAAGTCAGCGGGGTTTGTCTGGGAATGTATCCTGAAATAGACAGTAACTACCTTATTATAGGAAATTAACGCTTCATGAAATTAACGCGAATTTCAATTCAAAAATTCGCGTTAATTTAAGTCGCGTTAATTTTTGTTAACGTTAATTTCCGCGCCGTTAAGTGGAGCGTTAATTTCCATGACCTTTATTTCCATTATTTTGGCCCCAATTTCTCGATACAGTCCAGACGTTCTTGACTCCCGGGAAAAGGCATTATTTCATTAGGGAAAAAATCTACCGGTATCACTAAAACTGTGAAGAACGCTCAAGGCGGTCAGATAACCCCTACGCTTAGGATTAAACGCCTAGTATAGAAATAAACTTGTTCCTGTTGTCTCAACGTGTCTTTTCTTGGTGTTCGTCGCATTAATTTCCTTCATTTTGAAATGTTACCCCCTCTTTCGCGTTAATTTCCTTTATTGGGATGTAATTTTTCCTTCAATTCGCGTTAATTTAAGTCGCGTTAATTTCAAATACCTTAATTTACACAAGCGTTAATTTCCTATAATAAGGTAACTCGAAAATAAAATATGGAAAGCTGTAAGTTTCTGTCGAGTATTTTGACGATACCGCTCGAATTCCATGAATGGTAGTTGAATGCCTAGCAAAGTAAAGCTCATTGAGTCGGGTAGTTTTTTAAAGGAATACCTGTCATCTATAAGCCTATAAGTGTACAGACGCACAGATGACGTCACGGGGTGGTGTGACTTAGTCCAAATCAGAGTTGTCGGCAAAGTTTTTCAAACTCGTGAGGCCACAACAAAGCAAAAAGGTTCAGCTTAATTACAAATGTACAGTGGGAAATAATGCGCCAAGCATCATTCACCTTTCGAAGCATTTTACTGGGCTTAAAAGAACCAAATAGATTCGCGGATTTCCAATAAAACATGCTGCTTGCTTATAAGGTAAACCCTCGATCCAAGTGGCCCAACTTTGCTGGAGCTTAACCCGGTTTCTGTAGCATTTAGCGGCCAGGAATATTACTGGTCCCCCCTGAATGGGATGCTAGTCCATCGCAGGGTTACCCCCAGCAGTAAATTTGCCAGTACCCATTCATAACCAATAACGTATGTTGCACTCTGTATTACGGACCCTTCGCCGGACTCCGGAATATGGTTAGAGAAGCAGGTTTTTATACGCTGCCCATTGCTGGATAATGTTATCAACATTCACTATGTAATTATACATCTACGACAGACACAGTTCATAGTATCCAAGGATACAGGTCATTTTATTGCTGTGCAAGTTACATGGAAAATTGTACATCAATGGGTGGAGAATGGAAACTGGATCGTCCTTTAAACCACAGGCTGAATGACAGAACAAGAATGATTTTCAAGAAGTTTAGATATTTCCGAAATCTTGTTCTTAATTCCCTTGCTTCTAGTATAACCATTTCTCACCCCTATATCGAAACGTATCTCGATTATTTTTAAATTCCTTAGTTTTTGTTTTGCACTCTACAGTATATATTGTACAAGTTCAATCAATTGGGATAAATATACCAATGTCATGTTGGTATATTTATCCCAACTGATTGAACTTCGGTTTTTCTCAGCAGGCCTAAATTCCAGCCCTTAGTTAAAGGCTCCAATAGTCTAGTAAGCATATTCAAAACTATATGATTATGCTTACTAGACTAATGGAGCCTTTAAAGCACCTGCTATGATTAAAAAAATTCACGCAAAAGCTGAAGCCTCCATACTTGTTAAGCCATACAATAGGCCCTATGCATAACTCTGTTCTGTTAGCTTGTGCACTTCTTACTAATTTCATCACACATTTACCAGAAATAGTAAACGTGTGATCAAGTAAGTAAGGAGTGCGTATTTTGGTCCATTGTAGGTTACATGTAAATCTTAATAGCAGTTTAAAGGTTTCAAACCTTCAAACTGCTATTAAGCTTTACAGAAAGCCTTGCCATTCAGCATACGAAAAATCCAGGAACACTTTTTATAACTAACAATTTAACGTCATGTGACAGAGTTATTTAATAACTCTGTAACATGACGTTAAATTGTTAGTTAAAACGTTTTAAAATCTACTTGGGATTCTTGTGCAAACTCGTTAACGTGCAGAAGTGATAATAAGAAAAAAACCCTGAAGGGCTGTATTATTGTACTGCGCACAATGGAATTCTGTTTGAAAAACAGAATAGGAAAAATAAGAAAGTCACTGAGATTTTTTCTATCTTACGGATAAAAGAGGGCTCTAAATAAGTTCATTCACTATCAGTGTAAAATCTCAATTGGACAGGATGAAACCCTGATACGTAAACCAGGTTTAAGCAGTGCCTTGTGAAAGCACTGCTAAAACTTGGTTTACAAATCAGGGTTTCAGGGTATCAGACCTTGGATAAAACTATTCAGATTTTAAAAACAAACAGCTAGCCATAAAAGTAATACTCAAAAACTTGAAGTAATTGATTACAAAATGACATTTGAAAATGTTTGCCAGTTGTTAACTTAGCAAGTAAGCTATTTTCAAAAAGACTTTTCGCTCTTACAGTTAAAAATTCGTGTAAGAACGAAAAGTGCCCTGAAAACAGAAAAGTCAATTAGTTTCCGGAATGCTTATACTTGAACTACTGAAGATAGAAAGTTATTCTCTACTTTTTTCAGGTATTAGTAATAAGTCTCAACAGCTTAACATGATGATTTGCTAAGCCGCATCATACGCACTTTTGAAAAAGTGATAACTGACGTTTTATGGCCTGAAAGTCTACAAAGTTTGCTCCACATGCGTCAATGTTAAATACAGCTCCTTCATTTGACCAGGTCTTCCAGTCTGGTTCTTAGGTGACCACATTCAGATCTCTGTCTTGTCTGCGCTTGTTGCGATTGCGCACGACAAGGAAGACGGTTGCGCAGACAATGACGGCCACGACGACAACACCGCTGACCGCGACAATGATGGCCAAGTTGGTTGAGAAAGACTGGGGCTCATCCTGTTTCTCCGATTCAACTGAAAAAGAAAAGATATTAATTTTTAGTATAATTTCCAAGGTGTTTCGCTATTGTAAACCATCATCTGTCTGATTATCATGTTTCACAGCCTTTTTTCATTTTCTTTTTATCTTCCTCGTTGAAAGCGGGAAAAGAATGCGAGAGAACTGGAAGCCAGCAAAAAGGGGAGGCACGAGGGGGTCGGTGGTGTTAAGCGAGAAAACGAGGTTGATAAAAACCTCGCTCGCGCGCTCTCCCTCGCTTGCGTTGAAATTAGTAAGGCCGTGAACAGTCTTAACAAAAGAGTGAACGACTCAATCATATCATAAAATATATTCATAATGTAGCACAAATAACTGCGTTTAAATTGTTTTGTCTGGAAAGAAGTATTTATCTTTTCAGTCATAAATTGAGTAGGAAGAGCTCTTGTATGACGCCTCGATTCATTTGCATTGTTGTAAAAAAAGACGGTTTATTTGTTCAAGTATATATGGAAAATCTGTAGTTGAAGTTATACTACCCATTTCTATGCACGTCAGTGATATGCACGTTTGACTAGAGGCTAAACTGCCCTGGAGGAAAAAAACTTCATTTTAAGATAACGAATTCTACGTACCTTCTTCTTTCTCGGTGTCGTCAACAAAGGTATAAGGGCCTGCTCGCACATTAACCTCCTCTACAAAATTATTCACCGAACGCCTTTTCCTCTTTGCGGGGCACGCGGCAGGATCAGCAGGGCATTCGCAATCAGAATCCGCGGAGGCCAAGTCCGCCAGACAGACTCTGAGAGTACAGTGGAAGTAAACCGTATCGCCTGCCGCAGCCCCAAAGTACCTGAACGAGTTGATCGAAAAGGTTTCTGTTAAGCTGTCAGCGGCGCAACTGTACGCCAGTGTGTTTGTGTTGTCCTCACTGACAGCAGCACTACCGCAACTGAAATGGGACAAAAACAAAAAAGTTATTTGCTGTTTTGGTTCAAAACAAGCCTTCTTTAGAGGGTCTGAATTGGGGTTCTGGAATCTCAGTTATCAATTTAATGTTCTGCGATTTCTCAGCTATCAGTGAATTTTGCAGATCCTAGATCTCAGCTGTCAGTTATTAAAGATTTTTGTCCGTGTGTGAGATATATGTAAAGAAAATAGTAAAAAAGCTAAAGACGGACAAATTTTGACGTTAAAACATTACAAATTTGCCAAAATTTACAACATTTACTAAAATGTCACTCTAATAGTTATATCTCTGATTCTACTTATATGACTTATTCTACTTATTTGACATTGTCTGGACTGTAAATTTCTACCAGCTTCTCCCGGTAGGCGTGATGGCCTCTTTTACCGTTTAACATTTATTCATATTTTCTGTTGTGCTCCACTGTCACTCCAACATTCTATCATCCAATATACAGCGCATCGTATTCAATCGGTTTAAATGATGAAGGTCAAAGACCGAAACTTTTTTAGCAACTTTTTAATGTTTCAACATCGTCTACTTCTATTAACTTCTAAAAACGGTCTTCGGCGAGTGTAAAATGTCTCTCAAATAAACTTAGGGAATAAATATAATCGGGGAATAAACATTGTTATTATCGAATTAACGTTTTTAGTGACTTTATGGTTCAGGGTATATAATCACTTATAAAAAAAAGTATGAGCGTGTCACTTAACTTTACCGTTTATATATCGAGATCAACCTAATAATGCAATTCCTTACCCGTCTGTTATGAGAGTAACTCTGTTATCAGTTGACGACGGCTCACTGTTCGATGACGCCCAGCAGCTTACAGGGAAAAGGTCAAGGTTGGGTGCAGAACTTTGAGTCTCGACCGCGGCTGTGAAATACAACGTTACATCCAGCGGCATTGGGTTGGATGGAGCAACGACAGAGGAATCGCTTGTAGAAACATCAAGTGTCAAGGTAAACAATGCGTTACCTAGGCAATAAAGGAAAGAAAAGTAAAATTAGCCAGGTATAGAAAGCTGTTAATTCCGCAGAAAAAAATGCAATCAAAAACACTTTCTTAGGTACCTGAAAAACCCTATTATATCTTTCAAGGCTCGGCCGAATGCACGAATTACCTGGTAATTGGGGATTGAAGTGCTTTGCTCCCATTTTTTTTATATTAAATTTGTTTGAGATGACAAAAGTAAAAGGTTAATATAATGTGTAACAGACGACATTATTTGAAAAGAAACAGTCGCTTTATCTGGTTTAACTTTTTGAACAACTGGGCCCTGAACTGTGATAATATTTTGGTCTCTACCTCTATGAAGAGATAAAACTTTACCAATGATCAAGATTGCATGTGAAGATTGAAAATTGAAGGTGTTTATAACAGCATCGCTGATAAGTTTTTAATTTCTCCTGGCATCATCATGACCTTGTTAAGAGGACAGGTGGAGAGAATAACGAACACGATCAACTAGCTGTAGGATGATATCTTTGATGCATCACCAACTTCTTAGAGCTTTGATTCAAAGAAATCTGCATGTATGAAAATATGTAAAAGGAATTGATATTTTGAGTTTGGGACAAAAGCCAGATTCGTCTCTCACAGTTTATGGCTGAAAACGACTTTCAACTGAGAACAGAGGAAATGTACGCCTCTGCTAGGTATGGAAAAAGATAATAAATTTAGAGTACAAATGATGGTTATGACAATGTTTATCCTTGATTGGCGATGTCACAAAAATTGTTAAATTGACGAAAAAATAGTGCTAAGATTCATTACTGGGTTATATATTAACAGACGAAGTGTTTTTATTTCTTTTTTTTTCATTGACTTTGGATAGTTATTAAGTCGATCGTCATCTGATAAGAACTTTGAGTTTGGAGTTAATCGAACCATGCAATTTTCATTCCCCTTGAAGCTCAAGGTTCGATAATTCGAGATTTCACTGTACACGGTTAATTGCAGTGAAAGGAACACTTTTTTAATTGGAAACCATAACTGTTGCACGCTATACGTACCTGTGTCGTTGTTGCCTCGGTTCACTATCGGAATAAAGTTTGCCTCGACGTTGCCTTCATTGTCATAATCACATGACACATAGTACAGGTGGTCATATGCACGCAACTGGCCTGCACCACCCGGGTCACCCTTTGTAACGCTGACTTCAAGAACGTATTTGACGCTGTCAGCTAACTGTTGTTGTTCCAAAGCACAGTCAGGTAGGTGCAAACCGCTGTAGGTTACTGTCGAAGCGTCGGTAAATGTTGGTTCACATGCCGCCTCGCCTTTTAATTGCCAATCCGATGCTACCCACTCGTCAAGATCATCCACGTCGGTGATGGTAATATCAACCGTGTGATCGTTGTTACAAGTGACAGCGCCCGCAGGATCCCCCTGACCTGAGATAAAGAAAAATGTAATGTTAACACTCAACACTGCCTCCAAATAACGAAAACGGCTCTGGTTCGGTACAATAATACCAATTTTTTTTTAAACGACAAAGAAAAACTGCTGCTTTTTTCATTAAGTGACTATAGTAGCTCTATTTTTTTTTACTTGATATCAAAGTTAAATCATACAACAATCAATGTATAAAGACTTTGACACGAATTATTCACTGAACTTGGTATGTCATTTGCCGTACATGTCTTAAATGATTTGATTGATTCAGTCGAGAGCATAACAGTTACATACATGCTGTTTGTGTGTAGAAAAACGTTTAAGTAACGTTTAATTTAATGGGGACTCTCCTCGAAAAGCCTGGTAGGGTTTGCTGAGAGTTCCTCTCCTAAGTCTACTTAATGAAATATTGTAGCTTAGAACTTAGAATGTAATAGGACAAGTAAGATTGATTGATTGATATAAGAATAAATGTTAAAGTTCACTGAAATTGCTTGGAGTTCTTCTCATCGTTATTTATACCTTGTTTACCTTATACCTTATTTATGTCACTCGTTAAGATAAAAAGAAGCCTTCAATTACCTCTCACAAGCTGGACGGCAATTGCAAGTGTCATAAACAGAATGAGCTTCGTCATGTTGAACTGTAAAATTCCACCGACTCTTTAAAGCTTGGTTTCTGTTAAAACAAAATAACAAATATTCGACAAACAGCTAAATAACTCAAGAGTAAAGCTGGCTTATTAACAAGGATTGTTGTTATTATTTGCATATTTGATCCCAGAAGTTTTTTATGTCTTCCACTGTTCAATGTAGAAAAAGAAAAAGAGAAAAGAAAAAATCTTTGGAAGCAGAAGAATGTTATTTGCGATAAAGTCCCCCTTTAATCACTCCGTAATTAAGTTTCAACTCAAAAC
Source organism: Oculina patagonica (assembly GCF_052425735.1). NCBI lineage: Eukaryota > Metazoa > Cnidaria > Anthozoa > Scleractinia > Oculinidae > Oculina > Oculina patagonica. The sequence continues at coordinate 6,203,834 of NC_135770.1, forward strand.
TAGAAAAAAAAAGAGCCATTTAAAACAAAAGTTTCAATGTTTCAAAACAAGAGAACATTAAATACAGGCTAGTATTTTTGGTAAGTATCACAGTTTGGTTTTGCTAAGTTGCGCCGTTCTGGAAAAATGGATCATTGATTTCTTGAACATTCTGGTATTCGATCATTGACCAGCTATCCCTATGACCAGAGAGCAAACAATAGCAAAAATTCCTTCAGCACACCGAAACCCCAAAATCCAAAGTATGCGTATTAAAATGTTTTAAAACATTAGAATTTCAAAATGTCAAAACGCTTAGACCATTTGGATCTTCTTTTCTCGCGTACATTTTTTACACTCAGCCATGCGTGAGGCCATGTTTGGTATGCGAACATGCGATAACAGGCGTATTTTCTTGCTGGGTGAGAAGAAATAAAAAGCTAACACACCCAAACGTAAAATAACATATCACAGAGACGTCATCCAATAACAAAAACGTCTTTTAAGGTTAAAGAAATTGCTCGCAAGCAGTCCGGCACAGTTTTCACTTTAGTTCACTGTAAATTAATTCCTGACTAGATTTAGCAGATGACTTAGTTTATAATGTTTTGCTACCGTGGATGAAAGTTTTCGAGGTTTTTATCATCGTAATACAAAAATGTTTAGATTCTAGGTCTCATGAATACAATCCATGAACAAATAGGACTGGATATTTCAAGCATTTTCTAGCAGAAGTTAACTTAACTAAATGCGCTCAATTATACGGCTATCGCATTTCTCAAATTTATCAGTCAAACTTTAAATGCAAAGATTTAACAGAGAAAGATCCCAATAAATATTCAAGCCTGCCTCTTTTAATTTTAACAATCCGCAAAATAAAATACTCCAAGACTAAACTTCATGGGTATTCGACTGGATTCGCTTGGTTGAATGCCACTCCCTTGAAGCTTGAAGAACCGAATTTGCAGCAGTTCGGTTTTGTTTTGCTCAAAATACGAAAAAATGATTAAACGAAGCTCATCTACGTTCTATACCAAATACCGCAATGAAACCCTGAGCGAGAACGACGTATTAAGAGAGATTTATAAGATCATTCCAGAAAATTATTCTATGACTTGAGACGCAATCGGGATTAATAAAACAGTGAAACGTTAATTTTTCTACCCTTTTCTTGTTGACGCTCCAAAGAGGCATTTGCAATGTGAAAAGTAATGTTTTTCTGTGTTGTAATCTTAACTTTTTAGAAACAGATTTGCGATTGCACTTTCTGAGAAAGAATTTGAGACACGATTATCATGCTAACTTAACTATACAACTTACCAAAGTTTGAATGTACTTCGCTCAAGATTCTGCTCCAGAAACTCAGCACAGTCAACAGGCTACTAAAAAGAAAAAAAATTGGAGTCCAAATCATGAAGGAAAACTTACTGTAAAAAGGGCATCCAAAAATGTACTTACCTCTCCGAGATTTGCTGCGGAATGAAGCAAGTTCTTCGAGCCAACTTCTTATAAGTAGGGGACGCGGCAGGATTGAAAGAAAACAAAGGAATAATACAATTAATAATTTATCATTCAAAACAATGCCAAACTAGAACGTCATTACATACTTACTAACGTGGGAGTAAATAATGTCATTGTGTATGGGAATTCATCCAAAGATTCTAGAAACTGGCTACAGACATGTTTATAGTTACGGGTGCCTTTCGATAAAATGTTTCCTTTTTATGCATTTTTTGATGAAATTATACTTATTTACTTGAACGTTTTTCGTCTCAAGAACAACCAAACAAGCAATTTGTGTGGCACTCTGAATTACTCATAAGAGCTGTTTAACTTTGCACCAGGCACAGTTTAACTTTGCACCAGGCACAGTTGACGCAAAAATTCAATTTAAGGTGAAAAGGTTGCTACCTGGTGTGCACGCTAATGAAAAATTGCTCATTTTATTTTAACTCGAAACTAAAAGCTGCGTGTTTTTTAACATTTGTTTTAATTCCAGACAGTTTGTATGGAACAATTTTTTGAGACCTATGCAATAGGAATGTTTAACCAAGTAAGACATTAGTCCTCACTAATCACTAAACAGTGATTTTCACTGGTTGTTTAAATTAAAATTAAGAAAGTACTGATGCATCCACAGAAAAGAGTCTTTATACAAATAGAATGTTGCGTGTTTCAAGCCGTTTCTATTTATAATAAATAAAAACAGGTTGACAAGCACACATTCCGACCGCTATTCGTCATTGACCCCTGCCAACCTTCTCTTAATGGAAATGCAAAGGAATAGCTGATTCTAGATATATAATTTGCTCCTGATGGGGTTTTTGAAGAAATATTTAAAAAATGAAGTGCAGTAGATATGATATATTTACTGCGTTCTTTTATGAAGGAACTGCAATTGAAAAGGAATTTGAAACTCGATTGAAAATTCGTGTTGACTTGCTCTCGCTGGTTATAGCCATTGGCGACAACGACGATTTTTCTGGTTTAGAGTTTAACAAATAATTAATGTGTAAGGTTGTAAGGCTTAAAATTACTTTACATTCCGGTTAATGGCACTTGAATAAATCCACTATCTTCGTTTTAAGTATGTCGGATTATTATTAGCAGAGCTTAGTGGTATGCATGCATAAAACTTGCTCCAGGCAACACCGCATTCCGACACTGGAGTGAAAAATGATTGTCCATTAAAATTCTGCCCACCAAACTTAAGTCTACGAAAAAAATTTACTCGTTGTCCTTTTCCTAAACCTGGGACAAACAATTCCTAACAGGTAATACACAATGAGTAAAAAAATTTACGACCATTGATTATGAAATGTCTTCGTGTATGCAAATTAAAAAAAGGTTTAGTAACCGATTACGCAAGGGGTTTGGTAGTTGAGCACTTGTTTCAAATTAATTTACCGGTTAAACAACAAGAGTATCACACTTTGTTTACCAACAGTTATTTTTTACGCGTTTGGTAAAATGTTGGAACAGCAAGAGAAATCGAGTAAATATTATAAACTGCGCTTTCCAAAATAGCCTTCGGGGGTTAAATTTTTGGCAGTTGATTAATACATAATAACAAACATTTGAAGTATTTTGTTTTCGAGATAAAAAAAACTATTTGATGCCCCATCGAAAATAAAACGGAATTACGATTTCTCTTGACAACAGTAAGAATTCAAATAATTTCTTTCGAAGAAATGTTGGATCTTGCTTAAATTACATTATGAATCAGAAAATCATGAACACTAAAATTCATCTTGGATATGTAAATATATGTAGAAACCTATCGAACGACAGCTCTAACAGCAGGAAATATAGGTAAACTAATGGAGAGCAATGGATGGAGCAACGTTCTCTTTCCCCGCTTTTTTCTCTTTTAAAGTGTAAAGGTACACGTTTTTCATATTCCCACTGTAAATCAGCCTAGAGAACACTGAGAGAACCTCGAAAAAGTAAAAGAAAATAATAATAAAAATTGTGTACGCCATGCATGGAATGTAGCTTTTCAACAGATGTGCGTTTGTTTTCAAACAAAAGTATTTTAATTGACTTATGTAGAATGAAAACGCTAGCTATTTCAAAATAATTGCGGTCTTTCGGGTCATGTTTAGAGTGTGTATTTAGTTGTTTCCTAGGTTATTACACAACCTTAAACATTCTAGAAGAAATAAACCGTAAGCAAAAAGATAAACAAAGATGCGTCAATGTTGGATAACACGTGTCCATTTAGCTATTCGCACCGTACTTAAGGCTATGACCGTTTTTTTTTACTATTTATCAAATTATTTTCCAATGGCCATTTTTTAAGATTATTACATTCTTTAGCTTTTTGTGTCATAGTTTGAAGATATTTTCGTTTGCCTTAGGTACAAAACAACCGAATGAATTAGATAAGAGTTCTACAAGTAGGCCCTTTGCTATCTACAGATTAATGACAATACTGAATCGATCAGTAAAAACATATCAAGTCAGTACAGCTAACAAAACCAACGATTCTTTAATCAGCGCTAGCCTTATTCGAATTTCATGATCTTTGTATAATTAGTCTCTTCCAAACATGCCTAAAGCCTTTAAGACGCAACAGCCCGTTTGACTGATAAGCCCGTGTCCCCCAAAGCTAAAAGATAGTGACAAACTCGTAAAAAATAGTACCACATGAAAGAACTGCTCAAAACTTTCAGCCGTAGCTTAATTTTTATATTTCTATCCGCAAATTAAAGTTATATCTTTCTTTTGATGTTCAAAGATAATGTTTTTCATGGATAAGTTGCCAACCACTAATTTTAGAACCGCTGAGACCAAAAATCTGCAAAATCCCCGTGTCGTAGCCTCTTTAAGTCTCTTTAGTACTGTTTATTATATATATATGCTATACGAGGTGGTTTTAAATTTGAAGTATGTGGATGAAACCCCGACGTGTGACCATTCAAATGAAAGCTATTGAGCAGCACTAGTACTGTTTAACAAGCTGTACAAGGTGGTTCTTACTTCTGAGTCTGTTGATGAAACCCACCATTCAAATGAAAGCTACTGAGCAGTACGTTTTGTAGTACTGTTTATCATGCAGTACAAGGTAGTTCTAACTTCTAAGTCTGTGGATGAAGAGCACTGCATGATTCGGCATCTAAAAACGGCTCAGTGACGGACAATACTAGGTTGTAATGGCAAAGCTTTAAGTTATCTCAGCTAAGTTAAAAACGGGAAGCTCAACTTTTCAGAAGGATTAGTATTTGTCTTCTGAATGCTACGCAAAACGCGTATAACTGGAGAGCAACGAAATTCTTTCAGGCAGTTTAAATTAAAGTTCTGCGACCAAACCAAACCGAATTAAAATTAAAACATACATTAGTGTTGCTAGCTTGACACGAAATATTTGCACACAAATTGTATCTCGCGGCATTCTCGCCCAACCGTGCATGCGAAACAGTAGCCTGATCGACCCCGACTGTGTATGTGCGTAAGAGTTTAAAAAGGATCCCTTAGCGACCTGCTGAGAGCCAGTTTTATGATAAACCGAGCGTCACGCTTAAAATCTAAAACGCATTCGGAATTTCTATTCCGAATGCG